>NC_064931.1:207351390-207976390 GCF_023897955.1 Schistocerca gregaria
CGAATGCAATGTGTAATGGTACAAAAGCCATGCGTTAAGCAAGCTTTAATTTCACGAGAATCCAAATGTCACCCACATTCCACAAATTCAGATATCTCAAAGCAGGATGCAGTCATGCTTCTCAGATACAGGCACCCAACACACAAACAGTGCAGGGATATCATTCTAAGTGATCACAGGCACCAGTCACATTTGCAAACTGGACTGGTAGTTGCTCTCACATTAGAGTTAGCATGCTATTCTCCCACTATGGTACCACTTCCGCCAAAGCAGATGCAACATAATATCAAGAAGGTATATGTCTTCCCTATTTTTAAGGTAAACTAAAGCTACCCAATCATTACCATATGTAAAGGACTGCGGAATATCACAGCACAGAATTTAAGAATTTATTTAGTGTCTGATAAATGGTTTTAAGGCAGCTGTTCAGCCAGTTACAGATACAGCACATGTGCTTAAAATTAATAACTTACTATGAAATAAATCACACAAGCTGCATTGGCATTTTTCATCTACAATCAGTCAAGATGTCCCATTAATTAAAAAACATTAGTAAAGATGGCAATACATTCTGATAAAATTATATTGAAGTCAACATACATTAATATGAAACTGCTGCAGATCCTGTTCCTCAAAATACTGATGTGTCAGTAACTCACAGTTTAAATTACTATTTGTGACTAATACTCGTGGCTCACTTTCCATTTAGGCATATTGCAAAGAGGGGAGACACAGTGTCTACAATGAATTTTTTTGTCAAATTCCAACACAGACAATTATTTCAAATATGCTATTAGCCCTCATGTAGCCACCCAGCCATTGCCAGAAAGGCTTGAGTCTCTCAAAATTAAACAGTTGTTTTAAAAACAAAGCAGTCAAAACTTACAATTATTTATAAAACACATTTTGCTGTTTACATGACTCACACATATACAATTACAGTAATATGCATCCTGGCTGAATGTACAATTATCACCATAACATATTACTAAGAGCAGGACTGAAGACAACATGAAATCTTTGGTACCATATCAAGACTACTTACTTCAAAATTACTCTGTCACCAGTCACATGAAATTTGGTTATTTCTTCAATTTGCCACAAAAGCAATTTTCAGTGTCCCTTCTTTTATTTAATCACATACGATGACTCACAGACTAACAGGAAAATGCATTAGCAAAATAAAAATATGGAGAGGTCTGCCATAATTTGCCCTGTTCATGCAAAGTTTTCAGCCTGGGCAATAAAACTTATGTTCATACCCACATGCACTGGAACTCAGACCTACACAAGTATCACAATTAACACAGAACATACAAAATTATATATCAGAATACAGTTACTTAAAAAACCACAGGAAAATTAAACAAAGAACTGAAAATGAATGTCACATTGGATATCTATCACATTTCACAGCTCAAAAATATTCCAAAAATTTCCTCCAACAACACACTTGAAAGTTCATATTTTAAAATATAATACTTTAAGAACTACACTTTTACAATAATTTTTATCACAAGAGTATATTTGGTCACCACTTTTACAAACACCTTGCACATGAAAAATTGTTATGAGATTTGTTCTCGTCTTCAAGCCACACGCTCATATTGATGCACGGGTGAGCGCGAGAGCAAACACACACACACACACACACACACACACACACACACACACACATATCTACATATACACAAAACGAGAATTTCAGTTTAGATATTTGCGGCACTTTCGCGAACCACAGGTACATGGTATTTTTACATCCTCAAAAGGAAATTTGTAATCATATGTCAGTTCTTCTCCTTGTGGAATCCTACGAAGTGCAAATATTAAAATATGTTTCTTCCCCAGTATGTCCACCACCCGAGAATAGCAGTTGGGCTGAAACAAAATAAAGATGGAATTGCAACACACAATCTTAATGGCCAATTATCCTTACTACTAACAATAAAGATTGGAAAAAAAATGAGCTGATGTAACTAAGTAATACTCCATACATTAATGAACAAGCTGAAAACTATAATTCAGCACAAGGAGCATTTACATACAGGATACTGGCACTGGGACAAAGTTGATGCCACAGCTGCTCCCATTCATGTCCTACTAGAGGCAGATCTGGAGAGCTAGCAGCCTGACAAAAAACGTCAAGCACCCGGAAAGGGAGGAGAAAATGACATGAAACTTCACGGCTTCAGATCAATTGTGATGTTACCACAACAACTACAAAATGGAATTTAAAAAAATGAAATCAAATTTGCATATAATTTTTCAGTAAGAGCACACTCATCAGTATGATATTGTACCCCCTGTGGCATTTATACATGCACCGATTCAGTTGTGAAAGGTGTCATAAAGCTGTTGTATTCTCTCCTGCAGCAAGCTGGTCCACAGCTGTTGCAACTCATCCTTTATATCCTGGGTACTGCCACTGGGACGAAATTGATGTCTCAGAGTTTGCCCCCATTTCTGTTTTATATGGTGAGGATGCAACATGTCCACGATTTACACTTCTGTTGTCCAAGTTCCCTCAGTCTCTACCAGCCATAACCTGAAATCATATCCGATGGCTCCCCATGTCACGACACCAAGAGTAACACCGCCATGACTCCAAACTTTGGAAGAATGGGACATCGCTGAACAAAACGCAACACCATTCATCAGTGGTCTACTCTTTCGGGATATGGCACCATTCCAAAGATAGACATCTGTGCTGTGTCAATGGCAACCCACACATGGGATGGCAATTACCTAATCTGACTGCTGCTAGTATCTGACCAGTGCTGCAGGGTGACACAGAATGTTGCAGGGAGTCCATTACTTGCAATCAGAAGTAGCTGCAGATGTGAAAGGGTTACAATATGTTTGGTGCACGATACGGTGATCTTCCCTCACAGTGGTCAGACGTGGTCGACCGGAATCTTGACGAGAATACCTGCCTCACATTCCCATGTAGCCCAATATCAGGCCACTGTTACGTGCAAATGGTCAACAGATCTACATATTGGATGACGCAACAAGCTGGCCAAATGGAGACCTACGATGAGGCCCCTTTCAAACTCCGTCAAGGTGCTGCTAACACTGTCTCACCCAAGTCTGCAGCAACTCCCTGTCCTTCACTGACATGGAGACCTTATTGATGTCAGAAATTCAGTTCAGGATGGGACTATGAAGGTTAGTAGAATGCCCCACAGGTGTCCACTCACAGAAGTCTTGAAGCACAATATCCAGAAAAAAGGCTGTAATGTTTTAAGCGTAGCTAATATGCAACTCATATATGGTCGTAAGTAGTATTCCAGCATACAAGCTAAACAGCTTAGTCAGTGGGGTGCTAGAATGTCATACAGCCAATCCGTGTTCAATCCTACCTGCAAGATCAATTTTATTTTGTTTTCTTAATTGTTTAAAAAAATTATAACAACTTTTAAATAAAGTTAATGACCTAAGGTATCATCAATTAAATCATCAATACTTTCACTTTGTTTATGAAATGGCTGCCACAGGCTATTTAAATTTTGTATTACATTCGTCAATACTTTATTTTTAAAAATTAAATAATTTCACATGCATTTTTAATGGAGGTAAATTAAAGTGTTAATTACTATCATTACAATCTTATTACAAAATTGGGCGATCTTATAAGCTGTGGAAAGGTTATAAATATTCGCTGTAAATTCGAGGAACTGGTGTCTTTGTAAAAAAGTGCAGTTGCTCTATTGTACATACAAACAAGCATATGGTCAGGAAGTGTCATGGGCTGCACAGAACTAATTGAGCAATGGGCCTTACCTGCTACAGTGCCAGTTCTTTCCTGACTTTCACAGACACTGCAGGATTATGTACTGTGAAATATTATCAAAATTTGTACAATATTGTGAATTAAAAATGTCTGTCAATGAAGACACGCCAAAAGTATCAGAAGCTGCAGATTCATTATATAGTGAAGTGTTGAAGATGATGTTAAAAGATGCGGTTATTTGTTATAAAAGCTTGCGTGCTTCAAATAATTTGATTGCACCGGAATCTTGAACGATAATTTCTCATGAAGCCTGCTGATAGGTGAAGAAATTTACAGACTTATTATGAAAATATTGTCTGAAAAAATGCTTGCTACTGCTGATAAACTTGCTCACGAAAATGAAAATTGTGAAGGTGAACCATTTGAAAAGTATGAATACCACATCTTATTGGATGAATATGAACCAGAAGAAAAGAAGGCAAGATAGGTAGACTGTCTTTCTTTGGAGCATGAAATTAACATTGTTCTTATTGCAAAGGCTCACCACAGGTTGTAACTAAAAAAAAGGATGCAGCCGGTTAAGAAAGAAGGAACACTTATCCCAATGGGAAGAAGAAACAAAAAAAGGAGGCTATCAATTTGATAAGTACGCAGCAATCAGTTCTTGGATGTATCATCATTTTGTTGAAGCCCACGAGAATTATTGGCAAGTGTTTATACAAAATTTACAACAGTGCGCTTTAGCAGCAGCACTAGTTTACAAATTTTGAATTTAAAACTTCTGACAACTGGGTCCATAGATTCAAAAATAAGTATGATTTGTCAGCAAAGAGAGAGAAGATCTGTTTCAAGGAAAAAAGCGATGATCGAAGACATCTTACTTGCTGCAGACAATCTTACTTGCTGCAGACACTTTTTGAAACCAGATGTTTAAATTGATACCGAATTTCCACAAAGATTTTGTTATCAAAACTGACCAGGCAAGTAGTTATTGCAGCAAATTTAAAAATTCATTTTGCTCTCTATTTTTACAATTCTCTGATAAAATACTTCGATTTTGGTTGTATTTTCTATGCAGGATGTCGGTGTCAGTTGGTGTACAACAGGACTCGGGCTGTCAAAGAAAGCCAAACTATTTTCATCAAATGACACGACTATCTGAAAACATTCTACCTCAACTGTGTGTGTATTCACAAGAGGCAACCAGTAACACTGGACCCCAAGTTCAAAAAAACAGAAAAGAAATTATAAAAATGTTGTAATATGTCTTCCAAATCTGGCAAGCTAACAACAGAACCGTACACTGACTTTCTCACCCAGTGTTTGAATTCTTATGTGGGTCAAGAACAGCTTCTGTTAGCTATTCACTTTTAGGGTGAACAAGCAAAGCCTGAATTATACAACATAGTCTTTCAGAATGATAAGAAATCACCAACATGTACAATTAAAGTGGCTCCTCTGATATGTACTGCACTTGTTCAACCACTGATGTCTATTTTCATAGACAAGAAAAAACTCTGAGAAAGTGTATACAAAATTGTGCTTATCATATAGAAAATGAGAGACACAAACACCCGTGAAGACTGTATAAAAATTTAATCAATAGTCCACCATCAGCTCTCAATGCCAATTTTTAAGGAAATGATCCGATATGCCTGGTTTGCTTCCAGGCTTCCTGATGAAAGACAAGTTCTCAGGAATGTAAGTGAAATATGTTTTTCCACAGATCTTTTAAAAGAACATTGTTCCTGTAAGCAATCATCCTTCAAAACTGTGCAAGATGGCAAATACCTCTTGTTTTCAAAGTTTTTATGACAATTATCATTCTGGTACTTGCACATAAAATATGAAATTGACAAATGAACACATTATTGTAAAAAATTTTATACAATTTAAATTCTGCCAAGAATTTTGTGACAGAGGTGATTAATTTACCTCCACTGAAACACATCTGAAATTATTCAATTTTTTACAAGGAAAATATTGATGAGTGTAATTCCCTTTTTGAATAGCCGTCACAGCCATTTCATAAACAAACTAAAATTATTTATGATCTAACTAATAATACTTTAGGTCATTAACTTTACTTAAAAGTTGTTATAATTTGTAAGATAATTCAGAAAACAAAATAAAATTGTGCTTGCAACTAGGATCAAACCCAGATTGGCCGCATGACATTCTATCATGCTACTGACTGAGCTATTTCACCTGTATGATGGAATGCTACTTCTGACCGTATATTAGATATGTATAAGCTATGCTTAAAACTTTACACCCCTTTTTCTCGAAATTTTCTAGATAGTGAACTTTAAAGACTTCAATGAGTCGCTGTCCTTGAGGTATACTACTAACCTGTGAAGTGTCATCCCGAACTGAATTTTCAAGACCGGAACGTCTCCTCACGATACCATTCAATATCTGCTACTCTTCAGACCCTTTATTTTCTCTACCATTCCTGGTAAAACACTGAACACTAATCCACTCTGATGGTCACTCTACCTGTCTTAGAGAATTGCAACTCAAATCATTTACACAGACCCTAATGGGATGTCACTGTATGTTGACGTCCGACAATGACGTCTGTGTACTTCACTTTTTTCGTTAGGCGCTATATATCAGACACGGTGTTGCACACAAAATTATCTTGTTATTGTTATGTCAAAGGATGCAAGAAGCTGCAGAATGTGTCTCAAGTGACTTATACTCTAAACAGAAATCAAATGAATGGCACAAGATTACATCACTGATGATTTAAAAAGCAAACACCCTGTTGCAAACATAACCTATGTACAAGGGCATGCTGAAAAGTAATGCCTAGTTTTTTAAAATAAAACTTACGTTATTAACATTCTACATCTTTATTCTCCATGTCTACATATTTGCAACCCCCTGCCGCAAGAGGACTCTGAATGTAGCGTGTAACAACTATGACCATGCATGGGAAACGATGTGCTGTAATTGAGTTTTAATTTGAAGAGTTCATTCCCACATGGAGAAACCTCTCCTTCAGCATGACAATGCCAGACCACACACAAGAGTGCTGCAACATCTGTAACAATCCGACGCCTTGAATTCACTGTCATAGATCATCCTCCATACAGCCCCAACTTGGCCCCACACAATTTTCATCTGTTTTCATCTTGAAACTGTGCAAGAAGAGGTGAGATTGTGGCTCCAGCAACAATGTGAAATATTCTACAGTGTCAAAATCAACAAACTCATGTCTCACTGGGGAAAATGTGTTCATCACCATGGTGAGTATGTTGAGAAATAAGTATGTTGACATGAAGAATAAAGATTTAGAATGTTAATAACATTTGTTTTAATTAAAAAGCTTTAAGAGTTTTCACATAAAAAATGCAGAGGCATTACTTGTCAGCATGCCCTCATTCATTTCATTTCCTGCCAACAGCTGCAGATCAGCAAGCATACAGAAAATATGGAAGCCTAAGTATCCAAAGGTTCACTATGGTGCATGTGAATGCTGATAGTGAACCACTATGGTTACTGTGGGGCAGTTCACTAGTATTTGTTAAGTGTCCACACACCTATAAGAGGACATTAGTTTAAGGTGTGATCACACTGCACCTTTGTGTTGGCTTGAATTCTGCTGAGGAAACTTTCAATGGGACGTCCGAATGACTGTGGAGGGAACCAAAAAAGGTAGTGATGTTTGACAAGGATTGATGGAGGATGTTGAAAATGATCAAAGAAGGGCGGCTCGTTTATCACTAAATAGGGGGGAGAGTGTTGTGGATATGATAAGTAAGCTGGTGTGGCAGTCATTAAAACAAAGGCTATATTATTGTGTGTGTGGTCTTCTGTTGAACATATCTGACAGAACAGACACCTTAATAGTAATGATAACCTCAGTGTGGTTGCACACTATGTGTGAGTTCCTACAGGAATCAGTTAAAGGGGCATGCAATGAGGACAATAGATGGTAGATTGTGTGTGTGTGTGTGTGTGTGTGTGTGTGTGTGTGTGTGTGTGTGTGTGTGTGTGTGTATGAAAAGTTAAGAATTTGGGTTGCAGGGGAAGTGTGTCCAGATAGCTGAAGTGGTCAAGGTAATTACTGGCATAAAGCGAGAATTCTGGGTTTGAGTCCCACTCCGGCACAAATTTTCTCTTGTTGCCACTGAATTTAATTCTATGCCCAATTGCGGCTGACATCTGTATTTCTCTTATATCAAGTATATAATTTTATATACGACCGCTGTAGATTAAAACTGAAGAAACTGCAAAAAGGTGGGAATTTAAGGAGATGGGACCTGGATAAACTGACTAAACCAGAGGTTGTACAGAGTTTCAGGGAGAGCGTAAGGGAACAAATGGCAGGAATGGGGGAAAGAAATACAGTAGAAGAAGAATGGGTAGCTTTGAGGGATGAAGTAGTGAACGCAGCAGAGGGTCAAGTAGGTAAAAAGACGAGGGCTAGCAGAAATCGTTGGGTAACAGAAGAAATATTGAATTTAATTGATTAAAGGAAAAAATATAAAAATGCAGTAAATGAAGCAGGCAAAAAGGAATACAAATGTCTCAAAAATGAGATCGACAGGAAGTGAAAAATGGTTAAGCAAGAATGGCTAGAGGATAAATGTAAGGATGTAGAGGCTTATCTCACTAGGGGTAAGATAGATAATGCCTACAGGAAAATTAAAGAGACCTTTGGAGAAAAGAGAACCACTTGTATGAATATTATGAACTCAGATGGAAACCCAGTTCTAAGCAAAGAAGGGAAAGCAGAAAGGTGGAAGGAGTATATAGAGGGTCTATACAAGGGTGATGCACTTGAGGACAATATTGTGGAAATAGAAGAGGATGTAGATGAAGATGAAATGGGAGATACAATACTGCATGAAGAGTTTGACAGAGCACTGAAAGACCTGAGTCGAAACAAGGCCCTGGGAGCAGACAACATTCTATTAGAACTACTGCTGCCTTGGGAGAGCCAGTCCTGACAAAACACTACCATCTGGTGAGCAAGATGTATGAGAGAGGCGAAGTACCCTCAGACTTCAAGAAGAATATAATAATTCCAATCCCAAAGAAAGCAGGTGTTGACAGATGTGAAAATTAACAAGCTATCAGTTTAATAAGTCACAGCTGCAAAATACTAATGCGAATTCTTTACAGAGGAATGGAAAAACTAGTAGAAGCCGACCTAGGGGAAGATCAGTTTGGATTCCATAGAAATATTGGAACACATGAGGCAATACTGACCTTACGACTTATCTTAGAAGCTAGATTAAGGAAAGGCAACCTACGTTTCTAGCAATTGTAGACTTAGAAAAAGCTTTTGACAATGTTGACTGGAATACTCTCTTTCAAATTCTGGAGGTGGCAGGGCTAAAATATAGAGATCGAAAGGATATTTACAATTTGTACAGAAACCAAATGGCAGTTATAAGAATTGAGGGGCATGAAAGGGAAGCAGTGGTTGGGAAGGGAGTGAGACAGGGTTGCAGCCTCTCTCCAATGTTATTCAATTTGTATATTGAGCAAGCAGTGAAGGAAACAAAAGAAAAATTCGGAGTAGGTACTAAAATTCATGGAGAAGAAGTAAAAACTTTGAGGTTCACCAATGAGATTGTAATTCTGTCAGAGACAGCAAAGAACTTGGAAGAGCAGTTGAGCAGAATGGATAGTGTCTTGAAAGGAGGGTATAAGATAAACATCAACAAAAGCAAAATGAGAATAATGGAATGTAGTTGAATTAAGTCGGGTGAGGCTGAGGGTATTAGATTAGGAAATGAGATGCTTAAAGTAGTAAAGGAGTTTTGCTATTTGGGGATCAAAATAACTGATGATGGTTGAAGTAGAGAGGATATAAAATGTAGACTGGCAGTGGCAAGGAAAGCTTTTCTGAAGAAGAGAAATTTGTTAACATCGAGTATTCATTTAAGTGTCAGGAAGTCGTTTCTGAAAGTATTTGTATGGAGTGTAGCCATGTATGGAAGTGAAACATCTGTGATAAATAGTTTAGACAAGAAGAGAATAGAAGCTTTCGAAATGTGGTGCTACAGAAGAATGCTGAAGATTAGATGGGTAGATCACGTAACTAATGAGGAGGTGTTGAATAGGATTGGGGAGAAGAGAAGTTTGTGGCACAACTTGACTAGAAGAAGGGATCGGTTGGTAGGACATGTTCTGAGGCATCAAGGGATCACCAATTTAGTATTGGAGGGCAGTGTGGAGGGTAAAAATCATAGAGGGAGACCAAGAGATGCATACACCAAGCAGATTCAGAAGCATGTAGGTTGCAGTTGGTATTGGGAGATGAAGAAGCTTGCACAGGGTAGAGTAGCATGGAGAGCTGCATCAAACCAGTCTCAGGACTGAAGACCACAACGACAACATATGACCGCTGTAGCAAAAATGTTATCTGTTCTACTGAATTGTTAAATGAAAACCAAATATTGTTGCAGGCTATAAGGCTTATAGAGATTGTCTGAGTTATGTGTAGCAAACTTTTTCATGGACAGGGGTGGAGATATACAATTCGAATGTGAGTAATTTTTATTATTAAAAATTTACAGAGGCCACCATTCTTGTCTGATACCTTTCAGCTGATGTGACAGCAATCAACCAGTTCAAGTCAGATCAGGCTGAATCATCACCACCACCAAAGCCGCCTTGCCAATCAAATCACATTGCAGGAAGACCCGAACTGCGAGGTAGAGGGCTCTTGGAGCTGTAACAAAAACTCTCTCTTCCACTTAGGCCCACCATCTAGAGAAGATGCTGAATGGCTTATTTCCTTTAGCTTTGAATTTTGCCTTTACCTCCAAGATGCGTCTGGAGCAATTAGAGTTATCTTTTCCTGTTCCCCTGGTAATCCTCGCCACATAATTCCCATCGGTAAATAAACCAATACAGATTATTTTTCCAGACCTGAGTGCCATATATTAATTATAAGCCCACAGCAATACTGAATACAACCCTTGGGGGGAGGAGTGAGGGGGGGGGGGGGGGGGGGTTGGAATACAACAGTTATCAAACCATTTATGAAATTTAACAATGGATATTGACAACTGTGGAAGTCTGAATTTCCTTACTGTTGCACTGGCATTCGTATAACTTTCAAAATACGTTAGACATTAATTATCTCATCGTCCATGGACATGCACAAACAGGCACTTCTTCCATTCCACTAGCTTAACAGGAATCTATATCTTAATATATTGAGGCTATGGTCTTGTTCAACTAAAAGAAAAATACAATTTGTATTTTACTTATTTGCTTATTTTTATTACGATGTATCCTCACTAGTCTGGAATTTGTATGAGGGCATCCTGAAAAGCAATGCTTTCACTCTGAATTTTTTATGTGAAAACTCTTAAAGCTTTGTACATAAAACAAATGTTATTAACATTCTACATCTTTATTCTTCATGTCTACATGTTTGCAACCCTCTGCCGCTAGAGGGCTCTAAATTGTAGTATGTAACATAACTATGTCTCTGTACAAGAAACACCATGCTATAATCAAGTTTCAGATTGGGAGAGTTTATTTACACATGGAGCATCCCCTCCTTCAGCAATACAATGCCAGACCACATACCCAAGTGCTGTGATATCTGCAATAATCCAAAGTCTTGGGTTCACTGTCATCATCATAATCCTCCACACAGTCCAGACTTGGCCCCCATCCAATTGTAATCTGTTTCCAAAACTTAAAGGACATCTTTGAGGGTTTCACTTGATGGTGATAAAGTGGTGCAAGCAAAGGTGAGGTTGTAGCTCTGTAATTAAAGTGAAACATTCTACAGTGATGATATTAAGAAACTTGGTGTCTCATTGGGAAAAATGTGTTCATCAGCAGGGTGACTATGCTGAACAATAAATACATAGCATGAAGAATAAAGATGTAGAATGTTAATGACATTTGTTTTATTTAAAAACTTCAAGGGTTCACACATTAAAAATTTTGAGGCATTAATTTTCAGCACGCTCTCGTAGTATGTACATTTATGCTCACTTGTAGCATCAAGTAACTCTGGCAATTTTAGCCAAATGTATGTTTTGTTACTAACAGTATGTGACAAAACTACATTAGCATATCTTTTAGAGGATGTGAGGAAAATAATGAAAACCCAGTATGAGAAACAACAGAAAAGTATAACAGCATGAAGAAATGAGAAGAGCTATTCATGCTGGGTAGACACCACAATTCATCAGGAAATATGGCAGACCACACACAAAAAACAGAAAGAAAATTATAGAAGCATCTCACCTTTTCTTATGTGTTTTCATAGTGTATGAAACAGGTAAGAAAACAGATAGTTAATGAAGAGAATAATGACTTTGTGCATGTAATGCCAATTGAGGTGTGAAAATCTAATGAAGGAACGATAAAACCACACAGTTGGATTGTGGAAAGACAGGCAACGAAACTGATCATGCCCTTTCAAAGGAAATGTGCTGAGATTCAAATGATTCAAGTGATTTGGGGATGCCACATGAGCAGGGGTAGAAAACCAGCAGCCCGCAGGCCAAATGTGGCCCAAATTTTTGGTCCGTGGAGCTGTTTCCTGTTAAAAAAAAATTTACTTCTAATTCACATGAAACCTCCAAAAAAGTACAGATTAGTATGGACTGCACAACTGGATACATTTCTTGCACAGTGCAGGTGAAACAAGTGCCAGAAATAGTCAATACATTCCATATTTAATTTTACTGCTAACTCGCAATACTACTGGCCACAAAGATAGCCCTTCATGTGTATACTTGGTGCATATTTGATCGCTATAGACCTACCGCCATCACTTCATGTAAATAAAGCCAGCTTTCATATTTTTATAGATAATTTGCGATGCTTGCCTTTAATTTTAGTATGCTAGCATTTATTTTATGCTTTCAATTATGGTGAGCAGGTACACCAATCGACATTTGCAATGGTTTCTGCCTCAGTACCTTCTTTTTATTTTAGTAGTATAAAATAAATAATTGTAAAATCCATTTTTATTGATGACTTTTGAGGATTCCGCCTTACAAAGGTAGAAAAGGGACCATCCAGCGCAACTTCAGCAACTTGCCTTTCTCTCTAGCTTACAGCAACTAATAATAATGTTATCGACTTGAAATGTGTAATAGTTTTAAGAAACAATCATAAAAAAGAAATCTAAATGGGGGTCAAAATTTGAAAGTAAGACTGCTAAGTTTAGTGAAACATATGTAACTTTTTATATTTACAATACATGATGTTCAGAACTAAAATATCAATTGCCTCCTAAAGCAGATGAATATTACTCTCAAAAACCTCCTCAAGAGAGAAGACTATGAAGTCTCCCAAGTGCGGATGATACCCAAATGAAAGACCGATAACTCGACAAGCAGTGTGGCTCTGTGGTACAATGACAGCCTTCCATGTGGAGGGCCAGGATTAGCATATGTACATAGTTGATTTATATTTTAAAACATAGTTGCATGCTCTACAACCACTTCTGTGAAGCGTGAAATACATAAAGATTGGGAAAAAATGAAAAAGAGTAGTGCTCGTGAGGTAATTGTGCATTGCTGGTTTGAGCCTAGTTGCAGTAATTACTACTTTAGTTTAGTTCGAATAACTACATCATATATATATAAATGTTAATTAGCACATATTTTATTCTCATTTTTATGAAAAATACATGTCTTTTTATTTATAATTACAAATCAAACACAAAATCCAGTTTTCATTGTAGATATAAATCCACAATCACCAATCCTTTATAAATAAATTTGTTTAAAAAAAAAGAAAAACGTTTCAAATTATTTTTTTTCCATTGTCATGTACACTACACTTCATATAAATGCCTGTGGAACACAAATCTATCTTTAAGTATTTAACACAACTGGGAATCGAAGGCCACCCATGTGGCAGTTGGGCAAACTACCACAGAGCCACAAAGCCCATCAAAACTGTCCACTTGCTTTATAGTGACAAACAACTTCAGGGAACTTCAAAGAAGATTTTGTAGGGAATTAGGGAATTACAGAGAGTTTCATCGAACCACTGTAGGTAACTGATATTGGATTCTGAACGTCAGGTTCCATACACATACAAAAATTAGCAAACTCTGATCCCTGTATTGTCTCTTTGTCAGTTTCAGACTTATGGTAAAAAAATGTCTGTTTCAGTTCAAGAAGTAAACGTCATATGATGTCAACTAATAAAGAAATAGGACCTAAGAAAAGGAAAACTGCAGAGGAGTTGAGAACTTTTCAAGACAAGTGTACTGCAAACTATTTTTTTTTAGGAATATAAAACAAAACCCATACGTCTGACATGCAATGAATGTGTCTCAGTTCCAAAAGAATATAATAACCAATGGCATTATGAGACTAAACATGCAGTTACATTTCGTAAGACAATTGCGACAAGACCAGGTAAATGACTTAAACAAGAATCTTTCTACTCAACAGCAGATACTTACAAGGGCGAATTCAGAGTCAACTTGCTATGTGAAAGTGAGTTATGCAATAGCTCTTAATACTGGTAAAGAAATCAAAGCCATATTCAGAAGGCAAAATACTCGCTGAAATTGTGTCTCCAGGAAAGAAAAAGTATTTATAAAAAATACGCCTGCCTCGTCAAACTGTTACTAGATGCTAGAAGTGTGGACAACACTGGAAGACAAAACTGAAATAATTTTAAAAATCTTGCATCTGAGTTTATACCTTATTCTCTAGCTTGTGATGAATGCACAGATATGGCAGATACTGCCCAAGTGGCGATTTATGCCAGAGGTGTTGATGCCTATTTTAATACAACAGAAGAATTAGCAGAATTGTATCCACTTGAGGATACGATGAAGCAAAGAGAATTGTTGGAAGCAGTTATATCGACATTAGGTAACTTTTCGTTAAAACTTAAGAACCTACTGGGGCTAAAAATACATGGTGCTCAGATGCAGAGCATGATAACATTTCATATTATACAGAAGTAAGATCGCTAACAAGTGCAACAAAGTAGAAATGAGTGTTTGATTTGAAGCAAGATATACAATCCTCTTTGAAAGCAAGTCAATGAGACTCCTAGAGTTCGAAGATAAAGAATGGCTTTCCGACTTTGCGTTCTTGGTCGATATAACTAGCCACCTAAATGATGTTAATGCTCAACTCCAAGGAAAGATCAAATGAACAATGTCCTGGATTATTTTATTTTCACATTCAAAATGAAACTTGGGTTTTGGGAACAATAATTACAAACAAAGAACTTCACCCATTTTCCTACACTGTCAAAGCAATCATATGTCACACAGCCGGCAGTGGTTAAATATGCTTCTTTGATATCTGATTTAAAACATGAATTCAAACACCGATTTCAAAATTTTATGAAACATCGTCTGCTATTTTTCTATACTTTCTATGCCATTCTCCATAGAAATGAGTTCACAGAGGCTTTTGCAAATGGAATGCTGTGAAATGTGATGTGATGTGACGCACAGTTAAAAGAGAAATTTTATCATGGTGCTTTGGAAGAGTTCTATAAAACATATTTGGACAATTAGAAATAGCCAGCATTTTACAACATGCTTTAAAAATAATTTGATTATTTGGAAACACTTATGAGTGTGAACAGCTTTATAGTTGGATGAATTACACCAAAACACAAATGAGAACACGAATTACTGATGTTCATCTGAAAAATTGCTTGCATGTAGCAACAACTTCAGTTGACATCAACACTGGCTTGCTCAGTTCAGTCAGTCAAAGCCAGACATCCCTCTAACAATGTATTTCATTAAATTTTATAATAAATGTTCTTTCCTCAGATTTGTTTTATTTTCTTTAAAAAGTAAATTAATATTTCTTAGTTGTTTTGGTTCATACAACAAAAACTGGTAATGCAGCCTGCGAGGAAATTCGCTTTCAAAAATTTGGCACACCTGCCAAAAAGGGTGGCCACCCCGGCTGTATGAAGATTTCCCCCAAATACGGGTCCAGTGTCTAAATCTTGCACCATCTCACTCAGAGGAGACTGGAGCAGAAGACGTAATTTGGGCTGTTATAAGAATGAAGTGGCTGGAAAGACATGTAGTTAAATGAATGCGTGATAGATGGACTGAGGAAGTTCTTTTCTGGATTCAGAGAGATAAGAAACGACTGGAGGATTATCTGATAAAATATGCAGCAGTAACATGGTTGCGCATTCATAAAGTCTTTAACACATGGAAAAGTCCAGAACAGACTTTTTTAAAGCAGCAGGTGTCAATGTGAAGCATAATATTGTGTCTGTATGTTTCCTGCACAAACTGAAACACTGTCTTACCATTTTTGTTTGTCAGTGCTATGCCAAGAAAATTTATTTAAATTTTTTTTTTGTTTTTTCTGCTCTACACCCTCAAAAAACTGTATAAAATGTAGTATACATATATATATCATAAAGGAGCACCAGAGCTCAGTTTTTTTACTGGTTTTGAGTACTGGCTCACTCTCAAAGAGTACCTAGATACACTCAAGCTATTGTTAGCTCATACATCTATGTACATATGGTTGTATTATAAGTTCTTACTTAGGTAATAAGATCTTATATATTATTTTTCAAATATGGTCTTTTATTTTGTGATACTTGTGCATAGTTGTTACATTAACCATTCGTGTGTCAGAAATATAGTTTGCTATTAAATTTACACCTTTAATAAAAATCAATTTATATTGTATCTAAAATACAGGATTGTCTTTTGTTCTGAATTATTTGTCACCAATAACAATTTTGTTTAAGTTCTTAATATATTTATTATTTCTGAACTCTGTTTTTTTGTGCAGAGTGTAGTTTTTCTCGTAGATGTATACTAAAAGTGGAGATGTTGTTTATGATTTTGGTATGTCCTTTGTATGTTGTAAATTTTCATCCTGTTTATCCCATTTGGAATACATCACAGTCACTGCACTTAATTTTACATACTTTTGAGTGGTCTTTGCATACTTTTGATTGGTCATGTTTTTGAATTTTGTCCATTATCTTCATCCCTTGTTTATTCTCTGTGCAGATGCTAATTTTAACATAAGTAGTACAGAAGGTTTCACTTATTTTTTGAGAAATATTTCCCATACATGGAGGCATCACAATTTTTTCTTTCTTTTTTCTTTCTACTTTTGCTACAGTAATTTTTTCATTTATGTTGCACATTTGGCCCTAATTTTCTTTCTGTACATGGAGTATATTAGAATCATAGCCGCTGTGCTGTTTTATGTGCTGGTGGGTCACATGATGAATTATAGTCATTTGTTGTTGGTTTACAACATGTGGCAATTTTATGGTCACCATTATCGTTAGCTGTTTTTATGTCTAAGAAGTTTTTGTTCTTGCCTGTTTCATATCCAATGGTAAATTTGATGCTGTTACACATTTTATTAATTTGTTGGTGAAATTAGTTAAATTTTGTCATTATTTCCAAGAAATAGAATGAGTGTATCATCAACATCATGACAATAAGAAGACATCGTCTGCCCACTGGATTTATTCGCAGAAAAATTTACTTTCCAATTAATCTAAAAATATTTGCCTGGGTTCCTGTAAGGCAGCTACCCATGAACATGTACAGGGTGATTACAATTAAAGTTAAACTTTCAAACCGCTGTACAAATAACACCACTGATCAGAATGGCATCAAATTGCAACAGAATATTATCGGAGAAGGGGGAAAGCGTACTGCAGAAGAAAAATAAATAGTTACAAAATGCAGCATATATGGCACTGTAAGCATCATAATTTAATAGTGGTTGACTACAAATGACAAATGAATCATACAACAACGCCTAAGTTGTACGTTCGGCATTAAACAAACTGCACTACTCAGTGTACATGGGTGTACAGGTGTGATAGTGTTAGTTACATAAGCCCATATACCACGGCAAGGTCATATCACATTGTATGGGAAAAATAGGTTTTTAATCATCCTGAGACCAAAAATTGCATAAAAATCATCAATCTCATTGGCTTTTTAACTGTCCTGAGGCCAAAACCGGCATAAAAAGCATCAGTCAAAATCAGATTGGGTCATTAATTTATGTATGACTGGCACAAAACATGTTCACTACGTTGTCCACCATTTTCTGCAACAAGCTGAAATCAAGAAACAGCATGTTCCACAACTAATCAAAGTGTTTCCGAAGTGAGGTTCACAATGTGTTAGCAATGTAATGAAATCCAATACTCAGATTTGAATGTATACTGCAGAGACAGGCTGGACAGTGAAGGGGGAGGCATGTTTATAGCAACTAGAAGTGCAATAGTATTGAAGGAAATCGACGAAGATACGAAGTGTGAAATAATTTGGGTGAAGGTCACGGTTAAAGCAGGCCCAGACATGGTAATTGGATGTCTCTATAGGCCCCCTAGCTCAGCAGCTATAGAGGCTGAGCACCTGAAGGATAATTTGCAAAATATTTCATGTAGATTTCCCCACCATGTTATAGTTCTGGGTGGAGATTTTAATTTGCTGGATATAGACTGGGAAACATAAAGTTCATAACGGGTGGCAGGGACAAAGAATCCAGCGAAATTTTTTAAAGTGCCTT
This sequence comes from Schistocerca gregaria, assembly GCF_023897955.1. NCBI lineage: Eukaryota > Metazoa > Arthropoda > Insecta > Orthoptera > Acrididae > Schistocerca > Schistocerca gregaria. The sequence continues at coordinate 207,369,631 of NC_064931.1, forward strand.
ATCTGAAAACTACCTTGAGCAGCTAAACAGAGAAATGACTCGAAGTGATAACATATTAGACCTTCTGGTGACAAACAGATCCGAACTATTTGAAACAGTTAATGCAGAACAGGGAGTCAGTGATGATAAAGCGGTTACTGCATCGATGATTTAAGCCGTAAATAGAAATATTAAAAAAGGTAGGAAGATTTTTCTGTTTAGCAAAAGTGACAAAAAGCAGATTACAGAGTACCTGATGGCTCAACACAGAAGTTTTGTCTCAAGTACAGATAGCGTTGAGGATCAGTGGACTAAGTTCAAAACCATAGTACAATATGCATTAGATGAGTATGTGCCAATCAAGATCATAAGAGATGGAAAAGAGCCACCGTGTTACAACAACCGAGTTAGAAAACTGCTGCGGAAGCAAAGGGAACTTCACAGCAAACATAAACATAGCCAAAGCCTTGCAGACAAACAAAAATTACGGGAAGCGAAATGTAGTGTCAGAGGGACTATGCGAGAGATGTTCAATGAATTCGAAAGTAAAGTTCTATGAACTGACTTGGCAGAAAATCCTAAGAAATTTTGGCCTTATGTCAAAGCGGTAGGTGGAGCAAAACAAAATATCCAGACACTCTGTGACCAAAATGGTACTGAAACAGAGGATGACAGACTAAAGGCTGAAATACTAAATGTCTTTTTCCAAAGCTGTTTCACAGAGGAAGATTGCACTTTAGTTCCTTCCCTAGATTGTCACACAGATGACAAAATGGTAGATATCGAAATAGATGACAGAGGGATAGAGAAACAATTAAAATTGCTCAAAAGAAGAAAGGCCGCTGGACCTCATGGGATACCAGTGCGATTTTACACAGAGGACATGAAGGAACTTGCCCCCATTCTCGCAGAGGTGTACTGTAGATCTCTAGAAGAGCGTAGCATTCCAAAGGATTGGAAAAGGGCACAGGTCATCCCCATTTTCAAGAAGGGACATCGAACAGATGTGCTGAACTATAGACCTATATCTCTAACTTCGATCAGTTGTAGAATTTTGGAACACATATTATGTGGAGCGTCATGACTTTTCTGCAGACTAGAAATCTACTCTGTAGGAATCAGCATGAGTTTTGAAAAAGACGGTCGTGGGAAACCCAGGTCACGCTATTCATCCACGAGACTCAGAGGGCCATAGACATGGGTTCCCAGGTAGATGCCGTGTTTCTTGACTTCCGCAAAGCGTTCGATACAGTTCCCCACAGTTGTTTAATGAACAAAGTAAGAGCATATGAACTATCAAACCAATTGTGTGATTGGATTGAAGAGTTCCTAGATAACAGAACGCAGCGTGCCATTCTCAATGGAGAGAAGTCTTCTTAAGTGTGAATGATTTCAGGTGTGCTGCAGGGGAGTGTCATAGGACCGTTGCTATTCATAATATACATAAATGACCTTGTGGATGACATCAGAAGTCCACTGAGGCTTTTTGCAGATGATGCTGTGGTGTATCGAGAGGTTGTAACAATTGGAAATTGTACTGAAATGCAGGAGGATCTGCAGTGAATCGACGCATGGTGCAGAGAATGGCAATTGAATCTCAATGTAGACAAGTGTAATGTGCTGCGAATACATAGAAAGATAGATCCCTTATCATTTAGCTACAAACTAGGTGGTCAGCAACTGGAAGGAGTTAATTCCATAAATTATCTGGGAGTAGGCAATAGGAGTGATTTAAAATGGAATTATCATATAAAGTTGACCTTCGGTAAAGCAGAAGCCAGACTGAGATTCATTGGAACAGTCCTAAGGAAATGCCATCAGAAAAAAAAGGAAGTAGGTTACAGAATGCTTGTTTGCCCACTGCTTGAATACTGCTCAGCAGTGTGGGATCCGTACCAGATAGGGTTGATAGAAGAGATAGAGAAGATCCAACAGAGAGCAGCGCGCTACATTACTGGATCATTTAGTAATCGCAAAAGCCTTACGGATATGATAGATAAACTCCAGTGGAAGAATGTGCACGAGAGATGCTCAGTAGCTCGGTATGGGCTTTTCTTGGAGTTTTGAGAACATACCTTTGCCGAGGAGTCAAGCAGTATATTGCTCCCTCCTACATATATCTCATGAAGAGACAATGAGGATAAAATCAGAGAGATTAGAGCCACACAGAGGCATACCGACAATCCTTCTTTCCACGAACAATACGAGAGTGGAATAGAAGGGAGAACTGATAGAGGTACTCAGGGTACCCTCCACCACACACTGTCAGGTGGCTTGCACAGTATGGATGTAGATGTAGACAAATGTGTGCCTTGAATGCAGCTAAACTTTGCTATCGGAACACTGAACAAAACGTCTTTCATGCAGCCCCACAGCCAGAAGCCACAAGGATTAACATCAGGTGATTGAGATGGCCAGGCTGTATGGCAATGGTGGCTAATAATTCTAGCATTTCCGAAACGGCACTTCAGCATCTGCTTTACTGGATTTGCAATGTGTGGAGGTGCACCATCTTGCATAAAAATAATCTCATCCACACATGACTTTATTTCCCAATATACTGTCTGTATTATTAAGCAATAACGGATATATGTAATGCCACAACTCTAGAAAGACAGAGGGAAGGTGAAGAGGCTACTGGTGTTCTCTAGTTGATAGCTCTTCTTTTATTAGTGAAAACTAGTTCTTAAAAAATAATCATAATCATGAAGAACTGTGTTGTGAAAGTTATCACTCCACACTGCCCAAAACAATCAATCTTCTGAGAAATGTAGCGCACAATCTACAAACACAAATTTGGGAATCTTTAAAATTCTGTTTGAGTATGGTAAGTGTCATATAGATCAAGTGATGCCGATGGATTTTGTACGGATAGCATCAGAGGGTACGCCTAAGTGTCAACCAAACAGTAGTGTATGGAATGCCGGTGTGATGTGCGACTGCACGAGTGCTGACTTCCCTGTGCATAGATGAACCCGCTACAGTCTCCATTTCTTCCTGAACTGTCTCAGCAGCATTACGCCTTGTGCCACTGTGGGGTCTATCATCTAGACAACCCGTGACTTCGAACTACGAAATCATTCTCGCCACAGCTGCATTTGTCAACAGACCTGTACCCATTCGAATCCCCTTCCTATGGCGATAGGATCGTAACGCTGAACTAGCACATTCCCCATTCTGATAATACAGCTTCACTAAAAGTGTCTTTTCAGGTAACGTCAACATGCTGAGACTACTGGTGCATCTGATTCTCTCTCTCATTACAGCTCCTTTTATACGAGGGTCGGTCAAAAAGTAATGCCTCCCATTTTTTTTCTACTTAAAAAAATTAAGTTAAGTGAAAAATTTGAATTTGGCGCCATTCCTCAAACCTTCTTCTGCAATCCACTGCAGTAGTAACTTTCTGTGTCAACAGGTGGCAGCACAGCAGAAGTTTGTAAGATGGCCGACATCGATGTTCGTTTGAGACAGCGTTGTGTGATTGAATTCTTGAATGTAGAAGGTGAAACGCCCATACGCATTCATGAAAGACTGAAGAAGGTGTATGGTGTTGTGACAGTGGATGTCAGCACTGTTAGACGATGGGTTCGTCGTTGTAAGGAAGCTGAAGGGCAAACACCGTTGACTGACGAAAAGCGGAGCGGCAGGCCGGTGAGTGCAGTGACTCCACACGACATTCAGCAAGTTGATGACGTCATTCGTGGTGACCGTCGGGTGACTGCAGATGAAGTGTGTCGCATTATTTCTCTTAGTAAAGGCAGTGTGATCACGATTATTAAACAATTGGGGTACTCAAAAGTTTGTGCACGGTGGGTTCCAAGAATGTTAACCGATCAGAATAAAGAGGCAAGGAAAACAATAGCCTCCAAACACTTGCAGCGCTTCCGTTTGGAGGGAGATGAGTTTCTGAAAAAAATTGTAACCGGGGACGAAACATGGGTGCATTTTTTTGAACCCGAATCAAAGAGGCAGTCAATGGAGTGGTGTCACACAAGCTCGCCGAGGAAGCAAAAATTCAAAACTGTGCGATCGGCAGGGAAAGTTATGGCAACAGTTTTCTGGGATACAGAGGGTGTGATTCTGGTTGATTTTTTGGAGCAGGGATGCACAATAAATTCTGTTCAATACGTCACAACCCTCAAAAAACTTAAAGCACGTCTTCAGCGAGTTCGCCCAACAAAATCAATGGCAGATGTTCTTCTTTTGCATGACAATGCAAGACCACACACCAGTCGTCACACCTTTGACGAGATTGTCAAAATTGGATGGGAAGTTTTGCCTCATCCCCCATACAGCCCTGACCTGGCACCATCAGACTTCCATCTGTTCGGGCCACTAAAAGAAGCTCATCGTGGGATTCATTTTGAAGATGAGGAGGCCGTCAAAACATCCGTGTGTCAATGGCTTAGGAAGCAGAGCTGTGATTTTTACCGTGCTGGGATACATGCCCTTGTTCAAAGATGGACCAAAACTGTAGAGATGGGCGGAGATTACATTGAAAAATGACAAAATGATCCTCAATGTTGTGGTTTTCAACCTATGTAATTGCATTTAAATTTCCTGACAATTAAACGTAGAAAAAAAAATAGGAGGCATTACTTTTTGACTGACCCTCGTACATGATTGTCATGTGCAGTCACTGACGTTTTGCTGTCCAGCGCCATCTGTTGAACATTTTGTGAACTTTTTTTTGTTCTAATAAAACCCCATGTCATTCCAAGCATGTGTATCAATTTTTACCTCTCTATCTACATTATTCTGTGGTTTATTAAGTTTCCAAATTTACACTGACTTTTTGATCACCCGGTTTATATATGTGTGCTGACAATAGCTTTATGTATCTACCTGTTGCCTGAGAGGGAGCCATCACTTGAAACTGGTAGCAGTAGATAAAATGTAACATGCAGCTCTGGTAGGTCATTATTATATTAGTATGCATTTAATATTAAATTATTATTTTGTTTTCTTTCTTGTATTTGAAATTCTTTGGGAAGACCTCCATTTTGCAGATACCAGTAATGCTCATTCTCATTCTCAAACATTGTAATTTGGCTCCTTTATCATTCTGTTATTGTTTTCAGCCAAATCTAATGATAAATCATTAATATCATATGCAGTTAATAGCAGGTAGGATCAACATGTCAACACTGTTACAGACATATACCACAATGTTGGTATCAACTACACAATCACATTAAGAAAAGGCTGAAATATTGCAGTTCTTGGGATCTGTCAGATACAGTTATCACCAATATGCAGGCAAAGGATTTTGAAGGAACATTACATGCTCTCAATAATTTTTTTTTTTTTTTTTTGTCATCAGTCTACTGTGCTAACCCCTTCATCTCAGAGTAGCACTTGCAACCTACGTCCTCAATTATTTGCTTGACGTATTCCAATCTCTGTCTTCATCTACAGTTTTTGCCCTCTACAGCTCCCTCTAATACCATGGAAGTCATTCCCTCATGTCTTAGCAGATGTCCTATCATCCTGTCCCTTCTCCTTATCAGTGTTTTCCACATATTCCTTTCCTCTCCGATTCTGCGTAGAACCTCCTCATTCCTTACCTTATCAGTCCACCTAATTATCAACATTCGTCTATAGCACCACATCTCAAATGCTTCGATTCTCTTCTGTTCCGGTTTTCCCACAGTCCATATTTCACTACCATACAATGCTGTACTCCAGACGTACATCCTCAGCAATTTCTTCCTCAAATTAAGGCCGGTATTTGATATTAGTAGACTTCTCTTGGCCAGAAATGCCTTTTTTGCCATAGCGAGTCTGCTTTTGATGTCCTCCTTGCTCCGTCCGTCATTGGTTATTTTACTGCCTAGGTAGCAGAATTCCTTAACTTCATTGACTTCGTGACCATCAATCCTGATGTTAAGTTTCTCGCTGTTCTCATTTCTACTACTTCTCATTACATTCATCTTTCTCCGATTTACTCTCAAACCATACTGTGTACTCATTAGACTGTTCATTCCGTTCAGCAGATCATTTAATTCTTCTTCACTTTCACTCAGGATAGCAATGTCATCAGCGAATCGTATCATTGATATCCTTTCACCTTATATTTTAATTCCACCCCTGAACCTTTCTTTTATTTCCATCATTGCTTCCTCGATGTACAGATTGAAGAGTAGGGGCAAAAGGCTACAACCTTGTCTTATGCCCTTCTTAATACGAGCACTTCGTTCTTGATCGTCCACTCTTATTATTCCCTCTTGGTTGTTGTACATATTGTATATGACCCATCTCTCCCTATAGCTTATCCCTACTTTTTTCAGAATCTCGAACAGCTTGCACCATTTTATATTGTTGAACGCTTTTTCCAGGTCGACAAATCCTAGGAACGTGTCTTGATTTTTCTTTAGCCTTGCTTCCATTATTAGCAGTAACGTCAGAATTGCCTCTCTCGTGCCTTTACTTTTCCTAAAGCCAAACTGATCGTCACCTAGCGCATTCTCAATTTACTATTCCATTCTTCTGTATATTATTCTTGTAAGCAGCTTTGATGCATGAGCTGTTAAGCTGATTGTGCAATAATTCTCGCACTTGTCAGCTCTTGCCGTCTTTGGAATTGTGTGGATGATGCTTTTCCGAAAGTCAGATGGTATGTCACCAGACTCATATATTCCACACACCAACATGAATAGTCGTTTTGTTGCCACTTCCCCTAATGATTTTAGAAATTCTGATGGAATGTTATCTATCCCTTCTGCCTTATCTGACCGTAAGTCCTCTAAAGCTCTTTTAAATTCCTATTCTAATACTGGATCCCCTATCTCTTCTAAATCGACTTCTGTTTCTTCTTCTATCACATCAGACAAATCTTCACCCTCAAAGAGGCTTTCAATGTATTCTTTCCACCTATCTGCTCTCTCCTCTGCATTTAACAGTGGAATTCCCATTGCACTCTTAATGTTACCACCGTTGCTTTTGTTTTGACTTTCCTGTATGCTGAGTCTGTCCTTCCAACAATCATATCTTTTTCGATGTCTTCACATTTTTCCTGCAGCCATTTCATCATAGCTTCCCTGCACTTCCTATTTATTTCATTCCTCAGCGACTTGTATTTCTGTATTCCTGATTTTCCCAGAACATGTTTGTACTTCCTCCTTTCATCAATCAACTGAAGTATTTCTTCTGTTACCCATGGTTTCTTCGCAGCTACCTTCTTTGTACCTATGTTTTCCTTCCCAACTTCTGTGATGGCCCTTTTTAGAGATGTCCATTCCTCTTCAACTGTGTTGCCTATTGCGCTATTCCTTATTGCTGTATCTATAGAATTAGAGAACTTCAAACGTATCTCGTCATTCCTTAGAATGTCTTGAACTTCAGCCTACTCTTCATCACTACTATATTGTGATCTGAGTCTGTATCTGCTCCTGGGTACGCCTTACAATCCAGTATCTGATTTTGGAATCTCTGTCTGACCATGATGTAATCTAATTGAAATCTTCCCATATCTCCCGGCCTTTTCCAAGTATACCTCCTCCTCTTGTGATTCTTGAACAGGGTATTCGCTATTACTAGCTGAAACTTGTTACAGAACTCAATTAGTCTTTCTCCTCTTTCATTCCTTGTCCCAAGCCCATATTCTCCTGTAACCTCTTCTTCTACTTCTTCCCCTACAACTGCATTCCAGTCACCCATGACTATTAGATTTTTGTCCCCCTTTACATACTTCATTACCCTTTCAATATCCTCACACACTTTCTCTATCTGTTCATCTTCAGCTTGCGATGTCGGCATGTATACCTGAACTATCGTTGTCGGTGTTGGTCTGCTGTCGATTCTGATTAGAACAACCCGGTCACTGAACTGTTCACAGTAACACACTCTCTGCCCTACCTTCCTATTCATAATGAATCCTACACCTGTTATACCATTTTCTGCTGCTGTTGCTATTACCTAATAATCATCTGACCAGAAATCCTTGTCTTCCTTGAACTTCACTTCACTGACCCCTACTATATCTAGATTGAGCCTTTGCATTTCCCTTTTCAGATTTTCTAGTTTCCCTACCACGTTCAAGCTTCTGACATTTCACGCCCCGACTCGTAGAACATTACCCTTTCATTGATTATTCAATCTTTTTCTCATGGTAACCTCCCCCTTTGCAGTCCTCTCCCAGAGATCCGAATGGGGGACTATTCCGGAATCTTTTGCCAATGGAGAGATCATCATGACACTTCTTCAACTACAGGCCACATGTCCCGTGGATACACGTTACGTGTCTTTAATGCAGTGGTTTCCATTGCCTTCTGCATCCTCATGTCATTGATCATTGCTGATTCTTCCGCCTTTAGGGGCAATTTCCCACCCCTAGGACAAGAGAGTGCCCTGAACCTCTATCCGCTCCTCCGCCCTCTTTGACAAGGCCGTTGGCAGAATGAGGCTGACTTCATATGCCGGAAATCTTTGGCCGCCAATGCTGATTATTTATCAAAATTTAGGCAGTGGCAGGGATCGAACCCAGGACCAAAGACATTTAGATTATGAATCAAAGACCTAAGCTAGTTGTGTGTTATATGGCACTTTTTTAAATCTTTGACGATTTTTGGGTACCCTCTTTTTTAGTTCGGTTCCGTGTAAAAACAAGCTTCATGAAATTGGGGGTCATCAGGAAAACGGGACAGGCACCAGGGGCCAGGGCCTTCAAAATAAGGGGGGGGGGGGGAATACCATTAACTTCATGATAAATTCATCAATTGCCTAAATGTAGGTAGATTGCTTACTTCAATTTCCTTAATTTTCCTTCACTGGTATAGGTCAGATGACATGAGGGGTCAGCGATTTCAAAACAGGTAGAGACAGGGCAGATTGACTCAAGTCGTTTTACGAACCAACCCGGTCCATCTCCTTAGTTTAAACTTTTGAGCAAGAGTAACAGTCATTAGCAAGTGCAATATCTTTTTAATTTGTTTACAGCATGTTATATGTCTACTTGTGTATTCCTCACTTCAAATAACTGGAAGTGAACTGACATCTGCCAAACAACTGTTTTTCTCTGCAATTAGGGCATATGTAAATTAACTGTGCATCTTAGGCCACACTAGTAGTGCAGGAAGTGATTTATTGGGAAAAACAACACACTGTGATACAAAAGGTGGAAAACTTCATATCAAAATTGGAAACTTTGCATCAACAATGGAAGAACCTACAAGAGTATCCTGGAGGATTGTCAGAAGCTCACAAGCAAACAGGAAAAAGATTATGCTAATACTTCAACAATCATTGCTATTGAAAAAGATAGTGAGTTATTGATCAATAAACAGTTGAATGAGATAAGATCTTCTGAGTTAGCAGAGGCAGTCATGAAGAGCTGAGGGTGAAGTGCATATGCACTGTGTGTCTATGTGCTTATAATTCAAATTTTAGACGTAAATATATTTGAATTAAGAGAACTGGAAAACCCATTCGTGTGTAGTTTTAGAATTAACTGTGATTTCATTTGTCAAAGCACCATCTCGAGGAGTATCTTATAATTCTTCAGGGGTTAACCATTATTGAAAATGGATGACAAAGCTGTTTAATGCTTGAAAATGTTCGTGTGACATAAGCTATTTGATTTATGACCACAAGAAGAGATGTTTATTGCTTGAAAATGTTTGTGTGACAGAAGCAATTTGATTTACGACCACAAGAAGAGAATGAAATTTGTGATTTTGTATTTTCCTTATCGCAGTGTATGTTGAAGCATGGTTCTAAGCCACTTCTGAGGCCAAAACACTGTATTTACTTTTCAGTATGCTCTAATACTTTATACATGTCAAGCTTTCTTGTAGGTTTATAAAAACTGAAAAATCATTCATGGTACCTGTCTCCTGTTCAGTTTCTATTAAACAGAGGTGCGACAAATCCACCTAACCACGATGATGGATCTCCATTAAAATCTAAATGTTAAAGATGGAGCTTGCTCTCTGACGTACATAGGGATTCGTAAAGAACTAAAATGCATACAGCTGATTGAATTTCATTAAAAAAAAAGTACAAATGAGAATAGATCAACATCCATAAAATATCCACAATGGCAATGTGTGCCTGTTGAGGACTCAACACTTCCGCTACTCGTTGAGTTGTTTCCTTTACTCCTCAATTATTTACGTTCTGTCAGAGCTTTAAATACCACATTTAGGAATTATTCAATAGCCACCACAACTAGGTCTAGATAGAGCCACTGGTTTCTCTTGACAAAAAACTACTTAGTCAATCCAAGAGCATCACAAAGATGTTCAATAAACTCTGTTGGGTGACCCTACGAATGTGTCTCACTTTTGAAACTTTAGTAGTCTACATTACAATATGAATAATTAATTCTATTACCTTGTGGAAGATGGGTATTACTTAATTAACTAGACAGTAAAATAAGGAAATTTGGGCTTGTAAAGAGGGGGCATCAAAAATTAAATAATGGAGTATCCAGGATACAGTAATGACAATATTATGAAAAGGATAGTTGCTACTCACCATTATAGTGTTACAGCATATAGCGCAATATGGTGAGTAGCAACTATCCTTTTGATTACAAGGGTATCAAAAACTGTTATTCTCGTAAACTATCTATGAATTGAATAATAGGTGGAGAAATGATTCTGGTACACCACATACCCCCATCCCCTTTATACAATGCATGCTGCCCACTGGTGTAAATATGTAAATGTTAAGTCCTTTTGTCACACACATACCATCAATACATTCAACCATCTCCTCATTTTTACCTATACCTCTCATAAGAGGAGGAAGGGGTGGAGGGGAGGGGAAGACAAAATTAAAAATAGAAAATTAAGAAATCAGTTCTTGACGTTAACATCCAATGCCTGTTTCAGCGAATAGTTGCAAGTAAGTTTATTTGTTGGAAATAATAGATCTCTTACCATTATTTGACCACAAGTACGACAATATCAAAATGTTAGCTGTATTAAATGATACATAGAAATAAAAAGGTTTTATAATAATCAATATGTATTGTTTACAAAGATATAATAAATGAAACTAGAAAACTTTACTTACATCACAGGAATGATTGATGAACCTTGCTGCATTGCCACGCATAGTAGCATCCACCACTAACTGATCATCAATTCTAAACATGTAGCAACCAATGCCTTTTGATTCATACAATTTCTCCCTCTTCTCTGTAAGAGTTGAACGAATGACTTCACCTGCATACTCTATAACCATCTCACCAGATTCAATATCTCTCAGACAAAACAGTCCTCTTCCATGAATATGCGACTGGTAAACACCAACAGCTTTGTTTGGATTTGCTCGTTTCAAATTCCGGAAACGCATAGCCATTGGCAGGTTGGAGCTCGTTGCACGCCTGAAATTAAAGATATTTCAATACTCAAAAATGAAACTGTATTATGATAACATCATGTTAAAATTACAAAGTCCTGGTGTGGGCTAAATGAAAACAATCATATCCCCTTCGTTTTTGTATCCAACACTCAACTCAAGAGTACCCCATACTGAATCCTTTAACACAGAATCTAATCATCATAAAGGAAGAAAATGCAGAAAGGTTGTACAGAACAGTGGATGATTTTCAAGATACAAAATCTAAACTGTGAATTAACTTTGCCTACAATTTTAATGCAATGTGTAAATACAAATAAGCAAAGTAGCTCACTGTTACCACACAATCTATCATTCTGGGAATGTCTATTACTTTTTGGCACTTCTTCCAGCAATAAGTGCACTCTAACTGCTATCCTTTATTTCAAAGTTTAACGCAACATGTTTCTGCAACATTCAAATAATAATTCACTATTTCAGTTATTTTATTACACATTACATTTACACATACTGTCTGGCAGGAATATTCTATGACATCTTAAAATACCAATTAACTTTCTACCATGAATCAAAGAGCACATGAAAATATAAAAACCATGTAATGCAAAGCATAGTGTTGCCCCTATCAGAACAGAAGTTAATAAGAAAGAACACAATAATAATAATTCAAAGGGTAATAAAATATTTTTTGAAAGAAGAAGAAGAAAAAGAAGGAAGACAGAGTAAAACAGTTGCATTCCACCTCTAAGAATAAGTATATCCAGATTAAGCAGTAATACCAGTCTCAGAAAGATGATTCCCATGTTTGAAGAAGGGATTAAACCACTCCATGCATATCTGCATATCTCAGAAGAATTTTTTTTTTTTTTTAACTGTTGTAACTTTTACTCATCCCTGCTGTGACAAAGTTGGACACACTTGAGATTTTCAGTCTTTGTCAGTGCACCCTTTGGATGCTGTGCTCAAACAAATACTGACTGGATAAAAACATATTTCAGTAGCTACGGTCATTGAGGGCAAAGATTCTGTATCTGTTTCACTCTTTTGACATCCTGATGTGTCATCTCTACTCATTGCAGCTATCACAGTTCCAAGTAGGAGCATGTAGTGCTCTATGGCGGACTGAAGAGAGATGTGATTACATACACACTTGCTTCTTCACACAAGTATTATATAGTGCATAATTATCGGAAATATACCATGGTTGGACAAAAATATGGAAACACAAAGAGAAATGCACACTTGAACACAAATGCAGTTACCAATCAAGCCTTCAGGTTTTGCTGTTATATTTGACCATGAACAGCACTTGTGCAATGTTCTCAATGCATTGCAATGGTCAGTCATTTACAGAACAGTGTACTTTGTAGTTGTGAGTGCATTATTTCACAGCTAAGTGAATTCAAACATGGGAAAATTGTTGGTGCTAGTATGGTGGATGATTCTGTAACCAGGTACCTGAAATGTCTCACATTTCGAGAGTCGCCATATAGAAGATTTATACCACACATAATGAAAGTGGAAAATCATCATCTGCTAAGTCAAAATGCAGACAGAAGTGTGTGCTGAGTGATTGTGACAGGCATCCACTGAAGAGAATTGTGACGGAAAATAAGGGAACAACCCATGCAAAGTGCTGCAGAACTGAATGTCACACTCATCAACCGTATCAGAACCAAAACAAAATGAAAGGAGTTCCATAGTGACGCAAATGGATGTAACAGGAAAATGTGGTGCTGAAGCTGTAAAGCAAAAGAAGAAAGTCATTTGGTTGTATGAGTCTTGCTTCACACTGTTTCTAACTTCTAACTGAGTTTATATCCCAAAAGTGAAACATGGCAGAGGTTCGGTGATGATTTGAGCAGCCATATTGTGGTACTGCATGGCCCATGTGGGTAATCTACAAGCTCACATTACTCCCAAGGATTGCATGTCCATCCCATGGAACAATGGTTGTTCCTCAATGGTGTTGCTGTGTCCCAAGTTGGCAGCATCCCTTTTTACACAGCTTGCATCATCCAGGACTGGTTTTGTAAACATGAGGACGAATTGTCACATCTCCCCTGTCAACAAGTCACCCGATTTCAATATTATCAAGCATATATGCTCTAGCTCAATAAGTCTGGGGCTCCAAAACACCTGGTATCCTTACTAAGAGGTCTTTATAGTAGCCATACTGCAACCATAAAAGTAGATGGTGAATACTCGAAATTTTTCGATGTGACCAACAGCGTCAGATAAGGTTGCATACTGTCACTTCAGCTCTACAATATCTATGCAGCGAGTGTAACCAGGAGAGTGCTGGATGGCTGGGATGTTGGGATTTCAATTGGCAGCAGAAAAATTTATGCTTTGCAGATGATACTACACTCATAGCAGGACGTGAGGAAGAACTTGGTAATCAGGAGTGAGAGATATTAGTCTAAACCTTGACCTAGAGATAAACATGGGAGAAAAGAAGAAGAAGAAGAAGAAGAAGAATGGTTATAAATCACCAAGGCATCGATCAAAACCAACTTACGGGATGCTTAAGGAATCTGGAGATAGTGAGTGATTATGTATACCTAGGCATTCTGATCAGTTTCCAAAGGAAAGTGTGATAAAAAGATAAGAAGACAAATCATTCTTGGCAGAGCCGCAATGGTCAAACTCACTAAGATATGGCAGAATCAGGCAATATCCAAGACAATGAAGATGTGCTTGGTAGAAGCATTGGTGTTTCCTGTATTCTTATACAGATGGAAGATCTGGACTGTGAAAGGTAGTGATAAGAACCGCATTGATGCCTTCGAGATGTGGTGTTGACGGAAAATGCTACATGTATTGTGGACACAAAAAAGAACAAAATAATAGAAGAATTTAAAATCACAAGAAGGTTATCTTCTCGTCTCAGCCAAAGATACCTTCAGTTCCTTGGGTACATCTTCAGAAGGAAAGAGGATAATTTAGAGAAGACCAACGTGCAGGGAAAAATTGACAGCATGAGATCACGTGGGAGAGCAGCGAACAGATGGTTGGATCAAGCGAAGAAGATTACCAGCCTGCCACTTCACATGATATTAAGAAAGGCCAAAGATTGCTGTGAAAGGACACATCTGTCTAAAGTTTCAACTACATAAGAATGAATGAGCAAATGAGGTCACGACACTCAACAATGAGTAAAAACTAATGATGAATGGGCTAAAAAAAGCCATTCTTGGCAGTTTTTTTTCCAATGTATGTCAACGTTTTCCTCAGTTTGTAATCTATTGGAAAGCAGTAGGGGAATGAAATTTTATATTCTAAGTTATTATGTGCAAATTTCAAGCTTATTCCATAATTACATCCAGAGATATAAAAAGCAAAAATTCATATTTCTCCACAAGTGTCCTTTTTCCCCCCAACTTACTTTGCTTCACATTATCCACACAAAAACTGATCAAAAATTTGTGTTATTATTTTGCTTAAGAGAGTGCAAAAAGTTGTACAAGGTGGCCAAGTTTTTGTTTCTTTCAAGTTGCTGGAGACTATGCATCAAAACTGCCAAACAGTCAGGGATACTCTGTTGAAAGCAGTGCTATGGGGTCAAATAAATGACTATATCTCTGCCAGTATTATATTAGCAAAAGTGTGTTCATTGGGAACATGTGTGAATGTTCACACAAAAATTTCAGCTAAATCAGTGATGTTCATGAGTGAACTACTTCCAAAATTGACCACTTGTCATGGAATGGCCCAAAGAGAAAAGTCAAGTTTCACAGTTTCTTTTATGTACTTATCACATCTAAGCCGCTGTGAATGTGATGACTATTTGCATCCTTATGAATGGAAATAAGTATTCTGCATTGCTTCAAAATGAACTAAATTTTCCATATCTGCAGTTTATAGAGAAAACAAGAAACGGATCATAGTATAACAAGAGAGTGTTCACAGTTTCTCTGCACAGGCTTTCTTACACACCAACACACATCTGTAAAGCCCACAGTGTTTTTATCCCAGTGGTACTTGTTAGGTCTCAATTCAATTTTCATTTTTTTTCCCTTTTCTGTACCAGATGCACTGTTTGCTCATGCTATGTTACAATAATAGAGAGGTTATTGTATCATAACTGTCAAAATTATTTCTATATTAGTGCTTAATAGAAGTAGTTGTTTTACAGTGTATGTGATGAACCCCCCCCCCCCCCCTCAACACCCCCTCCCCCCCCCCCCCCAATTTAACAGCAGATGATATCATGAAATTATAAATTGGTTAGATAGAATAGATTAATAAAGTCACACTTAGTTACTATTACAGCATATTTGTAATAAATAGAATTTAAACATTGGAAAGAGTAAAGATAGCCTCTTACCAGATAACCAAGCCACATACAGACGACTGAACATACACCTCAGTTCTTGGGCATGTCACCTTCAATGCTAGTGAGTGAGTGTGTGTGTGTGTGTGTGTGTGTGTGTGTGTGTGTGTGTGTGTGTGTGAGAGAGAGAGAGAGAGAGAGAGAGAGAGAGAGAGAGAGAGAGAGAGGGGGGGGGAGGGGAGGGGGTGTCTTGGTCCAAATGGATGACCCCCCCTTCTTTTTTTCTTATTGGTGCCTCCGTTATTGCTCAGAACTTTATACAGTGAGTTGTTATTTTTACTCTTTCTGTTGTTTTTATTCCACCTAGGAACAATGGATTTTTTCAATACCATATTACTACTTAAGTAATTACATAAAAGCATGACACTACAATATACCACAAAACCTACCTGTTACTCATTAACTTGCTGTCATTTTGTTGAACAAATTTCGGAGGATTCCTGTGGCTGGAGGCCAGCCAACTGAACATGTCATAAGGTCTTCGAGATTTAAAAGGTTCAGTTCTAATGCATCCACTTTTATTAGGAGGTGGCAAAGTGTCCAAGTCATCCTCTGGTCGTAATGTCCGTTGTTTGTGGTAACGAGGTTTGTATTTTACACATCGACCAACTCCTGGTAATTGTTCAACGAGATATCTAACAGCATTATGCTTCAAGCCGAGAATCTGTAAACTTTTCTGCGTCAAACTAAATGAATTCAGTGGTAGTGGTGGCATTTTGTTCACAATTCGAGCATTCTGAACAGCGTCAAACACTTTCTGCCATGCCTCACTAAACGATTTTGAAGTGCAACAAAAACCATCTTGAGAACAGATTTCATACATAATATAAGATGATTTTTCTTCAGAATTTTCTCCATTACAGTATACTAGAGACGTGTCCCTACTGTCATCACCACCATTATCATCCTCGTCACCGCTATCATCTTCATTCTCATCCTCGTCACCTTCGTCACAATCATTGTCACCATTTTCTTCCTCTTCCTCCTCGTCGTCATCTTTACAACATTCAGTATCGTCATCCTCTTCATCATTGTAACCGGTAGTACCAGTGTCATCGACATTCTTTTCAGTAGTCAAATCACGTATATCTGGCCTACTGTCTTTCTCAATACTGCCACAAATATTACAGTCACTTGGAGGTCCAAATCCGCTATAAGCATCACCAGCATTATCTTCATCACTGACATCCATACAGTTGCCGCTGTTATTGGTAGCACTTCTGCCACCGCCACCACCACTGCTGCCGCCGCCGCCGCCACTATCACCACCGCCGCCGCCGCCGCCGCCGCCACAGCTACTGCCATCACAGTCATCTTTTGTCAATGAAGATGCTGCTCTTTCTTTTTCAGTGTCACTGCTATATACAGACACATCAGAATTTACTTGTGGAACAGTGTTGCATGTGAAAAAGGATTTCCTCTCTTCTGGACAATTTTTCTGAGTGTACAGCCGTGCCACATTCTGTTCATCATATTGTGGGCTGCTGACAGAAGTGTTACATTCTGATGAAGGTGTTCTTTTTGGAAAACGGTCCAAGCTGATTCCAGAGGTACACTCTACATCCTCCTCCTCCTTATCTCTGTTCACAAGTACAGCTTCTGCAAAGGTATCACTTTCTGTGACATCAACATACTTAACATTCTGCAGTTTCAAAATACGGCTTTCATCATTTGTTAGAGATGTACTGAACTTTCCCTGCTTTTGCAAAATAGGTTTTGATGAAGACAATTTGTCAGATAAATTACTAGCTTTAACTTTGATATTATTATGTCTGTTTACAACTGTTTTCGAGGGTGGGATTGCGTCAGTAATGTGTAACACTGACCTGCCGTTCCCTTCTTTATCTGGCTCTTCAACTGAATTATCATTAACTGGACTGGTTTGTCTAGTAGCCAATCTTTTGTATTTTCCATGTGACAGTGTTTCCCTCCTGCAGGGAGATTCTGTTACTTTGTGTCCAGGGAGTCTACTGATGACTGTAGGTGCTGATGTATTGAACGTGGACATATCATTATTGCAAAGTTGATCTTTAGAGGAAGGATTGTGGTTATAGCTAATTGCTTGATTCAGCAAATTAGCAATACATTTTGGTTCATTATATTCTGTGCTAACTTCTAGACTGTGGTCAGGTTCTCTATCGATTACCCACAATTCACTAGGATTATTTGTCAGATGTGCTGGAATATCCGAAGATTTTTGATTCAAACTGAGAGCCCCGTCTTCCATTACTACATGCGTCAGCACTTGTCCTACTATTGCTGCCTCACAGCGCTTCTTACATGCACAACAAACATCAAATGCATAGCAATACACGCATGAACAGCAAATCTGGTTTTTCTTTCTTGTTGACACTGATCCTGCACGCTTTGTAAGGATAGTGGTATTAGATTGCAGACATGTGCAGAATATCTGATGTCCACTGTTTTCAGACAGCTGCTGCTCTGCTTGGATAAGGCAGTCCTCACGGTCAGACTGTGACTTGCCTGAACATTTGTCACAAGCATTTCTGATAGGTGACGCAGGAGGACTCGTGTTAACACCACTGGTCACACACCTAGGTGTTATAATCCTTGCCATTTCAAAACGTGTGTGGACACCAAGTCTAGGATTCATGATCTTTGTTTTATCATAGGGCGTGTTGACACCAGTGCTTACGCGCCTGGGTGTCATTATCTTTGGAAATTCAGAATCGATCGGAAATTTAGATTCAGCGTTACCAAAGTTGCTCACACGTCTGGGTGTCATTATCTTCGGAAATTCAGAATCATCGTTAACAAAGTTGCTCACATGTCTGGGCGTCATGATCTTCGGAAAGTCAGAATCGGCGTTAGAAAACTTGCTCACACATCTAGGTGTAATGATCTTCGGAAATTCAGAATCGTTCGGAAATTCAGAAACGGCGTTACCGAAGTTGGTCACACGTCTAGGTGTAATGATCTTCGGAAATTCAGAATTTGTGCTAACACATCTTGGTGTCATGATCTTTGGAAATTCAGGTTTTGTGCTAGCACATCTCGGTGTCATTATCTTTGGATATTCAGGTTTTTTATCATTTGACATATCAAAGGATGTGTTCACACCAGTGCTCACACATTTAGGTGTTATGATCTTTGGAAATTCAGGATTTATGCTAACACTACTGCCCACACATCTAGGTGCCATGATCTTTGGAAATTCATGATCTGTGCTCACACATCTAGGTGCCATGATCTTTGGAAATTCATGATCTGTGCTAACACTACTGCCCACACAGCTAGGTGCCATGATCTTTGGAAATTCATGATCTGTGCTAACACTACTGCTCACACGTCTGGGCGTCATGACCTTTGGAAATTCATGATCTGTGCTAGCACTACTGCTCACACGTCTAGGTGTCATGATCTTTGGAAATTCATGATCTGTGCCAACACTACTGCTCACACGTCTAGGCATCATGATCTTTGGAAATTCAGAATTCTGGCTACCATTATTGCTCACGCATCTGGGTGTCATGACCTTTGACATTTCAAAATACATATGCCCACCACTGTTCACACACCTAGGAGTCTCAACACTAGACATTTCAGGGGCCACATCAACACTGGTGCTCGCACATTTGGGTGTCACAATCTTTGTCACTTCAGGGATTGTTCGCCTGCGATTCTCACTTCTCATAACTGTCTTTAACGTAACTGATGTACACGTGCTAGATGATTCAGGGTACTGAACAGCTTGATCTTCTGTGCACACTTGTTGAACTGGCAAGAAAGAGTGATCATACGAAGGCACTTGCATGCTGACAGTCGAAGGTGGGCAGTTTACATACTCTGTATTTCTAACAGGAGAATTTGAAATAGGAGTTTGTTGGTTAATAATAAGGTAACTTGGCTGGACTTCCACAACAGGTTCTAATGTTAATTCAATTACAGATCCTAATTTGCTAGCCTGAAACACTTGTGTCGTAGTTGCCGAAAAACTGCTACTCGCAGCAACCACACCGGGTAGAGCAGCAGAGACAAGTTGGCTTGAAGACATAACTGTATTACTGACTACTGTCTCGTAATTTGAAATATACATAGGCTGTCCAGCTAAATGCATTCCTCCTGGCTGTGTCCCATACATGTCTAAAGATGGCGTACAACCAATCATTGTCTGCTCTGCAGAAACACAATGAACCGCATTTTGCTGTGTGGGAGGAAGTACTGTCCCAAGAAATGCAGAATGTGGAGCTGGTGACTGTACAGGTGAGTTCTGAGGTGGTGCAGCAGAGCACTCAACACTTTCACTCCGCACAGACAAATCTGTGGCATCAGTCTCTCCCAGAACACTTTCACCTACATTACAACAAGATTCAGTTGTATCAAACTGCTGCTTTTTGGTGCATTCTTCCTCACTAGAGCGTGTATTTTCTGAATCACTTTCACTTGTCGAAAGCATAAAATCATTGCAGCATGTTGACAAATGGCGCTCAAAACTTTTCTTTGTCCTGTAGGTACAGCGACACTGAGAGCAGCACACTGACTCTTCTTCAGTATCATATGTCTTGCACCAACTCTTTCCGTGCGCCTGGCTTGAGATAGAGCTACAGTTACAAACAGCTCCAAAATTACTTCCAGAATTAAAATCTGAACTGCAACGTTGACATTGGCCGCAACTTCTCAGTGATGAGGAACTTGCTTCGTAAGCACAGTCTGACAGCTTTTCATCATCAGAACGAGGAGATTGACCACCTTCACTGCCACTGCTACTTAAGGGATCGACAGTACCATCTAACTGGAGGAATCGTGTTTGTGGGTGGCCGTTCCAAGGTAGGAATTTGTTTTCCTTCCCTTCTTCCTTTCTGAGTGTGACTTTCCCCTTACTGCTGTCCGACGGAGACTCCTCATCGACTCCGCACTTGAGTTCTGCAGGTGTCTCAGTTGCAGTAGATGAAACACCCAACGGCAGTGATCGTGAAAGTGTTACGTGAACACATTCTGGCAAGCGCGATTCCTGCAAAGTATGTGATGCATCTGAATCAACAACAACAACAAACGGATTTTCACACACACTCCTTCCAACGGTGTGAGATAGTTTCCGTCTTTTGTATGCTGAAGAGTAGTTGCCATCAGGTTTACAATTCCATGTCGTACTACACGCTCGTTTCCGTCTTTTAGGAGGTTCATCAGATGTAATGTGGACAACATTATTTTGCTTTGTTCTTCTCATTTTCATTCTCTTAGTTCGTTTTACTTCATTTTTACTCAAACCAGCATTCTCTGCAGACTTTTGCTTTGAAAGAGTGCTATTGTGGCACAAATCATCTTGATCTTGCACACTCACTTCTAGAAAACCAGTTTTTTTGGCATTTCCCATATGGTGATTATTTACTAGATTAGCCTCATCTGTACTACTAATTTCTTTTTCTGTCACTGATGGATCATTCCCATAAAATCCATCACTTTTCTCCATAGCTCCCATTTCTTCATATATCATCAGCTTAGGTAATACATCCTGCATTGAAATGCCATCTATAAGGTCGTGAGGCAGATCTTCAAAGACAGCTTCTTTTACTTCAGGAGGCAAATGATCAGCTGCACTTTGTGAGTCATGAAGTGAATTCTCATCAAAATCTTTATTGCTCACTATGTCTAACATGTAATTGACAACCTGATAAACAATTTTATCATCAAGTGAATGACACTTTCGCTTATTCTGATACTTGTGGTACGGAATTCGTCTTTTAAATTTGGAAAATTTCTTCTGATTAATTTTAAAAGATAATTTTGAGTTAGCTTTCAGATTCTTTGTGTCATTTGTTTTAATTTCATGTCTCCATTTGGAAATTTCATTTAGTTTTTCCTCGACTACATGCCTTTCTTGACTATGATCTACTGTCATGTTTTTTCCACAGTCGGGAGACTGAGATTCGTTTTTATTACATAGCACAGTTTTAATGTGATATCGAACTATTCTCCAAGGTTCTATTGAAGACCAAAATAATCTTGTACATGAAAACCCATTTGGTATAATAGCCTCTGGAGTATCAGAAACTTCACTAACAAATTCTCCTATATTTTCAACTGAAAGTGAACCAATCATTAACCTAACCTTTTTAGGTTCAGCAAACTTCTTCTTTTTACGGTCTAGTTCCACATAAATTGGGCGGCATATTTCAAAATCTGATTCATTGTGCAGAACTTTACCAGTGGCACCTTTTGCATGCGATGGGCAGAAAACATTTTTGTCATCCATAAAAGTGCAATTCACTTTCCTCGCACAGGGGAAATGGAAGGTTTCTGGACAATTTCGTGTGCAACATCCTACACTTGCACCTCTTTTTCCACAATGATCACATCGTATCTGACGGCCTCGAGACATTGCACTGTGAACATTCTGTAGCGATCCATCAATTTCCTCAAACACTTCTGCTGACCACAGAGCACAGTTTGTGTGTGCCCATTCATTCTGTCCACAGTACAAAAGTCTGCCTTCTTCAGCGGGCAACCCATCACCAACACCTTTACAAAGGACACAAACTCTATTATCCTGGACAGAATACCCGCTGTAGAAATCATCCAAGGATTTCCCTAACATTTTATCAGGAACAGCATGAAAAGAATCATCCAATATTGACACTTCCATTGAACTATTATGATCATCACTGCCAGATTTTTCTGAAATGATTCTTCTCCTCTTACTTGGTTGTGAGTTACGTTCAGAAACAGGATTATTTGAAACACGTGCAAATTTAGGGTTAAACCATGGGAAAACTTCCTGCATATTATGATAATATAGCTGAAGTAAATCAGAGCAGTGAGATTTATTTAGGATGTCTTCCATTTCCTGATGAAACTGCAGAACTGATGTGTACTCACTGGAATTTACTTTATTTTTTACAGACAGAAATGTTAAGGATGACTTGTGTTTCAAATTTTCCAAACAGTTGCATTCGAGGAACTCATCCTTTGGTACATCGTCACTGCACAATTTCTTGGAACTGGCCTCAGTAAAATTTTCAAAGCTTCTGCTGCTGCTGCTACACTGTTCTAATGACAGCAAACGGCTGGAAGCTACAAAACCCAAACATGATAATGCATGTTCCTTCAGCTCCTCTGCATCATTTCCCCCCAAAATTTTCAATTCTTCATCAGTGCTGCTAATGCCAGAATCACTTGTAGGTGTCGCAAGTGAAACCTGATGCACTTTGGAAGGCGATTTAGTAGTATCGAAAGCAGATGTATCAGATAATTCAGCACACTGAACATCAATTTTAACTGGGAAAAGTGAATTTTGCAAGTACTTGGAAACACAGTCCTTTACGCGAACAGAACATTCTTTTAAGTTATACTTCTCTCGCCAAAGTCTAAGAGAGTTTCCTGACAGGTATGGTACAACATTTTGCCCTTGGGAGTGAGGAAAACATTTTTCTTCTGAACAGCTATTATGCAAATTATATTCACGATTTGACAATCTCTGATCTCTGGCACAGATATTATCACGTTTTGAATCTGCCAAAAATTCATTGTTGTCATCATCAACTTCATACGTCATTTTTACTTCCACATTTTCAACATGCAGATCTGTAATACTGAGAAATTTGTTGTCTTCACAATTTGAGTCAGTCTTTTCACCCAAGCACATATTTCCAATGGCAGTGGGATCCGAATGTGTATTTATGTTATCACCATCTATTAAATTGGGATGGTATTCACAGTGTTTCTTTGGACTGCATCTGAGCATTGAATAAGCTTTACGATTTTTGCTCAGTAACTTCAGCACAGTTAGGTATCCTGCTTTCATCTCTTCTTCAACAGCATACCACCATGGAGCAGGAGGCTTCTCACAACACTTCCTGTAGGGAAGAAAAAGGGATTATTAAATATTTGAAAAGAGAGAGCAGTGATCAATGTTTATAACTATAAGGTGAGAAGCATAGAAGCCAGCCAGGATAATTTTTTTTTTTAAATGTTCATTTTATATTGGAAATTATACACCTACAGGGGAGAGGGAGGGGAAAAAAGGGGGGGGCAGATGCTGTTAAAAGGACATTTTACAATGTGTAAGGGTCGAATAGACTATATCCATTTATCACGTGTACAAAAATTTGGAAAGTTATTGGTAAAATGTGCTTCATTCTTCCTTAATAATGTGCATTTGTCATATCAATGGTATGCAATGAAAACCTCATAAGTCAATTTTATTAAATTCTGCAACTGAAGCAAAAACAGTTTCTTAAAAAATAAAATGGTTTCTTAAAAATAATGTAAAGCAAGACAGAAAGCTGCTACATGTGTAACTGTATAGTAGAAGTCCAGTTATTGACAGATTAGAGAAAGCTGAGCACTTTCAAATCTTCCTTTGATTATGGAGTCACTGGTTACAGCAATTACAAGTCTTCACAGACAGATGGACTTATGAGGTTTTCACTGACTGCCATTGATATACTGCTTTGTGCAATCTAAAGTTTTAAAAATTATGAAGTTTGTAAACTGCCACTGATTTTATACTCTGCAAGCCACAAAGTGTTTCATGATGCACACAGGTCCCTCATGCCAGTTTCACTTGTAAATGCACTCCCTTACCCGTTCTGCAAATTGGTGCTTCTTGTAAGGTACATCTTAACTGCAAGCCCCCTTCCCCACCCCCCAATTTCATAACCACACGAATGAAGGTGAGCACTACATTCATAGAAAAATATTGTGAAATTTTGAAGGTCAACTTTTTGTAAGCCATTTATGTTATCTTGTCATCTCTTTGATGCTCAAGCATCAACCACATAAACCCATCACAAATTACACACTTCTTCCAAAATTATCACCTTATTTTCTTCTTTCTTTCTTTCTTTCTTGGAGACTAAAAGTACTAAATGGTTGGAGAAAGCCAATGGGAGTCCAACCTACATCCTTCACACAAGCGCATGTGTTACACACACATTTAACAGCAACTTTTACATAGAGAAAACATAAATTTAGGCTGAGAGGTAAGCAAACCAATAAAGGTTTCTGTAGCCAAAACCATCCATCAAAATTTGAAGTGTACAATTACTGATATTTTCGAAACAAATAAAAAATCAGAATATCTTGATAGATCACTGCAGACAAAAATGAAACAATAAAACATAACTACCACAGAACAAAGGGGCTAGTTTAAAATCACTGCAGATTTTTAAAAAGTTCCCCATGCGCGATCAAAAAAAACATGTTTTTAAGAAACCTGCAGAAGTTGGCAAGCATGGTAAGCACAGTTTTGCATTTCGACAGCTCCAGGATTTGGAAGCTGCCGGCACACACTGATGCACATTTAGCCATTTCTGATTTTAATATTGATATCACATGTAATAGTAGCCAAGCTTCAAGGTTCACTGACTTAGTTAAGAAATATGGTTTCAAATTGAATTTCTTTGAATCTACCAGGGACAATGGGCAATCAGCAACATGCATTGACAATGTTCTAACTAATTATGTATATGAAGATGTGTATAAATTTTGTGTAGATCTAGGTATTTCAGATCATTATGTATTGTTTATTGAGCTGCCACAGACAGACACAAACATTTCACATACAAGAACCCATATGAGCAGGAACTTTAGCAAAGAAAACTTGCTAACATTTAGTGAGAAGCTAAGAGATAAAACATGGCCTTTTGATTATGGTAACTCAAGTGATAAAAACTTTGAGAAATTCCTAAATAGTTTTCTTGCAGACTTTAATGAAACATTTCCACCTAGACTCTGCAGCAATAAGATAACAAATACAGTAAAGTGGATTACCCAGGGCATAAAAATTTCCAGTGTAAGAAAAAGGCAACTGCACAGAGAACTAAAATATAATAAAGATATAAATTTCATTAAATATGTTAGACTCTATAAAACCATATTTAAAAGAGTTGTCAAGGCAGCAAAACAACTGGCAAACAACAGGTTAATTTTAAATCATAAAAATAAGACAAAGGCTGTGTGGTCAGTCATTAAATCTGAGTTAGGTGTTAAAGCCTGTAACCAAGAAATTCCAAAAATTGACATTGAAGGAAAAACTGTTGTAAATCCAACTCAAATACCAGAGTACTTTAATGAATTCTTTATAAATGTAGCAAAATCTGATGTAGATGTAGCAGATTATCACAACAAAGTAAATCCCTTTGGCCTAGGCAAAAACTCTGAAAACTTTACAAAATTCTCAAAAGTTTCTTTTGAGGATGTAGAAAATGCTATTTTAACATTAAGAAACAAAAAATCTGCAGGTTGGGATAGAATACCCACCAAAGTTATTAAAGTGGTACACAATAGAATTGCAAACCCACTAGCTCAGATAATAAATCAATGTTTTGAAGAGGGCTGTTTCCCAGAGGTACTGAAATATGCTGAAGTCAAACCACTCTTCAAGAAGGGATCAAGAGAGATCATGGGAAATTATCGTCCTATCTCAATTCTCCCAGTCCTATCTAAAATATTTGAAAAACTTGCTGTTGCTCAAATCCAAAACTTCATTGCAAAATATTCTGTTATTCTAAACAATCAATTTGGTTTTCAGCAAGGGAAAAACACCGTAGATGCAGTTAACAGTTTCATTGAGAAAATAAGTACGTCATTAGACAAGAGAAATAAGGTGGCAGGAATTTTCTGCGACCTCACAAAGGCATTCGATTCCGTAAACCACGCATTGCTTGTTTACAAACTTGAAAAGTATGGCATTGGCGGCAGTGCCCTACAATGGCTTAAATCCTACTTATCCAACAGAAAGCAAAGAGTTAGCATTTCTTCAAATGGCGCATATTATTTTTCTGACTGGAAAAAAATTACTCAGGGTGTTCCACAAGGCTCCATATTAGGCCCAGTCCTATTTCTCTTTTATGTTAATGACTTACCATTAAATATCAGCTCCCCATCAGTTCTGTTCGCAGATGATACTTCTGTCTTAGTTGAAGATCAGGATTCAGAAAAAATTCTCAAATCTGTGATCAGTACCCTCAGTACCTTAGAAACTTGGTTTCAGCTAAATGGGCTGAATCTAAACATATCTAAGACTCACGTGATGCAGTTCAAAACCAAACAGTCAAAATGTGAGCAAATTAAGATTGTACACAACAACCAAGTTATAGAAGAAGTTGACTCAGTCAAATTCTTAGGTCTAAAAGTAGATGAAAATTTGAGGTGGCAGGCACACATTGAATACCTTGCAAACAAATTGAGCAGCTTTGCATTTGCAATGCAAATATTATCAACTGCAACGGACATTGACACGCGGAAAGTAGCATATACAAGCTACTTTGAATCCATTATTAGGTATGGTATTGTTTTTTGGGGTAACTCGACAAACATAGTGCGGATACTAAAAATACAGAAAAAAATCATACGAAATATGTGCACTGCCAATCACAAAGAACCATGTCGACCATTATTTAGGAAACTCAAAATATTAACTCTGCCATCCTTATACATATATGAGATTATTATATTTTTGTACTCCAGACGCGACTTATTTGAGGGAAACCATTTTGTCCATTCACATGATACCAGAAACAAAGAAAATTTTATGCTCCCCACCCACCGCCTCAGACTGTTTGCCCAGGGACCTCAATACATGGGAATGAAAATTTTTAATAAATTAAAAGGGAACAAGTTGATGCAGATGAATTTAGGTTCACTTAAAAGAAAGCTATATGAGGTACTGACAATGAAGTGTTATTACTCAGTGGATGAATTCATGCAGGACAATCTGGAAATTTGAGCTGGGTACAATGTGTTACATGTTCCAAGAAATATCCTTATAGTGTTGTTATTTATTATAGTGCTATCATTAATTAATGTAAAAATCATTGTAATTGTTTTATAAATTTTTGACATGTCTCCTGTACGCAAACCAAATGGATTGCAAATGTACGTCATGAGATGAATAAAACACAATTCACACAATTCACAATTCTTAATGCTGGTAATATTCATGATGTAACAATAATAAATGTTTCACTGCCTTAAATTAATTTCATATTCGTGAGTACCAATAATTTCCACATCTGAACAAGAGGGTCCATATAAACAAGCTTTTACATAACCTTGTTACTTCCATGAGAGACTTCTACTATAGCACATGACTGACATGAATCATATGTTATACACAGTGCATGCAATGAGTGAAACTTTCCCACTGCATCATTCCCCCTCCTCTCCCCTAACTCCATTTTTGTTTTTTCCATTGACCCCTAGGAGAATGAGAGCAGTGCTTGCTCAACATTTCCAGACAATACATTTGGATTTCACCCCTTGCTTAAGGCTACTTTCGTACTTTTGTAAAGTGCCAGGTTTAAAGATGTTCACTATACTGTGAAGTTGAAAAGAGAAGTGATGGCTGGTGTTATACATTAGAAGTTGTGCTGAATGATCCTGTTAGGTACCACTGACAGACGTGCTTACCCATGAATGCAGAAATTATCCGAGTGAATGTACACGGAGTTGCTCGATAGCAGAAAATCGTTAATTTCAAATGAATCCGCAATTGGGTTGCCTGTATCATAAAAAATTGAGGATTTTCTCTTCGTAGACACATTTCAACTGCACAGAAGTTGCCAGAAAACTATGAGGAAAGACTCGTTGAATTTCAACATTTCATAATCAGAAGGTGCGCCAAAAATAATTATCTGCCTCGTCAACAATTTAGGAAGAGACAGATTGCTACTCTCCATGAAGAAGACATGTTAAGTTGCAGACAGGCACAAATATAAGACACTTACACAAAGCTTTTGGCCACAGCCTTCATCAGCAAAGGAGAAAAACACACTGTTCATAAACACAAGAAAGCAAACCTCACACACACGTGACCACCAACTCCAGAAGTGCAGTGGTTTGTATCTTAAAGATAATACCTCATCTGTTGTCATTTTTTATATACTGTATTTTCCCAAATGCAAGCCGACCTTATTTCTAATTTTTGGTGTCCAAAAATGTAGCTGTGACTTAGACTCGAGGCAAAGTCTAATGGCATTCTGGGCCAAGCTGCCTCAGATGGCAGTCGTGTGTGTGAGGTGAGCTTTCTTGTGTGTATGAACTGTGTGTGTTTCTGTTTTGTTGACTGTACACAGCAATCTATCTGTTCCTACATTGTTGGTATTCCTATATGGAGCTTCCATTATCTTTTTGGTCAGATAGGTAATGTGGATCAAACTCTGGTATATTTCGATATGCCAAGAAATTACATCCTAGGAGCAACTGGAGAACAAAGATGTGAAGATAATTTCTGTAATTGGTGAAATGCAGTGTACGTCTGTCATGCTTGCCTGCACAGCCAATGACCACAAACTACCACAATTCAATGTTTTTAAATGCAAGAAGTTACCTAAGTCTGAGGTATTTCCAGAATGTGTTATTGTACATGCTAATGAATGGCTGGTTCACAGAGGACTTGGTTTAGAGTGGATTAAACTTGTATAACAACATCGTACTGATGCCTAGCTAGGTTTGCCAAACATGCTGGTACCAGTTTCATATGCTAGTCATACTACCCAGCTGTAAAGAGGAAATCAGTAGAGAGTAGAACAGATTTAGCTGTAATTCCAGGAGGGATTACGTCAATTTAACAGCCATTAGATGTCTGTTTCAAAAAAACCATTTAAGGACATACTTAAAAATATGTACACACAATGG
Organism: Schistocerca gregaria; assembly: GCF_023897955.1. Taxonomy (NCBI): domain Eukaryota; kingdom Metazoa; phylum Arthropoda; class Insecta; order Orthoptera; family Acrididae; genus Schistocerca; species Schistocerca gregaria. Next base: position 207,398,852 of record NC_064931.1, read on the forward strand.
CTAACAAAAGAAGCTAAGCATTTAACACCTACACAAAGTGTTAAGCGTGCCAGTTTGTCTAAGTGTGTGAGTGGATTGACCAATCTTTGAAATGTGTACTGAATAAAATTATCTATCACGCATTTAAAAAATGATATATTTCTAACTTTCACATTTCATCGTAAATCAATTTTCTTGGTAGACAGGCGACAGTATCCACTCAGTCTGTGAGCCTATGCTACTACAAATGAGGAAGACAGTGTGTGTGTGTGTGTGTGTGTGTGTGTGTGTGTGTGTGTGTGTGTGTGTGTGTGTGTGTTCTACTATGAGTTGTAAATTTGTATTCATGCATGCCACATTTTTTGGGGCTTCTCTGTAGCACGACTTTCCTGTGATATCACCGCTCACAGCTCCTTGCGTGTGGTACCTATTACAGCTGCCATAATTTGTTTGTCGAGCAACGCTGACTGATGTAGGAGATACTGTAGAAGAAACATTTTCTGTAATGATGACAATACTTACAGTTCACACTTTGTATGGATCACTTGTGCTGGAAATCATTCTGTGTAGACAAATATACTGCTTAGAATGTTAAAAAAGTAATCGAAACTAGATGATACAAATTAGTGTCTTTAATACATAGATTGCTCTTCACCAAATTTATATCCTTTAAATCAACTGTGATGCTGTGTGTCAAGCCAAAATGTACCTTTCTTGGATGAAAACAATATACTTTGTTGAAATAAATAATACTTCAGATGAAATTCATTTGAAATAAAAAGACTGACGTATGACTCAAACATGAGATATGGTAGAGTCTGCAAAAGTCTTAGTGGCCCCAACTGCAATAGCTCCACACGGAATATTTTGAAAGATATCGCGGATCTTCACTGCTGTCTCTGTTTGTGATGTAACGATAATTTTAAGTGTCCAATAAGCTAAAGTTGTTTCCACGTGAATTACTAAAATTAATACAACTCCTCACAAATCCCTGAGAGGTGGAGCCACTATCATTAACCATATCTGTTTTGATTTTTAAATACAACTTGAAATAAGGCATGTACCACAGAGACACAATTCAATCACTCTGCTCATGGCTGACATGGCACCAGAGCGTAATTTATGAGAGCAAGCACACTGATGTCGCTGTGTTTGTTATTTTGAAAATATGTTTTTATGCACATTCTCCTTTCAACTAGAGATACACCGTATGTTGTGCAATAACAGTAACCAAATGTTTGTCACTTTTTTTGTTGTTTACATGCAGAAAATAAAGCTATTTCAATCTACTTCTGATGAAATAGTGCATCTAGATACAATTTGCTGTGCAATAGCATTTATTAGTTAAGTTCGCATTTTGAGGTAAAATTTGCATCTAAATTCACATTTATCACAAATGATAATTTTTCTGGTCTCTAGTATACTTGTGAAACTGAAAAAGCATTGTAATTTTGTTTGTATTTTGTACAGCCAAAATCACGAAAATGTAAAAGCACATGGACAAACTTTCCTTAGGCGCAAAGCATTAAGTGGCAACAGTACATAGTGATGTTTTTAAAACCTAACACTGCACATGAGAAAGCACCATGGGCCTAATTATTTTCAAAATATATGAAAAATTACCATAAAAGCAATAACCCTGTGACAAATTGAATGGAATCAGCTACTACACATTTCATACTCCATTATCCAGCAGCAAAGTGAGATCCTACAGAAAAATATCCATGAATGAAACAGAATAAAGTTCTGCACTTGGAAGCAACACAACCAGACAAAGACAATACTGAGAAATTTTCATCAGGGAATGATATGTAGCAATATCACAACTACATGCAAAGTAAAAATGATCAAAAAGACCTAAAAATCACAGTGGACATCAATATTGCCTGATAATGAAGAATAAGTCTCCAATTGTGATAATTTCATTGAGTGCTAACAGAAGATAAATATATTTGTATACTAAGAATCCTTCTTTAAGGAAGAAAGCTGGTACAGTTGAGTATGTATGGACTTCCCTTCCATAAATTCCTAGGAAAAATGCCCAACACAAAACTGTATAGTGCGATCCAAAATTTGCTGAAAATGGTGATGAAAAGTGAGACCATTACTGGACTGAAATGTCGCGTGTGCATGGATTGAAGACAATGAGAATTTGCTTGACCATACCAATCAGTAACGACAAATTGAGTAGGGGGGGAAAAAATAAGGTGTGTGTGTGTGTGTGTGTGTGTGTGTGTGTGTGTGTGTGTGTGTGTGTGTGTGTGTGTGTGGGTGTGTGTGTGTGATTGCTATGATAAAGCAAATTTTCCTTGTCTTCAATCCAAAACTTAACCAGATAAATGCATTCCTTTTCCTTCAGATACCAAACACAGACACAAAAAAAACAGTTCAAGTCCTTTCGTTAAATAATTTTCACATAATTACTGTTACTATTTCAAATTGCAAACTTACCTGCAGATAAACTCTACAGTATCTGGAAGGTAGCTGAGTATATGATATTTTTCATCTGAAAGTCCTTCACATCTTGAATGGACCCAGCAATTGCATTTCACACACTCCATCATCTAGGGTAAGACAGTATCACATATTACATACAGAATAGAGCATAAAGCATAACAAAAAGTTAAATATCTGAACACTATGTTACAAGATGACATTAGCACAACACACATGGTTCTACACAAACATAACCCTTATAGAACGAAACCAAATAATAAATACTGATTTTTGTAGCAGTGACAAATTCACTGATTAGGAAATGGACTGGTAAAATATCTTATATCATCAATATCTACCTGTCTTCAAACTGGTGCTCATAATATCATGTTACATTGGTACACCATAACAATTTATATAATTTTTGAATGCAGAGCAGACCGATAAAATCTGTAGAGTGCAGTAACACCTGCTGATACTCACACCTGCTGATACTCTATCTCCCCAGTCCTACCTATATACTGTTTAAGTGCACTGAATGTTTCTGGAATCTGGAACAGAATACTAAAAGCTCAGAATGATTTTTTTCTCTCATCAAGTTCAATGCCTCACAAAATAAGACAACCACATTTCTGAAAATTGGAACACCTAAAAAAGATACATGTGAACGAATGGTCTGTATAACACAGATCTGTATAACAAACCCCACCCGTGTGGGGTTGCTGGTCCCCATCGCTTGCCTCCCCATGTGGCGGATAGGTGAACGTCCTCCAGGTATGGAGGGTACCAGGGAAATAAAATACCTAGGGCAGACGAAAACCAGCAGGTACGAGGGCCGATGGCTTGGATGAAAGGCAGAGTAGCCCCAACCATCAAATGCTGCCTTGCAGTCAGTAGAAGGATCTACAAAGGCTAAGGATGTTCCTCTGAAAATGGAACCAGCTACCCGCCGAGATGCAAGGAGTAACCCCTCAAATGGTTGGATGGAAAGTTAACAATCTTCCCCTGTAAAAATCATTTGCTGCAAATGCTAACAAAGGAATAAGCCGGACAGATATTTTGATGATGACCCCATCAAACAAAAAAAAAAAAGGATAAGAGATACGTACATATGAACATGGAATGTGTGGAACCTGTACCAAGCTGGAGCCCTATGGCAGCTGCTAATGCAAGTAAACAACTACGGTATAACACTATTGTCTCTCCAGGAAATTAGGTGGAAGGGAAGTCACATAATGGACTCCCGAAATTTCACAATCATCTATAGTGGCGGGAGGACATATACCTTTGGTACAGGTTTTGTAGTTGCTAAAGGACTGAAACATGCACTTCAAACCAATCAATGAACGGATGTCCATAATAAGATAAGGGGAAAATTTTTCAAATAACAATTGTAAATGTACATGCACCCACAGACGAGGCAGATGAACAACAGAAGGATGAGTTTTATAGAAAGGTAGAGCAGTTGAATGATCAGGCTCCTTAACATGATATTAAGATCTTAATAGGAGACTTGAATGCAAAAATAGGAAAAGAAGAGGCAACTATAGGAAGACATTGCCTCCATGAAATATCAAATGACAATGGAATTAGTGTTTTGGATTTTGCTATAAGTAAAAACATGACTGTCAGCAGTACATGTTTTCCATATAAAAAGACACACAAAGAAACATGCATGTCACCAGATGGACAAACTAGAAATGAGATAGACCATATATTGATTGACTACAGGCATGCATCAGACATCATGGATGTTAGGAGCCCACGTAGATATGACTGCAATTCAGTGAGAATTAAGTACAGGCAAAGGATTTGGCTACTGAGTAAACTAAAAGGCCACAAAAAGAAAAGTTTTGACGTTGAGAAACTAAAGTCATAAGAAATACGTTGAGTATATCAGATGAAAATAGAAGAGGGGCTTTAGAACGATACTGACACATTAAATCAACATATAGAAATAATGTGGAAACAATGTAAGACTGCAATCTTCAAGGCAGCTGGGGAGGTTCTGGGACATGTACGAGCTCAAAGGAAGGCTGATTGGTTGAATGAAGAATGTATGAGAAGAATTGAGGAGTGCAACGTAGCATGAACAAAATTATTTCAGGGAAGGACTAGAGCAAATCTGAATGAATATAATGAGAAGTGCCATGGAGCTAAAAGGGTTTGCAGAAAGAAGAAAAGAACACTAGAAAAGAAAAAAATGGAAGAAACTGAACAGCTAGGAGAAGAGAAGCAAGTATGTGAAATGTACCAAAAGATTAAAGAAGGAAAGGCTGGGTTTCAAGCCAGAACAGATATATGCAGAAATAAAGATGGGAATTTGATAGGGGAGAGTAATAAAACACTTGACAGATGGGCAGAATACTTCCAAAAACTACTGAACCCGGAAATAGGATAAGAATAAGAGAACTGGAGGAAATAACTTATTAGGGACCAGAGGTCGTAACACAAGAACCTGCAATGGAGAAAGTGATACAAGCCATTAAGACATTAAAAAATAATAGGGCACCAGGAGATCAGATTCAGGTGGAATTTCTCAAATATGGTGAGGAAGCATTGTGGAAAGCAATACATAAAATAATACTGAACATCTGGCAGGAGGAGAGCATGCAAATGGAGTAGAAAACAGCTACTGTGTGTCCCATACATAAAAAAAGAGATGAATTAAACTGCCAGAATTACCGAGGAATATCCTTACTACATACTAACTATAAATTGTTCTCCACGATCCTAACTAGGAGGCTTACTCCCTATCTGGAAGACAGAATTTGACACTATCAGAGTGGCTTTAGAAGAAATAGGTCAACAACTGACCAAATATTCACATTACACATACTACTTGAAACATGTTGTGAACATCAAGTAAACATACATCAGCATTATATTGATTTTACATAAGCCTATGATAGCATCTCAAGAATGACATTGCTGAATGTGATGGAAGAAGCTGGAATATCTAAGAAGCTCATTAAACTTACTATGATGACCCTCAGTGAAACCAACTGTAAAGTAAAAATACAGGGCTGAATCTCCAGAGAAGTGGAAGCGAAAAAGGGACTGACACACGGTGACAATATCTCCTCACTGCTACTCAACCTCTGCCTATAAAAAGGCTAAGTCAGATAGAGATAAATAGAGTAGGAACCATTTTTAATCGTTCACTGCAGTACCTAGCCTACACAGATGATGTGGCATTACTTGCACGAAACACTGCTGTGCTGGCTGATGCCTATCAACAAATGGAGAGAGGTGCAAGGGAAAGACCAAATATGAGGTATGCCCACAAAGTTCCGTTTGGTTATATAAAACAAATGTGTACATATACAGAAAAAATATTTATTGTACAAAAATCTACAACTGTTAAACTAATTTTCTACATAGCTTCCAAAATTTTGTAGGCACTTGACATAGCATGGCGCATGTTTTTGTATTCCCTCTTCGTAGAAGGTTGCCGCCTATGTATTCAGCCATGTGGTAACGTGTTCTTTCAGCTTGTAATCACTGCTGAAGTGCTGAAAACCAAGGACAGATTTGAGGTGTAATAAGAGATGAAAGTCGACAGGAGTGCAGGAGTGAGGTACGGGCTGTATGGAGGATGATCAAATGCATTCCATTGAAATTCCTGTAAGAACTGTTTGGTCAAATTCGCTGTGTGAGGTCGGGCATTATCGTGGAAAAAAACAACACCTTTTGACAGTAATCCTCAGCGCGTGTTCTGTATTGCGCAGCACAATTTCTTAATGGTCTCGCAGTAACAATGTGCATTGATTGTTTAGCTTCGTGGTAAGAAATCAATCAGCAAAATGCCTTTTCTATCCCAAAAAACGGTGCACATGACTTTTCGTAGTGTCAAGATTTGCTTGGGCTTAACCATAGTTGGGGATGAAGTGTGCCTCCATTCTACTGACTACCGTTTTGTTTCAGGGGTGTCGTACAATACCCAAGTTTCTTCCCCTGTGACTATCCGAGAAAGAAAACCATTGCCTTCTTCATTGTAGTGTGTCAAAAACTAAAGTGCACTTCCCCTCCGTTGTTTTTTTTTTGTTGTTCAGTGAGAATTTTGGGTACCCAACACGAGCAAAGTTTTCAAAATTTCAGTTTTTCAGTAACAATTTCATGAATTAGTGATCGTGACATTTGTGGGACTTCCGTAGCAAGGGCACTATGCATAAACTTATGGTTATGCTTAATCTCCTCTTCAATTGTGTGAACCAGTTCATCAGCAACCTCATACGGGCGTCCACTTTGTTCTTCATAGTATGGGCATTGATAACCGCGCTGTTGAGAGCCCCACAAGCCACTCATCATCATCATTACCATCATCGTTCTTCATCGTGCACTTGATCATGACCTTCATTGAACAGCCTGACCCATCTTCTAACCATTGAATCACTTACAGCAGGCCGGCTGGTGTGGCCGAGCGGTTCTAGGCGCTTCAGTCTGGAGCCGCGTGACCGCTACGGTTGCAGGTTCGAATCCTGCCTAGGGCATGGATGTATGTGATGTCCTTAGGTTAGTTAGGTTTAAGTAGTTATAAGTTCTAGGGAACTGATGATCTCAGATGTTAAGTCCCATAGTGCTCAGAGCCACTTTAACCATTTGAACTCGTAGCATTTTGTCCGTAAACCTCGCAGATTTGCCAATGAATTTCTTTGGGTTTAACTTTCTTTGCATTTAGAAAATGAATCACAGATCTGATTTCACACGTGGTGGCTCACATTATAAAGAAGCACTACAAAGCACACATCGGCAGCAGCGATCTGAAAATGGCATACATGTCTTCTCCTCGAGTCAGATTAACCGCAGTGCATGCTCGGAAATGCAATCGTAGTGCTACCGTGGATAGAAATACAAATGGAACTTATTCTGTGGACAACCCTGAAAGGGTTAGAGACTTCAAGTAACTCGGATCAACTATCACAGAGACAAATGACATCAGCAGCGAGGTGAAAGCTAGAACAGCAGCAGGCAACAGATGCTACTTTGCCACACTACCCATGCTTAGCAGCTCACTTCTACCACAGAAATATAAAATCCTCATTTACAAAACAATTATAAGACCAGTTGTTATGTATGGTGCCGAGACATGGACCATGACTGAAAATGAGTAAAGGATCCTTAGCATTTGGGAGAGAAAAGTTCTGCTTAAAATATACAGCTCAATATATGATCAAGAAGGTTGGCACATCCGTACGGATGCAGAATTAGAACAACTTTTTGAAAAACCTGACATTGTCACTGCCATTAAAGTAAGAAGACTGCTATGGGCAGAACCCATGGTCAGAATGGAAGAAAATAGAATATGTAAGAAGATTTTTGATGGCTAGGCTTGGGGCAGACAATGGAAGGGACATCCCAGAAAGAGACGGCTGCTGCTGGAGTCAGCCCAAACAAATACTTCTTACCATGCCTTTCATGCAATGCCCAGAGAGAGATGAAAGTGTCAGTTTGTTTCCCTTTACAAAAAAAAATTATTATTAAAGTGTAATTTTATGTGCTCATTCAGTAGAGTGGTCCCAAATTAGTCAAACACAATATTTGTCTTGTCAGTATGTATTAACAGTGTCAGTAAAACACGAAGAATAATCAGTACTTCAGTAGTGACCATAACTCCCTGGCCAGTGCCAACTGCTACCGCCATGCAGCAGTGCTGCTGCTCAGTCACTCCTCGAGTACTGGCTATTCTTTGTGTTTTACTGTCCCTATTAATTGATATTGATGAAAAAATGTCACTCTTGACTAATTTGGGACCACTGTATCAAATGAGCACGTAAAATTCAGCTTTAAAAATAATTTTGTTTGTAACAGGAAAGAAACTGACACTTTCCGTTGACACTGGGTGTTGTATAATAGATGTGATGAGCTGTATTTATTAGCGCTGACTCCAGCTACACACAAACAAAATTGCAAATATCTGCAGATATATCACAGAAAATAAGTCTAAGACTCTTGGGAGAGAGACCCTGTATAAACACATTCAAAAAATGTTTGTTTGGTGCCATATGAAATGAACACAGAATCAGTCATATGTATCCATCTTTTACTTACACTGTCCTTACTATAACATAGTTCCCTTGTAAAAGACAGTTCTTCAGTTCCAAAAACCTTCATGTTGTTATGGTTGCTGTTCACACTTTTGCCAACAAATAATAGTCATGATTGCATGTTTTATTTAACTATGTTTGCTGACAATATCATTTAATAATGCAAACTGCGTTTTCTGTTGTCTCCAGATGCCTTTTACATACACAATCTTCTGTATCTACATCTACAAAGATACTCTGCAATCCACAATACAGTGCATGGTGGAGAGTACACTGTACCACTACTAGTCATTTCGTTTCCTGATCCATTTGCAAATAGAGTGAGGGAAAAATGACTGCCTATATGCCACCATATGACCCATAATTTCTCGAATTTTATCTCTGAGGCCTTTATGCGCAATATATGTTGGCAGCAGTAGAACTTCTCTGCAGTCATCTTCAATTGTCTGTTCTCTAAATTTTATCAATAACATTTCTCGAAAATCATGTCACTTGCCCTCCAGGGATTCTCATTTGAGTTCCCAAAGCACCTCTGTAACACTTACATGTTGCTCGAACCTACCGGTAACAAATCTAGCAGCTCTGCATTGCTTCATGTCTTCCTTCAGTCTGATCCGCATGGATCCCAAACACTTTAGCAGTACTCAAGAATAGGTCGCACCGTCGTCCCATATGTGGTCTCCTTTCCAGTTGAACCACACTTTCCTAAAATTCTCCCAATGAACTGAAGTCGATCATTTGCCTTCCCTACCACAGTTCTCATGTTTGTTTCATTTCATATCGCTTTTCCACGTTACGGCCAGATATCTGAATGACTTCACTGTGTCAAGCAGGACACTATTAATGCTGTATGTGAACATTACAGGCCTGTTCTTCATACTCATCTGCACTGACTTTTTATGAGTCTTACACCAAGTATTTGCATAGATGCAATTGTGCTCTGTGCAAAATTCTACTGGGCAGTTTCCAATTTCATTCCATTCCTCCAGTCCACATTCTCCAGCTATTTTTTTTCCTTTTCATCTTTTCTTACTATTTAATTCTAGTTCCTCATAACAAAGTTACGCCTCGCTTAATATACTGTATAGTTCATTTAATCTCGTCATACATTCTTTCAATCACTTCATCATCTGCAGAGCTGGTATGCATGCAATACTGTGGTGGGTTGCGGCTTTGTGTGTATCTCATCTATGATGATTTGTTGACTTCACTGTTTGTGATAGTGTACTCACATTCACTGTCCTTACTCCTGCATTACCCCTATATGATCTTGTGTTCATAAACCTGTAGCCATGTGACCAATAATCATGGTCTTCCTGCAACAGCATTTACTGGTTTCATTATATCTAACTTCAAACTATCCGTGTCTCTAACATGTCTATTTGATTAAATGATTTAATATAACATACTCTTACCCACAGAGGTCATTTCTTTTCACATCACCCTTCTGATCAGTACTTCCCAGAGATCCAAATGGTGGATTATTTTACCTCCAGAATGGATACCATCATCATTTAACTATGCAATACAGCTGCATGTCCCCAGAAAAGGTAACAGCTGCAGTTTACCATCAGTTGCTGATGTCCAAAATAAAAATATATTAAGGACGTGTTGGCCAATGTTACAAGGCAAGATATGTCAATTATGCATACTTTTTAAAAAATAAATAAAAAGGGCGCACTACAAAGGAATTACCTGAATGAGACACAAATCTGTAGATGTGATGTACATGTACAGACAAACAAATGATTTCAGTTTCACAAAAATTGGATCATTTATTCAAGGAAAGGAGCTTCACAAATTGAGTAAGTCAACAACATATTGGCCTCCCTCTGGCTCTTGTGCAAGCACTGACTGATACAGTTGTTGGCTGTCCTCCTGAGGGATACTGTGCCAAATTCTGTCCAACTGGTATGTTAATATCATCAAAATCCCGAGCTGATTGGAGGGCTCCACCCATAGTGCTTCAAATGTTTTCAGTTGGGGTGATATCTGGTGACCTTGCTGTCCAAGGTTGGGTTTGAAACGCACGTAGACAAGCAGCAGCAACTCTTGCCCTTTATGGGTGGGCATTATCTTGCTAAAATGTACACCCAGGATGGCTTGTCACAAATGGCAACAGAACATGGCGCACAACATCTTCAATGTATTGCTGTGCTGTAAGAGTGCTGCAGATGGCAGTCAAATGGGTCCTGCTGTGAGCAGAAATGGCACCCCCAGACTGTTACTCATGGCTGTCAGGCCATATGGTTCAGGTTGGTATATCCCGGAAGGTTTACCAGAAGACATGTCATCTGGTCATGAAAGCCTTCATACTATGATCAGGTTGGTATCCCACCACTGTCTGTGGTGTCTCCAGACACGTATTTGACCTGGAATCTCATTCACTGGAGTAGAGTTGTCTTCAGTGATGAGTCCTGCTTCGCATTTAGTACAATGACAAGCAAATACGTGTCTTAAGATGCCCTGGACAACAGTGGGATACCAACCCGACTGTAACCACCATACGCAGAACAGCCAGGAGTGATGGTTTAGGGGGACATTTCTTTTCATTTTGTTTGGTTGTTATCCACAGCGCCCCTACAGCATGATACGTTGACTACATTCTACCCCCTGTTTTGCTACCCTTCATGGCAAGTCATCCTGGGCTTGTATTTCAGCAAGATAATGCCCTCCTGTACACTGCAAGAGTTTCTACTGCTTGTCTTCTGGTTGCCAAACCCTAGCTCGGCCAGCAAGGTCGCTGGATCTCTCCCCAACTAAGAACACTTGGAGCATTACAGGCAGAGCCCTCCAACAATCTCAAGAGTTTGACAATCTAATGTGCCAACTGGACAGAATTTAGTACCACATCTCTCAGTAGGACAGCCAACAACGACAAGGTGAATAATTGCTTGCATAAGGGCCAGAGGTGGACCAACACATTACCGACTTCCTCAATCATCAAAATTCCTTCAAATTTTTTTGAAATTGCTATCATTTCTTTGTCCATACATGTACACAATATCTAACAATTTCTGTCCCATTTGGATAATTTCTCCATGGTGTGTGTATTTTTTGGTCCTAAAAGTGTGTAATTTTGGTCAGTTCAACACCCCGTAACAGTCAAAGATTGAGAGCAAGCACTCAATTGAGATATGATTGATTGCTACTAAATGAAAACTTTATCTTAGTTCTGATGTAACCCCCCCCCCCTCCCCCCCGCCCAACACACACACACCTACAACATAATTATTATTTTTTTTCCTCCATATTGCATTTTACTTACATTTACTCTATCAGTTGTAATCAAATGATTTGACTTTTCACATTTGGTTTCCTTTTTAGAAATTCACTGTCCACCTTTCACTATTAGTGACATACACTTACTCGAATCTAAGCCACACCTGAGAAATGAGACTCGAAATTAAGGAAAAAAATTTCAGCCGCACCTGAAATTTGAGACTCAAAATTCAAGGGGGGAGAAAAGTTTTAGATCGCACTTCCAAATCGAAACAAAGTTGGTCCATTGTAACATGGGACACAATTGAGGTCGAATGGATGAAGATATAGCTACAATAGTTTGGTTTGAATCGTAAGCTTAACTCTTAAGCTTTGCGAAGTAGCCATTGCTATGTGCCAGGGGCTCCGTCCGTACCCTTCCTTTTTCACATGCTTCATCTGGTTTGAATCAATTGCTTATTTTGCTATGATCTGATAAGTGCCGTTCTCTTTCTTATATGTGTTTACGTCACTCTAAGCTGAAAATGCATTATTGTACTGTGTCATAAATGTCACATTGTGATAATGATTGTTCACAACTTGTTGCTGCTTGCAGCATGGCTTGCTTCTGTGCGTGCTACCACCACTTACAAAATATATATATATATATATATATATATATATATATATATATATATATATATATATATATATATATATATATATATAGACACACACTCCTGGAAATGAAAAAAAGAACACATTGACACCGGTGTGTCAGACCCACCATACTTGCTCCGGACACTGCGAGAGGGCTGTACAAGCAATGATCACACGCACTGCACAGCGGACACACCAGGAAGCGCGGTGTTGGCCGTCGAATGGCGCTAGCTGCGCAGCATTTGTGCACTGCCGCCGTCAGTGTCAGCCAGTTTGCCATGGCATACGGAGCTCCATCGCAGTCTTTAACACTGGTAGCATGCCGCGACAGTGTGGACGTGAACCGTATGTGGAGTTGACGGACTTTGAGCGAGGGTGTATAGTGGGCATGCGGGAGGCCGGGTGGACGTACCGCCGAATTGCTCAACACGTGGGGCGTGAGGTCTCCACAGTACATCGATGTTGTCGCCAGTGGTCGGCGGAAGGTGCATGTGCCCGTCGACCTGGGACCGGACCGCAGCGACGCACGGATGCACGCCAAGACCATAGGATCCTTTGCAGTGCCGTAGGGGACCGCACCGCCACTTCCCAGCAAATTAGGGACACTGTTGCTCCTCGGGTATCGGCAAGGACCATTCGCAACCGTTTGCATGAAGCTGGGCTACGGTCCCGCACACCGTTAGGCCGTCTTCCGCTCACGCCCCAACATCGTGCAGACCGCCTCCAGTGGTGTCGCGACAGGCGTGAATGGAGGGACGAATGGAGACGTGTCGTCTTCAGCGATGAGAGTTGCTTCTGCCTTGGTAACAATGATGGTCGTAAGCGTGTTTGGCACCGTGCAGGTGAGCACCACAATCAGGACTGCATACGACCGAGGTACACAGGGCCAACACCCGGCATCATGGTGTGGGGAGCGATCTCCTACACTGGCCGTACACCTCTGGTGATCGTCGAGGGGACACTGAATAGTGCACGGTACATCCAAACCGTCATCGAACCCATCGTTCTACCATTCCTACACCGGCAAGGGAACTTGCTGTTCCAACAGGACAATGCACGTCCGCATGTATCCCGTGCCACCCGATGTGCTCTAGAAGGTTTAAGTCAACTACCCTGGCCAGCAAGATCTCCGGATCTGTCCCCCATTGAGCATGTTTGGGACTGGATGAAGCGTCGTCACACGCGGTCTACACGTCCAGCACGAACGCTGGTCCAACTGAGGCCCCAGGTGGAAATGGCATGGCAAGCCATTCCACAGGACTACATCCAGCATCTCTATGATCGTCTCCATGGGAGAATAGCAGCCTGCATTGCTGCAAAAGGTGGATATACACTGTACTATCGCCGACATTGTGCATGCTCTGTTGCCTGTGTCTATGTGCCTGTGGTTCTGTCAGTGTGATCATGTGATGTATCTGACCCCAGGAATGTGTCAATAAAGTTTCCCCTTCCTGGGACAATGAATTCACGGTGTTCTTATTTCAATTTCCAGGAGTGTATATGCAAGAGACTGCAGCTTTATTTGATAACAAGGAACCAAATAATAGACTGCGTATGATAGATGTTCTGAATGAGAGTTTAGTGAAAAAATTTCTCTGTTTGAAAATCTTTGCAGAAGCCTCTTTAGTACATTACATTCTGCACAAAAATTGGATTCATCTTAGATTTAAAAATCTAGTCAGTTGCTGTGCTTCGTTTCTGACTGTATCACTATTCAGCATAAGAATAATATGAATATAAACATGACATAATATGTATATTCTTCCGCATTTGCTCTTGTCTCACTCCAGTTTCATAGTTCATTAGGCAGCAAACACGAAAGAATACATGGCATAATGTTTACATTCTTCTACCTTTTCTTTTAATTTATTTACTGACGCAGAGGTTTTGGCGCCAGTATTTATCTTTGTGCCTGCTAAGCATGCCTGTGGAGCGCTATGTATCTTCAATGGCAGAAGTTAGTTGTGGCAGCACCTACCAACATTTTTCAGAACTTCCACTTACTTTGCACTCGATTCTAAGCTGCAGGCAGTTTTTTGGATTACAAAAAGGCACCATAAAATATTTTTTACATGGATTAGGTGAGGCAAAGAACAAACCGAACAGTGTTATAAGCAGGAACCTAGACTACAGATTCTTTTGTTTAGTGATGGAAGTGTTTTGTGGATGAAGTATGAATGAAGAACTTCATCTGGCACTCACAAGTATGTTTGTTCAAATTTGTACCTATAGCTCTTGTGATGTAGAGGGGTCATTTTTTGCTACAAAAATATTTTGACTGATACATGCAGGAACCCCACAGGACAAATTTAAAAATAATGTTAGCTGTTAGCTATGCAAAAAGGGAAGTGAATTAACAAATTGAGAACAAAAATGATAGTGCCTCTTATAATGTATTTTTCACTTGATCATGCATGTATTGTTGTCTGACAGTGGAAGAATGCACACATATTTTGTGACTGTGCATATAATTCTCCTCTTTTAATTATCACATCAGTAATCAGAACACAAAAAAACCTAATGAATAAGCCACTTTCATTAAAAGGTTTTTTCATTGTTGTCCAACATCTATGTTTCACCAAGTGTTATAGAAATAAGTATTCTGATGATTCAGAATACTCCTGAACAGCACTGTTGCTTGTTTCAGAGCAGTTCACAACAACATCAAGTTATTTTACAAAAGAAATGTGACACAGTTATTACTAGATAATAATAAAAATTAAAATAAATTTTGATTCCAAAGTCATAAAGAAATAATCTTTTTCCTGTATTTTCACAGGGTCACCACATCAATTACTGGATTTGGCAATGTCTCCCCCCCCTCCACCCCCCCCCCCCCCCCCCCACCCACCCGACGACAATTTTGTGTACCTCCCCAGACTGCATCTATTGTTACACAATAGGAAAGTCTGTGAAAGTTTTTTTCTAAATTTTTGTGAGTCATGTAACTGACATGGTTACCAGTCTGGTATTCACTTAGACAGATATTTGAAACTGCCTAAAAACCACATCTACGCTGACCAGGTCACGATGTACCTCCCAGAATCCTGGAAGCGCCTTCATGCTAATGCACACAACTATCAGGGCAGATCACAATCATATAGAAATAATGACTGCTATTTGGTCAAAAGCATATTTATGTGAAATAAAAATTGAGACCGAGAACTTTATTTACTTACTGCAGCTGCCAGCAGCTGTACATTCCTACTTCATGCACAGAGCAAGAAGCTTTTGTATACAAAATCTAATGCAGCCATCAGCAATCAATATAATGGCAAATTGAATTGCCAAGAGAACAAATTAGACAAGAATGAAACTAATCGCTTGTGAGCGATCACACTTTTATATGCAGTGGAAAAATACCATTTAATGGTTGACTGCAAAAAACTGAGTATTCTACACTTAACAGGACAATAAGGTAATCAATTACAGGAAAATATGTTATGGATATTCTTTGGTAACATACACAAAGAAAGCAGTGTTAACTGCTACGTCAGGCTATTATTAATGACAGGGAACTTACCTTGGTATCATAATCATGATCTTCATAACAACGCTGGCACAAAGGGCAATAGTTCCCTTTCTGTCGCAGTTTAAAGCATGCTTTACAGAGTGGAATGTTACCCACAAAATTAGTCACATTTTCAGTACCACAGCTCTTGCATCGGAGACATGTTGAACATACCTAAAACAAATTTATCCTAGGTGTCAGTAACATTATACCATCTTTACAAATATGGTAGTTGTGAGTTTTTTTTTTTTTTTTTTTTTTTTTTTTTTTTTTTTTTTTTTTTTTTTGTATATTAATGGGAACTCTAATAGTGTTTTGTCCGTAATTTCATATCATCTTTTGTGATGTTTATGTTGGGTATTCCTGCAACAAATTGAACTTCGTAATTCAACTCTATTATGCTTTTTGTGGAAGGTGGTGAACTGACAGTTAAGTGCTCAAATCACAGTAAAAAGTTTACAATTTTCAAGGCAACCTGTTCTCAAAATAATCATGTACACTTATTTTGCAGAGTGTGTTTTGAGAGAATTGGTGCAAGATCACCACCATTACAGAGCAGGCAGGTGTGCAACAAAGTAGCAACTAACATTACAATTCAATAATATCGAGTATGTGTGCTTCATTAGCTGTTCCATATTTAAGTTTCACTACTAGCCACACAACTCATAAAAACAATAGTTAGCGCCACTGCAGATATTTGTGTGGATTAAACCTAAGCCACAAACTTTTCACAACTAATTTCATGCATTTATTGCAGTTCATATGAAGGGATATATGGCATAATTATGTAAGTCAAGTCTGCTCATTTTGAGAAATTGTACATTTTGTGAAAAATTTTACAGAAAAACTAGGAAAGCCTAAATGAAGTGCATATAGGGATACTGAGTCTAGTAAGGGATATTATTAATAATGGAGCATAAATTAAGTGTAGTAATATTAATATTATGACCATAATTAATAAAGTCTATGAATTTAATTTCATTTTGAACTAATAATTTCACTTTGAATTAACAATACCTGAGCACAATTACATGTAGCAATATTAACATCAACATCATAATTGTGTACAAATTGCATGAATTTCAGTCTGAATTAAAACAAAAATACATTCAGTTATCCTTGCCCTCAATAGTTTCTTTCAGGGAATAAAAGAACACATGGTGAACAGGAAGGATGTATGGTAACAAGGCTAACATGTCCTTTTTCTTCAAATTACCAGCTAGTTGTATTTCACAGTAGAGTGGTTCCTGTTTTATAATGTTGAGCTCGACTAGACATCCCTTCTTTCCCTGTCATATATATGCATGGTGTAAAATTCCTTTTTAGCACAGTTGTCTCGTAATTTTTTTTCCAGGTTCAAATCTTTTATATTACAATCATTGAATTTGTAGCCAAGAAACTGGACACTACAATTCATTCGTATTGGGATTAACTACTGCCTTCTGCAAAGCTACTGTCAATGAAAATTTTCTTGCTTCATCTGTACTACTCTATACTGAGGTGTAAAATGGCATGGGATAGTGATATGCACGTATGCAGATGGCAGTAGTATCACGTATACAAGGCATAAAAATGCAGTGCATTGGCAGATCTGTCATTTTTACTCGTGTGATTAATGTAAAAAGGTTTCAGATGTGATAATGAATACACATTGAGAATTAACAGACTTTGAACACAGAAAGGTAGTTGAAGTTGGGCACATGAGACATTCCATTTCAGAAATTATTAGGGAATTCAACATTCTGAGATCAACAGTGTTAAGAGTGTGCCGAGAATATTGAATTTCAGGCATTACTCTCAGCACAGACAACACCATGGGTGATTGCCTTCACTTACCGACAGAGAGTTGCAGCATTTGTGTAGAGTTGTCAGTGCAAACAGAGAAACAACACTGCATGAAATAACCACAGAAATCCATTAGGATACTGTGGCAAAATCTGGTGTTAATGGGCTATGGCAACAAATGACCAATGGGAGTGCCTTGGCTAACAGCAGGACATCAACAGTGCATCTCTCCTAGGCTCGTAGCCATATCAGTTGTACCCTAGATGACTGGAAATCCATGGCCTGATCAGATGAGTCCCATTTTCAGTTGATAAGAGGTGATGGTAGGATTCGAGTCTGGCACAGGCCCCACGAAGCCATGGACCCAAGTTGTCACAAGACACTGTGCAAACTGGTGGTGGCTTCATAATGCTGTGGGCTGTGTTTACATGGAATAGACTGGGTCTGACTGAACCGATCATTGACTGGACTTAGTTACGTTCAGCTTCTTGAAGACTATTTGCAGCCAAACAACAATGGAATTTTTATGGACGATAATGCGCCATGTCACTAGACCACAGTTGTTTGCACTTGGCTTGAAGAACATTCCGCACAGTTCGAGTGAATGATCTGACCACTCATACTACCAGACATGAACCCCATTAAACATTTATGGGGCATAATCGAGTGGTCAGTTCATGCACTAAATCCAGCATCAGCAACACATTCACAATAATGGACAGATATAGAGGCAACATGGCTCAATATTTCTGCAGGGGCTTCCAAGGACTTGTTGAGTCCATGCCATGTTGAGCTGCTGCACCGCATCGAGCAAAAAGAGGTCCAACATGATATAAGGAGGTATCCTATATGACTTCTGTCACCTCAGTGCAAATGGCTTCCTTCTTTGTGATTGAGCAATGATTTTACCCCAGTCTGACAGTGTGTAGAAAGTTTTTCCTTCTGCCTGAAGTTCCACAGATCCAAAATCAGCATCATTTGAGAGTTTGGGAGATACAAATGCCCACTTGTCATAAAATTATGCTCAAGAACATCCACCTGAAGTAGTGATCTGTCACAAGTTTCAAAAGCAAAGTGCAATTTTAAAATTTCTATTTTGTCCAGTGCAGGCATTACTGTACATTGTTTGGTGTTTTCTTGCACAAACCAATTCTTTTACGTGATGCACTATGGATAATGAAATTTCCTGTTTTCCTTTCAAAGCTACAGTTTCATACCATACATACAAGACAACAGTCATGTTCCGAGGTCGTGAGAGCCAAGATTATAACAATATACATTGCATTTATAATGTGCTACTGAACATGTTAACTTGAAAAGGCCAGAGCTTTTTCCAAATCTAATGTAAAAGTGTACAAACTTTCGGAGTTGGATTTTGATCATTCCTTATTGACTTTCAAAGAATTTCATGCAGATTTGGCTCTCCTTAAATGAAATTCATGTGGCATTTCTAACTGTCTGTTTTTTTTTTTTGTTTTTTTTTTCACCTGCAGCAACTTACATTTGCTTCTAGTACATATTACATGATGTGCGCGTATCTCTTTTTGGCGGGTGAGAACTTAGATTGAAATCATGATTGAAAATCTTTGTATACAAATGCTCTGACACTGGTTTAATGTTATCTTCAAATAAATTTTTCTATATAATAAATTTTACACAACTGTGGTGTTCAACTCAGGACTCAGTAATGTTTGATAGGGTTTTTCAGTGGAGAATAATGCAACTGATAATATGAAAACTTTTAATGCGGGAATGAGTATGATGAACTGTACCTTCCGGAGCTTTATTGGAAGGTTTATGACGACCTCTCTAATCACTAATGCACCTCTCTGCTTGCTATTCTCTTCATGTACATCGACACATTCTGCTGTTGTATATTCGAAAAGGTCCCAGAAAACACTTTTTACAGACAATAATTCTGAAAATGTAAAGTGCATTTGGAGATTAAGATACAGTTAGTGGTCTACTTGCTGCAGGCGTTTCTGATTTGATTAGTTCACATAAGTTCACATAGGTATGCACTTCCAGAGTTAAAATATACCATTTTTCTAAAATTTACAAAATTCCTTTCCTTTCTTCTTTGGTTATTTTTAAGCACAATGTAGTGTGCAGTGGCAACCATAATTACAAAATATATTAGCAAAAACTGTTTCACCTTTTCTGGTACTATATGCTTCACCTCGATTTCTTTCCAGTTTTGTCTCCTGTCTTGTATCTTCTCTCTGTCATTTTCTTCCACACCTTTGGCATTAGTTATCCTCTTTGTACTCACATTCAGATGAATAATATTCTGAAGCAGAACCCAATATTTCTTCCTCTTTGTTCATGATTTTTCTAAGCCTTTCTAAATTACTCATATTACCATAAACATAAGCTCATTCAAACACCAGTAACGACTGCCAAATAATCAAGCTAACGGTTTAGACAAAAATATAATAATATAATACTTGTCTGAAAATGGTCTAGACAATATTATCATACAAAACTTTTCTGAAAAGGGTTTAGACAATGTTATAATACAAAACTTAGCTGAAAACAGTTTTTATACTGTTAAAATACAACATACTTTTCTGCAAAATAATAATAAAGAAAGGAAAACTTCTGGTGGTGAAACAGAAAATCTAATTTTGTTTTTATGGCATTGTGGTACCAGTCACACTTACTTCACTTTGCAGTAACATGTAAACAGAATGTCTCATTTTGTTTCATAATCATTTTGCAAGTGAGACTTACTTCATTTTGCCATAACATATATCATACAAACCATTTCAAAGTAGAGTTTGTGCTGCCATCTGTGATGCTATTGTGGATATAAAGACATATATCACTATGCCATGCAAATGAGTGCAGTGTTCACTACATAACATGGTGCTTAACTCATTTTCATCCACACCTGGCTTACATCATTATGCCATAAACCCCTCCATATTATAGCACAATTTTTACCCAACACTTGTAATCGATGTGCAGTCCCTGAAGGATAACTGTATCACACACACTTTCCAAAATGAATTTTCACTCAATAGCAGATTGTGTGCTGATTTGAAACTTCCTGGCACTGTGTGCCATACCAGGACACAAACCTAGGACATTAAAAAAAGATTCCAGGTTTGAGTCTTGTTCCAGTAAACACTGTTGATATGCCATGAAGCTTCTGTCACATACTACTTGACTCTTTCTCTGATTTGTCCATTTTAACTAGCATTTATTCCTAATCATGTCAAGCTTCCATTCACTACACAGAATGTAAATTATGTCTTCCAAAATTTTTAACACTTACACAGCAATGGCACTTGACAAAGGAATTGAACTGCTAACTGTGAGAGTTGCTCATTTATTCTCTTAATATAAAGCAGCACTACACTGGAAAAACAATTCTTTTCTGGGAATACATGTTGCGTTCTATGCATCACACAATTTGAAAGATAATCGATATAATTGTACCACCATTTTCTGTACACAGGGTAGTATGTAATGAATATCTTTCTGGAGGAAAATAAGCTAACTTGAAGTCTGGTCATGCTCTACCAGGTATGCTGCTACTGGAACTGATATGCCCTTGCCTCCGCCTGACATGGGAAATGACAGTTGGAACCCCATTTGCCTGTAATACAGCTGTGACGCTTCTTGCAATACTGGCATATAACGATCACACAATCTCCAGTGGAATGTTATACCAATCCTCGATCAGAACCTCTTCTAACTCCTGTAGTGATGAGGGAGTCGGAAATCTGCTCCATAGTCCAATACCGCCCACAAGGGTTCAATAACGTTCAAGTCCTGGGTCCATGCTGGCCAGGGAAGACACTGTGGTTCAATTGCATGCCCCTCATACCATGATTGTTCCGTCCTGGCTGTGTGAAAGGGTGCATCATCCTGAAATATGTCATCATTGTTGGGAAATAACATTTGAAACATGGGGTGCACCTGATCACCTAATATGTTCACATAATCGCTGGCTGTAATGTGACCTTTAAGACTACTGCCTGTGTCCTTAGGATACCGTAATATGGCTGCCCACACCATCACACTTCCACCTCCATGCCTAACTGTAGGAATCAAGTAATCAGGATTGTAGGCTTCTTTTGGCGTTCTCCAGACGTAAACCTGGCCAAGTGTGGAAATGATGAAAAGGTTGACTCGTCAGGCCATATGACGTGTTTCCATTGATCAGCCATCCAGGATTTGCATTCCTGATACCATGTTTTATACTTCTTTGCATTGGTTGTCATCACTAATGGTTTTGGTATAGCAGCTCATCCATGAATATTTGCTGTATACAGTTCTCTAAGGTGGCTATTGAGCTCTGCAGTAACTATGACCGCCATACTTTTGTGTTGTTTTGACACAATTTTTGTTAGTGTATGTCGATCTCTGTCATTTAGTTTTTATTTGCGCCCACTATTACGTTTACACGATGATGTCTTTCCACGATTTGTGCAAGCTGTCATGACCTTTGAAACAGTTGCTCTTGAAACATTCAATAAGCTGGCTGTCTTGGTTACTGATGATCCAGTTAATCGGGCCCCCTCAATCAGCCCTCTCTTGAAGTCTGTTAGGTTTTTGATTGCACATTGACCTCGGCCTCTGAACGCAAATACAAAGTGTGCACTACTGAACCTGCAATGATGCCTAGTCCATACTGAACATACAATGTACACACAGCCCTGTCTCAGTATGAAAGGAATAGCAAAGATTTCAGTTACACGATGTGAGAAATATGATTGCATTCCAGAGGCCCTCAACCATTTTCCATTTGCAGGCATGCACACATCTGGGTTATCATTTCTTCTTCTTCTTCTTCTTCTTCTTCTTCTTCTTCCTCCTCCAAATTTCCAACTGAAGTCTTCCAGCTACTGCTGAAGTGAGCTGGTGACTGAATGGAGATTTGAACCTATTTAGTCTTCGATATGTCAACACGTGGGCATCTCAGACAACATAACTGACGCAGTGACACACACATATAAACCTTACGCAGCTTAATAAAAATTCACCAAATATCAATTTTTGCAACTCGTACATACCAGCACAGAGTCACTTTACAACATCTGCAAGTCTGAATAGGTTATGAGTCAGGTGGAACATTGTAAAAATGGTAGCAGACTTCAGAACGTAAACACAGCAAAGCCTCTTCTTAAAAACTGCTGTGATAGCGGAAATGAGATATAGAAAGATTCTAGAATCTGTCTAAATGGAATCTATCATTCCACTTTATTTGCAGTGTATCTAACATATTTCCACCAGTTAATTGAGCACAAAAGCTCAGAAAGAGGCAGCTGTGTCCCAGATCTGAATTTTCACAATTCATTCAGTGGCCAGCAGAAATTGTAAGACTATACCATCACTGATTTATTAATATGAAGAAGTTGGGTGTTTTGCTGATGTTCAGTGCACCATTCTTTAATCTTTATCACTTGATCTATATGACACTTACCATACTCAAACGGAATTTTAAAGATTCCCAAATTTGTGTTTGTAGATTGTGCACTACATTTCTCAGAAGATTGACTGTTTTGGACAGTGTGGAGGGATAACTTTCACAACACAGTTCTTCATGATTATGATAATTTTTTAAGAAATAGTTTTCACTAATAATAGAAGAGCTATCAACTAGAGAACACCAGTAGCCTCTTCACCTTCCCTCAGTCTTTCTAGAGTTCTGGCATTACATATACCCGTTATTGCTTAATAATACAGACAGTATATTGGGAAATAAAATTTAAAGGGTGCTTGTAGGCTGCAGAGCATAGCAGTGGTTCAATGTCTGCAATTGCAAGTCCATACGGACAAGCTTGTGGTAAACGGAATGTCCTGTCTACAAATCTTCCGCTCCCAAAATGAATAACTCCAAAAATACCAGAACTCTATTATTCTGACATTCCATGGTAAGCTTAATATTCCAACGGAACAAAATCAACTTAATTCAATTTACCAACTTCAATTGAAATTAATGAATATGCACTCAGATGAAATGATGTCCTGTGAAAACCATTCCTTATTGCTGAACCTGAAATAGAATGACTATGTTGAGATAAAGGATAATGTGAGGTACACTAGGACTCAAATTTAAATCTCTTGCTTATTGCAAAAAGTCACCTTAATCATTAGACTATCTGAGTGAGTCTCCATACCTGACTCCAATTTTTATTGTCACTAACATTTCCTAATATTACTTCTGAACACTACAGCCAGCACTTCTTCCACAGGGTATGTGGGAACAGAATCGTGATCAGACAGTATAATGGTCAAGGAGATTGCTCATCATAGATGGTATCAATCAGACGTGAATGAGGGCTACCCATGGTAACAGTCTCTTTCTTCAAAATATATGTTAGTAAGAAATATGTGGAGGTTAGTGTGTGCTTAAATTATGAGATTATATCCATGCAGTTACCAATCGCTGACCAAGACTCAAGAAGCCATATTCTAGTACACAAGGAAACGCATTAAAGCTAACTAATAAACTTGATCTGTTACAGCTAAGTGTTTTATTTACGAATAAAAGCAGTGGAAAGGCTAAAACTGTGTGTGCACTTTCCAACAAAAGGCCTCAACAATTTGGTTAAATATGTCGTGAAAATTATAGACTGAATTTGGTTGCTCATTTTTGGTCTAGAAGGAGTGTGTTTAAGAATAACACTAAGCATGATGTCTGCATTTCCCTTTCTTCTTAACATGTTTGTTGTTCTTAGTCTAATAACACTTCAATTCACTTACTGTGGCGTAAGTATTCTTTAATGAACTAAACTTGCCTCATTCTATCTTCAACTATTTTTGCACGACTTTGTGACCCTTGCAAAGGCCATAATAATCAGGAAGGCACAGAGCTATGTGGCTTCAAACAGATGGATATATCCTGTGGTTTGCAGCTGGAGTTCCTATGCACCCTGACTATGTAACTACTCAGTTTTACATTATGTTGATGAAGCACATGCCCTGTACACCTTTTTTATGTACACATCAATCGGTAAAAAATAGTGGCATTGCCTTCATGACCAAGAAGAATGGGCATTTGTGAACTGACCTAATGACTGCACTAATCACTTTACTACATCACAGGATTGGAGCAAATGTATTTTCGTGAAATATCTAGAACATAAGCTCCTTATGTACTCTCTATACTTTTTTGAGTTGTTTTGCTCAGAAGGTCATGTGAGCAGTGTATGTGGATGTTTAGAACAATGACGCTCAAACAGCTTAAGAGTTGTTTAAACCAAATGATAACAATTTTTTTAAGAATTGAACAGCAACAGTATAGCGTGACAACTGTCACAGATACAATGACCATCCTCCCTTAATACTGTGATAATTATGACATTTTGAATGCCAATTGTACATTTTGAGCTTTAAAAATGAAGAGAACTATCTTAAAGGATAAGATTGCAGTTTTATTAACTACAGAAGAATGTTATATAGAGAAAGAGGTTTTCAAGACTGCCATTCACTTAAGACTTCTCGAAGTTTTTGATAAAATGGCGAAGGTATATACGACTGTTCTTCATATTTCTGAGTGACACTGGAAAAGAAAGCTGTCTACAACGCAAGAGCTTTTCTTGAAAAGTGTGGAGAATAGTTCTCTCCCATACTCGAAGATCTAAAAATTCACAGCGAGAATAGCAGAAGAAAACCAACTTTCCTAATGAAGAGCCAGTTTCACCAAACAACTCTTATTTAAACATCAAAGTTCATTAAGCGTCAGGTATCCCACAGACTAAGTTTGTAATTTATGAGTTGGCTCAATTTGTTCCTTTTTCCATTATGATTGTCAGGCACGTCCATTTGATTTCCAAGAAATGTTCGTCAACATACTCAGGGGGCAGCATGATGTAAATACTGGGAGTGATGAAACAAACACCAGCCGTGAAGTTAACAGGGACATAAGTGAAGACTGTGATTACAAGTATGGTATTTCTGTGTATTTTATCTACACTATCTGATCAAAAGTATGTGGACACCTATTAGTAGACACGAATGTGGAGTGCATCCACCCTTCACCTTTATGATGGCTTGAACTCTGCTGGGGACACTTTCAATTATGTGTCTGAATATCTGTGGAGGAAAGCCAGGTCATTCTTTCCCAAGAGCTTAAACCATAGAAGGCAGTGATGCTGGATGCTCAGGTATGGAGTTATAACTCATCCCGAAGGTGTTCCGTTGTGTTCAGGTTGTGTCTCTGGGAAAGGCCAGTCCATTACTGGAATGTTATTGGCCACAAACTATTGCCTGAAAGATGTTGCTTATCACCACGTGCATTGCCATGCTAATGCAAACAGTTATGTTCCTCCGCCATACGCAAAATAAAATGCTATAAAATGAGTTCATATCCTTCCGCATTTAGCATTTTTTTAAGAGGAATAAGTGACCACATCTTAACCACAAAAAACATCCCCACACCATAACACCACTTCCTTCATACTTCAATGTTGGCACCAGGGAGGCATTTTTTGTACAGTACACTGAGAACTAAACATTTTGAAAAAAAGAAAAAGAAATCTCAACATAAAAACTTCTAAAATAGAAAGACTGCCAAAGTAACTTAGTAACATGTTTCCACTAATATTGCATGAAACTATTACAGAATTTTTTATAGGCTGATCTCATCTCAAATTGTACAGGACAAGTTCGAATGTGTAATATCAATATTTCAAAGTATGCCAGAAATTATATACACACCAAACGGGAAAGTGTAGGTAGATAGACACAATAAAAAAATATCAAGCTTTCGCAACCCACAGTTGCTTCATCAGGAAAGAGGGAAGGAGAGGGAAAGACGAAAGGATGTGGGTTTCAAGTGAGAGGGTAAGGAGTCATTCCAAACCCGGGAGCGGAAAGACTTACCTTAGGGGTAAGACACTATCTAAATTGAATCCTGCCTGGACAGTTCCGTCCTCCATCCCAGCGGGACCCACCTCCTCTTCCTCAAAATCACCCTCTCCAACCTTCCAGGAATTTCACACTTCCAGCATTGCCTCTCAATCTTTCTTGAAAAACCTTGATCCTACTCCCAACATCACCACAGCTGAAGCCCAGGCTATCCGTGATCTGAAAGCTGACCGATCCATCGTCATTCTTCCGGCTGACAAGGGTTCCACGACAGTGGTACTTGACTGCTGGGAGTATGTGGCAGAGGGACTGCGTCAGCTTTCAGACAACACTACATACAAAGTTTGCCAAAGTAATCTCATTCCTGATGTCCAGGCGGAGCTTCAAGGAATCCTCAGAACCTTAGGCCCCCTACAAAACCTTTCACCCGACTCCATCAACCTCCTGACCCCATCGACACCCAGCACCCCTACCTTCTACCTACTTCCTAAAATTCACAAACCCAACCATCCCAGCCGCCCCATTGTAGCTGGTTACCAGGCCCCCACAGAACGTATCTCTGCCTACGTAGATCAACACCTTCAACCCATTACATGCAGTCTCACAACCTTCATCAAAGACACCAACCACTTTCTCAAATGCCTGGAATCCTTACCCAATCTGTTACCCCCGGAAACCATCCTTGTAACCACTGATGCCACTTCCCTATACATAAATATCCCACACGTCCAGGGCCTCACTGCGATGGAGCACTTCCTTTCACGCTGATCACCTGCCACCCTACCTAAAATCTCTTTCCTCATTACCATGGCCAGCTTCATCCTAGCTCACAACTTCTTCACTTTTGAACGCCAGACATACTAACAATTAAAGGGAACAGCCATGGGTACCAGGATGGCCCCCTCATACGTCAACCTATTTATGGGTCACTTAGCGGAAGCCTTCTTGGTTACCCAGGCCTGCCAACCCAAAGTTTGGTACAGATTTATTGATGACATCTTCATGATTTGGACTCAAAGTGAAGAAGAACTCCAGAATTTCCTATCCAACCTCAACACCTTTGGTTCCATCAGTTTCACCTGGTCCTACTCCAAATCCCATGCCACTTTCCTTGACATTGACCTCCATCTGTCCAATGGCCAGCTTCACACATCCGTCCACATCAAACCCACCAACAAGCAACAGTACCTCCATTATGACAGCTGCCGCCCATTCCATATCATATGGTCCCTTCCCTACAGCTTAGGTCTTCATGGCTCCAGTCCCGAATCCCTTGGTACAGAAGCAAATAACCAGAGTCACTTCCTCATCCCCTCAAACCGAGAACCTCCCACAGAAAAACCCCAAAAGTGCCCCACTTATGACAGGATACTTTCCGGGACTGGATCAGACTCTGAATGTGGCACTCCAGCAAAGATACAACTTCAGCAAATCCTGCCCCGAAATGAGATCCATCATGAAATCCTCCCCATTCCACCAAGAGTGTCTTTCTGCCATCCACCTTGCCTTCATAACCTCTTGGTTTATCCCTACGAAATCCCTAAACCACCTTCCCTACCCTCTGGCTCCTACCATTGTAACCACCCCCGGTGTAAAACCTGTCCCATGCACCCTCCCACCACGATCTACTCCAGGCCTGTAACCTGGAAGGTGTACACGATCAATGGCAGAGCCACCTGTGAAAGCACCCACGTGATTTACCATCTGACCTGCCTGCAATGTGAAGCCTTCTATGTGGGAACGACTAGCAACAAACTGTCCATTTGCATGAACGGTCACAGGCGGACAGTGTTTGTTGGTAATGAGGATCACCCTGTGGCTAAACATGCCTCGGTGCACGGCCAGCACATCTTGGCACAGTGTTACACCGTCCAGGTTATCTGGATACTTCCCACTAACACCAACCTATCAGAACTCCAGAGATGGGAACTTGCCCTTCAATATATCCTCTCCTCCCGTTACCCACCTGGCCTCAACCTCCGCTAATTTCA
The DNA here is from genome assembly GCF_023897955.1 of Schistocerca gregaria. Classification (NCBI taxonomy): domain Eukaryota; kingdom Metazoa; phylum Arthropoda; class Insecta; order Orthoptera; family Acrididae; genus Schistocerca; species Schistocerca gregaria. The sequence goes on from NC_064931.1 coordinate 207,427,285, forward strand.
ACTTGCCGCCCCTTGTTCATCATTTGACACTCAGCAACACCTTTGCCTCTGTACTTTAGCCTCAACTGACATCTCTGCCCAAACTCTTTGCCTTTACATATGTCTGCTTGTGTCTGTATATGTGCGGATAGATGTGTGTGCGTGTGTGCAAGTGTATACCTATCCCTTTTTCCCCCCTAAGGTAAGTCTTTCCGCTCCCGGGATTGGAATGATTCCTTACCCTCTCCCTTAAAACCCACATTCTTTTGTCTTTCTCTCTCCTTCCCTCTTTTCTGATGAAGCAACCGTGGGTTGCGAAAGCTTGACATTTGTGTGTGTGTGTTTGCGTGTTTTTTATTGTGTCTATCTACCAGGGGTTTCCTGTTTGGTACGTCACAACATCTTTTTTTAATATATTTTTCCCATGTGGAATGTTTCTTCACATGACATGTATCGAAAAATAAAATATTTTCATTTTATGTTGATTAATTAAAATGTTATTAACTTATCGAAAAATGGCATTTGTGATATTGTGTTAATGAAAGGAAGGTAAAAAATGTAATTAGTAAACTATACTGAAGAGCCCAAGCAACTGGTATAAGCATTCGTATTCAAATGCAGAGATATATAAACAGGTAGAATACAGCACTGTGGGCGGCAATGACTATATATAACAAGTGTATAGCAAAATTGTTAGATTGGTTACTGCTGCTACAATAGTACTTTATCAAGATTTAAGTGAGTTTGAACATGGTGTTATAGTTGGTGCACGAGCGATGGGACACACCATCTCCGAGGTAGCGATGAAGTGGGGATTTTCGCAGACAACCATTTCATGAATGTACCGTAAATATCAGCAGTCTGGCAAAACATCAAATCTCCAATATCACTGGGGCCGGAAAAAAATCCTGCAAGAATGGGTTCAACAACAACTGAAGATAATTGTTCAACGCTACAGAAATGCAACCATTCTGCAAATTGCTGCAGATTTCAATTCTGGGCCATCTTCAAGCATCAGGAAGCGAACCATTCATCGAAACATCATCGTTACGAGCTTTCAAAGCCGATGGTCCACTCATATAACCTTGATGACTACATGATAAAGCTTTACGCCTCATCTGGGCTCGTCAAAATCAACATTGGTCTGTTGATGACTGGAAACACGTTGACCTGTTGGACGAGTCTCATTTCAAAGTGTATCAAGTGGATGGATGTTTAAGGGTATGGAGGCAACCTCACGGATCCATGGACCCCAATTGTCAGTCAGGCATGAACATTATTGAGCATGTCTGGGATGCCTTGCAACATGCTGTTCAGAAGAGATCTCCACTCTCTCATGCTCTTACAAATTTATGGACAGCCCTGCAGGTATCATGGTGTCAATCCCCTCCAGCACTACTTCAGACATTACTCAAGTCCATGCCACATCGTGCTGCAGCACTTTTGCATGTTCGCAGGGGCCCTACACGATATTAGGCAGGTGTACCAGTTTCTTTGGCTCTTCAGTGTATTTACTATACAACGTACTGTTTTCAATTACCCAGAATGACAATCACAGTAACATCTGCATTGCAAGCAAGTCTCAAAATTGCATTAAAAATTGCAAGATCTGGGAAACTGTTTTCAAAAGGGGAGTTTGTAAAAGTCTGTCTCCTTGATGCTGCAGAACTTGTGTGTCCACAAACATCATCAGGTTTTAAGAAATTGGTTTTTCGAAACAGTGACATGGGCCGTAAGTGTTATGGCTCACTAGGGGCTTTGTTGCTTCATTAGTTGCACTTGATGAAGCAACAGATCTTACAAATACAGCTCTGGTAGTAATATACGTATCAGATGTGTATAACGCTCTACATGTAACAGAGGATGTATGGACTTATCAGGGGACCTTCCAGTCTTGGAAATTCAGTTTGGGATGAGACTTTGCAAGTTGGTGGCACACCTCAAGTGTGCCCACTCATAGAAGACTGAAAGCACACTATTTAGAAAATTCTGAGAAAAAGGGCTCCCAAGTTTTATAGTTCCATATGTATCTCATATCTGGTCAGAAGTAGCATTCCAGCATACAGGTGAAATAGCTTGGTCAGTAGTGTGCTAGAATGTCATATGACCAATCTGGGTTCGATCCTACCTGGCGGCTCGATTTTACTTTGTTTCCTTAATTGTTTTACAAATTATAACAACTTTTACATAAAGTTAATGACCTATAGTATTACCAATTACATCACAAATAATTTTATTTTGTTTATGAAAAGGCTGTCAGTAGCTACTTAAAATGTGGATCACACTCGTCAATACTTTCTTTTTAAAAGGTTGAATCATTTCAATTGCATTTTTAATCGAGGTAAATTAAAAGTGTTTAGTACTGTCATTATAACATTATAATAAAATTTGGTGATATTGTAAGCTGTGGAAAGGTTATAAATATTCATTGTAAATTCGAGGAACCAGTGTATTCATGGAAAAGCAAAGTACAGCTGTTGCCCTATTGTATATAGAAACAGGCAGACAGTCAGGAAATGTTAAGGCTTGCACTGAACTAATCAAGCAGTGGACCTTACCTGCTACATTACCACTTCATTCCTGACTTTACAGTGAAGTGATGATAAAAGATGTAGTTATTTATTACAAAAGCTTGCTTGCTGCAAATAATTTGACTGCATCAGAATCTTGAACGAAAATTTCTCGTGAAGCAATGTTGATGAGTGAAGAAATTTATAGACATACTATGGACATGTTGGCTGAAAAAATGCTTGTGACTGCTGATGAACTTGCTCACAAAAATGAAAACTGTGAATATGAACCATTTGAAAAGCATGAAGTCCACAAGTTATCCGATGAATACAAAACAGAAGAAAAGAAGGAAAGAGAAGTAGATCCTCACAAAGCCACAGCCCAGGCGCAAACTACAAATATTACAAAAAAAAGATGCAGCCAGTTAAGAAAGAAAGAATATTTATCCCAATGGGAAGAAGACATAAAACAGTGGGGCTATCAATTTGATAAGTGTGCAGCAATCAGTTCCTGGACATACCATCATTTTTTGTTGAAGCCAAAGACAATTATCAGTAAATGTTTACACGAAATTTACAACAGCGGTCTTTAGTAGCAGCACAACAGTTTACAGATTTTTTATTTAAAGCTTCTGACAGCTGGGTTCATATATTCAAAAATAAATATGGAATTTGTCAGCAAAAAGTGACAAGATTTGTTTCAAGAAAAGACAACACAGCGATGATCGAAGAGACTTTGGCTGCGGCACATGCTTTTCGAACCCAGATGTTAAAACTGATACCGGATTTCAATAAAGATTTTTTTATCAACACTAACCAGACAGGATTTTGCTCTCTCTGTTTTTATGATTCTCTAACAAAATTCTTCGATTTTGGTTGTTCTTTCTTTCCAGATGTCAGTATTAGTCTGTGTACAAACTATTTTCATCAAAAGACATGGCATGAATACATAGATACACTGCTCTATATGCTCTCAATCTGTCTGAAAATATCCTACCTAATCCTACCTAAAGTGTGTGTGTGTTTGTGTGTGTGTGTGTGTGTGTGTGTGAGTTCACAAGAGGCAACTGGTAACTTTGGCCCCCAAGTTAAAAAAAAAAAAAAAAAAAAAACAGGAAAAGAAATTATAAAAATGTTGTAATAATGTCTTCCGCATCTGGAAAGCTAACAACAGAGAGGTATACTGACTTCCTCAACTAGTGTTTGAAGTCTTTATGTGGGTCAAGAACAGTTTCTGTTAATTATTGACTCTTGGGGTGGACAAGCAAAGGCTGAATTATACGATGAAATTCTTCAGGATGATGAGAAATAATCAACATTTACAATTAAAGTGACTCCTCCGATAGGTACTCCACTTATTCAGCCATTGATGTCTATTTTTATAGACAATAAAAAAAATTGATGAAGCATATACAAAATTGCCCTTATTGTATCGATAATAGTAGAGACATAAACTGACAAACTCTCGTGAAGACTGTTTAAAAATACTATCAATAGTCCGTCCATCATCAGCTGACACTGTCAATTTTAAGGGAAATGATCCGATATGACTGGTATGCTTCCAGGGTTTCTTATGAATGTTTCTGATGAATGTCAACAAAGTATGTTTTTCAACAGACCTTTAAAAAAAACATTGTTCCTGTAAACAATCGTCCTTCATAAATTGTGCAAAATGCGAAAATATTTTTTGTTTTCACTGTTTTTCTGCCAATTATCATTCTGGTGCTTGGACATAAAATACAAAATTGACATATGACCATGCCACTGTAAAACATTTTATATGACTGAAACGTCACCCAGAATTTTGTGACAGTAGTAATTAATTTACCTCCATTAAAAATGCATTAGAAATTATTTAACTTTTCAAAAAGAAAATATTGATAATTGTAATTCACATTTTAAGTAGCTGTGACAGTCATTTCATAAGATAAATAAAATTATTTATGATTTATTTGATAACACTTTAGGTCATTAACTTCATTTAAAAGTTGTTATAATTTTTAAAACAATTAAAAAATAAACTGAATTGTATCAGCAGGTAGGTAGGATCACACCCGGATTGTTCGTATGCCTTTCTAGCATGGCTATTTTATCCATATGCTAGAATGCTACTTCTTACCATATATGAGGTGGGTATGAGCTACGCCTAAAACTTTCAATCCACTCCACCCCCCCCCCCTTTCTCCCCACCACCTTTCTTTTTTAAAAAATTTTTTCTTGAAAGCATGCTTTAAGACTGCTATGAGTGGATACCCCTGAGGTGCACTACCAACCTGTGAAGTCTCATCCCGAACTGAATTTCCAAGACCAAAAGGTCCCCTTGTTACTGCCTTTCAAAGTGCCTACGACAGATGTGGACTTCCTAGCCGCTGTCAACCAAGTGATCAATGGTGTCAGTACGCATTGGAATCTGTTATTATCAGTGATCACGAATGGAGCACCAGCAATGTGATGCCATCATAGAGGGCTCATAGACCTGATATGCAAAAAGGTAGAATGCACACAAACGAGATGTTGTATGGAATTCACTGCATTCTACATCGAGAGCCGTTTTGTGCAAAATCAGTAATGTTAGAAAACATCACGCAAATTATTACATGCACTATAACCTATCTGAAAACATGTGGGCTTATACATTGCCAGTTTCGCCAGTTCTTGGAGGAATTAGAAGAGGAGTACAGTGACATACTTTACTAGAACAAAGGACACTGGGTCAGTCTAAGTGAAATGCTGGAAAGATTTTTTTATTTATGTTTGGTCTAGTACATTTCTTACACGAGACAGGAAAGAGTGAAGCAAAATTGGAAGATCCTTGCTGGATATCAGACATCACACTTCTCACGGACATTACATCTCGCATGAACAGCCTGGGCGTCAGTTTGCAAGTGAAAATAATTTTAATTTCTGACATTTTGGAACAAGTAAACACTTTTCATAGGCAGCTTGCTCTTTGGGAGATCCAACTATTGTCTGAAAACACTTAAAGTTTCCCTACCCTTGATTTGGTACATGAAAGAGCTGCATTTCAAGAATGTGTGTCAATAATTATAAAAGTTAAGAAGCTATTTTAAGCACAATTTGTAGACGTTACAAGTGTGTCTCCTACCATTTGTTGCTTTGCGCAGCCATTATCAGCATCAGTTGAAGGTGCTCCGAATCATCTACAGATGGAAATGATCGACCTGCAGTGCAATACATGGCTGAAGGACAAGTTCTTTGCAATACAAAGTACAAAAGAATGCTATGAAAACTTTCCACAGCAAGAATTCCCATGCCCGTCTCATGAAGCCATGAGGGTTATGTCCATGTCTGGTTTCGACCTATGCATGTGTGAAAGACTTTTCTCTGTAATGAAAATAAATAAATAAAAGTTTAGATCGAGTATTACTGACAAAAATCTTCGTGACTCCTTGAATTTATCATTGTATTGTGCTTTTGTGCTTGATATTAACTTTTATAAAACTTCCTAGCAGATTAGAACTGTGTGCCGGACCGAAACTTGAACTCGGAACCTTTGCCTTTTGCAGGCAAGTGCTCTACCAACTGAGCTATCCAAGCACAACCCATGCCCCGTCCTCACGGCTTTACTTCTGCCAGTACCTCGTCTCCTACCTTCCAAAATTTACAGAAGCTCTTCTGCAAACCTAGCAGAATTAGAACTAATGGGGAAAAAAAAGGATATTGCGGAGACGTGGCTTAGCCACAGCCAGGGTGATGTTTCTAGAATGAAATTTTCACTCTACAGCAGAGACAAGGTACTGGCAGAAGTAAAGCTGTGAGGACGGGGCATCATTCGTGCTTGGGTAGCTCAATTGGTAGAGCACTTGCCCGCAAAAGGCAAAGGTCCTGAGTTTGAGTCTCGGTCCGGCACACAGTTTTAATCTGCCAGGAAGTTTCATATCAGCGCACACTCCACTGTAGAGTGAAAATTTCATTCTAGAAACATCCCCCAGGCTGTGGCTAAGCCATGTCTCCGCAATATCCTTTCTTTCAGGAGTGCTAGTTCTGCAAGGTTCGCAGAAGAGCTTCTGTAAAGTTTGGAAGGTAGGAGACAAGGTACAGGCAGAATTAAAGCTGTGAGGACGGGGTGTGAGTCATGCTCGAGTAGCTCAGTTGGTAGACCACTTGCCCGCCAAAGCCAAGGTCCCAAGTTTGAGTCTCAGTGCGGCACACAGTTTTAATCTGCCAGGAAGTTTCATATCAGCGCACACTCCGCTGTAGAGTGAAAATTTCATTGTATTAACTTTATAGTTTCTCATCACCAATGATATACACATTTTGGACTTTTTTCTTTTGTCTAATTTAAAACTTTTATTTACTAATTGTGTCTCATCCTGTTCCATATTACAGAGGCGAACATTGTTATCAGAAAAAATTGGTATTAAACCAGTTGTTCAAGGTATACTTATATGCCTAAAAATTATTCTTTAATTACTGAGCCGAATATGTGATATCGTTGAAATGAAGGGTATTCAGGTACCTAACATGGGCATAAAACAAATCCAGCATATTTCTGCACTTTTTATTTTAACCATGTCGTATGTTGACAGGGTGATGGAATAACACAGTACCTTCCCACAACAGCTTTGCACACTGCGAAAGGAGCATGAGAGAGCACTAGGTACAGTGTATCCCAGCTAGTGGGAAAAGTGAACCAGTGACATCCGTGTTTAGACACACATACTGAATTAGCGGTTATAGTTCTGTTTCCCTGTTTACACATATGGTAAGTGTACACACTGTGGCCAGGAAGTCGCACATGTGCAGCAGCTCCCCATGTGTGCAGAATTTCTGGCCGGCCCTGGTGTACTGGGTAGAAAGAACCATTACAGACCATTCAAAATAATTCGACAAAATTTGAATGTGATCTGGAGCAGCAAAGGATGTTTATTGTTTTTCAGCCCTCACGTTCCTGTGGCATGTAGCATGATCACAGACTTGGGGGACGGGGGCTCTGACATTGTTATATGGTTGAATAAAATGGCAAACGGTCCCCCTATAATCCCCCAGTTCGGCAACAGCCTTCGTGCTACATGTGTACCACTGACCACATTTAACATGTACCTGTGTGGTGAGAGGCCATTTAGTGATACCAAATGACTAGCAGTATAGCTAACACTTTCCACAAACATAACAATTCGTATGCAGCCAGCAAATGCTAGTGCAGAGAAGTGTGCAACCAAGCTATTTTGCTTTGATTGACAAAAATCATTCTTTTCAGTGCATTGTATGAAATCTGGGAATAAAAAAATGTTAAAAGTGTTGCTTACACTCTGGCTCACTTCAACACAAAGAACACAAATGTTTATTGTGTTTTACAGAAATGTGTTATGGAGACATGGGTGAGTCACATTTCTCCACAGAAGGTCATGACTGCAGGACCGATGTTTGGCAATCATGATGAGGAAGCAAGAAATCAGTCGAATGTCATTTCCCAACACACTGCAATTCATGGCAGACCTATCACAGTTTGCGGAGGCACCAAACGTGACGAGAAAATGCCCTTTTTGCTGAGCCACCTCCAGCACTGAGTGTAGAGCGCTAGCGGGATGAGACAGAGGAGCCATATGTCATTCAGGTTGGGGAGTGGCCATCCACCCCGACTTAAATCCAATTGAAAGTGTGTGGGAATACATGAAATGAAAGCTAAGGCACATGCATCTCCAACCAGGAAAAGGTGGGAAATTGACCAATGCCTTACAAAACATCTGGACCAACATCCCCCATGACTGCATCAATTCTGTGACCCACAGTGGTTGTCGCCGATGCCAAGCTGTTATTACTACCAGAGTTGGTATCACCTGTTTCTGAATATTCATTGTAACCAATAAATAAATCATTGAAATAGGAATGTGTATCTTTCTTTGCGATGAAAATGATTTCCTTGTCCATCAAAACCAAATAGGTGAGTTGCACTACATCACTGCACTGGCATTTGCTGGCCACATTTGAGATATAATTGTGTCAAAAAGAGTTGCCTATACCACAGGCAGTGAGGCTGTCGCCAAACTGAAGGTGGGGAGTGTAGAGGGACAACCTGCCATTTTATTCAAACATATAACAATGTCCGTGTCCCCCCCCCCCCCCCCCCCCCCATGATCATGCCATAGAAATGTGTGAAACATGAGGACTGAAAAAGTATAAACATCCTTTGCTGCTTTGGATGACATTCACATTTTGTCAGACAGGAATGAATGGTCTCATGACACTCCAAAGCAAAGAAGTGTTGAACCATCCAGGAGGTGTCAGCAGTACAAAACGTTGTCACAAACATTGTCCTGTTGCTCATCACACTGCAAACTGTAATTTTTGACTGTAAAACATGTGGGAATCAATGTCCCAGAGGAAGAGATGGTTTCTTAGACACCTTTTATACCATCCCCTGAAGCCTTTTCAGGTCAATTCTGAGCGGTGGTGTGTGTGAAATGCTTTCCTCGGCCACTCATATGAAAATGACATGTTTTAAACACTAGGAATTGCACTTCTAACCTTCATTGCAGAAGCGTCAAAAGAAAGTGTGAAATGTGGGCAAGAGGATCATTAACCCAACTTACACCTTACATGAACTTCTGAGTTCTGGCCTTTTTTTCTCACATTTGTCAACACCATGCGGTTAGAACTGTCAATGAGCCTGAAGGTGACGTCACAGAGCGCCACGTTTTGCACCATTACAGAGGAAGGCCATAGGCACCTTTCAGCCAAGCTTCACGCTTACGCACTGTGATGTGATATAAAAAGGAGATCTTTAAATTGTGCTGTGCAGTTAAATACTGCCATTTAAATGTGCCACATATTTTGTAAACCCAAAGTTTCTATTTTACAATTTTATAAAATAACTTTTACAATTATTTTATACTTTTGATTTTTGCAAGAGAGAAGAAACATAAGTTAACATAAAATTGTTAATAATAGCCAAGCCGAATGTCACTATAATCATTAATTTGGACAATACAGCTTCTAGAACATTCAAGAAGTCCATGTTTTGATATATACAACTGACCATCAGTCAGTAGTTGGCAGTCGGTACCTGCGTAAGTCTTTGTTTCAGCATGCCTACAGCAGGTCTTTTGTCTCACAAAGGTATGTGCAAAAAGCTCTTTCTAGTAATTGATTTCTCTTTCCTTGATTTTTTTTAGAAGAATCACTGTAGTGTATGTGCAGGCATTTATATCTAGAGACAATGAGAAAGAAGATATGGTCACATATATAAAGCTCACATCTAAAAATAATAAAAATTCTGAAAGTGTGTAATTCTGTTATGAAGATCAAGATACCTTAAAATAACAGCTATCACACTCTCAATGGAAGCACAGCTGTCTACAAGATGCCAAAGCTAAAACAATTAGTAGGTAGGTAGTCCTCTTTCATCCATTTCTGCTAAGAATGATGTTCCTAATAACTACGAGAACCCTCCCATCAATGATGCTGTAGTAGCACAATAGGTAAATGGGTTGGCCCAGCTAATCTTATAGTTTCTGAGAATACCTATACTGCTGATGGAAGTGTTCAGGTGTACAGTCCCACATTCATAGTCTGTTTTGATGCCCAATTTGGCAGTGCCCTGCCACTCACTATGGCTAAGCACAGCACAAGTGGATTGGGTTATGGGAAAATGTGTGTGCACAGGAACACGTGTAGAACCCATAGTGCATTAAATGTTTTGCATAATGCACTGGTTCCTCAGTTGTTGTCACTTCCAAAAATAAGAGCTCAAAGTAAAGTAATTATAATTCATAATGGTTGTACAAACTCCTCCTTAGTCTCTGCCTATCAACAAAGAAATAGTGTGAATGGCTCCAGTTCCAAATGGCTGAAAATCACTATTAACATCAAAGAGAGTATCTTATGTGTAAACCAACAATTTTAAAATCCTGGCCAGTGAACTTATCTTGTACCTCAAATAATGTGTGTTTCAATGGAATAACTATTTGTCAATATTCAGAAATAATCACTATCTCAAGTATTTTTTTGTACATTTCTCCTAAAGTTCTTCCTTGATACAGTTTCTATGTCTTGTAAATTACCTCTAAATTCACTTGTCAATGCCATTACTTGCTCGTTGTGTGCTTTTACCTAAAACCTTCTATATTTACCATAAAATGACAATACAAATTCGTTTTTGGAGGGGGTCCACAGTCTGTAAACAGTGACAGTGAAAGTTAAATAGTGCAGTTTTTCACAATGAAGGCAACAGGGAAACCCAGAAAAAAATGAGAGACTGTGGAAGGAAAACCATAATGTAAAACATAAAAAAACCAAGAAAACCACAAAACGTGGTAACAAGAAAGAGAATAAGAGCTCACTGATGCTGCTGCTTTGGTAATAGAAGAAAAAAATGTTTACCTCATGGAGAACCCCTTCCAACACCAAATTTGTTTGTAAGCAAACATAGACAGAAGTGCTTCAACCTCAAGACAATAAAAAGTTTCATTTTCTTCCAAATTGAGGTTTTAACTTGCCTGAAATACACATCCTACTAGTTATCTAACCAGTGTTTATTTTATCCAGACAAATTAAATGTTTTTTTTAAGTTTCTGAGTTTCACTTTACAGTTCCTTCTCACATTTTTCCTCCACCACCACCACTACCAACTCGCCTTTAACTTGCACAGTCTAAATTTACTGGCAAATGCTAAACAGAAGTGTGTAAGGTCCTAAAGTTTAATATTCATTTGTACCAGCAAGTTTTGTTTGTATGTATATACAATACTACTTACCCATGGCCTATTGGCACTGTGGAGTCGTCGACCACTCAGGCAATCTGTATGGTAAGTGCGATGACAACACTGACAGCTGAGCTGCTGTCCTTTCCCATTACCACACACAGAACACACCGTGCAGCGTTGACACACCCAGTTTGACAGTGAGGTGCCACCAAACGCTTTTATGTTTGGATCACGAAGGCCGTCTTCCAGGCAGAATCTGTGGTATGGCTCGCAACATGAGGCACAGTGAATAAGCTGGTTAAGAGGGAGGAAATATGAATAAATATGCAAATTATACATTCAGACATAAGATATGTAAGTTAAAAACTAATATCAAAATTCAAAATATTAAGCCAGTAAGAGTCAGATGAAGTATCACAGTACACTGTTTGAGAAGCTGAAGATGCCGCTAACCTAATAATGCAAGCTAAACTAGAAAAAGTATATCATAAGTATCCTGTGTGATGCACAGTAAATAAACTCTGAAACATAACAGATAAACTTTGTTGCACATTTATTAAGTCAACACACTATTACTGCTGAAATTCGGTTGGCAAAGCAAAAAAATATTTCCGTACTGCTGGTCATTAACACAATAAATGTGTGAGTTTAGGGAATAACAATTTGTACTTTTGTACCTACATCTAGATTCTGATCTGATTGTGGTAACTAAAGTAAGTAAGTAAGTAAGAAAGAAAGAAAGATAAGTGTTTAACATCCCATTAGTGTCGAGGTCATTAGAGAAGGAGCACAAGGTTGGATCAAGGTGGGATAGCAAAGTAAACCAGCTATACCCTTTCAAAAGAACCGAGTAATTTAGGGAAATCCTGGTAAACCTAAATCACAGACCACACAATAATTTTGAGAGTCCACAGTGTGATAACCACTGTGTTACCGCACTCAGTGCAGCATCTAAATATCTTACCTTCAACTATTACTGGCATAGCAACAACACCATCCCTAATTGCCACCAGTTTTTTAGTGTTTACATGAAACTACCCACATTCTTAATATTTAATGGCCATCATAACACAACCAGAAAGCTCACTGAAATGTCACTTTCAGTCACATTGCTCTTAATTTGTGTCGTAGAATTTGAATTTATAACAAATGCTCCTCCTGTTTTGGTGTAAACCTGTGTTTATTTTTCATATGTGTTGAAAAATTTCTCTCTTGTCTAGAATATAATACAATTATGGCGAAGCATGTCTTGCGACACTTTCCCCTCTACCAAGTGCTTCCCCCTCAAACTCTAATTGCATGGTGCCATCACAGCTTCTCTGCAGACTACAGTTCGCTTGTCTGTAAGTGATCAAGGGAGGCAGCATCCCTTTGATTATTTACTCAAAGCAAAGGCTCTCAGCTCCTGCATATTCACTCATTCTTGGACTATGAACAGGCGTAACTGACTCAATGGTCCACTTGCTCCACTCTCGTTTCTTAATATAGCACTACCTCTCAATATCTCTACTGCAGTTCTTGAGAATGTCTAAAGGAAGAATACTGAAAATAGTCTTTTCTGTGAGGAGTAGAGTAAGTATTTTTTTGCACACAATTTGGACGAAACATCTTAAACGTTTAATACGTAAAAAAATTCTCAAGTCAAAACATTTCTTTTCACTACATGAAGCAACACATGCGTATTACTCACATTATAAATGATGAGCTTTAGTGAACAAGTTAAAAAAACAAATACAGGAGTTGTCTGAACCAGTAAATCCTTAAGAAAAGAGTTTAGCTGTATCTTGTATGGTATGCTTCAAATTTTCAGACAATCACAATTGCTACAGTGGTGGCATACTCTTGAGAGAATGTACAAAAGAAATGGAAAAAATGTTCTGTCACTATGAAGCTTTGACACATATCACTAAAAAATAAAATTCTTTATATGGATGATAACATTAAAACATATTAAACAATTTAACTGCAAACTTTCAGTATTATTTTTGGTATGCAGAAGAGAGTGCTGATCAAACCTATCTTGGTTTTCTACTTTTATTTGCCTAATATTGGACAACTTTTTTTTTAAGATGAAGAGGTATTCACTTTGGTTCCAGAATATCATGTTTGGATATTTTTAGTGCAGTTAAAAGGAGTGTTCACAAAACTGGCAGTTTTAGAAAATACTCTGCAATTTGTACCAGTGGCACAATAGCTACAGTGTGCAGCGAACATTGCTTCCTCACTCAAAAGAAATAGAACAAATTGTTTAACTTTTTATTTTACTGTTCACCAAGAAGCACAAATTGAGAAAAGCCTCAGAGTGCTGTCCACAAAGAAGGCAATGTAAAGCAAAAGTAATAGGTGGAGGAAATCAATCACCATCTCTTGAAAATTTACACAATTTTTGGAAGAAGTTGATGTAGAATATAGAAATGTACTACTCCATTCCGAAATTCATTGGTTGAGCAAATGCCCCCTCCCCCCACCCCACCCCACTTAGAACAGAATGTTTCAAGTTTTTAAATGTGAAATTGGATGCTACAGAATTTTAAAATAAACATAAGGATTCATTTTTTAAAAATCAGAATTCACATTTCTAACAAATTTTGCAAATCGGTGAAATTTTCTGAACCTACAGCTGCACAGAAAGAAATGCACTATTTCTCATATGTTTGCAGATATTACTGGATTTCAGTGTAAACTTACATTGTTTAAAATTTATGTTTTAATAGCTTAAATCTTGTGACACTTTTGTATGGAGAGTAAGTAGGGTTCATGATCCCCAATGACTTATGTTCATCTCTGCAATTGGTGGGCATGGTTGTGTTGGGTTGCTGGTGTTACAGCACAAATAGTGCTCGGGCGGCGAGGGTGGGGGGCAGCTGCTGCTCGCTGGAGGAAAATGGTTCTTGAGCCACACTTCGCCAGGACTGTTATAATATGTACAGCTAAATGTCAAGAGTTCATTCTTATTTTACTCATTTGTAATACCACTAAAGGGGTGTAGTAGATACATTAAAAATCCTTTTCTCCTCAATTCTGAATCATTTCAACAAGTCATATGAATGGCACACGCCTAAGAAATATGTTTCAAAAAACTGGAAGGCAAACATAATATTTAGATTTGTTGAAGGGCTCCTGGGAAAGTGGAGTGCATCTGTAAGTAAACCGTGTGCAAGTTAGTTTCATGTTCCATGGACCATTTGCTTGATAAATCATAACGATGTGGAATGAGTCATATTACATTCACATTGCAAATTAATTTGTAAATATTGCTACAAATTGAACATTTATACGTCTTTTTTAAATTATTGTTAGTACTAATATCAAATATGAAGACTGGAGTTGATTATTCCGACCCACCAACTTGTACATATACAATTACAGAAATAATTCTACAAAACAAGAGGAGTTGTTGAGGAGATACTTTTTGGGTTTATTTTCAAATTTTAATTTTCTTTCAACTGTGGTAGATTATTTACAACAGACTTCATGAGGGAATAAATATACAACTAAAGCAGCAGTCTGTATGTCCAATTCCTTAAAAAATATTTGCAAGATCATCATGGGTGAGCACCCCATATTATTGTCACACCACATTTTTGAGCAGCGCACACTTTAGTTTCATAAAGGTGAGTTACCACAAAACATTATTCTATTTTATGAAAACTGAAGCTCATGGGGGGAGGGGGGGGGGATGGGAGAGGAAGGAGAGGGAAGGAATGTCAGCTGCATTCGGACTTTATGCGGATTCAGTGGTGACGAGCCAAAATGTGTGTCAGACTGGAATCTGTGCCCAAGATCTCCTGCTTATTAGGCAGTTGCATTAACCATTGTGCCACCCGGACACAGTGTTTATCGCAATTACATGGGGTATCTTGGTACATCACTCAGAAAACCCACATTCCCATCCAGCACCACCTGTCCACAGTCTCTGTCTATGTCCTCTTTGCTTACTACTTTGAGATTCCCACAGGAGGTCAAATGTGATATTTCATTCGCAGTGAAGGTGTTGGATTCATTGCCCATTGAGGAGAATAAATTATATAAATGCATTGTGTATGTTCTCTCCTTTCTGTGCCCCCCCCCCCCCTCCTCTCCCCCACCCACCACCCCTCCGTCACCTACAATTTCATAATATGTATCACAGCTGTGAACATGTCCAAAAGAACAGACACCACACATTTGTATAATTCATTATTCCAAATATACAAAATATGTGAACTTACTGATCTGTCTCACCCAAAGATTTACAATGATTCTAAGTTCAAACATGCCCAAGCCAAGTTATTTTAGGAAATCCAAAATGTGTCTTTTTCCAGTTTAAATTCTCATCAACATTGACACCTAAGAATTCTGTAGTTTTCACCCTATTTATTATTTCCTTGCCATATGTTACATTTATTACTAGCATGGTTCCCCTGCTTATGCAGAACTGAATATGTAGTACCTTTTCAAAATGGAGGGCAAGACCATTCCCAGAAAAACAGTCAATGATACTTTTAAGAACATTGTTTAACATATCTTCTGTTGCTGTATGTATGCTTGGACTGATTACAATACTACTGCCATCTGCAAAAAGAATGTTTACATATATGAGGACCATTAGGGGACCTAAGACTGAGACTTGGAGAACTCCATATATGCTTTGTCCCCAGTCTGAATAATGTCCCCAAACCACACTGGCTGCATTATTAAGTACAACTTTCTGCATTCTTTGGCTTACATCTGACATAATCAAACAGTTGGCTAAAGTATCAATCCCATAAAACTTCAGTATATCTAGGAGAATATTGTGATTCACACAGTCACATGCTTTAGATAGGTTGCAGAAAATACTAGGTGGTGGCATTCAGTTATTTAATGCTTGTAAAATTTGTTGAGTGAGGGCATAAATGGCATGCACAACAGAGCGACTCTTCTGAAATCTGAAGTGCGATTTGTTGGACTACTTTTGTGTCTAAGGTAAGACAGTATTGTAGAAAGTTAAGTTTTCAAAATACTGCTCTGATTTTTCTCTTAGTATGTTTGTCCCTATACTTTCTACAATACTTAAGCAATGATTGTAATATATATTTGCTCCCTATGACTCAACATTTATAGCTGTTACGTTCTGCTCAATAGTGATGTTATCCTGTTCCATCACTGGCTGTTCTCTCACGCAATTTGATTTCACACAAGCAGACAACACAAAAAATAATCCTGGATTTCCTAATTTAAATACAATTTTTCCTGCATGAAACTACAATTTTCCATGTTAAGTGACAACATACTTTCCCTTGGAGTTGCAAAACCTACCAATCCTTTGAACGGTAAATGCTTTATACAGCAGCGTAAAACTTCTCCGCACTTTAGGAAATGAAACCCAGCAAAAAACGACCAAAATTTTGACGCGCCGCAACAAGTACACTGTATATTTTTGCATTACAAAAGTATATATATGCATTCCACCAAATACTGCATGGTAGCTTCTGAAACACTGAAATCAATATTATGATGCACTTTTTTCAGGCAATCCTAGCTCATGTCACGTGATCACATACACTGATCAGCCACAACATTATGATGATTGACCTAGTATCAATATAAACCCATCCAGGAAGTAGCAGCATCACCTGGTGAGGAATGACTGCTAGTCAGACACACACATACTATATGCAATATCAGTAAGCATGGGGAAGACACCCAATTTACCCGAGTTTGACTGGGGGCAGACTGTGATGACCCATAGGCTTGTCGTGAACAGTTCGAAAACTGCACGACTTGTCGGGTGTTCGAAATACTATGCTGATGGGAGGTTGCGAACCATCTTCCAGGGGAATTGCTCCTAGACACCTATACTGTGGAGTGTAGACAACCTGGCAGCGGCTTCATTATGTTCTGGGGACAATTCATATAGGCATCCACAGGTCCAGTGGAGCTCGTGCAATGCACCATGATGCCAAGGAGTATCATGTACTGGTTGCAGGCTACATACAACTCTTTATGACAGTTCCAATTGATGTACTGGCCCTCCAACAAACCAGATCTGAACCCAATTGAGCACATCTAGATTTGATTGAACATGGTGTTAGGGCTCACTGGCTCCCTCCCCAGAATGTATGGAATCAGGTGACTTATGTGTGGAGAAGCGCTGTCAACTCCCACTCAGCGACCTACCATGGCCTCACTGCTTCCATGCCATGACACATCACTGCTGTCACCTGTGCCAAAGGTGCACATACCAGCTATGAGGCAGGTGGTCATACTGTTCTGGCTGATCAGTGTATCAAACACAAATGTACCACTAAAATTTTAATAATGGCATAAATGGCTGGTCATCAGGGTCTGGAGTTTTTCTATGTGGCTGGTACTCAAAGTGCTAAGTTTTGAATAAGAGTCAAATGCACTGTGACTTAAGAAATTCATTGCACATTCTCACACATAACGTAATTCATACTGCGTAACAGGAAATTTAATTTGAAAACCATCATTCCCAATATTTGCGCACAACCTGTTAGAAATGTAAACAGTTGTGACGTCATGTTCACCAAAAGCAGTTTGTTGTTATGAAGTATTGCATAGTCTTTGTTCTAAAGCCTTTGACACACTTTGCTGCCGGCAGATGCCTGTGTGTCAACCATGTTTTGTTGTTGTAAACGGTGCATTTTCTTTGAAACTTCATTCTATTTTGGTGTTATTCTCTCATTTGTTTCATTGCTGCAGTACAATTCTGCAGTAGTGGCCTAAAGTAAAATTCTTTGTTAGACCATGAATTCTCGTCAATCAAAATTATACAAATTTAACTGAAAACAGGAACAATGAAAAACTCTTGGGGAATTTTTTTCCCCACATGAAAATATTCCTGTAGTTTTCCCAGCTGTCTCAGAGCATATCACCCAGATATAGCTGAAAGTCTGTTGTCAGAATAACTGATTTCTGACCAATTCTACAGTACTGCTCCAGACTTTATCAACTAGGTTGCATAATAGATACTGAATGAAATCACGTTTTGCTAGAGCCATAAAAGGCCAGTGTACCTTATACAAAAGCTTAAAAGAGATGCTACACTAATTTCAATGAAAAGCTTTGGAGGAAAAAGCAACACTGAGGTTGCAAAACCTTGTCAGATAAATTTAGTGAACTTGTGTTAGAATACAATTGTGCATTCTGTTGTTTCATGTGTACTGAATGTATGGACCACAACTATAGGATATGAGAAGAAGGATGACTGGGTTTTAACAACTCATCAACAATGAGGTCATTAGAGACAGAAGAGATCAGTGTGTACTGAGGCAGTAAATTTCCCTCACTCCATATGCAAATGAAATAGGACAAAGTTACTAACATTGGTAAGCTGTACTCTACTGATTCACAGTACAATGGCTCACAGACTCTGTGTTTACTAGTGTGAAATATAAAAATAACATTTGTGATTAGCACCATTTTCAGGAATTGGTATATGTGGTATGTCAAATCCAAGTATATTGTTTTAAACATATATTTATGGAAGGTAAGTACTATTACCATTTCCTGTTCCTTCACAAAATGATAATCTGATAAAACTATTCCATAAAACATCCTCCTCAGTATCTCTCCAAGCCACTTCCTCCTCTGCTTTCATTCTCTGCTGCATGCACACCTACAAGTTCCGCACCAGCTTAATGATTTGCAACACCCTTCCCTGATGTGATACTCCCACTCCTCCCTTTAACAACACCGGCTGTGATCACTGTACTTTGCTCATCTTATGTTTAAATCTAATGTAAACAAATGTCTACTCAACATGCTCCATGGCTTTGTATTGATGGTCAGGCTCAGTCTACCCACACCAGATATTGTGATGGCACTGAAAATTTCCCTACTTACATATTAGTTATTTTGTTCTTATTCTAATGTGAAGTATTCAACGACATGAGCTAAAGTATTGCATTATTTACTGTTTTGGTCAATCACCATGTTAAATGTTTAACTTGTGTAGTTCTTGTTTTAAATTTCATTGGACAGTCATTACCTCTCTAGCTCATGTGGTCTTATCATTTGTACATGCTGTGGAAATTAGTGAAGTTGCTTTGAATTATGTAAGGGGAAAAAAAGAATGGAAAACCATTAAAAAGCAGTGAAGAACAGATCGTGGTTAATATTTCCAAATTTCTTGGAAATATTATCCTTTGCTACCAGTACAGCAGATTTCGGAAACAACATTCAAGTTTACTGGAGATTTTGTGATGAGTGTATTCGGTGCTTGGGAAGAAAAATGGAACACAGGTAAACAGTCTAATTTTGATATATCAGCAATATACTTTTACATCAGAGCTATCTCATGCAGCTGCAATATTGTAGGTTTGGAACAGGCTTTTCTGCTGCTCATACTCTCTCATAACTTTCACTTTCCACTTGATCTCATGTGCAGCATATTACAGAGTTTTACTGTGCATTATTTCATTGTTCTTCAAATTACACTAAGTGAATTTAGAAGTTAACCTGTTCACAAATCACATATAAACAGAATTTGATGTTTCATTGTTCAGCTGTAGCAGTGCGTTAATGCTGCAACTTATAGCCTAATCCTAGTGTGCTGCAGATTCCAGCTATGGGGAGTTCAGCGCAGCTGCATGTTAAAGTATTTGACATAGAGCCCAACTGCACAATGTTAACTAAGGTACGTGCACACAGAATAGGTTTTCAGATATTCAAGTGGCTCTTAAAGACTTCATAAGTAATAGGACCCAGTACATTGTCGTAGATGGTCAGTGTTCAGAGACAAGGGTATTGTAAGAAGTGCCCCAGGGAAGTATGATAGGACCACTATTATTTTCTGCCTACACGAATGAACTAGTGGACCGGGTGGGCAACCTGTGGTTGTTTGCTAATGATGCCATGGTGAATGGGAATGTATTGAATTTAAGTGACTGCAGGAAGATGACTTGGACAAAATTTCTAGATGGTGTAATGAATGACAGCTGGCCATAAATGTAGAAAATATAAGTTAATGTGGAAAAGTAGGAAAACAAACCCGTAATGCTCAGACACAGCATTAATAGTGGCCATGGCATTTAAGTATCTGAATGTGATGCTCTAAAGCAGTATGAAATGGAACAAGCATTATGAGGACTGTGGTAGGGCAGGTGAATGGACAACTTGAGTTTATTGAGAGAATTTTAGGGAAGTGTGGTTCGCCTATGAAGGAGACCTCATGTAGGACACTAGTGCGACCTACTCTTGAGTATTGCTTAAGTGTTCTGGTAGGTTCAATAAACATACAGATATTATAGAGATGTTTTGAGAACTCAAATGAGAACCCTTAATTAGAGGAGACGTTCTTTTCGAGAAATGCTATCGAGAAAATTTAGAGAACCAGCATTTAAAGCCGACTGCTGATGATCCTACTGCTGCTAACTTGTATTTCACATAAGGACCTCAAAGATAAGATATGAGATATTAGAGTTCATAGGGAAGCATAGACAAAGTCATTTTTTCCTCTCTCTGTGGGTGGAACAGGAAAGGACTTAACACTACAGGATACCCTTCACCACACACTGTTTGGTGGCTTGCAGAGTATGTCTGTAAATACAGAAATGTGCCAGCAAGGCAACAAACGAGCTGTGTGGCTGTAGCACAACAAGATTGCACTAACTGTATCCAAGTGTACTCAAGAAGGCATCATGTACATTTAACGAAACAGACACACCAATGACGTCACAACAAATTTCGAGAAATCTTACAATGAACAAAGTATTGCAACTGTAGGCAGGACACAGTAACGGGAGGAAATGGTTTGTAGCAAGGTACTGCAGGTACAAACATACAATGCAGGACAGAATCAAAATATGTATGTGATTAAATGAGAGTCATTGAGCAGCAGACAGACAAATAGAAATGACATGCTGAGCCTTCATCCAAAGAGTCCTCATCCAACACACACACACACACACACACACACACACACACACACACACACACACACACACAAAAGTGCGCTTGAGAATAATGCGAGTGATGACCTCTTAAAAAATATCAGTGCACCTTTCATTACATGAGACTTTTTTCAGTACACAAAAACCAACATGTTAATTGAAGTAATTTGTGGAACATGTACATTAGCATGCAGTTATTTGCTTTACTTGAAATATACAAGGTGATTCAATCTGTCTCATTTTCAACGCACCTAGGAACTGCAACCAGGGGACAGCAACAAGCACATGAGATTTGCACAGTGGTTCCTGCAGGAATCCGCTGCAGACTGAAGCTTCATAGTGTCCTCATCACTGATGAAGTGGCATTCTCACTCTAGGATGTGTTGAACATTCACAACCTGCATACATGGGTGGACATGAACCAACATGCTACACATATGCATGCCTCACAATGCGAATTTACCCTTACCATGTGGGCCGGCATCATCGCGGACTGTTTAATTGGGCCATAAAATCTCCCAGACAGACTTGATGGTCACACGTATCTCATATTCCTGCAAGAGGTCCTGCCAACCATGCTGAATGTTTCCACACCTATTTGTCACCGCATTCGATTTCTGCATGACAGAGCTCCCACCGATTTCAGCAGACAAGTGACAACATCTGCTGGCGACATTTCCTGGCTGCTGGATTGGTCACAGTGGCCAGTTACATGGCCACCATGATCACCCAACCAGTCCCCAATCGATTTTGTCCTGTGGAGGTACCCAGAGAGGATTATGTATGAAACAACTGTTACATCGCCGGAGGATCTAGTGGGAAGGACTGTCGTGGTAGCACAATGTCTTTGAGATACACCAGGTACCTCTGAGAGAGTGCACCATTCAATGTAGTGTCAATGTCAGGGGTGTCTCAATGCATCTGGCTAAAACGTTGACTATCTCCTGTAATGCACGTCCATTTGTAGCATTCTGATTAAATCTACATCTACAGTAACATACTCTGCAAATCACACGTAAGTGCCTGGAAGGTTCATCAAACGCCTACACAATACTTCCCTATTATTAATCGAAAGCACGTGGAAAAACCAAACACCTATATCTTTTCTATCATGCTCTGTTTTCCCTTATTTTATTATGATGATTGTTTCTCCATATGTAGGTAGGCACCAACAAAACTTTGTTGCACTCTGAGGAGAAAGTTGGTGATTGAAATTTCGTGAGAAGATTTCACCGCAATGAAAATGCCTGTTTTAATTATATCCACCTCAAATCCTGTACCATTTCAGTGACATTCTACCCCTATTTTGCAATAATATGAAATGTGCTGCCCTTCTCTGAACTTTCTCGATGTACTCTGTTAATCCTATCTGGTAAGGATCCCACACCACACAGCAGTACTCTAAAAGAAGATGGACAATTGTAGTATAAGTCAGTCTCTTATGTAGATCTGTTACGCTTTCTAAGTGTTCTGCCAGGAACACGCAGTCTTTGGTTTCCATTCCCACAGTATTTTGTGTGTGTTCTTTCCAATTCAAGTTGTTTGTAATTATACTTCCTACGTATTTAGTTGAATTTACCACCATTACATTTGACTGATGTATTGTGTAACTGAAGTTTAATGGGTTCCTTTTAGCACAAACACTTTTCATTATTTAGAGACAACTGCCAATTTTTGCACCATACAGAAATCTTTTCGAAGTCATTTTAGAATTTGTTTTGATCTTCTTATGACTTTACTAGCCAATAAACAGCAGCATCATCTGCAAACAACCTTAGACAGCTGCTCAGATTGTGTCCTAAATTGTTTATATAGATAATTAACAGCAGAGGGCCTCCAACACTACCTTGAGGAATGCCAGAAATCACTTCTGTTTTACCCCATGAGTTTCCATCAATTATTATGAACTGTGACCTCTCCAACAGGAAATCACAAATCCAGAACTGAGACAATATTCCATAAGAGCGCAATTTCACTACAAGCCATTTGTGTGGTAGTGTCAAAAGACATCTGTAAATACAGAATCAATCCTGAAATCCCCTGTCAATAGCATTCAACACTTAGTGTGTGAGAAAAGCCAGTTGTGTTTCACAAGAACAATGTTTTCTGAATCAGTGTTGACTGTTTGTCAATAGCCCGTTCTCTTCGAAGTCATTCATAATGTTTGAACACAATATACATTCCAAAATATTGCATATTGACGTTAATGATATGGACCTGTAACTTAGTGGATTACTCCTACTACCTTCCTTGAATACTGGTGTGACTAATGCAACTTTCCAGTCTTTGGGTGCAGACCTTTCGTTGAGCAAGCGGTTGTATATGACAGTTACGTATGGACCTATTGCATCAACATACTCGGAAAGGAACCTAATTGGTAGACAGTCTGGACGCAAAGACTTGCTTTTGTTAATTGATTTTAAGTTACTTCACTACTCCAAGGATATCTACTTCTAACGAGGGGACCTTCTGGGAGGTGCATCAAGTTATGGGCTCCCGCTTCACCTGCTTATAGTGTGGATAGGCACCTATCACACCCTAAAATTGCAGGTGCCAATGCGGCCTTGTTTTTTAAATATTGCCTGATAAAGTTTGGGCAGCTCTTTATATACAGAAAAGTTTCACTGTTGTGTCAAGTGAGCGAGTAGCCCAAGTGGCAAGTGAGCAATACTACCGTCCAGGCGACCCTGGTTCGAGACCCGTCTATGATACTCTTTTTTTCAAATGCCTGTTTTAATTTATAATTAATCATGAAAATTCCACAAAGAATTGTATACAAGAATTACAAGCATAAAAAGTGGCATAGACGGGTCTCGAACCAGGGTCACCTGGAAGGGAGTATCGCTCGCTTGCCACTCAGCTAGTTGCTCACTTGACACAACAGTGAAACTTTTCTGTATATAAAGAGCTGCCCAAACTTAAACAGGCAATATTTCAAAAATGTGGCCGCACTGGCACCTACAATTTTAGGGTGTGTTAGGTGCCTACCCACACTATAAGCAGGCAAAGTGGGAGCTCATAACTTAATGCACCTTCCAGAAGGTCCCCTCGTAAGTTACTCATAGTGGAAGCTGTTCCTGATGCAAATTCTGGAATATTTACTTTTGTCTTCTTTGGTAAAGGAATTTCAGAATGTTGCATTTAGCAATTCTGCTTTTCCAGCACATTTGTAAATAGTATTTCCATTGCTATCTTGCAGAGAAGGCATTAACACTGTCTTGCCACTAGCATACTTTACACACGACCAGAATTTCTCTGGATTTTCTTCCAGATTTTGAGAAAAAGTTTCGTTGTGGAAACTTATAAGCATCTCGCAGTGATGTCCGCACTACATTTCAAGCCCCTGTAAAAGAACGCCAAACTTGGATGTATTGCATTCGTTTAAATTTGGCGTGCCTTTTTTTTTTTGTTGTTGTTTCTGCAACAGTGTTCTGACCTGTTTTGTGAACCAAGGAGAATCAGCTCCATCATTTATTAATTTATTTTGTATAAATCTTTCAATAGATGTCAATACTATTTCTCTGAATTCAAGACACATCTGGTCTACACTTACACTATTAATTTGGAAGGAGTGGTGATTGTCTCCCACGGAGGAGTCAAGTAAATTTTTAGCTGCTTTTTGAATAGGTATATTTTTCGTTTATTTCTGGAGGATCTGGGGATTACAATATTCAATCTCACTATGACAACCCTCTGTGCCAGCCGCGGTGGTCTCGCGGTTCTAAGCGCGCAGTCTGGAACCGTGCGACTGCTACAGTCACAGGTTTGAATCCTGCTTTGGGCATGGATGTGTGTGATGTCCTTAGGTTAGTTAGGTTTAAGTAGTTCTAAGTTCTAGGGGACTGATGACCACAGCAGTTGAGTCCCATAGTGCTCAGAGCCATTTGAACCATTTTTGAACAACCCTCTGTTCACTAATCCCTGTATCCATTTTGATACTCGTTATTAGCTAATGGTTATTTGTTGCTAGGAGGTCAAGTGTGTTTTCACAACTGTTTACTATTCGCATGAGCTCATGAACTAACTGCATGAAATAATTTTCAGAGAATGGACCAAGCACAATTTTGGATGATGTTATGAGTTGGGTACACGGTTAAAATTAAACTGAAGTTATTTTTGAACCTTTTAGCAACTGTATCACCTGAATTGGGTGGTCGGTAAAATGATCCTACTATTATTTTATTTGGGTTGCCCATACTAACTCCCTTCAGTTTTGCAACAAGATAAACTACTTCTAACAGTAACAAAAATGTCACTGCCACCTGTGTTTAGCCTATCTTTTCAAAACACAGTTAGGTTCCTCACAACAATTTCAGTTGAACTTATCTCTTTGCTTTAGCCAGCTTTCAGTGCATATAACAATTCGAGCATCAGCGCTTTCTATTAGCTCTTGGAGCTCTAGTACCTTCCCAACACAGCTACGACACGTCAGCCACAGACAGCACCTGGAAACTCTTTGTCAGACTAATCATGGACGCCTTAAGTGTGGCCTCCTGAGTTGTCTTTTGCCACCTGCCATGCCTCGAGGAGACATCCCACTCAACCACGAGTGAGGGGCCAACCTCAGTGCAAAGAGTAACTGGGATGGCCACCAGTGTAAACTGATTGGAGGACTCAGGAGTGCTGGATGTCCACTGGATCCCCATGGTCAGCCCACAACAGTGACGCCCATGCACTGCAGGTTCAGGCTGTGTATATAAAGCCATCACAGCTTGAGTTCAGAGTGAAGTGTCACCAACTGGGCTCACATCCACACGCAGCAATCGCAGTCCCAATCCATGCTAAAGGCTATGGAAAACTACACTATGCTGACAAACGGTAGAGCGATGTGCTGCAGAAATCTACTGAAAAAAAACGAAAGAACCCTGTCTAAGAAATTATATTAATCCGCACAGATTAAAAACTGGACTACCAACGCACTCAGTTGAGACTAAATAACTCTCTCCTAATTAGAAACTACACTCCAGGAAATTGAAATAAGAACACCGTGAATTCATTGTCCCAGGAAGGGGAAACTTTATTGACACATTCCTGGGGTCAGATACATCACATGATCACACTGACAGAACCACAGGCACATAGACACAGGCAACAGAGCATTCACAATGTCGGCACTAGTACAGTGTATATCCACCTTTTGCAGCAATGCAGGCTGCTATTCTATTTTGTTGTTGTTTCTGCAACAGTGTTCTGACCTGTTTTGTGAACCAAGGAGAATCAGCTCCATCATTTATTAATTTATTTTGTATAAATCTTTCAATAGATGTCAATACTATTTCTCTGAATTCAAGACACATCTGGTCTACACTTACACTATTAATTTGGAAGGAGTGGTGATTGTCTCCCACGGAGGAGTCAAGTAAATTTTTAGCTGCTTTTTGAATAGGTATATTTTTCGTTTATTTCTGGAGGATCTGGGGATTACAATATTCAATCTCACTATGACAACCCTCTGTGCCAGCCGCGGTGGTCTCGCGGTTCTAAGCGCGCAGTCTGGAACCGTGCGACTGCTACAGTCACAGGTTTGAATCCTGCTTTGGGCACGGATGTGTGTGATGTCCTTAGGTTAGTTAGGTTTAAGTAGTTCTAAGTTCTAGGGGACTGATGACCACAGCAGTTGAGTCCCATAGTGCTCAGAGCCATTTGAACCATTTTTGAACAACCCTCTGTTCACTAATCCCTGTATCCATTTTGATACTCGTTATTAGCTAATGGTTATTTGTTGCTAGGAGGTCAAGTGTGTTTTCACAACTGTTTACTATTCGCATGAGCTCATGAACTAACTGCATGAAATAATTTTCAGAGAATGGACCAAGCACAATTTTGGATGATGTTATGAGTTGGGTACACGGTTAAAATTAAACTGAAGTTATTTTTGAACCTTTTAGCAACTGTATCACCTGAATTGGGTGGTCGGTAAAATGATCCTACTATTATTTTATTCGGGTTGCCCATACTAACTCCCTTCAGTTTTGCAACAAGATAAACTACTTCTAACAGTAACAAAAATGTCACTGCCACCTGTGTTTAGCCTATCTTTTCAAAACACAGTTAGGTTCCTCACAACAATTTCAGTTGAACTTATCTCTTTGCTTTAGCCAGCTTTCAGTGCATATAACAATTCGAGCATCAGCGCTTTCTATTAGCTCTTGGAGCTCTAGTACCTTCCCAACACAGCTACGACACGTCAGCCACAGACAGCACCTGGAAACTCTTTGTCAGACTAATCATGGACGCCTTAAGTGTGGCCTCCTGAGTTGTCTTTTGCCACCTGCCATGCCTCGAGGAGACATCCCACTCAACCACGAGTGAGGGGCCAACCTCAGTGCAAAGAGTAACTGGGATGGCCACCAGTGTAAACTGATTGGAGGACTCAGGAGTGCTGGATGTCCACTGGATCCCCATGGTCAGCCCACAACAGTGACGCCCATGCACTGCAGGTTCAGGCTGTGTATATAAAGCCATCACAGCTTGAGTTCAGAGTGAAGTGTCACCAACTGGGCTCACATCCACACGCAGCAATCGCAGTCCCAATCCATGCTAAAGGCTATGGAAAACTACACTATGCTGACAAACGGTAGAGCGATGTGCTGCAGAAATCTACTGAAAAAAAACGAAAGAACCCTGTCTAAGAAATTATATTAATCCGCACAGATTAAAAACTGGACTACCAACGCACTCAGTTGAGACTAAATAACTCTCTCCTAATTAGAAACTACACTCCAGGAAATTGAAATAAGAACACCGTGAATTCATTGTCCCAGGAAGGGGAAACTTTATTGACACATTCCTGGGGTCAGATACATCACATGATCACACTGACAGAACCACAGGCACATAGACACAGGCAACAGAGCATTCACAATGTCGGCACTAGTACAGTGTATATCCACCTTTTGCAGCAATGCAGGCTGCTATTCTATTTTGTTGTTGTTTCTGCAACAGTGTTCTGACCTGTTTTGTGAACCAAGGAGAATCAGCTCCATCATTTATTAATTTATTTTGTATAAATCTTTCAATAGATGTCAATACTATTTCTCTGAATTCAAGACACATCTGGTCTACACTTACACTATTAATTTGGAAGGAGTGGTGATTGTCTCCCACGGAGGAGTCAAGTAAATTTTTAGCTGCTTTTTGAATAGGTATATTTTTCGTTTATTTCTGGAGGATCTGGGGATTACAATATTCAATCTCACTATGACAACCCTCTGTGCCAGCCGCGGTGGTCTCGCGGTTCTAAGCGCGCAGTCTGGAACCGTGCGACTGCTACAGTCACAGGTTTGAATCCTGCTTTGGGCACGGATGTGTGTGATGTCCTTAGGTTAGTTAGGTTTAAGTAGTTCTAAGTTCTAGGGGACTGATGACCACAGCAGTTGAGTCCCATAGTGCTCAGAGCCATTTGAACCATTTTTGAACAACCCTCTGTTCACTAATCCCTGTATCCATTTTGATACTCGTTATTAGCTAATGGTTATTTGTTGCTAGGAGGTCAAGTGTGTTTTCACAACTGTTTACTATTCGCATGAGCTCATGAACTAACTGCATGAAATAATTTTCAGAGAATGGACCAAGCACAATTTTGGATGATGTTATGAGTTGGGTACACGGTTAAAATTAAACTGAAGTTATTTTTGAACCTTTTAGCAACTGTATCACCTGAATTGGGTGGTCGGTAAAATGATCCTACTATTATTTTATTCGGGTTGCCCATACTAACTCCCTTCAGTTTTGCAACAAGATAAACTACTTCTAACAGTAACAAAAATGTCACTGCCACCTGTGTTTAGCCTATCTTTTCAAAACACAGTTAGGTTCCTCACAACAATTTCAGTTGAACTTATCTCTTTGCTTTAGCCAGCTTTCAGTGCATATAACAATTCGAGCATCAGCGCTTTCTATTAGCTCTTGGAGCTCTAGTACCTTCCCAACACAGCTACGACACGTCAGCCACAGACAGCACCTGGAAACTCTTTGTCAGACTAATCATGGACGCCTTAAGTGTGGCCTCCTGAGTTGTCTTTTGCCACCTGCCATGCCTCGAGGAGACATCCCACTCAACCACGAGTGAGGGGCCAACCTCAGTGCAAAGAGTAACTGGGATGGCCACCAGTGTAAACTGACTGGAGGACTCAGGAGTGCTGGATGTCCACTGGATCCCCATGGTCAGCCCACAACAGTGACGCCCATCCACTGCAGGTTCAGGCTGTGTATCTAAAGCCATCACAGCTTGAGTTCAGAGTGAAGTGTCACCAACTGTGCTCACATCCACACGCAGCAATCGCAGTCCCAATCCATGCTAAAGGCTATGGAAAACTACACTATGCTGACAAACGGTAGAGCGATGTGCTGCAGAAATCTACTGAAAAAAACGAAAGAACCCTGTCTAAGAAATTATATTAACCGCACAGATTAAAAACTGGACTACCAACGCACTCAGTTGAGACTAAATAACTCTCTCCTAATTAGAAACTACACTCCTGGAAATTGAAATAAGAACACCGTGAATTCATTGTCCCAGGAAGGGGAAACTTTATTGACACATTCCTGGGGTCAGATACATCACATGATCACACTGACAGAACCACTGGCACATAGACACAGGCAACAGAGCATTCACAATGTCGGCACTAGTACAGTGTATATCCACCTTTTGCAGCAATGCAGGCTGCTATTCTCCCATGGAGACGATCGTAGAGATGCTGGATGTAGTCCTGTGGAATGGCTTGCCATGCCATTTCCACCTGGTGCCTCAGTTGGACCAGCGTTCGTGCTGGACGTGCAGACCGTGTGAGACGACGCTTCATCCAGTCCCAAACATGCTCAATGGGGGACAGATCCGGAGATCTTGCTGGCCAGGGTAGTTGACTTACACCTTCTAGAGCACGTTGGGTGGCACGGGATACATGCGGATGTGCATTGTCCTGTTGGAACAGCAAGTTCCCTTGCCGATCTAGGAATGGTAGAACGATGGGTTCGGTGACGGTTTGGATGTACCGTGCACTATTCAGTGTCCCCTTGACGATCACCAGAGGTGTACGGCCAGTGTAGGAGATCGCTCCCCACACCATGATGCCGGGTGTTGGCCCTGTGTGCCTCGGTCGTATGCAGTCCTGATTGTGGCGCTCACCTGCACGGCGCCAAACACGCTTACGACCATCATTGGCACCAAGGCAGAAGCGACTCTCATCGCTGAAGACGACACGTCTCCATTCGTCCCTCCATTCACGCCTGTCGCGACACCACTGGAGGCGGTCTGCACGATGTTGGGGCGTGAGCGGAAGACGGCCTAACGGTGTGCGGGACCATAGCCCAGCTTCATTGAGACGGTTGCGAATGGTCCTCGCCGATACCCCAGGAGCAACAGTGTCCCTAACTTGCTGGGAAGTGGCGGTGCAGTCCCCTACGGCACTGCGTAGGATCCTACGGTCTTGGCGTGCATCCATGCATCGCTGTGGTCCGGTCCCAGGTCGACGGGCACGTGCACCTTCCGCCGACCACTGGCGACAACATCGATGTACTGTGGAGACCTCACGCCCCACGTGATGAGCAATTCGGTGGTACGTCCACCCGGCCTCCCGCATGCCCACTATACGCCCTCGCTCAAAGTCCATCAACTACACATACGGTTCACGTCCACACTGTCGCGGCATGCTACCAGTGTTAAAGACTGCGATGGAGCTCCATATGCCACGGCAAACTGCCTGACACTGACGGCGGCGGTGCACAAATGCTGCGCAGCTAGCGCCATTCGACGGCCAACACCGTGGTTTCTGGTGTGTCCGCTGTGCCGTGCGTGTGATCATTGCTTGTACAGCCCTCTCGCAGTGTCCGGAGCACGTATGGTGGGTCTGACACACCGGTGTCAATGTGTTCTTTTTTCCATTTCCAGGAGTGTAGTAATATGTTGCAAAATCGCTTTACTTTCCAACACAAACGAAAATGTAAGAACTTTGTCTATTAAATATTACATTAACATGTGGAAACTGACAAAACTAAAATACCAAAGCACACAGATGAAAATATACAATTTGCTCCTTGTTAGGAAGTCGTAAAATGTCACAAAATCAGTTACTTCTCTGTTACTACTTGTGTCTTGGCTGGTTGCTGCTGCCTGCAATGCCATTTAGTAGCCACAGATGGCCTTTACAACCCCTGATTCATATGTGATTATTGAGCCTTGTTGTATGCCTCATGTCCCATGTCCATTCATAAATGTTTCTTTGAATCACCCTGTATAATGGAAGTGCTTATATCATGTTGTTCTTTCAAAGGTTGTGATGAATACTGTCATACTTGTACCAATGGCGTATGTCAGGAATTTGCTTTGCGATTTGGATATTTGTTAGAAGTAGGTGACCACTTACAGACTGGGATTTGAAGAGAATTTACTTTACAGTTTAAATATTACCATTTTTGAATCAGGACGTATGAAACATTGATAAGTTTCTTAAATTATCATCATCATAATCATCATCATATACAGATTTTTCAGACACTATGCTTTCTTGTTTGGCATCTGGCATTATAAGTCAGCTAAGCATTATTTGTCAATTTTGAGTGCAGCAACCATAATATAATAAAGACGGAACAAAATCTCTTACAGTTAAAGAATTCTAAATTCTATTATGTTTTAAACTCTGACAATCTGTAACACACGTCCACTTCAAGTGATAGACACAACATATTCTTCATGTCACACACAAAAATTATTTATGTGACACGTCAGGGAAAAATGTTTTATTTTATATCTAATTTATGTGTTATTTTAGTCATTTTTGCTGATTTTTCTCAATGTGTATTTCTCAAGCCTGTTCCTTATTTTTGTCTCATTTCATTGTTTTTCAGTACTATGTTGAAAATGAAAATATACCCCTCAATTACACTATTTTAAACATTAAATTCATTCACATTTTTTGTCTGAAAAATATATATATATACATTGAACATATTGATTTGCTCAAAGGAAAAATGACTCTTTTTAACTACATAACAAGTAAAGTTTTTCCTACGAAACAAGTGTCATCAGTTCCGAATTCTCTTCTGAGAGATATGCCTCTAATTTGTCACTACTTCAATATATTGGGAAACTAACCACTCCGTGTCTATGTTGGAACATGGAAGCTGAACTGCCTTCAACCCAACAGCAGCTAACTGCGGGTTGTTGAGTGTAGTTGACTGCAGATACTTCACAACGTCCATATTTCCTGCTAAAAGCTGCTGTTCAAGTATATTCTGACGGGATCTGTATCCCTACAGAATATCTATATTGTTAAGAGCTGTTGCACCACATATACCTGACAGACACTTGGCCATGTCAGCACTGACAGAAATTGTGATTACTACCCTATGAATGAAGCACAACCATAAGGCTGAGAATAAAAATTTGCATCCAATCTGTAGCCATGAGCACAGACAGCTTTGTTTGTAGGAATAATCCAGTGCTTTTAAGTATTTCTCCCATCTCCACCTCAAGTGTATGTTTCTTTACATTATTCATCTTGTTGGTTTCTTCACCAAAAAACGTCATCTGCCACAGTAACAGATTTTTCCAGCTGTTTTAATTTTGAACTTCATTCATGGACGATATGATACTTTGAAGACTAAGTCTGCACTTATTGTCATAAAAACATTTGCATATTCCTAAATAAACAAGGCCTCCACAAGAATTGAATTATGTCATCACCGAAATGTGGATTAAGATAATCAATAGAACTTCTGCATATCATCAGTGTGGAAATAATCTGTCATTTAAATGACTGTGGAAAGCCAAGAGTTTCAAAACATTAACACTTGAAGAGGAAATGCCTTTGACTCTCTCCACTTCTTTGAAACCTGCAGATATAAATGTTTTCTCTTCTTAGTATTCAGAAAAGCACCCTTTCATTTAGTTACTGCAGTGTTCCACTTGAGAAGTTCCTATGAAGAAACATTTATAATCACATGCAGCTTGTGTGTCCAATACTGAACACAGCTCAAATGGTCTCCTATAATTGTTTTAAAAAGAGTTGACACAGTTGTTCGTGTACCTTGCACTGTCACTAGTAACAGATTTACATTGTCATACTAAATGTTATAGTTCTGCAAAACACAGAATATTGCATGAACACACTGTGTTGAGTTGTTGTTGAGAATCTGTACACTAACAACAAAAAGTGTTTTGTTCATTCTAGGCCTCATCTGTCTTCACTAACTGCAAAAACACAACAACCTCTTGTCAGTGGTCTCATCAGCTACCACGACAGCACTGGCAGCTAGCTGCTGCATCATTTCATCTTTTGTTGCTTTTTTACTTAAGGCACAACAGTTGTCCTCATTATCTTGACACATGGGACCAGCACCTTAAACAAAATTATCCTACTGTTACCATTCAGTTTAAAAATAATTTAATCTGAATCTGTACTAATAAAATGTATTAATTTATTAAACAGACAGTGGCAAGCTGAAAACAATAATCTGAATTATCATGTTGTTTACTATCAGTAATTCTAGCTTACCTTCCATGAATTCGTTTGCATACTGCGAAAATCTTCATTTTCTAGTTTGTGTAGCAGAATGTTGGCTTATAAAAACATTTTGATACCCCTTTGAGCCATATATTCACAGTTGTTTTTCTCCTTCTCAGCCACTTCAAAGCTTGTCCCTTCATTTTCACACTGGAATTGTTTGATTTCTTTCCCTTGTGTGTTTCACTTGGCATGTGCGTTAATACAGTATCTTTTCTTTCCCACACTATCCCACTGGTGATGTATTTACAGAACACTGTAAATTTATTGGGAGCATACAAAGAATCACCTTCAAACGCCCATAGTCTGTTGTTGCAGTAACTGCAAGCATGATGTTTTTACAATTGCGAATCCTACTTCAGTGAACAATCTCAAAGTAAACAGTGAGAAATCTCAAGAAAATGTGGACACTGGTCAAGGCTTGATTCTTTGGAGAAAGATCTGAAACAATCATTCTGAACAGCCGAAGATCTTGCATCAAGATGAATTTTGATCCAATAAGAGTTGCTTCAGTGAGGACATACATTGGGTGTTCGACTGAAATTTGTAGATCTGGTTGTGGTGATAGATCGATCTGTAGCATAACCCAATCTAAGATAGGCTGAAATGAGAATCTGGTGGTGAGTTGGCTAGGACAACAAATGTGAATGCCAAATACATGTTGTGGCAACAGATTGCACTATATTATTTAAGCGAGCAAGGGATGTCACGTGACCTCACACATGGTTGCAGTGTCGTCATTTCAGTCACTTGCATAAACACAATTGTATATAACATAGAAACTTTTCGAACTACTTTTCATGGCAATGTCTACAAAATTCAGTCACTATTAAATAACATTTCTGTTAGCTAATATCAGGTGCAGCTTGTCGTTTGTCACCACAACCACGACTTCAAACAGGGAGGGGAGGGGGGGGGGGGGGGACAATGTCACACACTAGCCGAACACTTACATACTTACATACTGTACCTTCTTTCTATCCACTACTAAGTAATCTCAAAATCTAACTCCAACATAAAATCTTTAGGAAGCTACTTTATCCCTTCACGTTACATTTCCTGACAGTTTACCACAACAAATCATACTAAAAACGTGCTTTGGAGAGATCGTTAATGTGGTATGTGTAAGCTTCGCTACACGCTTAATGGCTTTGGTATTTTCATTCCTAAAATTCACATGTTTAATGTTTGTGTGCTCAAATGGCAATGTTTATGTGTTCATGTGATGAAAGAGTGATGTTTCCATGATGTCCTGGATCATGTGCTGTGACTGGCTGACCTTAACAACCTGAGCAACTGCCATGGTAATTTACACACTGTATTTATACTTGTGTATCACAAATATATGCTTTTTAAGTGATAAAGTGCATACAATCACTCAGCTGTATTGTATAGAAGAGTACGACCCCCCCCCCCCCCCTTACACACATGTGCACACACACACACACACACACACACACACACACACACACACACACACATACACACACACACACAAACCAGAATAACATTGCCGTGGACGGAGCTTATGTAGTACGCACTTCTACTATTAGGCGTGTATAGCACAACTCATTGCCAGTTCAGTGCCACCTTTGTTGGTGACATGGCTTGTTCTGTTCAACTGCAGTGACTGCTCTTGCTGCCACTGTTTTGTCCTCGTTTCATTTTTTATGATAAGTTTAATGAACAAGGTGCAGCTGTGAAATTTTGTTTTCTTCTCAGCAAAAATTCTGCTGAAACTGTTTTAATGCTGAAAACAGCTTACCCAGATGACACCATGGGAAAAACTCAAGTGTACAAGCGGTTTGCGGAATTTAAAAGTGGCAACATGTTGACTGATTGCAAACCTTGTTCTGGACATCCATAATCTGTCCAAATTGACGAAAATATTGACAACATTTTAAAGGTTGTGTTCACAGACTGTCGACAGCCAATTTGGAAGTTTTAAGAAGACTGGGCAACAATATTCATCAAAAAAGACCCAATTTGTGGCAGACAGGAGACTGGTTCTTCCACCACAACAATGCACCTGCACGCACACACACACACACACACACACACACACACACACACACACACACACACACACACACACCCATCTCTGTTACACAGTTTTTGGCTAAAATCTGCTTGGTTCCGCTGTCCCATCCACCTTAATTGCCTCACCTCACTCCGTGCGACTTTTTCTTATTTCTACGCATGAAAAGGGGCATGAAAGGAAATTGATTTGACAACACTGAAGGAGTCAAGAAAAAACAAGGGAGGAGCTGTCAGCCATTTCTACAGATGACTGCAAAAAATGTGGAAGCACCAGTGGGGCAAATGTATTATTTGTAATGGAGAGTATTTTGAAGGGGATAAGGTTGTTTGTAAACAATTTGAAAATATACAGCTTTTAAAAAATAGTTCCAACTTTTTTTCTCTTTTGGTACTCCCTTGTACACTGCTCTGTTGAAATTGTGTGTATACTTTGCCTTCACTTCCATCCTAATCGCATGTTCCAAAATTTTATCTGATAAATGGCACACTGAATTCAGACTGTGTTGTATTCTAACTCTTAGCACACTGCTGTTATTTGCAAAAACATAACACTCATTAAATTCATGCATAATAGACTAACAAAAAGAAACTTGATAATAGCGCACATTACTACAGTCAGCAAGCAAGAAAACTAAAGTAACATGGCACATTTCACGCCTTGGGTATATTTTGGGTGTCTTTTCCTCTAATCATTCATGGAACTCTCACTAGGTGGTGATACTTGCGGTACCACACTCTAGCACACTCCGGTGATACACCTGCAAACTTATTCCAATGGTGCATTGAGCAGTCAATGGCAGAAACAAAAGACTATCTGAAACACTATCAGAACAATAATACTAAATGTTCATTAATGATGCACCAAAACATAAGAGAGATATACAGAGACAGGGATTCAATACCAAAGTTTCAGAAACTCTGTTCATTCCCTTTTGATGTAAGCAGTGAAACATGGATATTGTTTGCAGGTTTGTAGGACATCCGTAGGCTGAAACACCAGAGCACGAGGAAGCCATGCTCCCAAGCCTCTGCTACATTAGAGCTCCATGGCATTTCAAGGTGCAGCCTTGTGACTAGCTACTACCTGTTTGAAAAAAAAAATCACTTGACATCAGACATCAACAGTTCCAAAAATGCTGACTGCCATTATTTAAATTTGTATGGGAAATACATTAAATGCTTTCTGATAATTTAAATTCTGTAATATATTACTGAGAAATTTAATTTAATATACTGTTTTGGGCAGCTCTACCTCAGAGCTCTTAATTACAAACCTCGCTTGCTTAGTCTGTTCAGAGTACAAGCTGAGTTCACGATGTGACAAACATGGAGTTTTTTGTGCCTTTATCCAGGTAAACAAAATGTACGATAAATATATTTGTTTTCAGTCTGTGACTGTACCTTTAGAATTTTTTAATGTAGGGGAAGGACCATGAATACTACATATTCTGTGGTTAGCAAGCAAAACAAGCAAGTACTAATGCACAGGCATCACACAAAAGTAAACAGTAATGAATGCTAAAATACAAACATCAAAAAGAGTTTTGCATCCCCCCAGTTCCCAGAACTCCTGAAGAGAGACATTCACTGTGGATATTGTATCAGAGACACAGTCCCTTTGACTGTTCAGAGATGTCACTAAACCTGCCCACAATCATGCATGAGCAATGCATATTAGACGGAGGGGGGTCTGACAGCCAAACAGTTCCAGTCATTTCAGCACGAAGGAGGTACACGGCTTGTGTTGTCTGTAGTTTAACCATGTCTAGACGGTCAATACTACGGTTTGGTAGTGTCCGCATTGTTACTTTGTGCCAGGAAGGGCTCTCAACAAGGAAAGTGTCCAGGCATCTAGGAGTGAACCGAAGCGACGTTGTTTGTACATGGAGGAGATACAGAGAGAGAGAGAGACAGAGAGAGAGAGAGAGAGAGAGAGAGAGAGAGAGAGAGAGAGAGAGAGAGAGAGAGAGGAGCTGTCGATGACATGCGACATGCCTCGCTCAGGTCATCCAAGGGCTACTACTGCAGTGGATGACCACCTACGGATTATGTCTTGGAGGAACCCTGACAACAACACCACTATGTTGAATAATGCTTTTCGTGCAGCCACAGGACATTGTGTTATGACTCAAACTGTGCGCAACAGGCAGCGTGATGCACAACTTCCCTCCTGACGTCCATGGCAAGGTCCGTCTTTGCAACCACGACTCCATGCAGCATGGTACAGATGAGCGCAACAACATGCCTATTTGAGAACTAAGGATTGGCATCAAGTTCTCTTCACCAACGAGTATCGCATATGCGTTCAACCAGACAATTGTCAAGAGTTGTGTTTGGAGGCAACCCAGTCAGGCTGAGTGCCTTGGACACGTTGTCCAATAAGTGCAGCAAGGTGGGGGTTCCCTGCTGTTTTGGGTGGCATTATGTGGGACCGATGTACGTCGCTGGTGGTAATGAAAGGCGCCGTAACGGCTGTACAATACGTGAATGCCATCCTCTGATTGATAGTGCAACCATATCAACAGCATATTGGCGAGGCATTCGTCTTTATGGATGTCAATTCACTCCGCCATTGTGCACATCTTGTAAATGACTTGCTTCAGGATAACAACATCACTCGACTAGAGTAGCCAGTATGTTCTCCAGACATGAACCCTATCGAACATGCCTGGGATAAATTGAAAAGGACTGCTTATGGACGACGTGACCCTTCTACCACTCTGAAGGATCTATGCCGAATCACAGCTGAAGAGTGGGAAAATCTGGACCAACAGTGCCTTGATGAACTTGTGGATAGTAAGCCACGAAGAATACAAGCCTACACGAATGCAAGAGGAGGTGCTACTGGGTATTAGAGGTACCAGTGTGTACAGCAATCTGGACCAATTAGGTATTAAGAGGTACCAGTATGTACAGCAATCTGGACCACCACCTCTGAAGGTCTTGCTGTATGGTGGTACAACATGCAATGTTTGGTTTTCACGAGCAATAAAAAGGCCAGAAATGATGTTTACATTCTATCCCAGATTTCTTTACAGGTTCCGGAACTCTCGGAACCGACGTGACACAAAACTTTTATTGATGTGTGTATATCAAGTAATCAGAATTTTTATCACCTTTCATACTGATGAGTTCAATAATAATAATATGCTGAAACATTACATCAGTGAAACTGAAACAAGCAATGAACAAGCACAAAAGATTGGTAATTTCATGGTTACATGTGAAAGTCAACCTTAAAGTCAAGATTCAATTTCAAAGTTAAATTACCTTCAGTCATCAATATTAATTAATTGTTGCCATTTTGTACAGGAAATGGTAGATAGCCAAACTGCATGACAAATTGTTAAAACAGCCAATTCATGATGTCGCTAAAAAAAACTGCCAATTTCACATTATTTTTTGCATTATCATTAACAAAAAGTTTTCTTGTCCATATTCTTAAGATACGAGGAGGAATGTGTGTTTCTCTGTAGTGAACGAGCACAGATTCTCACAAATGTGACACGTCACAGTTAAAGGAGACTTCTGCGAAAACCTTGCACTGTCTGCTAGAGCCCTGTAATACTATCTGCAGGGTCTGCACATGCCTGCAGTGTGTGAGAGGGAGGGTGAATACACTTTATGGATGTCTGCAGAAGTTGCCGACAATGTCTGATACTGCCTCACCTAATAACATAAATGAGTGAGCGATTGCCCACGGTCACGTGGATGTTACGCTTTTACATTCACTTGTACATAGGCTACCAATATTCAGTGTGCACATGCACAAAGGACATTGATTATGACCCAAGTTGGGCCACATTTATTCAAATGCTCAATGACAAATAAAAATATTAATTTAAAATGTTATTCATTAACATGAATAATGACATTTACTCAGGATCTGTGAATAAAAAATGTTCCAGATAATAGATAAATCTGAAATCCAATGACATTTATTGTTTGAATTATTTGTCATTTCATCAACAAATGTACTTCTAGTTCCTTCAAAATTAGTTTTCAAAACAAGTCTTCTTTTCAAACATCTCATGAAGTTTATCTAATTTGGGAAGAGCTGTCATTGTGATACATTAAAGGACTTCCACACAAGTAAAGAGGATATCGGAGCATTATATCTCCTGAAACCATCTTTATTACAGAATAATTATACAAGACTCAGTTTCACATGGTCTTCAACAACCACTGAGGGATTATCAATTCCACTGTAGTTTTTTGCACATAATTTGTTATGGTCCCACATTAACTTCACCTTCCAAATCATGTTCCAAATAAGATTTTCTTTTTATGATACATTATTCATTTGAAACTCATGACCCGATCGATATCTTTGACTATTATTTGTCTGTAGTTTGCTGTAAGCCTCCCTCAGTTCATGTCCGGCCATATAGATTTAGGTGTTCTGTGATTTCCGTAAATAGTTTCATGCCGAACAGTTCCTTTGAAAAAGCATGGATAAGCTCCTTTCCCAGCCTTCTCTAATCCGAGTTCGTGCTCCATCTCCAACAACCTTGTTATCGACAGTTTGTTAAACACTAACCACCTACCTTAATTGATATTCAAAAAATGAAACCTGGACCTAATTGCCAATTCTGTCATTTTCATTTTAAGCAGTGTCAAATACTAAGTATTTTGGTTCAGTTTTGGCACTGACCACTCTAAGGGCTGAATGTATGAAGCATTTAACCTTTGGTTAACACAGAAAATGACCTCAGATCAAAGTTAACCTGGAAATCTGCATTGCATAAACATTAGTCCTCTATCACATCACAATGAAATCTGATCATATTTGGCGGCGAAAATTTGTGGTTCAACGTCAGGATCAGCTCTAATTCCCAGTTTATAGTGCTTTTTTAGCAGATACCAACTGAAATAATAATAAAAAGTTCTTATTAACACAAAAATAGCATGTAAATATGTGACTATGCCATTACCATGCTGCTGATGCTCAAAATACTGTTTTTCAATCTGGAATGTTAGGTTAAGGAAATTACCAGCTACTGTGTGTACTTAATGAGAGTTCTTGGGATATGACTCTTAATTTATGTGATTAGTTCAAAGGCATTTTATAGACACTTAGCAGCAGACTAATTAAAGGAGAATTCAAAATATTTGCAGTAAACAGTTAAGTATGGGAATTTTGACAGCAGCCAATAATAATTCAAAATCACATATATAAGGTCTCTTTCAGCTCAAGTAGGAGTAACTATGACATTTGTATTAAATTTTTAACTACTGAACATTTCCTTAAATTGCTATGACAATTCCATGTGTGTTGATAAATAGAACATAAGCAAGTGTTTTGAAATACACTAACCTCATAATACTGTCTCATTAATTTCGATGGCTCAGAGGTTATGCTGTGCCCCGCAGTGCAGAAGATCACATGTTCAAATCCACATCAATTCTTGAAACATTTTTTTTTTCATTTCTTACTACTTTCACTACCTTATGGGTCATAAAGATAATCATAACATCATTAACATGCCATTCCATACCACTGAAACCATACCTTACTCTCTGCTTTGGAACATTCTGAATCACTATTGGGTAAAATTCTGTGTGCAGTAACCCTGATGATAATGATAATGTCTGATACCCAAAGGAGTGTAGGGGATGATGCGGGAGACCCACACTGCTGTACTAGGCAAGGTCCTAGTGGAGGTGGTTTGCCATTGCCTTCCTCCGACCGTAATGGGGATGAATGATGATGATGATGATGATGATGATGACACAACAACACCCAGTCATTTCAAGGCAGGAAAAATCCCTGACACTGTCGGGAATCGAACCTGGTACCCCATGTGTGGAAAGTGAGAACGCTACCCCAAGACCACAAGCTGCAGCAATAACCTTATGCGATGTGAATTGAATTGTTTCCTTTACAGATATCTAAGCATTCTGATGTGTTCACTGAGGATGATGATGGCAAGACCCAACGAGCTCACCACACATTTCATAAAAGGGTGAGCCCATTGTTGGAGTTAAGTAACAAGTCATTTAAGTTGAGGTTTTGTTTGGAGAAAAGTACTGTAAAGCAACTGGAACTAAGGTTCTGAGACTGTCTGATGAAATCATCCAAAAGAAATTAACCCCTGACTGCAATGTACAAGTTGCTGTTAATCTTAAGATTTCACACCACAGGAACGTTTCGTTTTCAGTGAATTATATCTTTATACTGGCCCAACACAATATCCAGCAACAAATATTTCTCGTATTGAGAGTTGTTTGATGACTGCTCCTTTTTCTGTTTACTTGCTCCTAGGTTTCTAGCAAGACACTTTCAATAATAAATGCTGCCTATTACGATGTACTATAAATATTTGCAGTTGAAGTACAATAATCACCCGCCAGAAAATTTTAGCCTCGTTGCCAAGTATGGGTAAGATCAAATCTGAACCTGCTTTGGTGGGTCCAAGTTTAGCGTTATACAACAGAGCTGAATCCTGAACATAATTCAATTTTTGATCTTATGTCAAATTTGATCTCGAGTCAGCGATTTTTATACAGTCAGCCCTAATTAGTGCCAATGAGTCACTTCATTCCAATACCAGTCATTAAACCCCAGTGCTTATTGGTACCTTCATTCCAGT
This sequence comes from Schistocerca gregaria, assembly GCF_023897955.1. Taxonomy (NCBI): domain Eukaryota; kingdom Metazoa; phylum Arthropoda; class Insecta; order Orthoptera; family Acrididae; genus Schistocerca; species Schistocerca gregaria. The sequence continues at coordinate 207,469,456 of NC_064931.1, forward strand.
GAGAGAGATATTTTGTGGTGCTGACTTGGCACATGTAACTAATTGCGATAACCCTGTTTCACGACAATAACATTAAAATCATAAAATTAGCAGGCTGCTTCATTAACACTAACCTAACACACACACACACACACACACACACACATACACTGATGAGAAAAATTTACAGTTTAATTAAATTTGGGAGAACTGTCAAGTGACATGATGTTACCAGTCAGCTAATAGATTTTTACATTTGTTGATCACTGAAGCTCCCACTATGCAAAATGAATTTCACAATTTATGTGCTAAATTACTTCCTATTGAATACAAATTCGCTCTAACAAGTAGCAATACCAGCAGTCTAAGTTTCGGCTCCACAATGGCTTATCATATCTACATAAGTAAATGCTGACTCTATTGAGAATGCATCCACTCGCCTCCAACATATAAATCTATATGAGAACATAGTTCTTATGGTGATATTCTTGTACAAATGCTTCTCAGATTTCTTGCTTCATATGATTTGTAAATAAATTCAAGCTTTCAATGACTTGCTCTGTCATCGAAGTCATAATGTGTCTGTCATATTAATAGTGTGTTCGTATTTGTTGGCCAAATTATGTTGCAGATATGTTAAAAAGTCAAGGAAATTCCATATGCTACCAGAGATAATGTTGATGTCTATGATAGAAGAACCTAGGTGCAACACTGATTCTGCTAGATGGTAAATAATTCACCTTATTTCTCTGTAGTCTTTAAGGATTGAGTGTCCATTTCCATGCACCACTAAGGGTATAGCCGTTGCCCTGGTAGCAGCAGCAGCAGCAGCAGCAGCAGCAGCAGCAACACCACCACCAACACCACCACCACCACCAGCAGATTTTATTGTTGTATTAGTAGTAGTAGTAGTAGTAGTAGTAGTAGTAAAAGTGCATTCCAATCTCACTGACTTCTTTAAAGGCAGAGTCCCAGTAGGTAGATGGATGCAAAAGATTTTCATTTCATCAAATGTGATCATATCTGTTTATAAAGCTATGTTCAGCAACAGCAGATTCATCAAACTGAGGGTTATATTTCAAAATGATGAACTACAGTTGCCCAGTTCCAATCACTCACCTACGAACATTCTGCAGAACACCTTTTTGTCAGATCAGCAATATTTATTATGAACATTACAGCTTCCTCTGAGTCAATAACCCTAACATTCTTGTTGCTTTCCCATTTATCACTTACACTGTCAAAATCTTCACCACCTTCTAATCGTTAATATCCCTTTCTTATAAAGATGCAATAATATCATGACTTCTTGTTCATACGTGTATGGCATGCTGTCATTCTGCTCGTGAAGTACAGACTAAACCATGTAAGCTTGTACTTTGGGCATAGTTTCATGCACGCAAAACTCATAATGGCTACTGGTATTAAAATAGAGCTACTACAAAAATCACTGATCTGCAGAAGAAACACATTACATGTCTACAGCACTGTGACAGCTGTACCCATCACTGTAGTGCATAAACAGAACTGTCACAACAGCTGTACTTGTCCTTGTAAGTGAATGAGTTGTGAGTTCATGACATCATCTCATTTGAGTTCTTTAAAATTCTACATACACTAAATAATACTTTCATGTGGTAAACATTACAAAGGAAACATAATGTGCTAAGCTTTCTTTCTATTTTCTACACACAACTGAAAAACAAACTGAACCTGCAAAGTATGAATTATTTTACTAGTCAGCTACATAAATTGCATTGCAGCAACCTCACAACTAATTTTCTTTCAGTATAAGCTAGCAATACAAATATAACTTACTTGTTCTTGACCAGCACTTCCACAAAGAAAACAAACTGCTCGTACTGGGAATGGTTCAGATGCAATTAAAGCAAATCCTAAATTGCAAACCACATCTGGGTCATAGCTCTCCCAAAAGTCTATGGTCATCTGCTGGGAAGATTCCTCTGACCTATCCTTCCCCATAGGAAGAGGCAAGGTATGCAACCTAGTCTGTAAAAGTAAACAAACAGTAAAAGCACTGGAGAGACTATAATACACATGAGAATTGCTTTCTTTGCTTGCTGTTATTCAGTTGTGTGTTTGTCATGCTCACTGTGCAGTTGGGAAATACTATTGGTAAGTAGTTTCTATGATAAGGTCACCACAACTACTGAATCATTATTACTTAAATTAACAGCAAAGTTGCTGAGCTGATTTGAAATTTCATGTCCAAACCATTATCAGCTTACCACAGAATTTGAAGAATCAGAGTACTGCAAGGTTAAAAAGCTGCTAACCAAATTAGAACGAGGAGACAACATCTACTTTGCTCCATGAGATGCGTGTTCTTGCTGGAATGCAAGTAACAAACAATTTTTTAAGATCTATATTTCTTCAGTGACTACCAATCAATGCATGTTCTATAACAGAAACTAGTCAAGATGTAAATCTTGAAGCAATAGTTTCTATGGCCTACAAAATTGTAGAGATTACGACACCTTGTCAGTACATATATAGTACAGAAACTGTTTTGTCTCCATCTCAAGATGACAGACTTTCCCCCTCTGGAAAGACAGCTTTTGAAAGTAACAACCGCAATTCAGAAACTACAAACTGGGTCTTGATCAGAAAGCAGATTGAAATCACCGTGGTGTGCACAGAAACATTCTGTGTTCTGGTACCACTATACAGTCAAACAGAACGCGAAGAAGTATACACCACCATGTTCATTTATTTCTCATCAGTCCGCTAATGCTCAGACAGAAAATTAGTGTGCTACTCACTTGGCATTGCACAGAGTGAGGAGGCCAAGTCATCTTGCTTCCTATTACTAACTGATCGCAACAGACATCTTCAATTTTTAGTTTACTCCAGAGCAGAGATTTCTGTATTGCCAACAGTATTACATCACAAAAACATTAAAAAACAGCAATTCTATGCTGCAAATGGTTTCGTAATACACATATACGGTGAAAGACTACTGAAGCTAGAAAGATTTCCATGGCTGTTCTTTCTTGCAGATATTTACCAACCAATTATTATCTGTTGCTTGATGTTGTCAAAAAAGTTACTTGACCGAGAAACTATCAATTGCTAGTACAGGCTCTGTAGACATACCTACAGAGAGTTTAGTGTTTCTGATTGACCCACAGCATAAACATCAAAGCTTGCTAAAGACATAACCTAAAATTCCTATGAAGAGACCTAATGATGATTTTCCTGAAGGTAATGTACACACACAATGGCAACAACAGGAGCTTCAGTGTATGCACAAGTGGGACACTGATCACCAGAAAAATTAGCACAAGCAAAACTTGAATTTCAGGAGACAATCTTGGCATACATCGTCCTTCCAAAAGCTGCTGGTCTACTGCTCACCATCCTGTTCCAAAGAAAAATGTAACTTGGGTCCTGTGGAAATTACAGAGCTTTAAATGCTGCCACAGTGCTAGACCGTTACCCAATTCCACATTTACAAGATTTCAACTGTCCACTCTCCAACAGAAAGATATTCCCTTAAATCGAACTTATCTGAGCTCGTCACCCCATTTCTGCTACAACAAAAGATGAGCCTAAAACAGCCGTTATCGCACCATTTGCATTTTCTGCACTACTGAAAATGGCATTTGTTCTATACAATGCAGCGCTAATATTCTAACGAATTATTCATACATTCTGAATGGTCTGCCTTTTGTGTATTCCAATTTAGATGATATTCTTGTTGCTTCAACATCAGATGAAGAGCATGTAATGCATCTGCAACAACTTCTTCAATGGCTAGATAAATATCATCTTAACATCAACATAGCAAAATGTGTTTTTGGAGAGAAAGAGAGATCATGGTCATTATTAGGTTTTTGTGTGTCACATCAAGGAATTTCTGGATTGTGAGAAAAAGTGAAAGTAACCAAGAACTTCCATCACCCCAAAACAGTAGCACAACTGTGTTATTTTTTAGGACTGGTGAATTTCTACAGATGTATGCTACCACATACTGAAGAAATCCCAAACACATTTGTTTAACTTGTGCAAAAACACCAAGGGGAAGGATAATCTCCTTGTTACATGAACTGGCAAGCCAGACAAATTGCTCAAGAAGTTAAAAGAAGAACTAGCTAACACAACTCTGCTTCCTCACCCAACTGATCTTCCCTTAATTTTGATGGTCGATGCTTTGGACTATGCTATAGGTGCTACACCAATTGCACATAGGAACACCTGAACTTCTTGCATTTTTCTACAGGTCTCTCACCAATACACAAAATAACTTTTTCACTGCACTATTTTTTTTTTTTTAACTGGGTGATACACTGCACTGAGATTCAAATGAAGATTGTTCATTTAAGAAACATCAAAAACAATTCTTAAATGTGGATGCTTCATTAACTTACAATCTTATGCAATACCTATTAAATAACTGCCACACATCTATCTACATTCGACTTCAACAACAAACAAAATTAGTTATTTCTATTACCTTGTATTGTAATGCTGATGCTCTTAGAACAGACACAGTACAATGCAAATAAACTATTGAGCAGAGTGGACAATTCATTGCAAACATACAACATGAAACACAGGACCAAAACTAGTAAATATACAAGAACCGACATGGAAATTAAAACTTACCATAGGGATCCTAAGTCTCCCTTACATTGCTAGTACACAATGGAGCAACTGGAAGTTAGCAAGAACTGACAAAGAGTTATAACATGAGAAGGTGGGGAGGAATGTTTTCTATAACAGCAATAAATATTTAAAAGCTCATTTAAGGTGCATGTAATAAAATTACAGAAGAAAGAAAAACACCGAACAACAAAGAAACATTCTTGCTTTACACACACGAAGATCTGGCAGGATTCCTTTTTTTTATAAAATATGTTGACATAAATTACACACAAAACTAAATCTGACACAGAGGCATTGTAACAGATTTAACATATTACCAAGAAGTCACTTCTTGTCTGGTATACTGAACTGTGCCCATCGACAATAGTTGGTTTAAAGCTAAAATTGTTCACATAAGTGGGAAAATTTTCTAAGTTTAACATAAACAAAATATTAAAATGTTTGCTGAAACCTTATGATGTCAATACAGACCCTTCCAACACAGCTACAGCCCAAAATAATACCCCAGGCTAATTGTTGCATGAAGTGCTGGGAAGTGCCTATCAGGTCACCAGCATTGTGAAGGCTAGTGCGGGGTTGGCTCAGGTGACTGTTGATGTAGTGGAGTTGCATAGGAATTTTACGAAAGAGGATCAGGAAGTGATTGTGGGTGGGGAGTATGATGTAGGTGGTGAGCTTGAAACAATAGCTACTCAACTTGGTGTCACAAAAGAGCACTCCATGCACTTATCTCAGCGCCATGATCGGCTTCATCTTAATGCTGCAGTCAGGCATGCTGGAGAAGGCACTGATAGTGGAGGGGATGGCTCAAATTGCGCTGGTCCCAGATGAATCTATCAATAGATCGGGTTTCACAAGGTATGGTCTGCACCTCAATAGGTATGAGAAGGGGAGGTTGGCAAAGTTTACAGGTGACAGCATAGTAGGCAGTGGCGGGATCACTCATGGGAAAATTCCTATAGTAGTTGGTGTTAGAGCTGAATCTTTTTTAGACTGAAGTCAGCTGATAGATATCCCTACTTAAAAGAACTCTCCAATAAAGGAATCATCTTCAAAGGAGATCAAGTAGCTAAATAATGAAGGAATTACCATATTTCATCAAAATATGAGGTGTTAGAGCCAAAGTTAGTGAACTTCTTACAGACGTTGACTAACATTATTGGTATATTGGGGCACCACTTAAATAATTTCACAATTTATAGGCCTCCTTTACCAGGATACAGATTAGTTGGCTGTTTTTCAAGGAGTTCTTTGAGGGAATGCGGGAGGGGGGGGGGGGGGGGGGGGGGAGGGGAGTGGCCATGTATGTAGAAAGCAGTATTCCATTGGAGTCCGCAGACATATCATGGCACTGCACTGAACAGGTATTTGAATGTTGTGCAGCAACAGTTTAATTTAGTGAAACAAAACTTTGAATTATTGTTATTTATAAGTCCCCAAATTCTGACTTCAGAACATTTCTACTCAAGCTAGAGAGCGTTCTTGGTTCACTTTATAAGAAGTACCAAAATTAGTTGCATGTGGTGACCTCAACTTTAATTTTGTATGTGGGGGAAAAAAAGAAAGAAAGAAAGAATGATGGAATGCATGGGAACAGTAGGACAGACACAGACAATAATTTTATCCATTCTTCATTACAAGACAGGCATTCTGTTAGTAAAACATGGTGCACAAAATTTAACACTAAAAGGTTTCTTGTACTCAAGCAAATGTTATATATAACTACAAACTGTGTATAAAAGCTAATTCAATGGTAATAGAGTTTTTTAAACCTCGTTATGGAACAAGAGTGACAGGATGCTTATAGTGCCGATAACATAGATCTTCCTCTTCTTATGATGCATGTCCACTTCTTCATGCCTATTCTGTCTAAATCAGTTGCAATGCAAACAGTTCTTCAGAGCTAATATTAAACCAAGATCTAATGTTATTGAGCCAGGAAATTCTTCTTCGTCCTGGATGTCTCTTTCCCTCGATTTTTCCTTGCAGGATACATTGAAGCAGTTCATATCATTTTTAATTACTCATGAAGTGGTCAAGGTATTGTAGTTTGCGACACTTGATGATGTTGGTCAGCTCCGGGCTTTTGTTAACTCGACATAGAACCTTGATGTTTGTCACTTTTTGAGTCCATGATATTCTCAACATTCTTCTGTATAGCCAGAGTTCAAAGGCTTGGAGTCTGGTAGTGGTTGCCTTTGTAAGGGTCCGTGTTTCCACACCATACAAGACAACTGAGAATACTTTTTCTTGTTCATGGTAAGATCATGACTCTTGAATGCTGAACTCATCGAGTTGAAAACACTCCTCACCTTTCCGATGCGACACTTTACCTCCTCCGAGTTGTCCCATGCTTTGTTAATGATGGTGCCCAGATACGGGTACTGTGAAACTTGCTCTATGCTTGTGCCAACAATGTACAGATTCTCACCTCGAACGTCATTCCTCATGATGATCATAAATTTTGTTTTGTTTTGTTTGTGTTCATGTCAAAGCCTTATTTCTTGCTAGTCTCAGAAATTTTTAACAGCTTCTGCAGCCCTTCCATTGTATCCACAAAAACCATGGTGTCATTTGCATAACAAAAATTGTTGAGTGGGACCCCATTCACTGAGATTCCGTCTTCCATGTCAAGAATGGCTTCTTTGAATGTGTGTTCTGAATACTGGTTAAAGAGTATTGGTTATATTATACAACCCTGCCTGACGCCATGTTGTATTCTCACTTGTTCTGATTGGTCTAGGTTATAGATTGGTTCCAGTATAAATTGGCTATAATTTCTTTCCCATCAATTCCTGTTTCCTTTAGTACTTATTTCATTTGTTCAAGCTCCACATGATCAAATGCCTTCTGATAATGAGGCAAGCACATACATCACAACTGATGTCCCTACATCTTTGGAACAATACTCGTACATTAAATACTGCTTCTCTTGATAACATAGATGGCACAGATAATTCTTTCCTTGACACATTTCTCATGCTCATTGAAAGTTGCTTTCCATTATAACATTCTAAATAGGGTACCGGCAGTAAAAGGCAGCCTGAGTGTCTGACTAGTGGGATAAGGATATCCTATAGAACAAAGTGGGAATTATATCAAAATGTTAGAAGTAGTCCCAACTGAGCTACAGTAGCCCATTACAAATAGTATTGCAAGGTGCTTAAAATGATATTTCTGTTACCGATAAGTCAGATACATGTACAGTATTTAACAACCACTTTCTGGGCATTGCTGGCGAATTAAATAAAAACTTATGTTTCTACAGGGAATCATATAACTCTCTTAGAAAACACTTTTCTGCGACTGACATATGAAATACTCCTCTGTGTCACTGACAAGGTGGAGATTGAATCAATAATTAAATCATGGAAAACTAAGGACTCTTATGGATATGATGGAGTACCTAGCAGAATATTAAAGTACTGTGCTGCACATGTTAGCTCTGTACTTGGCCATATTTGTAATTTTTCCTTTTAGAATGGTCAGTTTCCCGAATGATTCAGTAGCAAAAGGCGCTTTACAGAAAGGAAGAAAGGGATAATGTAGACAATTTTAGACCTATATCTATGCCTTCAGTGGTTGCTAAGGTTATTGAAAAGGCTGTGTATGTAAGGATAATTAATCATTTTATTTTGCATAATTTGCTATGAAATGTACAGTTCGATTTCAGAAGTGATTTAACAACTGAAAATGCTACATTCTCTTTTATTTGCAAAGTACTGGATGAATTAAACAAAAGGTTTCGAATGCTAGGCATCTTTTTTGATTTAACTAAAGTGTTTGATTATGTTCATCACAACATATTGTTCCAGAAGTTAGACCATTACGAAATAAGGGAAGTAGCTCACAATTGGTTTACCTTTACTTTAATAACAGACAGCAAAAGGTTCTTCTCCACAGTGTCAAGAATGGCTATGATGGGTGGTGGCCTAGTGGGGCGAAACTAACGGAGACAAACTACTAGGTGTTCATATAGATAGTAAACTGCTGTGGAAAGCCAAGTTCAGACCTCGTTCAAGACTTTATGCTGCCATTTTTAGTATTCAAATGGCATCTTAAGTTAGTGATAGTTCAATATGAAAAGTAGGCTACTTTGCTTATTTTCATTCATTTATGACATATGGTATTATATTTTGGGGTAACTCTTCCCATTCTCAAAGGATACAAGAATCGTACAAAAGTAAGGTTCCCAATGAGCTCTAGGGAAGGTACTAGGCTAAATCCGACTACAGTGCTGTGAGCAGTGGTTCCCCCACTTTCAAGCCTGCCCTTCTGCGATTCGCAATGTCGCTCAGTGTTGGCCTGGCAGCCATCAGAGGTGGAAGTGTTGATCGCTGCTCCTGCCAAGAGCGAGGTTCGAGCAGTATCCAGTTTCTCCGTGCAAGGAACTTACCGCCTGTGAAGATTCATCGACAACTGACTGAGGTTTATGGTGAAGAGTGCATATCCGTTCAGCACATCCGCAAATGGGTCGCACGGAAGTTCACGATGAAGAACGGAGTGGCAGACCGCTGGTTTTGGATGCAATTGTCCAGAAGATCAACAGTGAGCTGCTCAAAGATCAGAGGGTCACTGTGCATGAACATGTTGAATGCATTCCTGAAGCTTCCCACAGCACAATTCAAAGAACTTAAACAGAAAGTTTGGGTTAACACAAGGTGTGCATTCGCTGGGTCCCACGGATGCTGACTGATGGACACAAGGAGCATTGCCTTGACTGTGCTTGCAAATTTCTTCTACAGTGTGAGGGGGAGACAACAAGGAGAAGTTGTTGGACTCTAGCGTGACGAAAGATGAAGCGTGGGTTTTCATTACACCCTCAAAACGAAACAACAATCTCGTCAGTGGCATCACTCTGGTTCACCGCCACCAAAGAAATAAAAAAAAACGCATTCGGCAGGAAAAGTTATGGTGATGGTGTTTTGGGATCTGAAGGGGGTACTCCTCATCAATTTCATGCAACCTGGGACGACAATAAACTCAGACAGATATTGTGAAACATTGACCAAACTCCGGCAGGCAATCCAGAATCAACACATAGAACAACTGACGCGAGGGATTAGAGCTTCTTCATGATAACGCTCAACCCTACGTTGCTCATCAAACACAGGAGCTTTTCAATAAATTTGGGTGGACTGTTATGCCCCATCCCCCGTACAGCACAGACTTAGCCCCCAGTGATTATCACCTCCTCCCCAAGAAAAAGAAACACTTAGGTGGCAAACGCTTCAAGAGCAATGATGAAGTCCGAGCAGAGGCCACACACTTCTTCAAGCGGTTGACGGGAGACTTCTTTGACTTAGCAATACAAAAGTTGGAGCATCGTCTTCAAAAGTGTGTCAAAAAAAATGGAGACTATATAGAAACACGGCGGACGCGGTGGTCTCGCGGTTCTAGGCGCGCAGTCTGGAACCGTGCGACTGCTAAGGTCACAGGTTCGACTCCTGCCTCGGGCATGGATGTGTGTGATGTCCTTAGGTTAGTTCTAAGTCCTAGGCGACTAATGACTACAGCAGTTGAGTCCCATAGTGCTCAGAGCCATTTGAACCATTTTGTAGAAACACAGACAAAAGTGTAAGCTTTGCAACAATGTATAAAATAACAACAACAGACAATGCTTTCTATTTGTAAAATATTGAGATCCTTACTTTTGGTACAGCCCTCATATTTTTGCCTCAAAAATGGGTGGTTTGGGTAATAAGTGGTACAAGTCCATGAACTTCTTGTTGACCCCTGTTAATTAGTCTGGATATTCTGACACTGGCCTCTCAATATGTATATGTTTAATCTTTTTTTGTTAACAGTATCAACTTATTCCCAAGAATTAGCAGCTTTCACTACAATAGACAGAAATCCAATCTGCATTTGGATCACACTTCCTTGTCTCTTATGCAGAAAGGTGTGAAGTATAATGTTGCATCCATTTCCAATAAGTTACAACAAGAATCAAAAATCAAGCGATTTCAAATCTAAACTGAAGAGTTTCCTCATGGGTCACTTCTCTTATTCTGTCAAGGAGCTCCTTGAAAAATTAAGCTGATTCCAGTGTTATATTGTTGATTGCATTTACATACATTCGTGGCCTGTCTTTTTATGGGTTCATGAACATTTTATTTTATCTGTTATTACTTCTATGTTGTAATGTCATGTACTGACACATTCCATGACCTTTGAGATTGCTAATCAATTTGGTCCTTCGGGACTAGACATGTAAAATAAAGTAGAATAAAAAGTAAAAATAGCAGGCTTTTCATTTAGAGGTAGACAAGTTTCTTTCACATCCTGAAGAAATTATGTGCCAAGTACAGAATGGATACAATATATATTTCAAAAGGTTGTTAAAAATCTTATGTTTTATGCAAAACGTATGCTATTATTACAAACACTGTTTTACAGTGTTTAGTGTAACACAGTGGCAGTCAGCCTCGTCCTATCGCTCACTAGTGGGCGTTCCAGCTTTAAGGGAGGGCATCAGATTGTACAGATAACGTTTTCATAAAAGTTTGACAAAGTATTTAGTAACAATTACATTATTATTCACTTTAACTAGCTGCAATTCTGCTTCATAAATTTTATAAAGTAAAGTTACTTTCCTACCAATCACCACTACTGTGGAACTTCTGGATGGTTACAAAATCATACTAATATAGATACAAATGTAGGCATTAGTTAAAAAAAGGTTGACTACCCCTCACATAACAGTTTACACCAGTCTTACAGCTACTGCTGTCCTAACCAGGTAATGACTTACAGATGCAATAAACAACAAATGCCTACTTTAAATACCCAGAAGCATGTTTGGACCTTGGATAACTGTTCATTACAATTCTTGATTTTACCTCACCATTAGTTCTCCCTTTACCCTTGCACCATTCTATCTTTCATTTTTCCTTTCTGTTTCAGTAACATCATAGAAACATTGAACATCATCTTGTATCCACTTCACTTCATAAGTACTCTTCGTTTTGTGTACTAACTCTTGCATCCTCCTTCCTAAGAATCCTTACGTAATTTCTACAGTTATAATCACCACCACCAAAAACTTTAATTACTTCTTGTCAACCTCTCAAACTTCCTATTTCCTTTCTTAGCTCACAACAAAAAGTAAAACCAGATTTCGAACCCTTTCGCAGCACTCTCGTGACTTGCGCAGTTTGTATTTTTTGATCAGACATCTTTTCCCCAATAACCTTTTATCCACATGGAACAGCCACTACTTGGGTAGTGGAGGTAACAACTATACACGCATTCTCAGTGCACTTCAACCAAGTGTGATGTGCCTCCAAGTGCACACACTGCAGCTTGTGCACACTGTTCAGTCAGTCAACAAGCCCTGAGTTTAGATCACACACACACAGCAAGAAAGGTTGTCAGCATGGAAGTTGTCCTCAAAATTGCCATATGACACAGCAGCATCATTCCAACACACTACCACTATAGTGAGACACAAAATATTAAAGGTAAGCCTTTTAGTGACTGTCCACAGTTAACACCACCAGCTAATGACTGACACACAAAAATTATGGCTCACATATACCCTAGGAAAGTGCAATAGAAGAATAAACTGCCTTTTTGGAGGAAACTGAGTTTTCTGCCAACTCCAACAGATAGCAACCATCTTCACATGTGCAACCAATTTGACCTTCCAGCATCCATTTCATTGAGCGGAACAAATACCTCAGCACTGCAGTGTGCAAGAGCATCCCTGGAACAGAACATTGGTGCGTAGCATCTGGTTCCCTCCATCGATGAATGGAGCATTTGTCCAGTGCTTGACAATAATCGTAGTAGCGTGTGAAGGTGGCCGGCTACCGATGCTCATCTTGAGCACGTAGTTCCGAGGGTTCAGCAGGGAGGTGAGTCAGTCACTTTTCAAGCCAGTATCATGTATGGATAACTGACGTCACTCATTACTATTGAGGACAATCTGAAGGCTGTGCAGTATTGAGACAAGATTCTCCAGCCTAATGCCCGGCATTTCAGCCATGGATTCGTCCTGGATGAGGAAAATGCACAAGCACACAATGTCCACATCGAGAACACCTTCCTAAGAGACACAGGAATTGAATAAATGGAATGGCCTGCGGTATCTGCTGTCATGAACTCGATTGGGCTAGACTGTGACATTGCAGGAACCCTCACAGGTCACTGGATGACTCTGAGACGGCGTTGTGAATCAGTCAGATGGGCTTGAGTGTGATTTGTGTACCACCATCAGACAGCATGCCGAAGAACACAGTATTGAATGCTATCTGGCAGCACAATTTCAAAGAAGTGCATTTCTAAACACACAGCCTTTATTTTGTTTATAGTTTTGCTTTTATTTCACAGTACAGTATCTCTTAGTTTCCATAATGCTTTTTCTTTTATTCTATGTGCCCCTCAAAATCTAAGCCCATGTACATTCACAAATATGAGGGTGGTTTTTGAGCAATTTAAATATTTCCGCAAAGGAGAAATTTTTTGCATTACAAGTTTTTTTATCGACAGTACTGTGACTTGTGCACCCTGGTGGTAAGTTGCTCATGAAGATATAATGATATGCCTTCTTGAAAGAACTGTTCATGCATATTCTCTCAGTACAGCCCAGTAGATACAATTTCTGTAAATCAAAATTGATATTGACGTGATGAACAGTGACTGGTGTGAATTTTTGATTAAGCTTGCATAAGCATTTTAAGATTTGCACAAGAACCTGTAAGAAGTTGACAAAAGTTCACGAATAAAAGTAATGTCATTTCCTGGAGGAGTTAAAACTCATGGAGGGCAAAATGTGGATCTAAGGTGCCTAACAAAGAGAGCCCAAAATGTTCAGATCACGGATATACTTCAGACTTCGTACACTATTAGTAGTCCAGTAGGATAACAACATCGAAGTAGTAAGGAGTACTACTGAGGTGAGTTCAAGAAAACGTCAAGAGAAGTCTTTTACGTCAATGGTGTACAGGTGCGTTGTGACCCTGCGCATGAACTGGAAGCAGTAGTGTGGTTAGCGTTCGAGCTCAGTAATCTTTGGATCACTGGATCGAACCCCACTGATCTTTTTATTTGAATTTATATTTTTTTCAACACTAATCATCTTGCAGGGTTATTCTAAATGAGGGACCCATTTTCAAAACTTCATATTATTCAAGCACAAATCCAAAATGAACAGTCTTTATACCAATAAAACAAGCAAGTTGTCATTAGTGAATACCCGAAGTATTTTTAACTAGGGGATTTCATGTCAGGTTAACTAGTCTGACTTCTTAAAATCTTTACTACTGTTATTTCTGTGAGTGATTTGCACTCAGGATTATAGCTAGTCTAACACTGTGGAACTTTTGGTTTTAAACTTATGCTAAGGGAATTTTGATTATTTCTCATAATTTACCGGAAGTTTATGTGACTGTGAAACACTGTCCTCTTTCGTTTAAGACTTGTACAGGTATCAGTTGATTCAATGTTAAATCATTATTAACTTGTTATTAGTGGCACAAGCATATAGAAATCATTCAGTTTTGTTAAAATTTAAAACTGTAAATTCCTGCCTGCATTTATTTGAACTCTGTGACTTGACTTAAGGAATGTGACAATATGCAGTGGTTGGTCTCTACACTGTAGCACAGCCAACACTTAAAAATCCAATCACATGTGGAGGTCCTATGAACAGTGACTTCCAAATTTACAATTAACTGTTTGTGCTGGTACATGTGGGGGTTCACGAGCTAGAAGTTTATTCAATAATATTGTGTGGAGTCAACAAGACTGTCACATGTCAGCTTCTCCAATTTTATCCTATCACATGACACATGTGAGTCTCATCTGAGAACATCTCCATTTATAATCCAATACATGACGTGATCGAAGAAACTTTATTTACTCGGGTGTTATTCCCAGACAATAACTGGAAGCAAACTGCCATCTGTCCAACAAAAGTTAAAGGTTTTCCCTTACGATATGAGGTTGAATAAATCAACTGAGGATCAAAGTGCCACACTATCTGTGTATGGGATGGGATGATTTATTGGGGTGAATCACAAATTACAAAACATGAGCTGAGGAACTGTGTACAAAATTAGAAATTTCTTGTCAACAACGGAGGCAACAACAAAAACTTGATAAAAGATTACTGAATGCTGATAAGCAAAGACAAACACATTTTGTTCAAAGACTGACATTTTTCACATAGCACATGCTAATGTGTTTAATATCATAATTTCGGAAGAAGATAAAAAGTTCTTGATCAACTAACAGTTAAAAGGATGGCCAAGAGTCAAGCACGGGATTGCTTATCAACTACCTGTGAATGAGAGAGAGGAGTATCTGAGCAAGCAAAGCAGCTGGGAGAACAAAGTGAATATGAATTTCAACAATTTGGTAAGTAATTCATTTATGAACTTTTAACATAAATGTTATACATAAACAAACTTGAAAATTAAAGGAAAACTCACTAAACATTTACCACTGTTACTTTTTCTTGTACTTCCCTCATTTAACTGGCTATCATTGAGATCTTCCTATCATTTTTACACAAACCAACTAGCTTAACTGGTGACAGCAAGTTCCTGCAGTGTTAAATCAAAGTTATTAGATTTTGATCAACCTCCAGGAACATGCAATAATAAAACTCTCTCAAAAATGCCATCACCACAATTAAAAGAAGAGTGTTTTTCAGTGTTCCAGAAGTATCTGTCATGCACGGTGGATGCTGAAACTCATTTACTGCTTGAAAATATTTGTATTTCATGGTGAATTTGAATTTATCACTACAGGAACACACATTTTTGATGTTTGTTATTTTGATTGGCAGAGTGTATGCTGAAGTGTGGTTTGCTGCCCCTTCTGCGGCCAAAGCACCATCAGGAACACACATTTTTGATGTTTGTTATTTTGATTGGCAGAGTGTATGCTGAAGTGTGGTTTGCTGCCCCTTCTGCGGCCAAAGCACCATTATGGATTTCAGCATTCTTTCAAAACTTCATAAACATCAGGTTGTCGATTGTGAAATCTCTCATGTGGCTTGACATACAGAGAAAAAACATTTATAGTACCTTCTTCCTTCAACGTGCTGATTGTATACTTGTATTTTTTATCATAATTTAAATTCCAATTCAAATTGAAAAGTGGTCAATGCACTGAACCTTGAGGCAGAACGATCACACAAAAATCTAGAAAGTATTGAAGCAAAAATTGATCAAATCACAGAAGACATCAATAACATGACTGAACAGTGTGATTTGTATAAAACACGACCACTTTTCACCAGACTGAACTTTAGTGTTGAGTCTAACAGATCCTTTGCAGAGACATGAAAATGAAGATATCATTTATGCTGTAGAACTGAATTGCTCACCTAAAAAACATTGTAACTAGCAAAAAGCTAATTTTACATTTTCCTATTTGGACTTTCTTGGTGCAGGCAGTGTATATTAGATAAAATACCATTATGGATTTTTTAACAGTTATTACACAATTGCTTATGTTTTCCTTGAAAAACTAGCAATATTTTAATTTTCCTGGACAAATAATGTTGTATCTGGATAGTAACAGCATTGTAATGCTCAAATACACTGTTTTTCTGCGTTAATTGTTGTAGAAACAGAAACACAGGAAAGAGTAAAATAAGAGAAATAATATTTTAAGCTACCCCCTTGCACTTTATGTATGATATATGTACACAACCCGCATCAAAACACACAATGGTTGTTGCAATACAAATAGGAACAAGAAGCAGTAGAAAAATACTGGAAATTTTAGCACTATGTCTGTTACAATTACACTAAACATGCATAATCACCATTCCATTCCTGGTCCTCGATCAAAGGGTTTTTCCACACCCATGTACAAATCTACTATTCACTTGGTAGATATTGATAGAAATTTCGCATTTCAGCTGAGATATACTGCTATGTCAAGTAAGTCTTTCCTCTTCACACTTTCAGTTGGTAAAATAGCTAGATGTACTCTGTTATTTTGAATGAGCCTTTATGCAACTGCCGGTCTAGTGCACGAAACTCCCTCCAATACTGGCACTTCATCTTCCAAATAAGGCCAATAAAAGGGCCAGATTACACTACCACATTGCCGACCTCACCACCACTAAGCAGACTGAAATGTGTGAGAACATACTTCAGTGCGCATGAAGATGTTTCTTCTGAGCTTCTCCTTGAAATGCTTTCAGGCCAAAAACATATGAAAGCATTAGAGAACAACCCCCCCCCCCCCCACACACACACACACACACTTTTACACTTTTCAAGGGACTTAAAAATTAAAGTGGAAAATGTGGGAAATAAGTTACGTAAAAGAAACCCCCTTGCACTTTATGTGTAACCTTTTTATTATCTAATGAAGGTTTATTAGATAATAAAAACCACTGATGTAACTGGAACTGATAACTGTTTGGGAAGTAGGAATGTTTAACTCAATTTCATGTGTCATAATCGACATTTTTGTTAGTCTGTAGCTGCCATTCTTTATTTAAATAATGAAATACTGCAGTTGTTACGTAGTTTTTCATGCTTAGCATGACACGCTTCAATAATTTTTTCTCATTGTCAAGTCCAAATACGTAGATAAATATTTTGTATGGTGTTTGCATATGTGTTATTCTGCATCACTTTCACTGCTGTCGTCTTTTTGATGTTATCAAGGACTGTGCCTCATCAGCTGTGTAGAAAATCTCTCTCTCTCTCACACACACACACACACACACACAAAAAAAAAAATATCACTCACATTGTTTGTGTAACATCACAAAAAATACATACCTAAATACTGCACTTGACAACGAGAATACATTCTCGAAACACGTTTTGATCAGCATGTATAAAATACGTAACCAGCACTGTGTTTAAACTAAAAGCATTTCAGCAGTTTGGGCAATGCAGAGTCAATGACGGTATCAACTAGTGCTCCAAGTGGCCATAAGCCAAAACACACTAAATACTGTTCAACAAAGGTGTCACCAATGATCACAACAATCACGAAACTGTGTCTGCGCTGTAGAGGCAGTTTGAAAATGGCAGTGATTGATCATGATATCTTCATTCAAACAAACCTAGTTACTCTCATCAGCCACCATACCAAGTAGAACTTGACAGTGGCAGGAGATACGGCACAAATTGTTCCAAATTTTACATACTTACTGGTTCAGATCCGCTGAGTAGAGTGCCCTAGTGTCAAGAAACTTGACCACGTAATATTTGTAGACACTACTGGACGGCCAACATCATGCCACGAACATTTTTTTGTAATGCATAAATTCCGGGAAAATTATAAATATGTTGATGCAAAATTGGGTGATAATTAACGTTATGGGCATAGGAAATATGACGGGACCGACAAAAATTGTCATAAACAGCGTAAAAATGTTAAAGTCCTAGGATTTTTCGCTGACAAATTTTGATATCTCAAAAGTAAGTTTAGACGTAAGTTGCAATCTGCTTTGCAGCTTTGGTACAAGAAACAATAGCACAAACGAGGAAATACCTAACAAAACATGCAAGCAGATGGCGTTTCCTGATGTGAGCAAGAATCTTATAAGTACTAAAATCAACATCTTTTGTAATTAAATGTTTTTAGATGAAGAAACCAAGCCAAATGGTGTATGTGTTTCATTAAGACAACTGATGTTATTTTAATTCAATAAAACAAAACAAATTTTGTGACCAAAAAATGGATTTCCTTGGAGTTGCAAGACAGATTTAAAACATCTTCACTGATTTCAGAAATTACTTCAGAAAAAAGTAGGCCTCTAGAAATAATTGTGTAAACCAACACTGTAGGTGACCACCAATAAAATGTTGGTTCTACTATGTTCATTATTGTTGGTTATTACCTACTGTGTTGTATCTATTACTTTACATTTATTGTACAATTTTTCTTTCGAGAAATATATGAGAACACAACGTAAAAACCACCATACTTTCTAATATATAAACTCCTTTCAAAGTGCCTAAATGTACTAAAAGAAATAGAATGTCTATAAAATGCCACACTGTACTATGTACTTGTGGTGAGACAGTCGCAATTCCTGAAATCCATCGCCTGTGGCCTCTGGCCTGGCGAGGAGCACCGCAGTCCTCAGTCCATGGATAAACCTCGAAAATCCTCTGTATTACGCAACACACAAACACACTCGGCTTGTGGATAGATCGGTGAGACTAGATGCGATGGGCAGGGCCTGCACAGTAGTGGGAAACGAATGGCTTCAGATGGCAGGCCCGATCCATTACAGATACCTGCAAAAACGGCCTACAGTTTTGGCCTGTTGCGAAAATCCACTTGTGTGGCCAGATACTCACGAGCCACAGACAGCATGTCGGTGAAATGAGACTGCGATGGTCAATCCTTGCAACAGATAACTTGTTCAAATAATCTGAGAATCAATAATAATTAAGATAGGTAGCAACTCACTGTCAAGATGATTGGCACATAGACGGGCACATAGAAGACACAATTATCCTCTCACAACTAAATTTTCTGCCATAGTTTTTGTCAGAAAACAAGAATACACACAATCACTCAGACACAACTCATGCACTCGCGACCAGTGTGTAAGGCCGCTGTGTCTACAGTCTCTGAAATCCAGATGAGCCTCAGAGGAACAGATCCAAACAAACTATTGCCCATGCCCCTCATCAGCAGCTGCTAGGCTAGTGACAAGAAGTGGTGACAGCACTGACTGAAGCTGAGGGGAGAAGCAGTAAGAATGAGGGAGTAGGGAGGCAGTGCACAGACACAGCTGCACCCAGCCAGTGACTGTGCATGACACCTCAGTAAACAAACCATTTCATCTACTGAGGCAAAAAATGAGATATTTCTAGAGCTTTTTTTTCTTCAAATTTCCCTGATGTGGTTGAAATTCCCTGACTTCCAGAACCTGTGGCAACTCATTTGTTACAATCAAGTGAATAAAATGTCTGAAAGAGCTGCACCTTATCTTTGCATAAAAACTGACAGTGACGAATTCTTTCCTTGAAAAGAAGGAAATTGCATTCCTAATATTCTGAACATATCTCGCAAAATCATATTTGGGATTACATTCGAATGAAAATCATATTAAAAAAATAGCAATTATGTCCAAACCATTAAAGTTTATATTAAATGTTATGTTATTGTATTAGAGCCCTTGAAATATGTAACATATAACACAACTTTCGGCTACGCAATTTACAAGAAACGGTTTTTTCATTACAAGTAGTAACTACAATGTTGTTCCTTTTACCCCATCAGGCAACAATTTTCCAGGTACAAAATCATTTCTCCTCAATATGTAAGGGCATTCACTATTTCTAAGTGTCTTGCATTTTAGCCCTTTCACTCACAAATGGTAGCCTTGTGCTTCCTTCATTTATTCAATATGCTAATGATCTCTCCCTGTTACAATATTTAGTGCATTAGCCATGTTGTGTTCACATAAAATGTTGTCCGTTGCAACAAAGAATTTTGTCTCTAGAAGTCAAACTTTCAATGCGATGGTTGAGGGACCTCGGCTGTTCAATATAAAATGTAAAAGTAGAAACACCTTCCGCAATCTATATTTTGAATGTAATTTGTTTATGCGACCAATTTTAGCAATTCACTACACCATCTTCAGCACCCCTGTCCAACATGTAGGAGGAATCCAACAACCTATGCAGTCAAAACAGAGGTCATCATTAAGTAACTGGTATCTGTAAACTTCTGGTTTCACTAACACGATCCCTTCATTCATCAACTGAAGAACAATGAATGAAGGAATGGCATTGCTGAAACCAAAAGTCTATGGATACCAGTCACTTAATGCTGGCCCCTATTTTGACTGCAGGGGACGTTGGATTCCTCCTGCACATTGGTCAGGGGGCCTGAAGATGGCATAGTGAAATGCCATATAAATAAATTACATTCAAAATATATATCCGGAAAGTGTGTTTTTTTTAATAAAGGATTTTGTGGTCCAACAATTATCTTAAAAATAACTTTAGGAGAGAATAATTTAACCAGCAGGTGCAGGGCGTTGAGATACAATGCTATTCGAACTCTAACTCACTGCCTACAAAAGTGTTTAATAAGAATATCTCGGTGTACATGCCGTGTCAATTCACGATAAAACTCCAAGCTTTCGACCACTACCTCCATGGTCGTCATCAGGGCTAAAAATGACTGTCGTGAACTAGCGAGGCTCCAACTTTTATATGCAAAGGACGACTTCTGATTGGCTGGAATACGTCATAGCAACAGCGATATGGCACGTAGTGAAGTGTTGCCCTCTACTTCCATATATGTAGTTTCTATCCCGCGTTGCTTGCAGCGCCATCCCTTGAATCAGGAGGTAAAGTACAGGAAGTTTTTCTCTGACCTTGACTCTTTCATGATTACGCTTGACACTATAGATATGATCGAGGAAGATGAACATCGGCCAAGACAACCGGTTATGCAGAGGAGAGCGATTGAGGCGCCAAACGCAAACCGGAACGGAAACGGCTTTAATAATTATTGTACTAGGAATAGTCAGAGATTCAATGGAAACAATTGCAACGCAAATGGAAATTTCAATAACAGTGATGCGAGGGGCAGATTCAGAGAGAACAGAACAGGTCACAGATACAACCCAATGTTTGGAAATGGAAGTGATTATCAGAACCACCAGTTTTCAAACAATAATAATGCGTACAGAAATTCTGACCCTCGATTTGAAGCAAATAACACAACCAGTCATCAACAACAACCAATCATAAAAGAAGTAGTAGATGATTCAAGAGGAAATAATAATCGACATTTAAACTGAAGGGGGCCGCTTTATGCTCCGTAAAGTCGGCTGGGAATACAAAAGGGGCAAATCTGTTTTAAATGAAATTAATTCCGTGGCAATGTTGAGATATAATGAGGGCGAATTAATGACAGATATATCTACAAGAGACTTAAGAGGCCTGTGTAGCCGTAGATAATATCACAGAAGTGAGAGGAATTTTAACCAATGTTGTATTGGACACAGTTTCATCTACAGACGTAGTAACCAGAAGTTTGTTTAACAGAATTAGTAAAATTAAGAAAATCCCTGTTCTACCAGTACAAAATTGCCGAGTTATAGGTGCAGTGGGAGCAAAATCCCGGGACATCAAGATACAAACGCTTATAAAGATAAAATTGGGAAATGTAGCTCAACAATGCACACTCCTTGTAGTGGAAAAGTAGTTAGTAGATTGTATTCTTGGCATTGGAACTTTGCAAGCCTGCAATTGCAAGTTGGACTTGGTAGAAGGAAAGGTGCATTTTAAAATCTAAGATCAATTTGTTACACTGATCTTACTGAGAAAGGAGGCAGTGTATGAGCGATATTTCCGTGGTGCTACTGTGCAGTTGATTTGTGCTGAAAATAATAATATGTACCGACTACCGATCAAGTCAGTTCAAGTAGTTCAGGAGGAGATACAAAAAATGTTAAACTGGAATCTTATTGAACCGTCAAACAGCCCATATTCTTCTCCGTTGCTTGTTGTACCAAAGCTAGGAGGAAAAGTTCGATTGGTATTAGATGCAAGGGAAATTAACAAAATTATAGTACCTGTGCGCACACATCCGGAGAACATCAATGAGTTAATACAGAAATTTCAAGATGTATCCTATTTAACCACTATTGATTTGAGAAGTTCGTTCTGGCAAGTCCAGTTAGACAAGGACTCAAGAAAATATACTGCTTTTATATGTGGAGGGAGAAGTTATCAGTTCAAGGTCGTTCCGTTTGGTCTCAATATCAGCTATGGAGTTTTTATTTCTGCGTTTGACTATGCCCTTGAACCAGAATTACGTAGTCGAATAACAATTTTTGTGGACGATTTATTAATTGCCTCTAAAACTTGGGAGGAACATGTACAACTTATTATGAGGATTTATGCTGTGTTCAAACAAACTGGTATAACTTCAAATCTAAAAAAATCCCAATTTTCTCTACAGAGAATTAAATTCTTAGGACATATGATTAATGCAAAAGGCATTCTTCCAACAGAAGCGAAGATTAGTGCGATAAAAAATTTTCCAACTCCAAGAAACAGAAGACAACTGAAAGGCTTTATAGGCTTGGCTTCATTTTTCCGTCAGTTTATTAAAACTCAAGCAATGAACTCTGAAGCACTAAACCGGCTCCTGAGGAAAGATGTACCATGGCAATGGTCTAATGATTGTGAAAAGGCTTTTTGTGAAATTAAGGATTAACTGATAAATGCTCTGTAATTATACCAGCCTGATATGAATGTCGGATACTGTTTAGCCACTGATTCATCAGATGTGGGATTAGGATCTTGCTTATTTCAAATTAGGTACCGTATTTACTCGAATCTAAGCGGCACCTGAAAAATGAGACTCGAAATTGGGGAAAAAAAAAATTTCCCGAATCTAAGCCGCTCCTCAAATTTGAGACTCGGAATTCAATGTGAGAGAAAAGTTTTTGACCGCCCCTCCAAATCGAAACAAAGTTGATCCATTGCAACGTGAAACACAATTGAGGTCGAATGGATGAAGATACAGCTACAGTAGTTTGGTTCGAGTCGTAAGCTTGACAGTTAAGCTTTAGCAAGTAGCCATTGTTGTGCAGGCGTTTCCTTTTTCGCGTGCTTCGTCTGGTTGGAATCATTTGTTTATTTTGCTTCGATCTGATAAGTGTCGTTCTCTTTATTATAGGGGTTTACTTCACTCTAAGCTGAAAATGCATTATTGTACTATGTCACGCACTGTTTGTCGCATTCTGATAATGAGTGTTAACGACCTGTCGCAGCTCGCATGGCATGGCATGGCATAGCTTGATTTTGTGCACGCTACCTTACAATAAAAAGAAAGAGAGGAATTGTCTCATAAGCGAAACAATGGCATGATACTGCTATTTGTTGTTACTTACACTGCTGCTTTCTTTGATAATCATCAACAAGAACCAAATAATAGACTACGTATGATAGAAGATGTTCTGAACAAGATTTTAGGGAAAATTTTTCTCCGTTTGAAAATCTTTGCAGATGCCTCTTTAGTACATTACATTCTGCACAGAAATTAGAGTCATCTTATATTTAAGAATCTAGTCAGTTGCTCTGCTTCATTTCTGACTGTATCACTATTCAACGTAAGAATAATACGAATATAAACATGACATGATATGTATATTCTTCCGCGTTTGCTGTTGTCTCACTCTAGTTGCGTAGTTTTTAGACAGACAGGATTTAAATGAGATAGCAGCAAACACGAAAGAATTCATGGCATAATGTTAACATTCTTCTACCTTTTCTTTCAATTTATTTACTGACGCAGGGGTTTTGGCACCAGTATTTATCTTTGTGCTTGCAAAACATACCTGTGTTGCACTACGTGTATTTGATGGCAGAAGTTAGTTGTGGCGACACCTACCAACATTTTCAGAACTTTCGCTTACTTTGCACTCGATTCTAAGCCGCAGACAGTTTTTTGGATTACAAAAAAAAAAGGAAAAAAAGTGCGACTTAGATTCGAGTAAATACGGTATAACGATGGAGTAAAAACCTTTTGTCCAACTGCATTTGCTAG
The DNA here is from genome assembly GCF_023897955.1 of Schistocerca gregaria. Classification (NCBI taxonomy): domain Eukaryota; kingdom Metazoa; phylum Arthropoda; class Insecta; order Orthoptera; family Acrididae; genus Schistocerca; species Schistocerca gregaria. The sequence continues at coordinate 207,493,579 of NC_064931.1, forward strand.
CAGAGTTTTATCCACATGTGAAAGAGCATATACCACTACGGAATTGAAAGCCTTAGCAGTTATTTGGCATTTGAAAAGGTTTAATTATTATGACAATGTTGACTGGAATACTCTTTTTTCAAATTCTAAAGGTGGCAGGGGTAAAATACAGGGAGCGAAAGGCTATTTATAATTTGTACAGAAACCAGATGGCAGTAATAAGAGTCGAGGGGCATGAAAGGGAAGCAGTGGTTGGGAAAGGAGTGAGACAGGGTTGTAGCCTCTCCCCGATGTTATTCAATCTGTATATTGAGCAAGCAGTAAAGGAAACAAAAGAAAAATTTGAAGTAGGTATTAAAATTCATGGAGAGGAAGTAAAAACTTTGAGGTTCGCCGATGACATTGTAATTCTGCCAGAGACGGCAAAGGACTTGGAAGAGCAGTTGAACGGAATGGACAGTGTCTTGAAAGGAGGATATAAGATGAACATTAACAAAAGCAAAACGAGGATAATGGAATGTAGTCAAATTAAATCGGGTGATGCTGAGGGAATTAGATTAGGAAATGAGACACTTAAAGTAGTAAAGGAGTTTTGCTATTTAGGAAGTAAAATAACTGATGATGGTCGAAGTAGAGAGGATATAAAATGTAGACTGGCAATGGCAAGGAAATCGTTTCTGAAGAAGAGAAATTTGTTAACATCGAATATAGATTTATGTATCAGGAAGTCATTTCTGAAAGTATTTGTTTGGAGTGTAGCCATGTATGGAAGTGAAACATGGACGATAACTAGTTTGGACAAGAAGAGAATAGAAGCTTTCGAAATGTGGTGCTACAGAAGAATACTGAAGATAAGGTGGATAGATCACGTAACTAATGAGGAGGTATTGAATAGGATTGGGGAGAAGAGAAGTTTGTGGCACAACTTGACTAGAAGAAGGGATCGGTTGGTAGGACATGTTTTGAGGCATCAAGAGATCACAAATTTAGCATTGGAGGGCAGCGTGGAGGGTAAAAATCGTAGAGGGAGACCGAGAGATGAGTACACTAAGCAGATTCAGAAGGATGTAGGTTGCAGTAGGTACTGGGAGATGAAGCAGCTTGCACAGGATAGAGTAGCATGGAGAGCTGCATCAAACCAGTCTCAGGACTGAAGACAACAACAACAACAACAATTATTATGTATATGATTCAAGGATAACCGTTTATTGTGACCACCAATCACTAGCCTTTTTACAAACTTGTAAGTTGCTGCATCTCGCTTGTCAAGGTGGACGCTGGCGCTGCAAGAATATCATTTTCAAATTATTCATGTAGCCGGATAATAAAATATTATAGCTGACGCGTTGTCAAGATCTCCAGAAGGAATAACACCTGAAATGGATGTAAGTAATAAGGCTGAATTTCCCGTGCTTCTTCTTCAAGAAAATGATTACAAGTTATGTTATATTCATTTATGTAGGACAATGGCTCAGCTTCAGAAGAAGGATCGGCGATGGAATGCTATAATACGACAATTCAATCAACAAAATCCTATGGTCAATTTGAAAGAGTACCGGCTTGTGAATAATATTTTATTTTTTAAATCTGGGAAGGCTCAGAATCCAAAGTGGTGTGTCTGCATACCCGAAGAATATGAAGAACGATTAATTTGGTTTACACATTTGACCTGGGGTCATGTTGGTGTTGTAAAGCGTGCTAATAACATTAGATATTATTGTTACTTCCCAAATATAAGGCGAAAAGTGCACAAAGTCATACAGAAATGTGCTCTCTGTCAAAAGGTTATGCCGGACAACAAGGGAAATAAAACTGCGCTTCACTCCATAATACCTGAAGCACCATATCACCTATATCATGTGATATTTGTAGACCACTTCCTAGTGCCAGAGGTGGTGTTAAGTACATTATTGGATTCTGTGATGTGTTTACAAAATATGTTAAACTATATCTTATAAAATCAGCAACTGCAAGAGCTGCCGCAGTAAAGTTTGTAAATGACTACAGTCCTCATGCAGGGATTCCAAAATCTATAATCTCTGACAATGCGAAGATATTTACTGGATATTTATGGAGAAAATTAGTATCACAACTAGGAATAAAACAGATATTTACATCTTGCTACCATCCACAAAGGAATTTAATTGAACGGGTTTTCCGAGAACTAAACAGATTCATGAGAACATACTGTCATGATAAACAAACTACCTGGATAAACTATTTAACCGAGTTTGAGCAGATTTATAATAATTTACCGCATAGTTCTACAAACTTTACCCCGAATGAACTGATGTTCAGAGATAACGAAAGAAACTTTTGGGTAGATAACTTGCCTAAACTCGAGGACACCAAAATGTCATGTGAAGAAAAAATTCGCAACGCTCTCATTAATATTATGGAGAAAGCAAGACAGCGAAAGGAAATCCATTATAGAAACATCAAACGGATTCAGACTTTCAATATCGGACAGAAAATTCTTTTAAGAAACCACATCAAGTCAAGAAGGTTGAAGAAGACCATTAGAAAATGTATATACCGAATCCTGGTGCGTATTTATTAGCATATCCGGATTCTGGAAGAATAAAAGGATTATTTCCCCATGTAGACCTAAAGAGGTACTTTTAAGAAAAGTGTTTCAAATTAAATGACAGCATGCCAAGCATCTGTGATAGTTTAATGAACAGTAAGCGATTGCGTCTGTGGTAGTATAGGAATATTTAGGAAAGTAAGTGGAACTGTAGCTATTGTTGCTATGAAGACTTACGGTTTATCCGTCTACGCGATGATCACCAAAGAAGCTTGTGCGTGTGACATAATATACATTCAGCGACTGTTAATCTCCAGTGATAATAAGTTTACTGAAGCTATATGATTGAATATGGCGCTTGCGTGTGAAGTTAGTGTTTGTAAACTGACAGTTCACAGGACAACAAATGAACCGCGTTATGAAATTAGAATCGATTTTTAAATTTTTTTGAGTGCCACAAAAAAAATTAAAAGCAGATTAGGCAGAAGGATGATTTTGGAGCAAACAAGAATATCATTGTAAAGCTTCTGATGGAAAATCCACAACAATATCAAAATTTTACGAGAATACTATTTACAATTGAACCCAAAATTCCCAAACTAGATACTACTATTAGTAAATTCATTAACGTTAAAAACAGTCTGCTTGTAACACTAATATGGTGTATGTATTTCATTAAGACAACTGATGTTATTTTAATTCAATAAAACAAAACAAATTTTGTGACCAAAAAATGGTTTTCCTTGGAGTTGCAATACAAATTTAAAACATCTTCACTGATTTCAGAAATTACTTCAGAAAAAAGTAGGCCTCTAGAAATAATTGTGTAAACCAACACTGTAGGTGAACAACAATAAAATGTTGGTTCTGCTATGTTCATTATTGTTGGTTATTAACTACTGTGTTATATCTATTACTTTACAGTTATTGTACGATTTTTCTTTCGAGAAATATATGAGAACACAACGTAAAAACCACCATACTTTCTAATATATAAACTCCTTTCAAAGTGCCAAAATGTACTAAAAGAAATAGAATGTCTATAAAATGCCACACTGTACTATGTACTTGTGGTGAGACAGTCGCAATTCCTGAAATCTATCGCCTGTGGCCTCTGGCCTGGCGAGGAGCACCGCAGTCCTCAGTCCATGGATAAACCTCGAAAATCCTCTGTATTACTCAACGCAGAAACACACTGGGCTTGTGGATAGATCGGTGAGACTAGATGCGATGGGCAGGGCCTGCACAGTAGTGGGAAACGAATGGCTTCAGATGGCAGGCCCGATCCATTACAGATACCTGCAAAAACGGCCTACAGTTTTGGCCTGTTGCGAAAATCCACTTGTGTGGCCAGATACTCACGAGCCACAGACAGCATGTCGGTGAAATGAGACTGCGATGGTCAATCCTTGCAACAGATAACTTGTTCAAATAATCTGAGAATCAATAATAATTAAGATAGGTAGCAACTCACTGTCAAGATGATTGGCACATAGACGGGCACATAGAAGACACAATTATCCTCTCACAACTAAATTTTCTGCCATAGTTTTTGTCAGAAAACAAGAATACACACAATCACTCAGACACAACTCATGCACACACGACCAGTGTGTAAGGCCGCTGTGTCTACAGTCTCTGAAATCCAGATGAGCCTCAGAGGAACAGATCCAAACAAACTATTGCCCATGCCCCTAATCAGCAGCTGCTAGGCTAGTGACAAGAAGTGTTTTCTACAGCTTTGATAAACTGTAGAAATAACAGTACATAACTCCATAAGCTGTTGTTTAAATTATTTTTTGATTTGTCACCAGTTTTGTTCAGAGACTATAATCCAGCACAGTTTGTGTTAACAGCAACTGTTACATACACAGCTCAATAAAGGACACAGTATGAAAAATATAATGTTTATAAATGTACGTACATCTCCATGGCTAAACATAATTTGTAAATACACTGCCTGAAGTAAAAATGAAGCAACCAGAAGACATGGTGGAATGACATTGTAACTTTATACGTGCAGACTACATCAGTGGGTAAGGAAATGATTACGGTTGCAATACTCTGTGACAAGTAGGATGGCAACCAGAGTGCATTAGTCTTGACCATGGTTAGTGTTGTTACCAGGCCTGGTAAGGTATGTAATGATCTTGAGAAATGTCAGATATTGAACAACGAAGGGATGCCGCTTGCTCCTGCGAGGCAACATTATCAACACCTGGCAAGAGTTTGAAAGGGGTTTCCTTGTGGGTCTTCATTTGGCCAGGAGATCAGATGGTGCAGGATCCATGTTTGTGGGGCATTTGTATGTGACAATGGCCCAATGTTGGCAGTATGGGAACGTGAGGGCAGGCATACTCAGTGCCAAGTTTCCTGTCGACCACCACAAGTGAGGATTGCTGTACAATGCACAAAGCACATTGTAACCCTTTCACATCTGCACATGTCATCTGGGAACAAGTAATGGACTCCATTTGTCAGCTACTAGCAGCAACTGGACTTAGGAATTACTTACTGTCCAATGCATAAACTGCTGTTAACACCACAACACAAAGAACTTTGGTTTTGATGTGGTGCTGTGACGAGGTAGTGTGAACTGTAAATGAATGGTGTGGCATTGTGTTGAATAATGAATTGTGGTTTGGCAGTACCTCAGACAGCTGTCACCAGCAAGTATGGTTGTGACCTGAGGAGAGGTCCCATTCTTCCACTGGTCATTACGAAGGGTAGTGTGGGACCAGCTTGGACGATCTCTTCATCCCATTGTGAGCGTCCAGAATGTCAAGGATCAGTTACAATTTTTGTGGGCTGGGTTACATGAGGATGACGATGATGATGATGATGATGATGATGATGATGATTGGTTTGTAGGGTGCTCAACTGCGCGGTTATCAGCACCTGTCCAAGTTCACAACCTTTGCTCACTCGAACAGCGCCGTGTTCATGAATGATGATGAAATGATTAGCACAACACAAAGACCCAGTCATCTCGAGACAGGTGAAAATCCCTGACCCAGCCAGGAATCGAACCCGGGATCCCATGTTCGGGAAGTGAGAATGTGACCGCGAGACCATTTGCATTCCCTACTTCTGTCCTGTTTTTCCTACTCATCTGCATTAAGTAAACACTTTTGTACATTTACAGCAAGCTCCTATTCAATATGTGAAATAGAAATTCTGTTTAAGTTATCCAGTGTTCTTGTGCATTTGCTCAATAATAACATTTTCCAATATACTAAAGCTTCATCAACAAACAATGTGTGCATATTCATTAACAAACAATGTGTGCATGCAGGTGAAAGAAGCAGCTACACTGTACTGATGGACTCGCACTGCTGCGTTCTTTGTAAATTTGACGCAGTTATATAATCTCTAAAATAACATAGTTTCATTTCGTTTTCTTGTCTCCTTCCGGATGCTTCACTTTTTTGTCAGGAAGTGTATTATATTTTTGGTATTGTGATGTTTTTAGACATATGTATGTAATGCTTGCTGTTAACCCAAACTGCACTTACCTGTCTTTGACTGAAACTGGTCACACATTAAAAAACTAACTTAACAGCAGCTTACGGTGCTATATAATATCATTCACAGGAAGTGTCATAAAGTTAAGTCTCATTTTAATGGCATATTGAACATGTTTAACATTTTGGTGCAGTTTTATTTTCAGGTATGCATGTTCCCCAAAAATTATATTTCTTGTCAAACATTGCCTAGACAGCCTACTTTCACAGCGAAAATTCTAATGTTGGCCTCACTTATTTCTAACTATGTTATGTACTAATGCCTCCCATTTCATTTGCTGTCTATAGTTCACTCGTAGTTTTGGGAGATGCATAAAAAAAAAACATAAATGTTAAAACTTGTCTTTCTGCCTATGAGCTTAAGCAATTACAATCTTTTAGAATGCACAACGTTTACAACCATTCCACAAATACCTACATTAGAAGCACAAAGCAAATGACAGTTTTCCTCTGTGCGTTTCAGCAGCAGTGCACATATATAAAAGAATTATACTACTTGTTTCATTTTAAATAACCAATATTATTAATGGCTTTATTTAGAACTAACACTTCAGATGGCTTACAAAGAGAATTGTAAGTTCATTTGTGAACTTCAGTTGTGTGTATTGTAATCTCATATAAATCTTGACATTTAATAGGATCTGTAATGTGTCATTATGATTACTCGATCTGTCGTAACAATCAGTAAAGGAATGCCGAGGTACCTCTATTTTTGATTTTTCACACTTGTGTTGAACATTAGAGAACTATCACTTGAGGAGGAGGAGAAGGAGATGATTAGTGTTTAATGTTTTGTCATCAGTATTAATATAAAAATTATTTTTCAGCTGAGCCAAACTTTACAATACCATTGGTTGACTGACACATGGATAAAAATTCAGACTTAACTTGGACTTGTGAAGCATTTGGAACACCAGATGTCACATACAGCTGGTTAAGGAATGGTGAACCTCTAGACGTTTAAAAACTACCAGGAGAAGATTGTGACTCTACAGCTCAACTGCATATCTTGTGTAAGCTCGAGTGACACACATTTTCTAGTTTAGTGAACATGTAAATAAAAGCTAGCTTAAGGCAGGCACTATACAATTTTGAATTCATAGTCACAACTGATACTTTTCTTTTTAAACTGTCAGCTCTGAAACCATCATTTAGAAAACGGCCACTTGAGCCAGAAACATATGCAGCAGAAAGGGGAAACATCACTATTAACTGCAATCCAGAAGCAGCTCCTAGGCCAAGTTTTGTATGGAAGAAAGACGACTCTCAGATTGGTAAGACTTCTAAGTGAAACTAATACAACTTTCATTAATGACTGTTTTTTCCAGCTTTGTGGCCATGCTCATAATGAGCATGCATAAGCTATCAATTTCTTGATATTGTACTTGAAGCTGGCTACAACTTGAGCTGAAGAACATTGTGTTGTTCAGTATGACAACCTTACATCAAAGTAACTGTATTTACAATTGTTACTTAACCTAACTTAAGGCGAGTAAGCAAGTAAAGGTTATATATATTATGGCCTTAATCTATTTTGAAATATCAATTCTTCAATACTTTTTAGGATCTGGAGGCCTTCCTGAAATTCTGAGGAATGGTGATCTTCTGATACGTTCCGTATCTCGTAATGATGAAGGCCTGTATACTTGTATTGCCGAAAATGAGTATGGCGTGGCTAAAGCACAGCAAGGATAATTGTTCTTCGTAAGTATTGTACTGTAGTGCTTAATTTTGATTTCTTAAAACATTGGTCAGTTTTTCAAATTTAAAAGAAAGTTTAAGCAATACATCTGAAGATCATGTTTGCCTATTTACAAAGTAAACTAATATCGGTTGGGGTGTTATCAATGCAAAACATTCAATGCTAGTTTTTGTTTTTATATGAACAGCCAAAGGAAGGAGAGCGGAAAGGGGAGAGTTAATAGTGTCACTCACAATCAAAGGTTGCGAGAGGCAAGCTGATGGGGAGGAATTGTTGCAAAAAATGAAATGAAACCACCTGAAAGTCTACCTAGTTGATTCATCTTATTACATTTGTCTGCCCAGTGTAGGTTTACTTACATTATTACACTTATTTGTACCTTATTACAATTGTGTTTTGGTCTGTGGTCCAGATCTTAATATAAACATCCTCAAAGTGGTTGTTGCAACTGACATGTATCAGTGTTTTTATGGTTCCCACTTATGCATTTCACCAATTCCTGGGGAAATTCATTCCCTGCACACATTGATAATGTGTAATTCATTAATTCTTTCAAAATTTGACCTGCTTTTCTATGAAGTGAACTATTAGTGGAGTGGCTATTGATAGAGTATACACAAGTAATATAATAAATAATAGAAAGTGGGCAGATTCTGGAAAAAGTGTGCTGTTGCATTATATTGTAGGAAGCAGTATGGAAGAATATTGAGTAAAGACTTAAGGATTCTGTCTGCTTCAGGAAAACACTGTTTCATGCCAGGTAGAAGGTATGGAATACAATTATATGACATGTGAGTAATACAGAGACATTAAACAGTCAGCATTACAACAAATTTGTCATGAAAGAAAAACTTTATAGGGTCAGTTTCTGAAAGTGATTATCCAGGTATTTCCACAAACTTTGGTAAATTTGTCAATACTTTGTATTGTTGCATGTCATCCTGATAATGAAGAATAATTTAAACTTATATGCAATATACACAGTACTCGAATTCCACAATGATATCTAATTCATCATGGGTTCACTTTGGAGCTGAAGTTTGATGCAGTACACTGAGCTGATGCTCTAACATTCATCGTGCTGAAGAAGAAATATCTGTTTCTGGGCTGTACTATCCTATCACTGGGCTGTACTGTCCTATCACCTGCAATAAACTGTTATTAGGAAGTTATTTTAACATCCAGGTGGTTCTTTAAGAACAGTTGATCTATCCATTGTCAACAACTGTTGCAAAATCAAATACAGTCACTGTAATGAAGTGGAAGAATTTAGTTAAATATTGTTTGCAGGGTTAGATGGATGTGTGTAATCACAAGGCAAGGTAAATCAAAATGAATACAGTGTTTACAAATGGCTATAACTACTAATTAATTCATAGTGATACACCTGTAAGAATTTTTGAGAATGTGAAAGAATGTTCAGTTTTTTATGTACATTGTAGGTGTTTAGTATAACTCCAGTGTTTATTCGGACAACATATAAGTAGTAATCCAATGTATGCCACATATGAATGATATGTGGAGTCACTGATGTGAGCGCATTAGAAATGCATATTTTCATTTCTGGAATTGTTTTCAGCAAAGGATGCACATACTTGAGGTTTTTCACATTTTACCCCATTAAAAAATCAGTGTGTCAGATCTGGCCATCTAGGTGGCAGGTGCTGGTCTCCCCACTTCTGCCCCCCTGCCTTCCTGATGCTAGGGTGCTCCATCTCGCTGAAAGATGTAATGAATGGAATCTTTGTCAAGTAGTGGTGTCACCCATTACTTAAGTATGTCAAAGTGAATGTTTGTTGAAATGTTTTGCTCAATGAAGAAAACGGGACCATACAGTTTTGGTGCTGACATCACACAGAGCACATTAATTTTTGGTGAGTCATGCTGATGTTCAGTTACATACAAAGACTTTTCTGTAACCTACATTTGAATGTTGAGCTTATAAACCTTACTACGTATGTGGAAGTAAGGAACGCAGCAAACGTTTTGTTCCTCCGTGGCTTCCAGTATGGGCCAACTGCTTTTCATTTCTCTTTACATTGTCTGTAAGTCTTATTGGTGTATCACTATGTATTAAATAGTTATAGCTGTTTGTAATTGTTATATTCATTTTGAATTTCACTGTACATTCAAGAAATTATGTATAATTGAGGTGCAGTAGTATTTGTTGCGTAAGAGGGAAATGACCAATATCATTTCATGTTAAGAGGTTGAGAAACTGTAACTTATTTTCGTAAGCCAAACTGTGGTCAACCCCAAACTCAACCCCTAACTACTGAATATATTCTGCCCAACACAACCCTAATGATTCAGTACCTGAGACGTTTGGAATCCCCCTCTCCCAACACTGGCACTTCTGATCTACACAGGTGGGAACTTTGTCTCCAGCATATTCTTCTTTCCCACAATCCCACAGGTCTACCACTAGTACTTTCCCTCCCTTCTACTACCCTCACACTCAATTTCCCTATACTCACCCTCACTTCTCCTCTACTATCATTTACCAAACCACTCTGTTTCATGGCTCAGCCTACTACTTACCTGAACTTCTCATTTATGGTGCTGCCAGCCTCAGCAAACAATTGTGAACTAGCCATTACCAAATGCGGTGTGCGCTGTGCATTGCTTTGGGTTGCACATTGCCCATAATTTTAATTTCTTATTTAAAAATGAAAGAGACTAATCCTGATTCATCACAGGGTTTGAGTATGACTCTCTCAACAGTGGAGGGAATCTGCAATGCCTACGACAACATTTCAATTCTGCTTTTGCAGAAGCACAAATTCCTGGTGTAGGCTGATTATAGTTTAAGTTCTCATTTGTTTAGTCATGCTGCTGACTGCCTCAGTATAATGTACACATTGTAGTGACCTCAAAAGAAAACAGGTCTTAACATATTCCTATGAAGTACGAATAGAATTATTTTTGGTTCTACTCTAAGATCGGCGAGTAAGGGTCGGATGGCTTTAAATACCCATGAAAGGTCTCTGCAATATGTTAATCAGTGCTTTTATGTTACGGATTATAAATCAATGTTCTTGAGATTTTGTAATTATCAATATGGATTGGAAAAGAAAGATAATGATAAGAAACACCACAAATCAAGCGAGCACTTTGTTCATCTACAGTAAAATGCTACTGCTTCTCAACAGAAACAAACAATCAGAATCAAATATAGTTACAGCTGATTCTATTTTTCTATAAAAATTACTACAAAATTGTTCAACTTTTGTGGCCACTTGACATGTTGCCTTTTGGCACTCATCTCTCGAGATGTTTTGCCTTACAGACACTTAGTGGTGTTTCTGACATTTTGCCAGCACATTCCAAATCCTTATACTTGTATTTGACAAGCCTACGTGTCATTTTATATTACGTACTAAATTTTAATGGACTTCTTGCTGTCTCTCATACTCAGCATTTGAAAACTATTAAGTTGAAATCAGAAATATGATAAAATATGGTGAAAGTAAGAATATTTGCTGTACCTCGTAATGTCAGAACAGCTTCACCTATTTTCTAAGACGTTCAGATTTTCATTCACCAGTTTAATAATAATGTACTAATGTATATTTCAACTCTCTTAGATGGTCCACACTTTATTCGAAAAATGGTTCCCGTAACACACACTGCCGTGGAGCGTGACATGGAACTGCGATGCCAGACAGTTGCAGAGGAAATACTTGATGTTGCTTGTATTTGGACTCATAATGGGCTTCGTATTAGAGACTCCGACGCAAGTGCAACTCAAATGGTATGCTATTTTTTATGTTTTTATTTTAGGAGGTAAGAAGGTAAACACTGATTGGTGACTATAGACTTTGTTTTTCTGGTATTGTTTTACAGTAATTTACAATGTATTAGTATTTTTTCATATTACTAAAATCAGTAATGTCCTAATTTGCACATTTTGGGGATTTTGCAGTTTGTGAAAGGATTCTTTAAATCTGGTAAAGATTTCCAGCATTTAAAGTTCACATCATAGTGACGGTCTTTCCCTACCTTATACTGGGGATCCCAGGAAGAATGGCCTGTAGTTAGGGATATACCAGGAACAATCATTGGAAACAGTAAAGTGTAGTAAACATGGGATCTGCAATGCATACCTTAGGAACTACGAGCACTTCTTCATCTTTGATACTGTGAAACAAATCTCTTCTACTGCATGCTCTTTACTTTCCAAATTTGAGGAGGAGGAGGTAGTATGGACCAAAACAAAATAAATGAATGTCAAGTAATCATGGGCTCTAAAGTGCATACCTAGAAAACAATGAGCATGTACACAGTAGAAGAACTGTTTCTCATAGTATCAAAGAGGAGCAAATTTACAGGAAAAAAGATTTTTATATGAAAGTTTAAGTATTGACTAACAGTACAAGAAAGAAACAGTAGTTACAAGTCACATATAAAATAAATATCAAGCCAGAAAGGCTTTAGTCATAACATTTTTAAAAAGGAATACATGAAAGGTGAGCCACTGTGGGTTGCTCATACCTTTAAAGCAACAGAATGAGGCGTCCGCATTAGCAAGTGTGGGCAGATCTACGTTAGCCAGTTCAGGCAGGTGAACATTACACCAAGAGTGCCATGTAGTAGCTGTAGATATAAGTAGGTTACATAACATCTAAAATATAGACAGCTCAATGTTAAATTGAACAGTATATAGTACATGAACTCACGGGCAAACTTTCATTTGACAACAGCAGACATGGTTACTTTTTGCTTATGTAAAAGCATAGAAATATGCTTTGGAGACTGAAAACTGATTAACAGCACAAAAAGAAGCAGTACTTAAACATCAAATATAAATTAAATATTAAGCGAAAAAGCTTTACTTACAATTCTAAAGTACAAATTTGGAAATTTGTGGTAAAATCTTATGGGACCAGACTGCTGAAATCATTGGTCCCTAAAAAATGCATGGAAAGCAAGCCACTGTGGACTGCTTGCATATATCTAGCTACGGGTAGCATCAGACTGAGGTGCCCACTTTAACAACTGTGGGCAGGTGAACATTGCACAGACAGTGCCATCTAGTAGCTGCAAGTACAACCTGGCTACTTGACATTCAAATAAAGACAGACGAATATTATGACGAACATTATTCAGTACATGATGTAAAAGGCAATATTTTGTTTAACAGTGGCAGATAGGGTAACATTTTATAAGTACAGTTCAAATATGAAAACATCATTATAGAAAATACAAAAAGGGCTGAATGACACAGCCTATAGAAAATGATATAACATGAAATAAAGCCAATAAACCATTTAATAAATGAAAAATTATGAGCTGACTTAGATGGAAAAAACAAAAATAAAAATCTCTTCAACCGTATAAAGCCATTACTTGACATTTAATTTCGGGTTGCGCCTTGCAGTTACCAAAATGTTTTTTCCATCTAAGTAAGCACATAATTTTTCATTTATTAAATGGTTTATTGGCTGTATTTCATGTTATATCGTTTTCTACAGGCTGTGTCATTCAACCCTTTTTGTATTTTCTGTAATGATGTTTTCATACTTTGAACTGTACTTCTAAGCTCTGATGTAGACAAAAATGTAACTTTATGTGCTGCTGTTAAACAAAATATTGCCTTTTTCATCATGTACTGAATAATGTTCATCATAATATTCATCTGTCTTTATTTGAATGTTAAGTAGCCAGGTTGTACTTGCAGCTACTAGATGACACTGTCTGTGCAATGTTCACCTGCCCACAGTTGTTAATGCAGGCACCTCAGTTGGATGCTACCTGTAGCTAGACATATGCAAGCAGTCCGCAGTAGCTTGCTTCCCATGCATTCTTTAGGGACCGATGACTTCAGCAGTTTGGTCCCATAAGACCTTACCACAAATTTCCACACATTCTACTTTAGAATTGTGACTAAAGCTTTTTCACTTAATATTTAATTTATATGTGATGTGTAAGTACTGCTTCTTTTTGTACTGTTAATCAGTTTTCAGTCTCCATACCGTATTTCTATTTTTTTACATAAGCAAAAAGTAACCATGTCTGCTGTTGTCAAATGAAAGTTTGCTTGTGAGTTCATATACTAAATACTGTTCATTTTAGCATTCAGATGTCTAAGGTGTTAAGTAGCCTGCTTATATCTATGGCTACTAGATGGCACTCTTGGTGTAATGTTCACCTCCCCACACTTGCTAATGCAGGCGCCTCAGTCTGTTGCTACCTGTGGCTTTATAGGTATGAGCAGCCCACAGTGGCTCACCTTTCATGCATTCTTTTTAAAAATACTTTGTAACTAAAGCCTTTTTGGCTTGATATTTATTTTATATGTGACATGTAAGCACTGTCTCTTTCTTGTACTGTTATATAAAAATCTTTTTTTTCCATAAATTTGTACTTATGTTATAGGCTACTTTAAATATTTAGTTTCTGATGAAGGCATTCATGGGAGTGTTGAAACCTGGTCAAAAAGATTAAAAATTGTGACCAGGTGCTTATTGGGTTCAACTTTATTTTATTTTCTACAATTTTTTGCACCCTTTAGTTCTGTTATTAATGTATACAGAAACTTAAATGCCTTGTTTTCCACCTCGCTTATGTGCAGACCCAAATATAGTTTCCCTGCACTCAGGAGTTACACACAGGCAGTGGCATTCTCATGTGGCAGTGATGTCATCTGGTTCCAGTTTGTATACATACATTTTTGACCTACTACTATTTGGGAATATTACCACTTTACTGCCTCAGGACAGCCTTCTATTTTTGCCACCTGTGATGTGAAGTTCTCCATTGCCACCTGGTTTCTTTGGTGTAGGTATACTGTGATCCAACTTATTACTCTTCCATCTAGTTCCAGCTTCACAGTTTATTCAAGTCAATTTACTTTATCAAGAGCATCTGAGAGATCAGTTGTGGTCCTCTCATTCCTAACAAGACTTGCTAGAAACCATATAGCTGTGACACCATGAAAACCTTGATCTTTGTGCAATCACACTCTTATATGGGGTGAATCAAAATTTGCACACTCAGATGCCACAGCATGCTTCCTTGTGTATTGACAGTACAAACATTTCACAAGCAAAATGTTATTCTGTATTTATATTTGACAGAAAATGGAAGTAGAAAAGGCAGTTTAGCAATACTGAAGTCACATATACAACCAGTATTTTTGTTTGGTACTGTGTGACTGTGCTGCACGTGTAACACAGTAGGTAGAGCTTTGTGTTAGAATACTTGAGATTAAGAGTACAGTTCCTGCATGAAATGGTGTCTGGTTTCTTAAGCATTATACAGCAATGGCAGCAGATCTTACACAAAACACATGCCAATGCACAAATGAGTGTGCAGTCATTTTATTGTTCCACTTTAATGAAGTATTTTCCTTTAAAATGTTTATTCTGTTCTCTTCCATGGACTAGGGCCCTCCATGCCTTCCAGTTCGTTGTCAGCTTTGTTTCCCCCCCCCCCCCCCCCCCCCCCTCCCTTTTTTTATATATATACCACTTCCCTCAAAATAAAAATTGTCTTAATCTGACCTCTCTACATCTATCCTAGGTAGTTCCCCCACAACCATGCAATTCACATTGTTTAAGTATTTTGTTTTGCACTATTTCATCCTTTAAATTCAAATCCAGTTTTCATGATACCTGCCTGTCATAAGTTCATTCAGTTAGGAGATTACGTCACCAGTGGGTTAGCAACACTATTACTATATTTGTAATCATCAGGGTGTAACTAATTACGTCTTTCAGCTTTCAAATCAACAGCTACTTTTACTGATTGTAGTATGTGTGTCTCTGTGTTTAACATATCCACATTGATAAATTTTCTAGCTATTTCTGCCCTATGAGAGGTGATTAATTTTAACTGATTATTACTCTTAAAGAAAATTTCGACATGTCTGACCAATAATTTGCTATGGTCAATATTAAAAACACTCTTGTTGTAGTATGTGTATTGTTTAAAAAACAGTACATTTCACATTATTGGGCAGATCAAAACTGGAAAATAAATAATGAGTAACCATAGACCCTAAATAGGACACTAGTATTCAAACACAAAACTGTCCCACTGCACACACTGGGCAGCACAGCTAACCAATATTGAATGAAGATACTTGTTGTACATGTGATTACAGAGTGTTGATTTTTTTGTATCGAACATATGTGAAGGGCAAAATTCGGTTAGGGGCAATCTTATACTGTTTGTATGCAAGGAATTGCACTGTGGTGTTTAAGTGCACCCTTCTTGGTTCACCTTGTAAATCTTTTTGGAATTATTTCATATATTTTACTTATGATACAGTAAATCTAACTGGTGTGTAGTTTCTGTTCTCCTCTGTTCCCTTCCCCTTGCAGACAGCTTCTTACCCATTGATTGAACATGTCAGATGGGTACCCTGACATTTGGTTTGCACCCACTAAACATATTCACAGTACTATTGCTTTATGGCCCTTCTCTCCTCAGTAGTGTCTGACTTCAACTCAGCTTTAGCAAAAATGCATTCATTGTCAGCCATTGTATTTTTTGAAACTAATTGCTGATAGCTCTCTCCCAGATTAGAGTATTTGTTATGAGTTGATCATTTTCCTATGAGTCCACATTTCCGTCCTAAGCTGTTCCTGACATATTTACTTCACCCAATTACTACACTTCTACCTTCTGTCAATTATACTGTCATCTCTTGCTGTCTTTGCACTCTGAAGCAAATAATAAAACAAGTAATTAAAATGATTTATGCAAATAAAATACTGTGGCCCACTGGTATTACTACTGAGAAAGCTACCTCACCACTGGTTCTCCAATAGCTACTCTTCTGCACATTTGCCCCATTTAAACTACTTGATTTTATCTTAATTATTCATTCATTCATCTAGGAATCCTCTCAAAATGATGTAGGATTTGTCATCATAATACAGTGACAATAAATATATACAATCTTATCTGAAGTATCTGGACAACTATTAGTGGACATTAATATGCAGTGTGTCCACCCTTCACCTTCATAGTGGCTTGAATTCTGCTGGGAACACTTTCAATGAAATGTCTTAATGTCTGTGCAGGGATAGCAGCCCATTCTCCCTCAAGACCCAAAACTAGAGGAGGTAGGGATGTTGGACACTGAGGTCTGGAGCAAAGTCGACACTGTAATTCATCATGGAGCTCTGGGTGGGCCAGCCCATTTCAGAAATGTTATTTATGATAGGATACTTTGTCATGCCCCCCATGAACCATGGACCTTGCCGCTGGTGGGGAGGCTTGCATGCCTCAGCGATACAGATAGCCGTACCGTAGGTGCAACCACAACGGAGGGGTATCTGTTGAGAGGCCAGACAAACATGTGGTTCCTGAAGAGGGGCAGCAGCCTTTTCAGTAGTTGCAGGGGCAACAGTCTGGATGATTGACTGATCTGGCCTTGTAACAATAACCAAAACAGCCTTGCTGTGCTGGTACTGCGAACTGCTGAAAGCAAGGGGAAACTACATCCGTAATTTTTCCCGAGGGCATGCAGCTTTACTGTATGATTAAATGATGATGGCATCCTCTTGGGTAAAATATTCCGGAGGTAAAATAGTCCCCCATTCGGATCTCCGGGCGGGGACTACTCAAGAGGATGTTGTTATCAGGAGAAAGAAAACTGGCTTTCTACGGGTCAGAGCGTGGAATGTGAGATCCCTCAATCGGGCATGTAGGTTAGAAAATTTAAAAAGGAAAATGGATAGGTTAAAGTTAGATATAGTGGGAATTAGTCAAGTTCGGTGGCAGGAGGAACAAGACTTCTGGTCAGGTGACTACAGGGTTATAAACACAAAATCAAATAGGGGTAATGCAGGAGTAGCTTTAATAATGAATAGGAAAATAGGAATGCGAGTAAGCTACTACAAACAACATAGTGAACGCATTATTGTGGCCAAGATAGATACGAAGCCCACACCTACTACAGTAGTACAAGTTTATATGCCAACTAGCTCTGCAGATGACAAAGAAATTGAAGAAATGTATGATCAAATAAAAGAAATTATTCAGATAGTGAAGGGTGATGAAAATTTAATAGTCATGGGTGACTGGAATTTGGTAGTAGGAAAAGGGAGAGAAGGAAACGTAGTAGGTGAATATGGACTGGGGCAAAGAAATGAAAGAGGAAGCCGCCTGGTAGAATTTTGCACAGAGCACAACTTAATCATAGGTAACACTTGGTTCAAGAATCATAAAAGAAGGCTGTATACATGGAAGAAGCCTGGAGATACTGACAGGATTCAGATAGATTATATAATGGTACGTCAAAGATTTAGGAAACAGGTTTTAAATTGTAAGACATTTCCAGGGGCAGATGTGGACTCTGACCACAATCTATTGGTTATGACCTGTAGATTAAAACTGAAGAAACTGCAAAAAGGTGGGAATTTAAGGAGATGGGACCTGGATAAACTAAAAGAACCATAGGTTGTACGGAGTTTCAAGGACAGCATAAGGGAGCAATTGACAGGAATGGGGGAAAGAAATACAATAGAAGAAGAATGGGTAGCTTTGAGGGATGAAGTAGTGAAGGCAGCAGAGGATCAAGTAGGTAAAAAGACTAGGGCTAGCAGAAATCCTTGGGTAACAGAAGAAATATTGAATTTAATTGATGAAAGGAGAAAATATAAAAATGCAGTAAATGAAGCAGGCAAAAAGGAATACAAACGTCTCAAAAATGAGATCGACAGGAAGTGCAAAATGGCTAAGCAGGGATGGCTAGAGGACAAATGTAAGGATGTAGAGGCTTATCTCACTAGAGGTAAGATAGATACTGCCTAAAGGAAAATTAAAGAGACCTTTGGAGAAAAGAGGACCACTTGTATGAATATTAAGAGCTCAGATGGAAACCCAGTTCTAACCAAAGAAGGGAAAGCAGAAATTTGGAAGGAGTATATAGAGGGTCTATACAAGGGTGATGTACTTGAGGACAATGTTATGGAAATGGAAAAGGATGTAGATGAAGATGAAGATGAAATAGGAAATACGATACCGCGTGAAGAGTTTGACAGAGCACTGAAAGACCTGAGTCGAAACAAGGCCCCCGGAGTCGACAACATTCCATTGGAACTACTGACGGCCTTGGGAGAGCCAGTCCTGACAAAACTCTACCATCTGGTGAGCAAGATGTATGAGACAGGCGAAATACCCTCAGACTTCAAGAAGAATATAAAAATTCCAATCCCAAAGAAAGCAGGTGTTGACAGATGTGAAAATTACCGAACTATCAGTTTAATAAGTCACAGCTGCAAAATACTAACATGAGTTCTGTACAGACGAATGGAAAAACTAGTAGAAGCCGACCTCGGTGAAGATGAGTTTGGATTCCATAGAAATGTTGGAACACGTGAGGCAATACTGACCCTACGACTTACCCTAGAAGCTAGATTAAGAAAGGGCAAACCTACGTTTGTAGCATTTGTAGACTTAGAGAAAGCTTTTGACAATGTTGACTGGAATACTCTCTTTCGAATTCTGAAGGTGGCAGGGGTAAAATACAGGGAGCGAAAGACTATTTACAATTTGTACAGAAACCAGATGGCAGTTATAAGAGTCGAGGGACATGAAAGGGAAGCTGTGGTGGGGAAGGGAGTGAGACAGGGTTGTAGCCTCTCCCCGATGTTATTCAATCTGTATATTGAGTAAGCAGTAAAAGAAACAAAACAAAAATTTGGAGTAGGTATTAAAATCCATGGAGAAGAAAAAAAACTTTGAGGTTCGCCGATGACATCGTAATTCTGTCAGAGACAGCAAAGGACTTGGAAGAGCAGTTGAACGGAATGGATAGTGTCTTGAAAGGAGGATATAAGATGACCATCAACAAAAGCAAAACAAGGATAATGGAATGTAGTCGAATTAATTCGGGTGATGCTGAGGGAATTAGATTAGGAAGTGAGACACTTAAAGTAGTAAAGGAGTTTTGCTATTTGGGGAGCAAAATAACTGATGATGGTCGAAGTAGAGAGGATATAAAATGTAGACTGGCAATGGCAAGAAAAGCGTTTCTGAAGAAGAGAAGTTTGTTAACATCGAGTATAGATTTAAATGTCAGGAAGTCATTTCTGAAAGTATTTGTATGGAGTGTAGCCCTGTATGGAAGTGAATCATGGATGATAAATAGTTTGGACAAGAAGAGAATAGAAGCTTTCGAAATGTGGTGCTACAGAAGAATGCTGAAGATTAGATGGGTAGATCATATAACTAATGAGGAAGTATTGAATCGGATTGGGGAGAAGAAAAGTTTGTGGCACAAGTTGACCAGAAGAAGGGATCGGTTGGTAGGACATGTTCTGAGGCATCAAGGGATCACCAATTTAGTATTGGAGGGCAGCGTGGAGGATAAAAATCGTAGAGGGAGACCAAGAGATGACTACACTAAGCAGATTCAGAAGGATGTAGGTTGCAGTAGGTACTGGGAGATAAAGAAGCTTGCACAGGATAGAGTAGCATGGAGAGCTGCATCAAACCAGTTTCAGGACTGAAGACCACAACAACAGCAACAACATTGTCATGCTGATGTAAACAGTTATCATCTCCGAATTGTTCCTCTGCTGTACAAAGTACACTGAGCTCTAATGTTTGTTTTCATCCTTCCACATTTTGTGGCTTCATAAGAGCAGTAAGGAGACCACAAAAAATACCCACATACCCTAATGCCCCCTACTCCATATATCACTGTTGGCACTAGCTGTTGTGGCAGGTAACGTTCTCTGGACATTCGCCAAACATAAGCACTTACATCAGATTGCCACAGCATAATTCATCAATCCAAATCAGTCATTTCCAGTCACCAACTGTGCAGTAGTATTGCACTTTACGCGACCTGCATTGCCCCTTAACGTTGACTACACAAATGCATGGCTTATGAGGAGCTGCTCGACCATTGCACTCTATTCTATTTAAACCTTTCACGGCTGTGGACAGATGTGTACGCCTGGCAGGTAGAGTGCCCAGATAGCTGTGGGTATACGTGTACACCTGGCAGGTAGAAGGGCCAGATGGCTAAGGGCATTCTTTTACACCTGGCAGGCAGGAAGGCCTTGAAGGCTGAGCACAGGAGCAGGTGAACATGCACAAAAGAGTGGTGACTCACTGTTTCCACATTTCAACATTCCTGCCAATGCTGTCGTTATCTGCTTCTCTGTGTAATGTCGGAAAGCATTACAGCTTTCACCTGCTCTTGTTTCATTTCTGCTTAAGAATTGATTGAGTAGATTTCCTAACATACATAAGGGAAATAACACAAACATATATAATGTGAAGAACATGAAGTATCCTAATGAACTGACATATCAGGTTTACAAAAGAACATAGTAGCAAAATACTTGCAGGTTCTAACCAGCTCTGGTGGCCACACAGAATAGACAATGGCTTGCACAGCCAAGTAACTGTAATTTGATTTCCTAATCTGCAAAGTACATGATACAAACATATTTAATGTGAAAAGTAAACTAAACTCCATCTGAACAGGCCTTGGAAGGCTGAACGGTACCGACCGGCCGCCGTGTTACCCTCAACGCACAGGCATCACTGGATGTTGATATGGAGGGGCATGTGGTTAGCACACCGCTCTCCCAGCCGTATGTCCGTTTACAAGACCAGAGCTGCTACTTCTCAATCAAGTAGCTCCTCAGTTTGCCGCACAAGGGCTGAGTGCACGCCACTTGCCAACAGCACTCGGCAGACCAGATGGTCACCCTTCGAAGTGCTATAATGTGAAAAGGCAAGAATTATTCTACACATCTCACATATCAGATTGTCAAAAGGCAAGCAGTGCAGCAAAATATGTGCAGTTTCTTAGCAACACTTTAAGCTATGCAGACCAGAAGCAGTCCAATTTTCAGTGTCTTTCTAGGAACTGGTCTCTTTAAAAGATTATATCTTGAAATGTATTGGTCCAATATTAATGAGGTTGTTTTTTTTTTTTTATTTATAATTTACAGGCATGTATATTTGTCGTGTAAATCTCAAGTTATAGATTTTCCAGTTGCAAGTAAAGAAGTTTTTATAATTTTTGTAAACTAACTTTTTCTCAGACCCGTATAAACTTTTAATAGAAATCTTGGATTAATTTAAAAGTTCTATTTCATGGTTATCAAACAGAAACTAATGTGATTGTACAGTGCAATTCTGATTTCATAAAAAAATATTATTGAAGTTTGGTTCTATGCACATCGTAATGTGCGATTAGACGACAATGGCCGAAGCTTGCAGCAGTTCTAGAGCTAAGTCAGCCATCTGCAGATTTGTTACTCATGTGACATCCAGTGCCTAGTCCATGTTCGTCATCTCTGAACTCTCCTGATGAGCTCATTCTGCTGTTCTTGCTCGTCTACTAGATAACACAGTACTCCCTGCCTCCTTTTATACTTGCGAATCCACCTCTCATGACATCTAGTGGTCAATTCTGCATTACATAGAAGTGTCTGGATGCCTTTGATCAGATAGTGTGCAATTGTGCTTTTCTGAAGTGGATGATAGGTGGTCAGTCGTGGCTTTGATCTACATCTACATCTACATCCATACTCCGCAAGCCACCTGACGGTGTGTGGCGGAGGGTACCCTGACTACCTCTATCGGTTCTCCCTCCTATTCCAGTCTTGTATTGTTCATGGAAAGAAGGATTGTCGGTATGCTTCTGTGTGGGCTCTAATCTCTCTGATTTTATCCTCATGGTCTCTTCGCGAGATATACGTAGGAGGGAGCAATATACTGCTTGACTCTTCGGTGAAGGTATGCTCTCGAAACTTTAACAAAAGCCCGTACCGAGCTACTGAGCGTCTCTCCTACAGAGTCTTCCACTGGAGTTTATCTATCATCTCCGTAATGCTTTCGCGATTACTAAATGATTCTGTAACGAAGCGTGCTGCTCTTTATTGGATCTTCTCTATCTCTTCTATCAACCCTATCTGGTACGGATCCCACACTGATAAGCAGTATTCAAGCAGTGGGCGAACAAGCGTACTGTAACCTATTTCCTTTGTTTTCGGATTGCATTTCCTTAGGATTCTTCCAATGAATCTCAGTCTGGCATCTGCTTTACCGACGATCAACTTTATATGATCATTCCATTTTAAATCACTCCGAATGCGTACTCCCAGATAATTTATGGAATTAACTGCTTCCAGTTGCTTACCTGCTATTTTGTAGCTAAATGATAAGGGATCTATCTTCCTATGTATTTGCAGCACATTACACTTGTCTACATTGAGATTCAATTGCCATTCCGTGCACCATGTGTCAATTCGCTGCAGATCCTCCTGCATTTCAGTACAATTTTTCGTTGTTGCAACATCTCGATACACCACAGCATCATCTGCAAAAAGCCTCAGTGAACTTCTGATGTCATCCACCAGGTCATTTATGTATATTGTGAATAGCAACGGTCGTATGACACTCCCCTGCGGCACACCTGAAATCACTCTTACTTCGGAAGACTTCTCTCCATTGAGAATGACATGCTGCATTCTGTTATCTAGGAACTCCTCAATTCAATCACACAATTGGTCTGATAGTCCGTATGCTCTTACTTTGTTCATTAAACGACTGTGGGGAACTGTGTCAAATGCCTTGCAGAAGTCAAGGAACACGGCATCTACCTGTGAACCCGTGTCTATGGCCCTCTGAGTCTCGTGGACGAATAGCGCGAGCTGGGTTTCACACGACCGTCTCTTTCGAAACCCATGCTGATTCCTACAGAGTAGATTTCTAGTCTCCAGAAAAGTAATTATACTCAAACATAATACGTGTTCCAAAATTCTACAACTGATCGACGTTAGAGATATAGGTCTATAGTTCTGCACATCTGTTCAACGTCCCTTCTTGAAAACGGGGATGACCTGTGCCCTTTTCCAATCCTTTGGAACTCTTCGCTCTTCTAGAGACCTACAGTACACCGCTGCAGGAAGGGGGGCAAGTTCCTTCGCGTACTCTGTGTAAAATCGAACTGGTATCCCATCAGGTCCAGCGGCCTTTCCCCTTTTGAGCGATTTTAATTCTTTCTGTATCCCTCTGTCGTCTATTTCGATATCTACCATTTTGTCATCTGTGCGACAATCTAGAGAAGGAACTACAGTGCAGTCTTCCTCTGTGAAACAACTTTGGAAGAAGACATTTAGTATTTCGGCCTTTAGTCTGTCATCCTGTGTTTCAGTACCATTTTGGTCACAGAGTGTCTGGAGATTTTGTTTTGATCCACCTACCGCTTTGACATAGGACCAAAATTTCTTAGGATTTTCTGCCAAGTCAGTACATAGAACTTTACTTTCGAATTCATTGAACGCCTCTCGCATAGCCCTCCTCACACTACATTTCGCTTCACGTAATTTTTATTTGTCTGCAAGGCTTTGGGTATGTTTGTGTTTGCTGTGAAGTACCCTTTGCTTCTGCAGCTGTTTTCTAACTCGGTTGTTGTACCACGGTGGCTCTTTTCCACCTCTTATGATCTTGCTTGGCACATACTCATCTAACACATATTGTACGATGGTTTTGAACTTTGTCCACTGATCCTCAACACTATCTGTACTTGAGACAAAACTTTTGTGTTAAGCCATCAGGTACACTGAAATCTGCTTTTTGTGACTTTTGCTAAACAGAAAAATCTTCCTACCTTTTTTAATATTTCTATTTACGGCTGAAATCATCGATGCAATAACCGCTTTATGATCGCTGATTCCCTGTTCTGCTTTAACTGATTCAAATAGTTCGGGTCTGTTTGTCACCAGAAGGTCTAATATGTTTTTGCCACGAGTCGGTTCTCTGTTTAACTGGTCAAGGTAGTTTTCAGATAAAGTACTTTAAAAAATTTCACTGGATTCTTTTTCCCTGCCGCCTGTTATGAACGTTTGAGTCTCCCAGTCTATATTCGGCAAATTAAAATCTCCCCCCAGAACTATAACATGGTGGGGAAATCTACTCGAAATATTTTCCAAATTATTCTTCAGCTGCTCAGTCACAACAGCTGCTGAGTCCGGAAGCCTATAGAGACATCCAATTACCATGTCTGAGCCTGCTTTAACCGTGACCTTCACCCAAATCATTTCACAATTCGGATCTCTGTCAATTTCCTTCGATACTATTGCACTTCTTATTGCTATGAACACGCCTCCCCCTTCACTGTTCAGCCTATCTCTGCAGTATACATTCCAATATGAGTTTAGGATTTCATTACTGTTTACGTCTGGTTTCAGCCAACTTTCTGTCCCTAGCACTATATGGGCGTTGTGACCATTTATTAATGAGAGCAGTTCTCGGACCTTTCTATAGACGCTCCTGCAGCTTGCTATTAGCACATTAATATTGTCATTCCCTGTTGCACTTTGCCTGCTCCTACCTTGCCGCGTCTCAGGAGACGTCTTGTCGGGCCTAGGGAGGGAATTCTCTAACCTAAAAAACTCCCATGTGCACTCCAGACATGCTCCGCTACCGTTGTAGCCGCTTCCGGCATGTAGTGCATGCCTGACCTATTCAGGGGGACCCTACATTTCTCCACCCGATAGCGGAGGTCGAGAAATTTGCACCCCAGCTCTCCGCAGAATCGTCTGAGCCTCTGGTTTAAGCCTTCCACTCGGCTCCAAACCAGAGGACCGCGATCGGTTCTGGGAACGATACTACAAATAGTTAGCTCTAATTCCACCTCGCGAGCGAGGCTTTCTGCCTTCACCAATTCCGCCAACCGCCTGTACGAACTGAGGATGACCTCTGAACCCAGACGGCAGGAGTCATGGGTGCCGACATGAGCAACAATTTGCAGTTGGGTGCACCCAGTGCCTTCTATCTCCGCCGGTAGGGCCTCCTCGACATCTCAGATGAGACCCCCCGGCAAGCAGACAGAGTGAACACTGGCCTTCTTCCCCGACCTTTCCGCTATTTCCCTAAGGGGCTCCATCACCCGCCTAACGTTGGAGCTCCCAATAACTAATAAACCCCTCCCTCCGTGTGCCTGCTCGGACCTTGCTGAAGGAGCAGCCACATGTCCACTCACAGGCAGAGCGGGCGATGCCACACGGCCAGCCTCCACATTTGCCCTCTGCCTCGTGCGCCGCGAACGCCGCTGAACCCGCCACTCCCCTTGGGGAGAGGGTGGCCCAACTGCGCCCTGTACCTGCGAAGATGTCTCGACAGCAGGGACAGTGGGTGAAGCATGTAACAGCTGGGGTGTACCTTGCGACGCACCAGACTCCCCACTGACGCTACACTCCGAGGCAGCAGCCTGATGACGGCTGACCGCAGCCATCAACACACTCAGCTGTTCGCGAAGAGTAGCCAGCTCCTCCTGCGTCCGTACACAGCAGTCACACATCCTATCCATCCTAAGGAATCAATTTACTGAAGAGACTTAATCAACTTTTAACTAGGCTGCTAATTCACTAAAGGCAGCTGATTATTGACTAAACTGTGATTGCTAACCACTTCTTGTAGAAAACAATGAAAATAGCACTACCTGTCTCTGGACTGTATTAAAAACAAACACTAGCACTACTGGCACTGTGGTTGACTAAAGGGACTCTCTCTGACTATATTCAAAACTAACACAAAATCTATGGAACACTATTAATAGCACTCGACAATTAAAGCTTCCTAAAAGCAAAGACACATGGAAGAAGAAGTGTCAAGTAAGAAAAATACAGTTAATACTTAAATTAAGGTAGCTCACTGCACAGCAGACATGAAGCAGACGGCAGATAGGGCGACACTGAAGGAATCATCCCAGCATTTATAGATTTACCTATTCTTAATGTGACAGAGTTGCTTTCCTATTTACACTGATTGCATACTATTTGTTTTCTTTATATTCAGTGTTAATTTATTATGTACTGCCCAATCATAAACATCCTTGAGGTTTCATTTGCTTTATGCAATAGGAGCTTTGGTGTTTTATCTGTGAGTATGATGTTGTGTCATCAGCAAGGAGAACTTTTTCTCCGTGTGTCATACTATCTCAAAAGTCATTGACAAACAGGATGCATAAAAAAAATGCATACACAGTTTGAACTGTGATAGAAAATTTATTTTCAGTTCTACAAGAAGTGGAAAGATTAAAGTCCAGATTGTAAAGTAAATGTATTTTCTTTCTTTGAAGGTAATGTAACTGGAGAAAAATACCTAACAGTGCTTGTTGATTCCATATTCCCTGCCATTCATGCGTTATAGCTAATGACAGTTTTATTACCAACAAGATGCCATCCCTCTGCACTGTCATATGGATGTATGAGCATACCTGGATCAAAATTTGCCAGGCCAGGGGCAATTGCATTACCTCCACCCTCTCCAGGTCCTGTGCTGCTTGATTTCTTCATATGGGCCACAGTAAAAAGTTAGGTTTGCAAACATAAACCACATAACCTGAACACACTTTAAAATGAGAGTCAAATGGTCTCTGCACTTGGTTATGATGTATGAGTCAGTGGTGTCATGTACTCAGGGATGTATTGATACTAAAGGCCACCATTTTGAACATTTATCAGAAAGAAAGTACTTTACTTTTCAGATTGCACCTTTGTCCTACCATTTCTAGAAATTTAACCATGTAGAGTGGGAAATAAATTTTCTAAAGTGGCTCAAAGTTTTCTTTTTTTTATGCAGCCTGTGTATTAAGAGCATACCTGGGCTCGGTACACTATGCTATGTTTTTATGTCTCTTGTCTGCCTGTTGTTTTACTATAATTGTATCACCAGCAGACAAGGGAACTCTCTCTTCTATTTGTACCCTATTTTCCAGGTAATTCTGGGACTATTTGTGTGCTATTCCTCTTACACATAGTGCTTCTAGCTTGTTTAATGGTATTTCATGGTCAGCAGTGTCAGAAGCATTGAATAAGTTTAAGAAAATGCCTGTAACACAGACATACCTCCCAAGAGCTTAAAGTACCATGTCCACAGCTCGTAGTCTAGTGGCTAGCATTCCGCCTCTGGATCATGAGGTCCCAGGTTCGATTCCTGACCAGGGTGGGGATTTTCTCTGCTCGGGGGGTAGGTGTTTGTGTTTTCCTCATCATTTCATTACCATTCGTGGAAGTGGTGACACTTTAACTATATAAAGATTGGGAATTTGTACAGTCACTGATAACTGCGCAATTGAATATCCCACAAACCAATTGTCTTCATCCTCAAGTACCACTTTTTTGAACTTCTGTAATGGCTGATATTGTACTTCTTCCCCTTCCAAAACCAAACTGTGTTTCTGTATAAAGGTTATATTTATTCATTCAACTCATTAGTCTGTTTCCATGATTGATACAATTATTTTTGAGTGTGTAGAGATTAGTTGTAATGACCTGTAGTTTTCAGTCTCTCCACATTCCCTGCCTCTAGTAAGAGCTTGAGGTGTTCTGGAATAGTACCTGAACTAAGGGTCTGCCGGCCGCGGTGGTCTCGCGGTTCTAGGCGCACAGTCCGGAACCGTGCGACTGCTACGGTCGCAGGTTCGAATCCTGCCTCGGGCATGGATGTGTGTAATGTCCTTAGGTTAGTTAGGTTTAAGTAGTTCTAAGTTCTAGGGAACTAATGACCACAGCAGTTGAGTCCCATAGTGCTCAGAGCCATTTGAACTAAGGGTCTCATTTATTATACAGTGCTTGAAAGAAATATAGCACACTCAGATGTTAGGCCATCTTATTGAGTTCATCATTGTAGGAGTATATTTTAACAAATAAATTCAGACCAAATGAAACACACGTCACAATAACGCGCACCCAAACCGTTGCATCAGTACACAGTATACCCCTCTTCGACATCAATATTCTTGCATGCAAACAGTCATAAAGGTGCTGAGTGGCATCCTGCAATAGATTCTCCCAAACATCTTGCATGATTCATTGCAGTTACACAATGGTTCTTACAGGCTCAGGTGAATGAGAAAGATCCTGCTTCACCATGTTCCATACGTGTTCAGCTGCCAAGAGATCTGGTACCTTGATGGCTAGGACAGTTGTACACTTCAAAGAGCACATTGTGTCATAGCAGCCATATGTGAATGATCATTGTCCTGCTGAAAAAGTGCATCATATTTATATCTAAGAAATAGTAGTAGCAGGGGACTAACAACTTGTGCAGTGTAGCAGGCACTGCCTACTTTACTCTGCAGAAACACAAAATGTGGGAACGGGTTGTATCTGATGGCCCTCCATACGATGAAATATGAGGTGGGATGTGTGTGTTGTGGGCGAATGCATTCTGGAATAGAGCACTCACCGAGTCTGTGCTACACTCATGTGTTTCCATTGCTCGTATACAGACAAATCTACTCTCATCACTTAAGACAAGAGAGCAGCATTCCACATTCCAGTCGACTGTTTTGTGACACCAGAATAACCTTGCATGATGCTGTTGTGTTGCCAGTGGTAGCCCAGTTAGAGGCACTTGTGATCTTAGTCCTGCTGCAAGCAGATGGTTCCCAATATCCCTTGGTGACACAGCGGGTGCTAAATGTGTCCAGATTTGTTCCCTGAATGATGTTAGGTCAGTCTCCCCAAAAATTGGTTTAAACAATGTGCAGAATTTAGGGACTGTAGCATCTAAATTGTATTCCATGTAGACTTAAAGCCCGTCTTTGTGGCCTTATTATCTGAGAGTAATGATAAGAGAGACCAAAATCTTTTATTAATACTTTACTCTGTTCCCTGTCAGTACCTGTGAGTACATGGCCTAAGATTTATGCTGAACTTCGTAATACCCTGTATTTGAGACAGTTGCAGCGGGCTGGGTGCTGCAGCTTTCTGCGTGTATCTCAACCAATTACGTAATGCAATTTTGTAAACATCTGTATGGCAATGACTCAGTGTTGTTGTAGCTGTATAGATGACTATTTATTTCCACTGCAGCTGTTAGCACTACACTACACAGGTTAAAGCTGGCAACAGTGGCTCTATCAGATCTTATTAAGCTGACTTCACTATAGTAGCAGTGTTTATCAGTTGTGCTATATCAAAATACCCTGTGTGTGTGTGTGTGTGTGTGTGTGTGTGAGAGAGAGAGAGAGAGAGAGAGAGAGAGAGAGAGAGAGAGAGAGAGAGAGAGAGAGAGAGCGCGAACGAGCAAGCGAGTGTGGTCCAGTGTAAGAGAGGGTCTAAGGTTCCAGTCACATTGGTTTAAATAAGAAAGTATTCAGAATATTTAGGAAGTTATCCCTAATTTCCCATGTTAATATTCATGCATCCACATATTGTTACGTTAGTTTTGGGGGCTGAAACACTTTCTAGGATTCAGTTAATTTGTTAATAAAGTGTCGGCATTATCACTTGGTGAGTGCTACGTGCACAGAATGATGAGTTCTTATGGACATCTAGCTTTATGACTTCAGTGGCTACCAACTCAAAATGTTTATATACACTAACTGTGATCAAATCTTCTTCAGCTTTAAAATGTATGTCACTTTTGATATAAACTTACTAATAAACTTGCACCATAGCTGTTCCCTGGGAGATGTATGACAGTTACTGCTATTCGTACTCATGATTAAATTTTACAAGATTTTTTTTTATAAACATAGTGACATAATGGCATGGTTCACAGCAAATAACAATTCCTCTGTCTTCCAATTACCTGTGGGTGCTAATAATTGCCTTATATAATTACAAACTCAGTGAGCACGCATTTCCCTAATAATTACAAACTATGGTGGTGATATAAAATTGCTCGTTTACATGTTAACCAAATTGAAAAGAAACCTCTTCTAAGATTGCATTATTTACATCTATAGTGTTGTGTTTAGAAGTAAGATTAACGTGTTTATGCTCACTTTGGCTGTAATATTAGGTATGTCATCTAACAGTAAAACCATAGCTACACTTGTTTTGCTGTGTGGAATTGAGTTATCTATCCCTAAATAATCCAATACAAATAAACTACAAGCAGTGGAAACGAGATTTCTTTGGAAAGTCAGAGGTGTTACCAGGGAAGACCATGTAAGAAATGAAGATATTAGGACAATCAGTGGAAAATCCAGGACGGAATGTAACAATATTATGAAGAGGATAGGTGCTACTCACCATATAGCAGAGATACTGAGTCTCAGATAGGCACAACAAAAAGACTGTTACAAAATGAGCCTTAGGGCAACAAGGCGAAGCATACACATACATTCACTCACTCACACACTTGACCACAGTCTCTGACAGCTAGCTGCCAGATTCTTCAGCTGCCAGAGACTGTCGTCATCTGTGTGTGTGTGTGTGTGTGTGTGTGAGTGTGTGTGTGTGTGTGTGTGTGTGTGTGTGTGCGTGTGTGTGTGTGCGCGCATGTGTGTGCGTGCGCATTTTATCTTTTTTCAACAAAGGCCTCATTGGTCAAAAACTCATTTTGTGACAGTCTTTTTGTTGCGCCTATCTGCGACTTTGAATCTTCGCTATATGGTGTTTAGCAACTAACCTTTTCATAATATTGATATTGGGAATGAACTAGATATTAATAATATTAATGAAAAGATTGAAGACAATAAAACATTACTGAAACATCACCTACAAAGAATGAGTACAAAGGGAATCCCACATCAGGCCATGCTGTACCAGCCTAGAGGAAGAAGTGATGTGGGAAAACGCAGAACAAAGTGTCAGTTACAAGTGAAGACAGAACAGGCACAAGTAGCTAAACCTTGGTGTGCAGAGGAAGAAGATGATCTAACAGTAACCAGTTACTATATTAACATCTTCCTCCAGATGTGTCTATTGTTCATTTTGGGAAGTCAAAGATTGTCTTTCTCTTCTTCTTCTTCTACCTTTTTGGAGGGGGGGGGGGGGGGGGGGGTGTTAGTAGGTGACATCTAAAAGTAATTCTGCCATCAGATTGTAAATTGGCACTACTAGGACTTCCACCAGAGTTGTGACTGTTGTAACACAATATTGAAGAAGTTTGCTTTACTACTTTGTAATTGTTTTGAGTTAATATTTTGTTTGCTAGACCCTTTTTATTCTAGTTGTAAGCATGATGCAGTAGATATATCAACATCCTCTTAATGGAGGAACAGGTTGAATTCAATCTTATGTGCAACTGCTTTGATGACTATAGCATTCTACAAACTTTAGGTTATTTGGTGCCCTCAATGTAATCTTTTCTTGGCACTGAGAATTGTATCACAATTATTATTCTGTGGATTGTGTTATACACTGTTTTATAATATACAAAAGTGCCGTCCTTCCATAAAAGAAGAGGATTTTCAAATATTTGCTCATGTATGCTTGTAGAGAAACAATTTTGTCCGCAGCTCGTGGTTGTGCGGTAGTGTTCTCGCTTCCCACGCCCGGGTTCCCGGGTTCAGTTCCCAGCGGGGTCCGGGATTTTCTCTGCCTCGTGATGACTGGGTGTTGTGTGATGTCCTTAGGTTAGTTAGGATTAAGTAGTTCTAAGTTTTATGGGACTGATGACCATAGATGTTAAGTCCCATAGTGCTCAGAGCCATTAGAGAAACAATTTTAATTTAAGTTAGGAGAAAGGGCAGCATTGGTCATAAATTTTTAATCTGTGTATTGCAGATTAATTTCAGCTACTGTGTAGTTATCTTCAATGCAGTTATGTCCAAGTCTTGATGATTCATCATAAATAAAATAGCACATGGTACCACATTGACAGTTATGCCATTACATGCATGTCAGTGTGGTACCATGAGTTCAATGTCAATGTGGTACCACAAGTGATTTTATTTATGATGTTTCATCATGACTTGGCTATAATTGCTCTGAAGATAGCTGTGCAGTAGCTGAAATCAATCTGCAATAAAGAGATTAAAATTTTATGACCAGTGCTGCTCTTTGTCTTATCTTGGATCGCATTAATATGATCATGGAGCATGCTGTTTCAAATGGAGACATATCTGAAGAATAATTTGAATGATTTCAATTTGTTTTTCAATTTCTTGTGTAAAATTCAGAAAGCCTGTGGCTGTAGATTTTGTTATTATTAAATAAGATGTGCTGTGTCACTTGTCCAATCTTCAACGGCTACTGAAGATTATTATCCATGTAACTGGCATTTTGGTTATTCTTAAAACAATGTTCCATGTAAATGATATTAATCACTAAATTGTACTTTTTTCAGCATATTAAAGGCAATGTTTTGGATATTCGAAACATATCTTTTGCTGCAGGTGGTGACTATGAGTGTATTATAAAGAGTGCTGTTGGAAGAATTACATCTGTAAAACCCATCTTATTGTTGAAGGACCTCCAGGCCCACCAGGTATTTGTTATACAACAAATGTAATGTTCTTTTGGTTGTTTTATATTAATGTTGTTACTTGTTATGCCTGTCAGTGTTGTCTGTGAAGGTTATGGTAAGGATAACAGTTTTATTTTAGTTTATCTTTAAAGCCATATAACTTGAATCACCATCCCCATCTGCCAAATTTGAACCAAAACCTAGCTATATTATGGTGTCCTTCCTAAGTCAGCTCTCTTTAGTCTGTTCCCTGTTTCTTTAGGCAGAGTTCGGGCAGATTATCTCAATTCATATTCATTGCAAATGTTCTGCAAACATGTCCCCCCCCCACCCTCACCCCCCTTGGTCATAAACTAATAAAGTTCCATTTCTCAATTTTATCAAATAAAACATTTTAATATAAAAAGCTTTTAATGCCTTGGCCACAATTTTCAGTATACAACTAAAGCACAATAACTAGTTTTTGTTGTTTTCTATAACAATCTTCAGAGAGTTCAAATTATAAAAATGCTGTGAACATGCATTAGCTGTATTTCTGCAATGACATGCAGTCATAATATGAGCAAGCAAGATATTGACAGTATGTTGTTAAAACCTTCATTGCGAGCCAGGCTGTGAACCATAATCTCACAAGATGATGGTAATAAAGAAGGAAAGTGACCATCGTCTTGCAACCTGGCTCACTCATGATGAAGTTTTTAGCTACATACTGTCATAGTCTTGTTGGTCCGTAAGACAAATGCAAGTCATTGCCTTATATTTTCCCCTGACTTTGCTACACATTTTTATCGTCAAACTGGCAACTTTTTTATGCCATCTTCGAATAAAGAAGAGAGATCCATGTACAGCCACTTGCTCACAAACTCCTCTACCGCTGCGTTGTCGTCAAAGCGATGTCCTCTGTGCTCTTCTTTCAGATTTCCCAACATGTGGTGGTTGCAGCATAATGAGTTGGGGAGTTTCCCAAAGACTTTTCTCCAGTTTTCCATCATTAAAGAAACAGTGTATGGCCTTGTATTGCTGTACAAATGAATCATCATTAGTGACAATTGCTTGAATACTTTCACAGTTTATCCATGCTGCTGAAGTAATTTCGAAAAGTTTTATGTGCTGTTCTTCGGCAACAGGTTATGTACGGCATGAATGTTGTCTGATGTGATACTTGTTTGGGATTGCTTTTGGCACGGTGCAATTTCCACAGCTACCTATCCTGCCACAGTTTTATGCCATTCATACACTGGGATCTTAAAAAGGGTTTCTTCCCCAAACTGTGCACGGAGCCTCTTTAAAATTTCCATGGGTTCGGAGCATCCTTTCACAAAAAACTTGATTATTATGCGCCGTCCGCCAGACATGAGTGGTTACATTACTGCGGCATCACAGTGCTATTCCCGACATCCCCCAACATCCTGTCAAGGTGGCAGCCATTTCCATCCACTGTCACATTGCTAGATTTAAATTCTGGTTCATATTTGATACACCCAGGTATGTTTCATAATACAACATATTGGTGTCAGTGAGAAAGGTATATCACAAACTACTTTACATTCCAACAATTGTTCCAGCTGTAAATAGAGTTCATCATAAAATCATGCAGAAAGGTATATGATTTCAGAATAAAATTTTCAGTCTGCAGCGGTGTGTGTACTGATATGAATCTGTCTGGCAGATTAAAACTGTGTGCCAGACCAAGTCTCGAACTTGGGACCTTTGCCTTTCACTTTGCTCTTACCAACTGAGCTACCCAAGCACAACTCCCAGCCCATTCTCACAGCTTTACTTCCGTCAATGCCCCGACACCTAACTTTCTAACTTCACAGAAGTTCTCCTATGAAACATGGGAGACTAACACTCCTGGGAGAAAGAACAACTTTTGTGGAATTGCTTTATAGTATAATCCTACTTTAACATTTTCAGAACTAATATTCTCCCACTATTGATAACATTTGTTATTGCTCCAGTCAAATTTCCTCAGTTTACAATGTTAATTTGCACCCACTTTTGCGTTAACATTTTTATAATTTTGTCATGATTCACACTTAATGAAACAGTGTTGCTGGAGAAAAAACTGGCGTAGTCGGCATAAAACGACCCTGGCATGACATTGGTCTTTTCAGTTAACTTTCATAACACCTGGGTGCTCCACACAATTGGTAAAAGTTGGAACAATTTGTGCTTTGTCTCCTGGCACATACTTTCTCCCTCTACCTGCGAGGAATTTTGTAGTAACTACACACACAGAATGGAAATCACTTAAATGAGAAAACTGTTTAGAACTTCCATACACAATGCCAGGGGGAATCCAATACAGTGCCAAGAAAAGTCAAGTTAACACGAGAACACACAATAACAGATTCAGGCAGAGTGCACTCCACTCCATTATTATAATGTGTAGATTGCTCGTCAGTCTCTCGAGGTGGTGCTGTCAGTCGTCTGTGCATGCCAACCTCGATGCAGTGGCGCTTCCAGTGTTAATTTGTACCACCGCTTGGTGGCTGGACCTGCACCGCTGGCATGGATGAGTTGTATTATGACAGTAGTTGGTGTCAGGCTACTGGTATGATGCTCAGAAAAATACTGAAATAGCGCTACCACAGTCCTCACCCCTTGGAGGGTTGACTGTTAAACGATGCAACCCCAGGGTCCCTCCCCCACATCATGGCATGACATAGGTACCCAGGAAACATATGTCCATGCCTTTCTGATCATCATAGGCAGGTGCCCTTGATGAGGACAGAAGCCCCCTGCTATTAGCTGCAACTGGAGAGTAGGCCCGGAAACAGCTCTGATAGTGATGACTCCCCTGTGGGCAAATGTCCAGTGGTGCAACGCCAACAAAGGCGGCGGACGAGGGGGAGGGGGGTGCTGAAGATGAATCCATGGGGACATCTGGCAGCTCTAGGGAGGGAGCAGGTACTGGCTGCTGGACCGGCACCTGTGAACTCCTGCTGAGTGAGGGCTGGAAAAAGTAGCACATGAATGTGTGGTGGACAAAGGGCTCAGCCTAGGAGCTGGAGCCAAAAACAGGGAAGGTACCCCCAGGGATGGAGGAAAAGACAAAAACCCAGACACCACAAAGGAGACTGTGCAGATGCAGCAAAC
Source organism: Schistocerca gregaria (assembly GCF_023897955.1). Taxonomy (NCBI): domain Eukaryota; kingdom Metazoa; phylum Arthropoda; class Insecta; order Orthoptera; family Acrididae; genus Schistocerca; species Schistocerca gregaria. Next base: position 207,529,547 of record NC_064931.1, read on the forward strand.
GCTGGTCCCCCCTGCGGGCGTAATTGATTGTGGTATCAGGCCACCAGCCTGTACTCCATATGCAGCATAAATTGGAGTTCACATGTGAGTCTTAATTTGGCACCACAGCTTTTGGCTTTCTGTAGTGGCATCATGAGGCAGTGCATATACAGGGTGAAGCAAAATTCATGCACTCGGGCTTCGCAGTGCAACTCCTCACATGCCAGTGAAAGCAAAAATGTCTCTCACCAAATTTCGGTGTGCAAGTACATCCGGCATAAAAAGGACATTAAAGAGTGGCACTCTGGCAACACTGTAACCACATGTATGGTAACTAACTGTGTCAGCACATCTTAGCTCTGCTGTACAGTTGGTGCAGTGGGCACAGTTTTTGTTAGCATGCAGGAGGTTGAGAGTTCAATCCTGGGTTGGGCACTTTTTTGCTAATTTCATTCTGACCTTTCATACTGTAATATACACCATTTCTTAGGTCACATGTATCGTAAATTTACAACATTTTGTAATGCCGAACATAACAAATATGTGGTTAGACAAATAAGAAAGGGACAGTTGAAACAAATGGCGTGTCATAGGACAGAATAACTACAAAAACAATATCAATTTCGAGATGCTAGAGATGATAGCACAGCACAATAACACAACATGTACTTGTCATTTATACTACATATAACGTGAGCGTTCAGATGTCATACATTATCAAGCAGTGGCAATAATAATGTCTATATTAATGACCGCATGACCTTCACAACAGAATACGTTGTCCTCAGAACAACAGATGCACAAAGCAACCTCCCTGCACATCTAAACATTGCGCAACCTGCCGTATCATTCAGCTCTGGGCTCTTTGCAGCAAAGCTGTGTCCACAGTAACAAGAGCAGCATGAACACTCGCTACCAATTCTTCCACATTGTCAGCAGAGTGGAGTACATGTGCTCCTTCAGGTTTGCCCACTGGAAGAAATCCAGGGGATTTAGGTCAGGTGAACATGGTGGGCATACAACTGGACCTCCACGTCTCAGCCCTTTCCCTGGAAATGTTCTGTCCAAATACTGTCGCACATTAATTCCAGAATGTGGAGGTGCACCATCATGTTGGAACCATATCCTGTGCCGAACATGTAATGGAAGATGTTCCAGCACATCAGGCAGATAGTTTGAGAGGAATGTATGATACCTTCATGCAGTCAATTGGTCAGGCAACACATAGTGGCCCAAACACCTGTTGTCTGATGTTCCGGCCCATACGTTGATACCAAAGTGAATTTGATATCCACAGTCATGAGTGATCAATGGTGGGCATCGTGCATATTGAAGACAATATGCTGCTTCATCCAACCATATTACAGTGTTCACAAAGTAATCTTTGCCATCCGGTTGTCATTGAAACCATTCATAGACTTTAATCTCCTGATGGCGATGTGCAGGATGCAGGTGTTGTGTGAAAGTATAATTATAAGGGTGCAGCCATTGCTCATACAGCACGTTAATGACTCTGCACTGTGAGATATGCAGCTGCCTTGCTCTGCTACGTGTACTTCATTGAGGTTCTTGGTGTATGACCTTCAGAATAGCTTCTTCAGTAGCTGGAGTACGGAGAGTATATGAATGACCTCTGTCATACGATGGTGGAAGGAGAGAACCTGACTCCTGAAGGCACAGCTCCATGTGACAAAAAACATTCTTATCTGGATAGTGTTGATGAGGATAATTAGCAGCATATTCATGAGTGGCAGCACCAGCTCGGTTATCAGATGCACCAAGGACCAAAAGCATATTCACATATTCATTGTTTTTGTATGCCATATGTCGGCCACACCAGTTTAGAGGTTTACAACGAGAAAATTCGATATGTCTATGCATGTACATCGGAGTCTGTCATGGGTATGTTACTCCTCTCACAACTAGTCCCTGTCCTATGAACAGCGTATAAAGTACAAACACACTGTCAGTCCTACGCATTGTTCCATCTAACACTCATTACCCCTCTGACAGATATTGTTCTGTATGACTCATCCTGACACCGCTGATGGGAAATGTTTGATTTTGAATTACATTGTTTCTGTAATGGTAATAGACGTGATGTTTCCGCAATCCAATCAATACAATAATAATAATAATAATAATAGTAATAATAATAATAATGATGATAATGGTTTCAGATACGTACTAAACAGCATGTGGTTACTAGACCAACTGGTGAAAGGCATAATTAGTGGGATCATTCTGGTAACACATACAAATAGTAAGCATTATTCGCGAAGCACATTGCTGGTCCTACAGGTAACATAAAGCCCTAACGAAATGTAATGGACTTGAGGAAGACAAGAATAATAGTTGGTACTAAACTATGGGGCCGCTGGATGAGGCTACAAAGAAAACAGGTTTCACATCTAGTAGATGAAGTGCTACAAATAAATTCATGCCCACGACATGGAAAGGGCATCTTTCAAAGCTGACCAATCTTCCATTTATAAGATTGTAGTATGTAAGTGCAAATGTTCTCTAGAGGACCCGCTGCAATCGCTGTTGATGATTAAGATGCCAGATACCATACCACCTGGACTATATTTACAAAATAAAAAACGTATGCCTACACCCAGGATCGAACTATCGACCTCCTGCATGTTAACCCAAAACTGCATCCCCTACACCAACTGTACAGCACAAAAAAAATCTGTCCAGACAGAGGTAGTTACCACACATTTGGTTACAGTGTTTCCAGATTGCCACTCTTTAACATCCATTTTCTGCTGGATGCACTCGCCTGATGAAATCTTGTGAGAGACATTTTTTTTTTTTATCACTGGCATGTGAGGAGTCATGCTGTGAAGCCCGAGTGTGCGAATTTTGCTTCATCCTGTATATGTTATAGTGCAGGTTATGGCCTTAGAGCTGTGACAAGAGCAAAGTACAAGGAAGACAAAACCCTAATATTAGATCCGAAAAATAGATTTCACATAGGGATAAATCAGGCTACACAAACTAAATAAAAGAAATTACACTCAAAAATTAAAGAGATGTCTGCAGTGGCAAACTAACCAAGAGCTGGTGTGTAAATATCACCTGCAGACACACCATTTTTCCAAGATTTTTAGAATTTCATCGTATTAGTTGATGTAGGAATTTTGAATAACTAATTTTTAGTTTAACAGCTGCTGCATCACACTTGGGAGCAATCTTCTGCTTATAATCCACAATATATACAATGTGGTCCAACAAATCATGAAGTTTTAATGACTCGATTTTTTGGTTACATATATTAAGTTTATGTATTTGTTTATCCCAAAATCTTCTCTCTCACACACACACACACACACACACACACACACACACACACACACACACACTGCTGCAGAAAGTCAGACATAGGTTGCTGTTCTTGTAGTTGCAGAAGTAGCAAAAATGTACCTGCCAACCAGTGTTTTCACTGTTTGCAGTAACAAAATGAAAACACACTGAAATCGAATGGAGTGCAGCAGCAATTACTCCACAATAACTATCGCAGGATGTCCATGTTTCAGTATACTGCCACCAGGGAGCATTGGTGAAGGAAAGTAGCACAACAAAGTACAACCAGGTTGAACTATTTGTGGCATGACAAAAGTTGCATTTCTTTAAGTTGAGCCACTAAAAACTGGGAGTTCACACATGTAACTGTAGTATGGCACAGCTGTGATGATGCTCTTGTTGTATGTGTGAGCCCATCCCAAAGACTTACCAACCCCACTATTTGTCGATAACTGCCCAAATCCAATGCTCACAGTGACTAAAGACGCAAGCCCAGGCGGTGGTGTGCAGTGCAGCAACCAGGTTGCCATAGGTGAGCATGGAGAAAGCAGGAGGATATGCACCACCATACCCAGCTGGTGCCCTTGTAGCAGTTTTGTTAGGCTCCTCTTGCCAAGCGTGGACCTGGGGGTTCTACCCTGGGGTGTCTCTGAAGTACTTCTTCATCTGATTTGTGAGCGGTGTTCTGCCGCCCTGTTCAACTGAGGGTGGAACAGAAGCACAAGCACTCTGACGTGGTGGACAGCATGTTGCACACAAAAATCTTGAAAAGTCTGTGAGATAAACTGCAGCCCATTGTCCATCACCAGGGTGTGGGGGAAGCCTCCTATGGAGGAGATATAATTGAGGCCCACATTGTCAGTTGCACCATCATGGAATGGTTGTTAACAATGTATGGAAGCTGGGAGTAGGTATCTGTGACAATCAACCAATATGAATCCAAAACGGGCCTGTACTGACCACTTCCTCTTGAATATACTGCCACACATGGTGAAGAACAGCATCTGAGTCAATCGGGTGAGTTCATCATAGGGAACCTGTCCACTGAGCTGCTTTGTCAAATTAAAAACAAGACTTCACCCCGATCACAGCTGGGTTCAGGGGTCCACAAGATGATTTGAGAGAGCATCTGTGTTTTATTTCTAAGCCATTGGACATAATTGAATCTTCTAGTGAAAACGACTGGAGAACAGTACCCACCATTGAAGTCTATTTCCCATTTATCGAGCAGATGGACCATGGGACTAAAGGTTTGTGAACTGTAATGAGGAAAAACTTGACACCATATAAGATTGCATGAAACTTCTTGATTGCATAAATAATAGCAAGGGGGGGGGGGGGGGGGGTCTCCTTGATTTGAGAAAAATTCTTAAGTGCTACATTGAGTGTTGGAACCATCTGGATTGCAGTGGGCCCGTACACCTCCCAGGCCATTCTAAGATGCATATGGGAACAGACACGGGACTGATTGAAGACTATTCTTCACACTCTTGAATGCTTGTTGACAATCGGGTGTCCAAACAAATGATGCGTCCTTTTCTAGCACTTGATTAAAGAGGATATTCTATGGTAACTATAACATACAATGTTTCCTAAAAATGCCCGAACTTCCTTCACATTAGTTGGATGAGGGCGGCTACAGTAGCTGCAGCACAATTGTTTGTTGGCTGGATCCTCCATTTGTAATTGGCATGTCCCAGGTATTCAGTAGAGGATTGGAAGAAATCTGTGTTATCCAGATTGCACTTGAGACCTAAGTTCCACAAGGTCTGAAACAGGTTGGAGGTTCACTGTAGATGTTTCTCGGTGGTGGGACGTGTGGCTACAATGTCATCTAGGTAGTTTATAGAGCAAGGAACATATGTAGGTTGCTTAAAAAAAACCTTGAAAAAGGGCCAGAGCACCCACAACCCCAAAACCAACAGGTTCTACCTGCAGAGACTATAGAGTATGTTGACCACAAGGAACTGGTGTGATTCCTCATCCAGCAGAAGCTGTAGTACTTCTGGACACTGGATGGGGTATGTGTTGACTATAGTCCGCGCATTAATTATAACCTTGAAACCGACACATAGACGGAGCTTGTCATTTGGTTTCTTGATAATCACCAGTGGTGTAGCTCATTTGCTAGACGTTGGTTCAGTGACATCCACAGCAGTCGATCTGTTGAGTTCTTGCCTGTCTTTGTCACAAAGCTCTGAAAAACATGAAGTTGTGCCATGAATTTGAGAGTAATATGCACTGTAAAATGTGTGACCTTGCCTAACCCAGATGAAATGTCCAAATATTCCTTGCGTAGTTCATCTTATCCCTGATACAGCACAAGGTTGGGAGCCAAGTTAACCAAATCTGCAACCATGAATCCAACAGCTGTAAAAGCATCCAAGTCAAACAGATGTTCCGTTAAATCACTATCTGCCCCAAGGAAGTTTAGGGGTTGGACCACTTCCTTGTATGCCATCTCCGCTGTAAAAGTGCTGAGAATAGGGATGTGTTGTCTTTTTATAATTGACAAGGCAGCACATGGTAGAAGACAACAGAGGGGAGACAAGGCGCAGATACATGTTAGAATTAATAAGTGATGCTGCCATGCCCATATCCGCTGGTAACCTTAGGGGTGTCCCATTAACACGTACACTGATGAACAGTTTGTTGGAAATACTCACAAGATTGTCGCACATACGACTGATGATGTTAATGTCCATAGATTGAGAGATTGGTGCTGACCGAACATGGCATACCACTGCAATGTGTCCTCTTTTTTTCTACAGTGGTGGCAAGAAGACCAACACTTAAGGCAGGTGGGCCAGTCACATTGAACAAAATAAGTGAAGTAGGAAGGTAACGGCTAGCGAAAACCCATCTGCAGCCGCCCCTTTTTTGTGGAGTGTGGTGGCCAGGCTGTGTTGTACCACTATGATTCCCTCTAACAAATTCATAATGAAACGCCTGTCCATATTGTTGTCTGAATTGACAACTGCCACTGACCAGGAATCTAATTGACAGCCCGCTGCACACACATCTTCAAACAATTGTGTAATAGAATGGATTTCTTGCAAAAGTAGGCTTTTCAAATAGCAGCATCCATTGGCAGACTTCTCTGTTGGGAACCATCCTGATGATAGCATCCTGAACCATAGTATCAGGGTAACACTCCTCAGACTGGGCACTAGTGAAACGATACTTTCGACTAAGACCTTGCAACTCTACAGCCCATATGATTGACAGGGTTGCTCCCTGCACTGGTAAAACTCCACTCCCATGGGGAAAAAGAGAGAAAGAAAACCATGGGTATGTTGGTCTTAACACTTTGCTGTCCACAGATCTCGTACAAATTTATTAGCTTGGCGCCGTCAGTGCTAATTTGCATTACTTGGCTTGTCGCCGGCCATTCTTGGCATTATCTGGAGATTAAAAATTGTTATGTTTTACTAATCTCATTGCTCTCATAAGTTCTCAACATTGTTCCCCTACTTTCATTATATTTCGAAGATATATGTATGTAAATAAACACAAAATTTGTTTGTTTCCATTGTCTTTGGTACTTATAATTTCTCTTTCATATGATATGCAGCAAAACAGTCTTCAAGATGTAATGAAACTCCACAAGATGTACACATTAAGTTTTTTTTTTACATAAATGGCAGTTTATTCATTATCGTTTATTCGTTTTGGAAATACGTAGGCCTATATGTTGGTGTTGTTTTATGTGACCAGAAAATCTGTCAACTGGATCATGATGTGTCATACGTGATGTAGTGGCAACCTCCTAATTTTGCTCCATGTATTCATCATAAATAATTGTATTATCTCTTTTGTCTGCCATGATGAAAGGGCACAAGTACTTATAAAAACAAAAACTTGTTGACGTGTGTAACTTATTGTTACCTAAACAAAACACCGACAGAATGCAAAAGATACTAAAGTGCTGCTGCCAGCCACTGCGTGATACTCTGCTCGTCACCACTGTGGTGTTGCCGACCACTGAGCTATACTCAACACATGATACCACTGTGGTGTCGCCGGCCATTGACTGCTATTTTGTGCACAACACCACTGTGGTGTCGCCAGATGGCAGTGTGTTAATATGATGTCAACAAGCCTCACATTTCGTCCAATGGTAGGGATGTTGGATGTTGAAGAAGTGCAAACTTTACTGACAAGTGATACATTTGTAAAAATATCCACAACAGAAAGAGGGCTTTAATGAAGTTAGCGTCTATTACCATGAAAGCTGTGAAGTGTTGCCAGAGACAGTTCTTATATGCCTTCCAGTCCTTGGCGGCTTGATCGTAAGTGGGGAAAACTGGTGAGGTTGTGCAAACAGGCTGGTCAACACCCTTTCCAACATGGCCATGTGCGTCTGCTACTGCATATCCAGATTCTTCTGGTTTTCCAACTGTTGCTGCAGAAAGCTTTGAAGTGCTACCTGCAAAAAGGCACCTGTCAATGTCATCACTTCAGTGAAAAACACAAGTGATTGTTCAACTACGCTTGTCCACCACTTGTGTACTAACTACACTATGGACACAGAATGAAAATTGCTTTAATGAGTAAACTGTTTAGAAGTTCCATACATAGCCCAAAATGCCAGGCCGAATCCAATACAATGCAAAGAGTCCAAAGAGCAAAGCTAAGTTAACATTATAACACAAAATAACAGAGTGAGGCCTAGTGCACTCCACTCTGGGATTATATCAGATAGATTGCTTGTCCATCTCTCAAGGTGATACTGCATGTCGGCCCTGATGCGGTGTTGCCTCCAGTGTTTGATTATGCTGCTGCACAGTGGCTGGACCTCCACTGCTGGGCACTGGTAATGGCAAGGATACAGGGTACAGAATTTATATTTGGTGTGATGAATATTGGTAGTGTACTGGTTGGTATAGTTGTGATGATTATAAATCTAGGTCTATTGTCACAGTGTGTTATGAAATGGAGAAAACACTTAAGGTTCATAGTAGAGTAGACAAATGGTATACTTTTTGTTATTGGAAGAAGTTTTAGGGAAGTGTACCTGATCTATAAAGGAAATAGTGTATAGAACACTAGTGTGACCCATACTTTTTAGAGTGTTTGGGAATCTTACCAGTGAAGCAATTCAGAGGTGCCTCTGTCCACGTGGACACTTTGCAGAAATTAAAGTGTGCCATCAAGTCCAAATACCCAGGAATGTTGATAGACGGCATCATTCTGTTGCAGAATAATACCTGCCCACATGTTTCCCAGGTTGTTTCATCTACACTGCAGAAGTGTCACTGGAGCACTGTTACACATCCTCCGTACAGTACCAATCTCTTTCCCTGTTTTCCTTATTTTTGGGGCCCTGAGCAAAGAGATTTGTTGCCGTAGAGTTGCTTCAGGTGGATATGTACGTGCCTAGATACAAACATGATTCCATAGGCAACCACAAACATTTTTCCACAAAGGCATTGACCATCGTGTTTCACAGTGGGATAAATGTATTAACAGTTATGGCAATTACTTTTCAAATAATAAACAGTTTACTTACTTTTTTCCATCTGTGACAGTTTCATTTCACTGTCCTTTGTATGTCAAGCTGTATAAACTGTAGACATCGCAGTTGCATTTCATTATGAGGCTGCTTAATAGTGATAGTAATGAGTGTTTCTTACACTGTACTGGGTGATGTGATGCAAGAACACTTAGAATTTGTTCAGATCCAGTTCTGAAATGCTTTTTAATTTGTCCAATGTTTAACTAAAGAACTTCATATAAATGCTGAGATTCAGATGGTTAAAATTCTCGATTCACATTCTGGTAGGAGCTGGATTCAGAGTATAGTTTGACTGTCAGTATGGTTAATTTGGGAGGAACAAAGTCAATCTGCTTCTGTATCTGTGCACTATCCCTTTTTTAATGTGTCTCTGATGTCTTTGTTGTTGAAGGGACCTTAAATCCCTGTCTTCCTTACTTCTTATTTTCCGATTTGAACAGTATGATGTGTCAAGTGAAATTGAGGGACATATTAGACTCTTTACTATGTGAGAAATCTTTAAATCACTCTATAGTTTGAAGAAGATAATTTTGGATGTCTGCAGTGGTGATTAATGTACTTGTGTCCTGTGAATTATACTGCTGTATAAGCAATAGATTAAAGTGTTACTACCATTGCTAATAGAATGATTAATTAACATTTCTGATAAGATTTGTAGAGAGAAATTTTGTGGGGAAACAACACTTGAAATGGATCTGTTGTCGATCGTGGTATAATTTGGCTTATTTAAAATTTCTTGTGAAGGTGATACTACAATAGTTTATCCACAAACTTATTTGACAATGACTTAGTGCCTTTTTAATGTTCATTCTTAATATAAAAAGGATAATGTTTTGCGTACATATTGTCTTTTTGTTTTTGAGAGTTGTTTTTGAGAGTTGTATAGCAGATCTAACTGCAGACACACTGCCACAGAAACAAAACAAAACAAAACAAGAGATGTTCCCATTTCCCATGATAAAGCAGTCGCGGTGAAGGTGGATTGAAACAGACATGGTGAATGTGGATATACAGGGTGTCCATATTTAAAGTTCCAGCTTCAAAACACTGTAGAAAGAGAACTGCTGCTCAGAATGATGTCAAATTTGACGACAAAATTATTGGCGCAGGGGGAAACGTCATTTAACAAAAAAAAAGTAATGAAAATTTTACCAGTAGATGGTGCTGTAAGTATCTTTAACTGAAGTAGGCTTGGCTTTAAATTGGTAAACAATGCTGTCAACCCGTACTATATAGTCACTGTTGCTAAATGAAATTGTACCAGTTGACTTGTGTGCAGATTTTTACTTGCAAATATCTTACAATTCTATGTATTGACAAGTCCTTAGAGATGAAAATGGGATTTGTCTGCCCACGGAATGTTCCACGGCCATTCATTGTCCACTTGGATGCAACCAAGAATTTCCAAAGCGACCATTTGTCTTGCTGGCTAGTCAGTCAGAAGCATCTCCTGACCATGGGTGATTTTAAATGGATAGCAGTGTAAGTTCTACCATAGGATTTTTGGCACTGTGCTCGCAGGCATGTCCAGCCTTCGTGCAATGCCCTGTGCACAGCATGTTTGTACATCCCTGATTGACCCCTCCTGCATTGCTGTGACCACATCTTTGACTGATGTAGGATCAACTTCTTTCCTCCCTCTGCCACTTTGCATGTTAGAAGAACCTATGTTTTCAGTGTAATCATTTTGTGAACCTTCATGGAGATAGTCATGTTGGGTGTTTCAGACACAAACTAAGGGACAGTTGTGTGCTGTGTATCTACTCTGACGCTTTAGGCACCATCTATTGGTAAAATTTTAATTATTTTCTTTCCCATGATGTTTCCACAACTGTTGCCAGTTTATGGTAATTATGAATTATTCTACACCAAAAGTTTACAAATGGATTGTTTCTTTTAGAACAGCTGATTCAAATGTTGCTATAATCAGTCTCGCAGAACAAAATGTTCAAGTTTGCGAGTAAACAACATGCCATGTGTAATTTAATTATTTAAATTTCATCAAATGTTCCGAATTTGATACTGTGCTTTAATTCATTCTCCATTCCACACTTTACAGCACTTCACAAACATTTTATTACCAAGATATCACAGTATTAATAATTTTAAACAGAGCACATATCAGTAGGTCTGATCACTATGATGTCCTAGTTCTGACTCTACTCATCTCTTTACACAAAAGAAGCTTGTAGTTCCCAAAATACATGTGAATATGCTAATTTCTGATTGACAGAGAAACATCACAGCCATTTGCAAAGCAGAATGAAGCTTGCTCAATCTTGCACATATGTACAGAACAGTAAATTATTAAAATAAATTTTGAAAACCCACAAATATAAAATTAATTCCCTCTTAAGTTCTATCAGGTGTTCCCCAGGGAAGCATCCTGGGACCTCTGCTGTTCCTGATCTATATAAATGACCTGGGTGACAATCTGAACAGTTCTCTTAAGCTGTTCACAGATGATGCTGTAATTTACTGTCTAGTAAGGTCATTCGAAGACCAGTATCAATTGCAAAGCGATTTAGAAAAGATTGCTGTATGGTGTGGCAGGTGGCGGTTGACACTAAATAACGAAAAGTGTGAGGTGATCCACATGAGTTCCAAAAGAAATCTGTTGGAATTTGATTACTCGATAAATAGTACAATTCTCAAGGCTGTCAATTCAACTAAGTAACTGGGTGTTAAAATTGCGAACAACTTCAGTTGGAAAGACCACATAGATAATATTGTGGGGAAGGTGAGCAAAAAGTTGCGTTTCATTGGCAGGACACTTAGAAGATGCAACAAGTCCACTAAAGAGACAGCTTACACTACACTCGTTCATCCTCTGTTAGAATATTGCTGCACGGTGTGGGATCCTTACCAGATGGGGTTGATGGAGGACATCGAAAGGGTGCAAAAAAGGGCAGTTCGTTTTGTATTATCACGTAATAGGGGAGAGAGTGTGGCAGATATGATATGCGAGTTGAGATGGAAGTCATTAAAGCAAAGATGTTTTTCGGCGCAGCGAGATCTGTTTACGAAATTTCAGTCAACAACTTTCTCTTCTGAATTTGAAAATATTTTATTGAGCCCAACCTACATAGGTAGGAATGATCATCAAAATAAAATAAGAGAAATCAGAGCTCGAAAAGAAAGGTTTAGGTGTTTGTTTTTCCCGTGCACTGTTAGGGAGTGGAATGGTAGAGAGAGAGTATGATTGTGGTTCGATGAACCCTCTGCCAAGCACTTACATATGAATTGCAGAGTAATCATGTAGATGTAGATGTAGAACAAAACTGCTTCACCAAAATCATAATTTCATTTCCCTAAGACCATAAACTGACTAAATAGTTTATAACAAATTCCCCAGTACAGATGACTAACACACACTTCATTCTCGAACATTCCTCACATAACCAATTACTTAACTGTGTAGTTTAAAAACTTTATATAAACAGTATTTCACATTCACATCTTCATTCAATTTCATAACTAAGCACAATCATTGTAGCAGTTAATAAAAAGTTAGAAAATTAAACAAACAGAACCATAAATAAAATTAACAGTAGGTTGACTGCTGCTCAACCAGTGTCTGTCATCTAGTGACCTCTATCAGCTTACATAAAAACTACATACTCTGGAGCAATCTGATGCCAGCTGTCCTGTGCGTGACTTATACTGCACATCCGATCACGGCTGTAATGTCTCATCTAAATAGGTATTATGTAGAGACGGTACACCTCAGAGCCAGAAAAACTTTAATACCAAAAAATAATTTTAAATATGATAACTGTTTGTGGCCTCACTAAACCAACATGTAAATAAAACCAGAATTGCTACTGTGACCACTGTCAATGCTTTTAAATAAAACGAAATGCATTTGGTGTAAGGAAAACTTTGTATGGTTTCAAAAGACGGTATAACCACCATATTATTTGTTGAACATTTAACATTAATTGGACAGGTGCAGTCCAAGTAGCATTCTCTGCGTACTAATTGGTTTACAAAAATCTATTAAGTTGTTTATTTATTTAAATGTCAAGTTCCATAGGACCAAATTGAGGAGCAAATCTCCAAGGTCATGGAACGTGTCAGTACATGAATTTACAAACATAAAAAGTAATAACAGATAAAAATAAGTGTTCATGAACCTAAAAGAAAATCATTTCATAAGTTTAAGCAAAGGCTATCAGCAATACAATGAAAATCATCTTAATTTTTCAAGGAACTCCTCGACAGAATAGAAGGAGTGATCCATGAGGAAACTCTTCAGTTGGAATTTGAAAGCACATGGATTACTGCTAAGATTTTTGAATTCGAGTGGCAGCTTATTGAAAATGGATGCAGCAGTATACTGCACACCTTTTTGCACAAGAGTTAAGGAAGTCCGATCCAAATGGAGGTTTGATTTCTGCTGAGTATTAACCGAGTGAAAGCTGATTATTGTTGGAAATAAAGTAATATTGGTAACAAGAAATGACATTAAAGAATATACATATTGAGAGGCCAATGTCAAAATACCCAGACTTGTGAAAAGAGGTCAACAAGAGGTTCGTGAACTCACACCACTTATTGCCCGAACCGCCTGTTTCTGAGCCAAAAATATCCTTCTAGAATGGGAAGAGTTACCCCAAAACATAACACCATATGACATAAGTGAATGAAAATAAGCAAAGTAGACCAATTTATGTGTCGAAATGTCACTCACTTTCGATACCGTTCGAATAGTGAAAATGGCAGTATTAAGTCTTTGAACAAGATCCTGAATGTGGGCTTTCCACGACAGCTTACTATCTACCTGAACACCTAGGAATTTGAGCTGTTCAATTTCACTAATCATATGCCCATTCTGTGAGATTAAAACGTCAGGTTTTGTTGAATTGTGTGTTAGGAACTGTAAAAACTGAGTCTTATTGTGATTTAACCTAAGTTTATTTTCTACAAGCCATGAACTGAGGTCATGTACTGCTCTACTTGAAACCGAGTCAATGTTGCACACAACATCCTATACTACCAAGCTAGTGTCATCAGCAAACAGAAATATTTTAGAGTTGCCCATAATACTAGAGGGCATCTCATTTATATAAATAAGGAACAGGAGCAGCCCCAACACTGATCCCTGGGGCACCCCCCACTTGACAGTACCCCACTCAGATCCCACATCACAGCCGTTATCAACATTGTGAATAATGACCTTTTGCTGCCTGTTGCTAAAGTAAGAGGTGAACCAATTGTGTGCTACTCCCCTTATTCCGTAATGGTCCAACTTCTGGAGCAATATTGTGTGATCAACACAGTCAAATGCCTTTGTTAAATCAAAAAATACTCCAAGTGTTCGAAACTTTTTGTTTAGCCCATCCAGAACCTCACCGAGAAAAGAGAATATAGCGTTTTCAGTTGTCAAACGACTTCTAAAGCCGAACTGTACATTTGATAGCAAATCGTGTGATATAAAATGATCAATTAACCTTACATACACAGCCTTTTCGATAACTTTTTCAAACACTGATGGCATAGAAATAGGTCTAAAATTATCTACATTATCCCTTTCTCCCTTTATATAAAGCAGCTTTACTACTGAGTACTTTAATCGCTCAGGAAACTGACCATTTCTGAAGGAAAAATTACAAATATGGCTAAATACAGGGCTAACATGTGCAGCACAGTACTTTAATATTCTACTAGACACTTCATCATAACCATGAGAGTCCTTAGTCTTCAGTGATTTGATTATTGTCTCAATCTCCCTCTTGTCTGTATCACAGAGGAGTATTTCAGACGTCAGTCTCGGAAAGGCATTTGCTAAGAAATTTATATGATTTCCTGTAGATACTAAATTTTTATTTAATTCACCAGCATTGCTCAGAAAATTGTTGTTAAATACTGTACATATATCTGGTGTATCAGTAACAGAAATCTTATTACTGCAAACTGACTTTATATCGTCAACCTTGTGCTGCTCACCAGACACTTCCTTCACAACTGACCATATGGCTTTAATTTTATCCTGTGAATTAGCTATTCTATTTGCATACCACATACTTTTTGCCTTGCTAATAACATTTTTAAGCACCTTGCAATACTGTTTGTAATGGGCTACTGTAGCTTGATTGTGACTACTTCTAACATTTTGATATAATTCCTGCTTTGTTCTACATGATATCCTTATCCCACTAGTCAGCCAACTGGGCTGTCCATTACTGCTAGTACCCCATTTAGAATGTTCTAATGGAAAACAGTTCTCGAAGAGCATGAGAAATGTGTTATGGAAAGCATTGTATTTATCATCTATATTATTGCCACTATAAACATCTTGCCACTCTCGTTCCTTGACAAGTTTTGAAAAACTCGCTATTGCTGTTGGATTAACTTTCCTACGTAGTTTGTAATTAAATACGAGATTGGTTTGACTACAAAAACCTTTTAGTGTTAAAATTTGTGCATCATGGTCTGAAAGGCCATTCACCCTTTTACAAACAGAATGCCCATCTAGTAATGTAGAATGAATAAAAGTATTGTCTATGACTGTGCTACTGTTCCCCTGCACCCTAGTTGGAAACAGTTTGCATCAGATCATATGAATTTAGGAGATCTACCAATATCCTTTTTCTTGCACAACCATGTACAAAATTAATATTGAAGTCACCACATAGAACTACTTTCTGGTACTTTCTACAAAGTGAATCAAGAACCCTCTCTAACTTAAGCAAATATGCTCTGAAGTTGGTGTTAGGGGACCTATAAACAACAGCAACTAGAAGTTTAGTTTCACTAAATGCAACTAATGCTGCACAACTTTCAAATATCTGTTCAGTGCAGTGTCGTGATACATCTATGGACTCAAATGAAATACTGTTTTTTAAGTACAGAGCCACTCCCCCACCCAGCAAGGAACTCCTTGAGAAACAGCCAGCTAATCTGTAGCCTGGTAAAGGAAGCCTCTGAATTATCAAATTATTTAAGTGGTGCTCTGATATACCAATAATTTCAGAGTTAACATCTATTAGCAGTTCACTAACTTTACCTCTAATCCCTCTTATATTTTGATGAAATATGCTAATTCCTTCTCTACTTGGAAACATTACAGCCTCTGGAGGTGAGCCCTTAGTTAGAGGCACTTCCTTTAAGCAGGCATACCTATCAGCTGACTTCAGTCTAAGAAAGGTGCAGCTCTAACACCAACTACTATAGGAATTTTCCATGAGTGATACCACTACCACCACCACCACCCACTACACTGCCACCTATAAGCTTAGCCAGCCTCCTCTTCCCATACCTATTGAGGTGCAGGCCATGCCTAGTGAAACCCCATCTACTGATAGACCCAACTGGCACCACTGAGATGTGATCCATGCCCTCCACCATCAGTGCCCTCCCCAGCCCCACATTAATGCACCTAACAGCCACATTAAGGTGAGGCCGATCATGACGCTGAAACAGTTGCACGAAATGCACATTAGTACCACCAGTTTGAGTAGCTATCTTAACCAAGTCACCACTGACATCATATTCCCTGTCCCTATCGAGACTGTTCCGTGCTCCACCCACTATCACTATCTAATCCTCTTTCGTAAAATTCTTACATAACTCCCCTATGCTTTCAGTCACCTGAGTCAACCCTGCACTAGGCTTTCTCACTCCCCAACACTTCCTGCAACTGCTGGCCCACACCTCTACCGTGGGAACTACCTAGCAGCAGAACCATCTTTCTGCTAGACTTTGCAACTAACCTAGGCCTCCTAATTGCTGAGGACTGCTGCAAGTTACCTACATCTACGGCTACACAAGGCTCCTCTCCACTCAACTCTGACAGTTGGTCATATCTATTGCATGTATGCAAAGTAAAACTGTCTGAGTACCTCCTCTTCCTAGCTACCTTCTTGCCAACTGCCAGTTCCCATTCCCCACCACCCTTCACCCTCCTCAACCTATCTAGTTCTTCTTTTGCGCATTGTAACTGCACCTGAAGGGCACAGATCTTATGCTCCTCTATTAACTTGTTTCTACTACAGATTCTACATTCCCAGGAGAGGATCTCCCTAAAATGACCACTGGATTGCAGAGAAGTGATGTAGATGTAGGTAAGAGATGATATGGGTAACAGAAGACGTACTTCAGTTGATAAAAGAAGAAGAAAATTCGGAAATATTCAGCAACAAAAGGAATACAGCAATGAAAGCCACTTAGGAATGAAATCAATAGAAGGTGCACACAAGTTAAAGCAGAATAGCTGCAGGATAAATGTGAAGAAATCAAAGAAGAAATGATCATTGGAAGGACAGACTCTTCATATGGAAAAATAAAAATAATTTTCGATTAAATTAAAAACTACTGTATCAAACTAATGAGTGCCAATGGAGTCCTGCTCTTAAATGACACTAACAGCAAGGCAACACTCTATAGTAAATAAATAACTCCTTTAGGAAGAGGAGCTACCAGCTTATAGTGCTTGTGGTACACCAGTTTCAATACACCACATTTTAACTGGTTGCCTGTTTTATCAGAAAAGAGGAGAAGAATTTGTTCAGGTTACCTCTATTTTAGGTATCACTAAGGTCATGGTGAAACAGGTTTTAAAGTTTTATATGTTTCTGAAACTTTGGTCAAAATTATTAGGTAGTATCTTGTAATATGTGTCAGAAGATTTGGTTCAGTTTAGTGTCAGTGGTCAACGAGGTATCTCCATCTGACTTTTTTAACATTTTTTACTGTTTAATTAGTCACATGTAATGTAGGTTTTTTTAACTTTTTAAGCATTATTTTCTCTGACTCTTGCTGTTACTTTATTTAATTAAACTGAGCTTGTTCCATAGTAAAAATGCTGTGAGTAGTAATGACCCAATTGTTGTGTCCTTTATTAAACTCATCAAATGTTAATTTTTACAAATGTAGAAGCAAAAGAAGTTTATCTTTACAATGGCTGTAAAGAAGCTGCAGTGGAAAATGTTCTGTCACCCTGCTCTGGCTATGAATTTAGAGTACCATTTGCAAATGCTCTCGGTTATGGACCTCCATCTGCACCATCACCTATTTACAACACACCTGCTGATGTTCCTTACAAAGTGCCATCAAATGTTGGAGGTGGTGGTGGGAAAATTGGTGAACTGACCATCACATGGGATGTAGGTATCCATATAATTACTTATCCAGCTGCAGTTAAAACATGGTATAATAGTGTAAAGCTAAGCATGCCAGAGAACATGCTATCCATAATCCTAGAATGAAATAAAGCAAAAGATGTATAGCCTACTCAGTTTCAGAGAAAGAATTAATTCTATATACATTTACACTTGCCAATTTACGATGTCAGTGGCATTGTTCCATCCAGTTCACATTCACTATCGTTGGAATCGGCACCAAAACTGTCATCTTCATTATTATCATCATCATCATCATCATCACCACCACCACCATCATCACATCATCATCATCATCACAAGAAATCATTCATTCTTTGTTCTCATTTATAATTCTGTCTGTAGTCTGTGCTTCTTGTATTAGGCTACCAACATTGTCTACTTTCCTCTTCCATGATGTGATGTCTACGTTAGCAAGACCTACACATAGCAGTCTTTCCAGTTCTGTTATTGTAAAAATCTTGCTGTTATTTCAGATATATGCCTTAACATCTCTGAACCTATTCAGTTGGGTTAAAATGCCAGTGATAAGACAGTAGCCTAATTACCGTATGACCGAACCCCTACAGTTTCATCTACAACATATGTAGGCATCACAGGCTTATTTTGTTTTATGATCAAATATAACAACAGCTTTGTCATGCTCATGTCAGCAATGTCTCGCTTGCAACCACTGCTCCATAGTTTCTTTGTGGCCACTAGTGATGGGAGTTTTGTCTAAAATCACAGAATGGCAAGGTGCATTATCCATTACAAACACAGTCAGAACACTAAACTGGAGCAACAAATTTTTAAACTATTGCAGAAATCATAGGTGGTCCAAATCCTCAGGATAGTCATAGGTGTTTTTTATGAAAAAACTAAAAGTCCTTCACGCACAAAGCCATTTGAAGAACCTGCATGGGCCACTAGTAATTGGGATCCTCTTCCTGTTGGCTGATGACCACCACTGTTCAGAGTATCATCTGTCCAGCATTTATCAATTGATTCTCCAGTGCTGACCCAGGTTCCATGTAACCAAATAAATAAGTTTATATCCTTTCCTACAATTTTGTGTAAGAAAATGTTACGAGCTGCAACGATGTGAGCTTTTTTGCGTAACAGCTTTTCTGCATCTAACTTTTTAAAGTGGAAGCCCATACTTCTTAATACCATTTTAAATAACATTTTTCCAATAAGAAAAGATCACATTCTTTTAAAGAAATTAGCAACTACACTATTGTGGAGTATTCTTTCCTGCTATAATAGCCATAAATGTGTTGAGAAATTGCATGAATTTTGAAAGAATCGAGATCTGTAACTGGGAGAGGCTTCCTTTTTTTCTTCCCAGGAGTTCTTAAAACCATACTGTTTTCTCCACATATGCTTTGTTCAACTCTATTTACTTCAGTATTGTGCAGTCCATGAAATAGCACCTCTTTCCTTGTACTCGTTTTCTGACTGAGTCCTAGAGTTTGTGAGTTATGCTTTAAAACTTTATAGGTAGGATATGATGCATGCCCACAAATAGAAATAAATTATTTTTCTTGTTTGTAAGATTCATGCATCCTCCATAGCAATTCCAAGACCTGACTATTTGACAGCACTCTGGGGCACAACAGATTGTCACATGGTGAACAACGCCATTTTGGTGATGTTCTTTAATAAAAAGAAACTGTAGTCGAGGCAGTAACACAACACAACACAAAAGCAGGTGGTAGCACACTAACATACAATGTTAACACAGAAGCCAGCAAAATGGTAGTGTTGATGCTGGAACCGGCTTTTGTTGCAGTGCTGTAATCAGTTCAGAAATCTCAACACCTCACATCTCTCACTTATTTGTCACATATATTGCCAACAGCGTTTAAAATATCAGTCATGATTCTGAATCACTATCACTCAATTCCTTGTTGCTCATATCTTCATACAGAGCATCGTCCTCTGTACCATCTAGTGCATTGGATATCAAACATTTTTTAAATGCTTGTTGCACAGTCTGATTTGGGACACATTTCCATGCATCATAAATCCATTGGCACACTTGTGACAAATTTGCGCGTTCTTCATGTCCTGTTCATGTCAGTTGTCTGTTTCTTTTTGAAAGCCAGTCTGTGTACTTGCGTTTTAGCATGTCCTTAAATAGTTTATTGAAACAGATGTCAAATGGTTGCAAAACTGATGTCATCCCTCCTGGAATTACTGTCAAGTCCGTTTTGCTTTCCTCTAATTTTCATTTTACTGCAGATGTTGTACGGCCTGTGCACGCATCTAATACCAATAGACTGCGTAAACCAAGCATTGTGCCAGGACGACGATTCCACACACTTCTAATCCGTTCCAGCACCATGTCCTCCAAAAACCACCCAGTTTTGTTTGCTCGTACAATTACAGTTTTTGGAAACCCTTCCTATGATGGTAAAGTCTTTTGCTTGAAAACTATGAATGGGGGTAATTTATGTCCATTTGCTGTGCAAGCAAGCATCACAGACATGCGCTGTTTCTTGCCCCCTGATGCAAGAACACTTGTGTCTTTCTTTCCTTTGGCGTCAACCTTATAATTTGACAGCATGTCAAATCATACAGGAGTTTGGTCAGAATTTCCTATCTGACCAATAAGGTATTGCTTTTCTCTGCACCACCTAATTATGAAGCGCTGAAATTCCACAAGTTTTTCTTCATAATTTTTTGGCAGCTTTTCTGCAACTAAAGTTTGCTTCCAAAGTGAAAAACCCCAGTGCTTCGTAAACAGATCAATCCAGCTGCGACTAGCCTTAAAATTTTCGATTTTTTGCTCTCTAGCAATTTCATGTGCCTTAATTTTTAAAATTTCGGCTTTCACAGGCAAGAATATCTGACTCTGTTCCTTAACAAATTCATTTAAAATCACTTCTAGTGCATGATATTAGCCACACTTTGGGCCAATAAATGCTTTCTTGCTACTTGAACATTCAAATAATTTGTCTCTCTGCAGTTGCCATCGCCTGACGTTGCTCTCATCAACCCCATATCACCGACCTGAAGCACGATAAGAACTTTCCTCCACAAAAGAAATAACTCTCCCTCTTGAATTTGGCGCTATAATCAAAGTGATACATTATGGTTCATGAACACCAACAAGCACTTCACAAAATTCCATGGAGCAATAGGTGGTGCTAAGTGAAATCTTAATGAGCCCCAGTGTATCAACTCGTGCAACGATCCTAAAGCCTTGTGCATTGGTGGTATTTTTGTGTAAATAAATTTATTTTTGTTGCTATGAACATTTGAAAGGCTGCTACATTCAAAGATGAACAATACGGAATTTCTATTTACTTCGTTGGATAATGTATGAAAATGCAGTGGTCAAAACTCGGGGTGGAGAAAAAAGCTCATCTTCTACTCTTCTTCTTCTTCTTCTTCTTCTTCTTCTTCTCTCTCTCTCTCTCTCTCTCTCTCTCTCTCTCTCTCTCTCTCTCTCTTTTTCCTGAAGTGGAAGTTTTGGCGCCAGTATTTATCTTTGTGCCTGGCCTGCAAAGCATGCCTGTGTAGTGCTACATATATTCGACAGCAGAAGTTAATTGTGGTGGCACCCACCAACATTTTTCAGAACTTCCGCGTACTTTGCACACGATTCTTAGCCATAGGCATTTTTATGGATTACAAAAACCGGAAAGAAAGTGTGGCTTTGATTCGAGTAAATACGGTAGTGACCACAAAGAAACTATGTTGCAATGGTTGCTAGCAAGAGGCATTGCTGTGGACATGAGTTTGACAAAGCCTGTAAGGCCTGCAAATGTTGTAGATGAAGTTGTAAGGACACTGAGTTATATGGTAAATAGGCTATCACCTTATCCCTGCCATTTCAACCCAATTATATTGGTTTGGGGTGACATTAAGACTTACATTAGAAATAACAAGAAGTCTTTTTACGACAACAGAAGTGAAAGACTATTACATGCAGGTCTTTCCACTGTAGACTCCACCTTATGGAGGAAGAAAGTGGACAATGTTGGTAAGCTTATTTGAGAAGCACAGGCTATAGACATTATTGTAAATGAGAATAAACAATTAATGGTTTATCTTGATGAAGATGATGACAACGATGGTTTTGGCACTGATTTTTGGATTATGATAATGATGGAGAACTGGATGGAATTGCACCATTGACATTGTAGCTTGGTGGGTGTAAATGTATCTGGAATTAATTATTTGACACTGTAACAGAGTATGTACCTGTTTTGTGTATGGTTGTCGATAGTGTGCTCTGTTATTCTTAGGTCTACATTATTATATGGTGTTTTATATGCTATTATTACAGTAACAATTCAGAATGGCTTCTCATAGACAATATCATTAACTTTGGCTGTTATTTATTTGTTCTAGTGTTTCATATATTATCAAGTGCTTTTTCTGTATTGCTGTTTTCTCCATTGTCAAGAACGTTTTCTTTGTCATACTTACATCTATAATATCATGTGACAGCTTATGTACATGGTGATCCTAATGTACATTTACAAAACATAATTGGGAGATACCAGCTGTGGGGATGTGTGGTGGCAGCTATTGCTACCTCACTGTTGCGGTATAGCCAACTACAAGTGAACTGTCCAAGTGTCATGTTTCAGTTAGCCTGGGTACAGTAGCATGCTTCAGTATTGTGGCACAGGGATTTTAGTGTGTACCAAGACTTAGATGTACCTGCAAACAAACAAATAATAATTAGTTTTATATTTTCAAAGTGATAATTAAAATCTTAGACTAACCGTTGTAAAGGGGTAAAAAATGCCCAAACTGAAGATTTAAATAATTTTTATTTTATTTTATTTTACATGAATCTAGTATACATGTGTTGAAATTAGTAGTTTACCTTGAAAGTCATCATTTTTTGAATATGGTATCAGTCAAATGGCATCCTAGGTTTTGCATGTATTCTCTTGTGTCTAAAAGTGAAAAGTGTATACTGTTGTTGTAATCTTGAGCTTGAAGGGCTTGCACAGCTTGCATGTTGTGTGGATGGTGTTAGAGCTCATTCTTCAAAATCTTTCTCACCAGTTGCTGCCATCTCACTGACTTTGACTGAGCTCTTTGTAAAGCTTCATGTAAATTATCAATATTCTCTTAGGTCAGGTCTCTTTTTACACTACCACCTCTTTGCTCACCCGGAGGCTTATACCATTAGTAGATGATGCAGGAGTGACTGTGGTGATTTAAACTCTCGAAAGGGTGTTGAGCTCCAACAAAACTGTCAAGAGTTCATGGGATACGCCTTTGCAGGAAACACGTGTTGTACGCTTGACTAACAATCCATCGCTACCAAAACTTCCACTTGTCTACACGTCCAAGGTTGGGTCACCCACTTATATAACCCCCACTACAGCACCCAGCCAGTCCACAAATCTTCCTTTTTGACTGTCTCACCTTGTATATGTCACATTGCAGTAGTGTTTGAAATTAGAGATTAACTTTGAACTAAATTCATGTCTGCTTGTAAGAGGTTTACACATCCTTGTTTCAAACATATTCCACCAAACTTGCATAAATAACTATATTACATTCAGTAATTTTAATGTATTCCTTTTGTTGTTCATATTTTCCTTGGTCATTGCTGACAGGTCACCATATATGTTAACCATCCTCAGTATATTTTTCAAATGCTGTTGGCAGCACTTTAAGGGTATCCATAAACCCTCCCTTGCTCAGTTTTGGAAGGTTCTGCATCCCATTATTTATGTGCAGGAACTTGTGCCCATCCAGGTGAATGTGAGCACCAAACGAAGTAGTACTACTGTTGCTCGTAGAAATGCGTTCCCTACATGTGGCACTAAATGTTCTAGCCATCTGTCCCACAAAGAATTTCTTATTTGCTACACAGCTTATATTGTATGTTATTCAGTGTGTAAACTGAGGAAATTTGTGTGTATCACACTGAAATTTGATGTGCAAGTCATCTTCTGTTTGAAAATCAATCTTGACTTTGGTGCTGTGAAATGTGTTCAGCTACGTTATTTGACATAACACCACTGTAGGGTAAGATATTGTACTCTAGTGTAATCAACGATTCCTCATTATGTATACAGTGTGTCTTTCATTTCTAGTTGGTGTGTGTTATTCCTTGCAAATGCATCAAAGTATTTGAAGTTGAAATGTTTCAATAATGTGGTACTCCACAGTCGTTTGCACTTTCGAAGCACAAAACCCGGGCCGCTGAAACATGTCACTTCAAGGTCATTCCTCAAGCTCTGTAGAGTTCGTAGTAGAGCTAATGAACAAGTGAGGAACGGGAGGTACTGTGTCTTCTGAACCAATAACAGCACTGAACAAAAGCTGGTTCCGGCATCAACACTACCACGTTGCCGGCTTCAGTGTAAACCTTCTATGTTAGTGCGTGAACGCCTGCTGTAGTGTTGTGTTACTGCCTTGACTACAGTTTTAGTTTGTTAAACAATGTCACCAAAACAATGTCATTCACCAAGCAACAATCCATTGCACTGTGGAGTGCCATTAAATACTCAGGCTTTGGAATTGCTACGGAGGACGTGTGAGTTTTACGAGCAAGACCAAGAATTTGTTTCTGTTCATGGGCATGCGTTGATTCATGCCGATAAAGTTTTACATCATACCATGAAAACTTCAGGACTCAGTGAAAGAACAGTTATAAGGAAAGGTGTGCTACTTCAAGACTTACAAGACAGTGAAGTAAACAGGAAGAAAGCACCTGCAGAAAAAACAGTTTGTTTTTAAGTACTCCGGGCAAGAAAAAAACCAGCCTTGTACGGGCTTCCATTTTAAAAAAGTAAGATGGACGAAAACTGTTACTTGAAAAAGCTCATGTCGTTGCAGCTCATACCATTTTCTTACACAAAATTGTAGGAAAGGACATACATATGGTTAGACAAAACCTGGGTCAGCGCTAGAGAATCAGTTGAGAAATGCTGGACAGATGATACTCCGAATAGGAGCGGTCATGAGACAACAGGAAGATGGTCCCGATTAATTGTGACCCATGCAGGATCTTCAAACGGCTTTGTGCCTGAAGGACTTTAGTTTTTTGATCGAAAAAAGACTGGTGACTGTCATGAGGGTATGGACCACCCACGGTTTCTACAGTGGTTTAAAAATTTGTTGCTCCAGTTTACTGTTCCGACAGTTTTTGTGATGGACAATGCACCGTACCATTCCATGATTTTAGATAAAACTCCCACCACTAGTGACCGTAAAGAAACTGTGGTGCAGCGGTTGCAGGCGAGAGACATTGCTGTGGACATGAGCATCACAAAGCTGCTGTTATACTCGCTCGTGAAACAAAATAAGCTTGTGATACCTAACTGTGTCGTAGGTGAAATTGCAAGCGAACAGGGTCACTTGGTAATTAGGCTACCACCTTATCACTGCCAGTTTAATCCAATTGAATTGGTTTGGAGTGAAATCAAGGAGTGCATTAGAAGTAACAAGAAGACTTTTACTATAATAGAATTGGAAAGAATGCTACGTGAAGGTCTTGCTACTGTAGACGCTACCTCATGGAGGGAAAAAGTAGACCATGTTGCTAAACTGATAAGAGAAGCACAGGCTATAGACGTCATTATAAGTGAAAACCAACAATTAATGATTTCTCTTATTGATGATGATGACAAAGACAAAGGTTTTGGCACCAATTCCGATGATAGTGAAGGAGAACTGGACGGAATTGCGCCATTGACATCGTAACTTGGTGAGTCTAAATGTGTACAGAATTAATATTTTTCTTTCGGCAATCGGGTAAGCTATGCATGTTTTGCTTTAATTCTTTCTATGAGTGGGGTTAGCGTGCTATTTGGTATGCTTAGATTTACATTATTATACGCCATTTTACGTGCAGCTATTACTGTAATGATTTAGAATGACTTCCCGGTTTCATATACTATCAAGCGTCGTCATTCTATCCATTGTTAGAATAACGTACTTTGTTGCACTTAACGTATGAATGTTGATTGTAGCTTACATTTACAAAACGTATTTCGGAGTTGTGGGTGTGTGCAGTGGCAGCTATTGCAACCTCGCAATCTCAGTGTAGCCAACCCCACACGAGCTGTCAAGTGACATGTTTCACCAGCCCGGGTATAGGTGGCATATACATTTCTTGTAATAGATGCCTAAGTAATTCCTAATCTGGTCACATTGCAACCCTGCGAAAAAGTGTGTTCTTGCAAAGCGGAAAACCATATTAATTTTGTCTGGTATATTAATTTTTTTGTCAATTTTCGCGTATTCTAGAGGAGTGCTAAATAGTGTACTTTTGGGAAACTCAGAAGTGAGCTTAATACATTGCAGGGTAACATGAAGAATTGTTCATAAAGACATCCATTGTAGTTGGTTTATAGAAAATTTCTAAAATACTTGTGACAGTCTCTTTGTTGTGCCTATCTGTGACTCAGCAGCTCTGCTATATGGTAAATTTATACTTGTGGTTTTTATTAGTCTGACGTCAGTTTACATAGATCAGATTGGCTAAGTAAAACATAAGTCTGGTGTTACCTTATTTCATCCCCAAGATTTTCAAGTTAATTGCCCTACTCTTTACAGCAGATTTAGTCTACATGAGTTCCATCAGGACAACTGAAACAAGACAATTCCTGAAACTTCCTGTAGAATCAACTCTGGGCTTCCTTTTCCTATTCTGATACCTGTGCTGATCCCATCTTTCATTTCAGTGCATGTTTTGCAGCAACATAGCATTATTTGTCATAAGTTATTTCTCTCTGAATAGTAGTGATAAGTTCCGAAGTTGGATGAGGATACATGTGATTACGTGATTACAGAAAGAAGAAAGCTCTAATATTTTTAGAAAACATTGCAATATCAAGAGTATACATTGTTTTTATGTTGTAGCCATTGCCACCTCAAGATCACAATGGTCCTGGCATATACTACAAGATTTTTTGGCAGCGTGCTCACCATGATATGGAGTTTCAAAGTCTGGGATTGAAAAAAATATGGTAACATAGGAACTGCTGTTGTTAGAATACAACCAGAGTATTATTACACCCAGTTCAATGTTAAAGTGCAGGTTAGTGTCATATTGTTTTTGTTTGTGTGTATGTGTGTGTTGATAAAGACGTCCAGTGTAGTTGGTTTGTAAAAAATTTCAAATTGATACCTGTGGTTTTTACTAGCATGACATCTGTGTGTGTGTGTGTGTGTGTGTGTGTGTGTGTGTGTGTGTGTAACTTCTATTCTGTGTATGCTGTGTGTAGAAATTACCTTTATAATGGAGTGGGAAATAAGTGCAGTTAGTTACTCCTCAGTGTATTTGATTGCCATTTTATTGTACATATATTTTGAGGGAACAGTGTTGGGAGATATGATAGTATGAGGGCAGTGTGAAAAATTCTTGGCCAATCAGTGGAGCCCCTTGTACACCAAAGTGAATATGCCACAGTGAATGAGAATTCTCTGAGGTGTAAACATTAGGCATGCATGAACAAATTCAGTCGTTTTCTGTTCAATTTGCTTGTGTTCACTTGTATTCCACTGATTCCATTCATTTATTGGGCCATCAATTGAAATTCATGTCTCTCCACCTCAGCACAAATAGTACACAAAACTTTTGTGTGGTGTCTTGTCAATGTTTGCCATTCTTGACAAGTTGTTAACAATGGAGTGGTCTGAAACACAGAAGGAAATTATGCTTCTGGGATCCTAGAGATGCACAGCTCAAACGCTGGATGAAAAGAAGTATTTATTGGCAGAAAATTGCTGAACCACTCAAAGTACCTACTGTGGATGTGAGCGGGATGATAAATTCATCCTGGGGAGCAAAGTGAATAAGCACAAAATTTGTAATCCTTTTGTTGAAACGAAAAAGTGTAATAAATTGCTGTGAAAATAAATGAAGGTAAATATATCTTTGGTATGCTAAGTAAAATTAAAAATATACCAAAGAACTTCATCATTGTCCTTGCTCATTTTCATGGTAATGGTAATTACATGACTGATTTATTGCTGTTATGTTAGAGATGTTTAATCATAAAAATGGTTTACGTGGGATCATGCCATCTGGTCTCTAATAAACTGCATAGATTTTATCAGGTAGTCTGTGACAGATCAACATGCCCAAACTGCCAAGCACACTGATGCACTGCTTCCAGGATTTGGGGAGGCACACCAGCCATGTTCTGAATCCACCCACATATTATTGATGGGGACTGGTGTGCCAGCCAGTTGGATGTTGCTTTCATACTGTTTCCCACATCTCATTACATGAATATTAATCTAAAATATATTATTAATTCCAATTTTCTGTTTGCGCCACATGAAACATATTTTTCTTACACCACAAATCAAAAACTGTACAACATTTCTGCTTGTACTATATACAGTTATACAAAGATTAAATTTAGAATGATTAAAAATAAAACTTAGTACTTTAGAATAGAAATTTATGCGTATAAAGGGATAAACTGGTAAACTGAAATCATTTTTTTTTCTGTAGGGTAGATGCCTGGAAAGAAAACAGTCTGGGAAATTCAACCCCAGAGGTAATGAAATTGGTATTCATATAGTTTTGGGGATATGGTCTGAAAATTCAAAGTGAATATTGTTTGTTTGACAAAGGCACACACAAAGAAATAATTTTGCAAAATTCATTCCATAGAGGTTTGAAATCAGAATTATTCTTTTTTTTTGGCGGGGAGGAAGGGGAGGAAGGGGGGGGGGGGGTAATGCAGTGTCCCTCTGATTTCACAGGTAAATGCCCACCATCGGATTGGTCCTAGAAACAGAAATTTGATGGAACTTCCTTTATGTGCCATAGGAAGCTACTGAGATAGTATTTTTCAAAACTCAGCTCCAAATGAGAGTAAATTGCATATGAAACGTGTGTTAAAAATTTCATTCCCATGGTAGTGCCACATATAATGAATGTGAGAATGCAGATTGCTTTGTGGGGTCCCTTAGCAGAAAATAAACAACTGGTGGTAACAGAACAAGAAAATCCATTGTCTAAAATGACAAAGAATTTTTTCACAAAGAAGTATTGCAAAAAGACAACATACAATGCAATACTTGTGTATACTAATAGAGTACACGAGCCTATGTAGTTTTTGTTCAGTTTGGATTCAGTAGCTTGTTCTGAATCTCCCTCACTACCAGAGCACTGTAACCATCAGATACAGAGACAGGTAGATTGACATATAGAATACTTAATAGATGAGGTGCCCAATAAATGGCTATCTTAAATTCTCTTGATGTTCACCCCTAATCTTCCTTCTTAAATTCTCTAATTTTTATGTGTCATAGACTACTACATAAATATGTAATCCTTTTCTCACTGTGTATTCGCGACTCACTAACCAGTATTTCACGAACAGCAAGTTTCCATAAAAAAGTGATGGTACCCACAGGCCCTTTTTTAACTTTCATAGTGAAACACGGGGTACAACTAATTAAGAATAAATTGCTAAATTGCATAATCTTGTGACTTAGTTAATGATTGCTACTGTTACTAAAGAGATAGGGAGTGAATGAATGCTGTTGGAAGGGATCTCTTGTACATGTGTACTGTCTACTGTTGTGGCATCTTTCATCTGCCTGACTATAGTTTCCTCACTTCTGCCTCTATTGGCTAAAGTCTGTAGTGTGTATTCTACAGTCTTGTCTCATTTCACTCTTCTTTTGTTGATAGCTGTTGTCCAGTTCCCCATTTGCGTATGCAGGCAATACATCCATATTGTCTAGAGGGGCTCTTTAGCTGTACTGTCTTGAAGAATACTTATCTGCTGTTTCATCTAAATCTCCCCACAGTGCTTCATTCCATATTATGTCATATATGGTCTTTCCGTAGAAAAACTTCTATTTTATCTCGTCCATTGGTTCTGTTAACATTTCCATAGTGCTCAGGTCATTCAACTTCATTCCACAGGCAGTGCCACATAGAATGAACGTAAAAATGCAGTTTGCTTTGTGGGCCCCTTAGCAGAAAATAATTTGCATGGGGATGAAGTTTGTTTGTTCTACAAAGATAAGATGGGTGGTGGCCAGTCCAGACAAAAAGCATATTTTTAGAATTCCAAGAATTTTTTGTTCTCTTTTAGTTAAATTTTTGTAATTTTGACTGGTAAGAAACAATACTCTAACAGAGGATATTACTGTATCCTGCTACTGCAGAATAACTTTGCAGCAATAAAACATAAACGAGAGAAAAGGAAAAAATGAAAATAAAACTTCAATTGCAATGGAAATGCACCATATACAACAACAAAACACAGTGCTCATACGAGTGTCTGCCAACAGCAAAATGTGTCAAAGGCTTTAGGAAGACTCTGCAGTGCTTCATAACAGAAAATTGACTCCAATGAGCATGACATCACAACTGTTTACATTAGATTCATTTGAGCAGTTGCGAGTGGGCCATGTGCATGCACAGTTGAGTCGTGCATGTGTAGTATCTTCTCCAGTTTCTGGCTACAGAAGTGTGACTGTTAGCTGTATAAGCAGCAGCAGTGCTACCCCGAAAAATTTCAGTGGCGCACAGAAGCTGCCAGATTTAATAGAGGCAAAATTGGAAAAAGCCTTGTTTCACAAAGCGCCTAGTATCTAGCGCATGTTGGTCTATCAATTGCTCACATGATTTTGAAATGCATCCCTGTTGGTTTTTTAACATTTGTGAACATATTCTAAGTTTATTTCTGAATGGATCATAAGTTGATTTTTGATTACGTGCATAGTGTACTTTGTGTCTGCCGGGGGAATCCCCGTCACATCTAGAAATAAAGTTTCCTGCAGACAGAAGGGGCCAGAGGTATATGAGCTGAGCGGAATAAAGCCGAATGGTTGAATGTCAATCGCTGTTTGTTTATGTGATTGACTGGGCCTGCGAATGATCAGCGTTGTTATAAATACCAGTGAAAGTCATAGATTTAGACTACCAGAGCAGAAACAAACTACTAACAGGTAAGAAAGATTACGTATTATCTTCTTGGTGTATGCAATAAAATGAAATTTTGATAGAAAATTTTTGGCCAGACTGCTACACTAGTAACGGCCAGTTGTACAGACCTTTGTAGCAGCCACCTAAGTTCTATTCTGGGAGTAGCGCGGAAAACGCATTGTATGAACAAGTAATAATGCCTAACCAAAGATAAACGCAGGAGAACTAAGCAGTTGATTGTGGCAGGGTTAGTTTTAACACTGACAGGAATAGTTACAGAAATAGTGACAACAAGATTTTTTGTTAAAATGAGGAAGGAGAAGAAACGGGGATATCACACAAATTATGGAAGAATATGATGATTCCAGATTTATATAAAAATTACGTACTACTACTTTTTGATCTCATGCTTGAGAAGCTCGAGCGTATGAATGAAATGTGAAACTATTTCCTAACATAAAGCTTTTTGCTTGTAGTAGGCCTGATAGGCATTTGATATTGTACTTTGTGAAGTTTATTCTGTTGTGTTAAAAAAAAAGTGACTGTTTGTGCTAAAACAGTCTGTTTATTTGGTGTGTGTTACAATTGCTGCAATACTAGACAGGCCTATTTCGTGTTATCTAGAAGACAGTGACAAAATACATGTAATCAGATCGAAAAACCACACCAGTCTTGGGAACTGTTTGTATAAACAGCTTTTTCAGTATTAGACCCGAAATTTTGTTTTTTCATGTGACAAAGCATTTGATGAGGTAATAGATCGTTTCGCACAAAGGAAAGGACACCATGTAAAGCTGTAACAAGATTGGAGAGAAGAAAATGGTAGGACTTAAGGATTGAAGAAATAAGAAATGTTTACTGTCTTGCTTGTCACTTGTTTTTATTGGTTTCATGTACCCTATATTTAATTTTATGTTACACAATAAAGCAAGTTATTAGCTAATAGGCAATAAAGAGTGCAAATCTTCTGAAGAGATGTTGTTCAGTGGGCTACAAAAAATCCCATCCAATATTAATTGCGAGGTAATGACTTTCAATAGAAAGATGCCGTGTGAAGTGGCATGGCACTGCACTTTGGCACACAAAGAGACCAAATAACATGTCTTACATTTCCTCAAACACATGTTTCATATATCAGACTCTTCAGAAAGATGTGCGCTACAAAATGAGCATATTTCTGAAAAGTCTATATTTCTTTTTTTCCTAAATTTTTGTCCAACCCTCAAACACGCAAAACAGGAGAGGACGGGGGGGGGGGGGGGGGGGGGGTCACTATCTAATATTGGTGTAGTTTGGAAATATCATTGACCCGGTGCTGATGCACAGAGCAGGCTGAGTTGTAGTGGGGAGGTGGATACTCTGTGTGACCTGTGTTTATGTTTAGTGATTTTGCTTTTTCCTCTTTGTTTATTGCTCTCACATCGAATGAAAACACAATAGATTTCCATGAGCGAGGGCTATCAGTTGAATTAAAATACATTCACATAATTATGTTATTAGTTTCAGATTTTATTTCCACCTTTCTGTCAGTCAAACATTAATTGCCTTGCAGAACATGAAGTTATTTTTGTCAGTTTGCTAAAGAAATTTGCATTTTATTGATCTTTTCCACTGAAGCAGTCAATTTATTTGAAACAAAGTGTTTAATTCCACACTGTTGGCTAGTTTCAACTGTTTGTTACATTTCAAAACTGCATCTTTTCATCTTCTAGCACATATGGCACTATGTCATAACAAAGAACCAAACATGAGATAACA
Source organism: Schistocerca gregaria (assembly GCF_023897955.1). NCBI lineage: Eukaryota > Metazoa > Arthropoda > Insecta > Orthoptera > Acrididae > Schistocerca > Schistocerca gregaria. The sequence continues at coordinate 207,562,101 of NC_064931.1, forward strand.
CAGTACTGGTTCTCCAAGAAAATTTACATCTGAATCTGGACATACGAATGTGCACTGTAAGCCGAATTATGCATTTTAGTATGGTTCACGAAATTCCGATGCTCTTGGAGTATCCTCTAATGTCTTTTAATGTTTTACACATACGAGCATATGGGCTTCTTGCACCATCATAGCTGCGCAAGCACTGTGATGCCTGTTACCTGGCACTCTCTGGCAACTGCTGAAACGAACCTGTTTCTAACAGGTTGCAGGAAAATATTGCGAATGGTTGTTTGAAAAGTGTTACTTTGAAAGTAAATTTCCTTTTATGCCAACTGAACTTTGTGCGAGATTGTATACTGAATTTCTTAAATCACAGTGTTTGCCTCTCATTTAAAAATCAACTCTTTGGGGACGATCATTTAGAAAAATTTTGAGCCCAGACAATCAGACTTTTTTGTCATTATTAAAAATTTTTGCCACATTTGTGGGGTGTATCTTAAAGTGTAACATGTGCAAGAAAGTTCAATATTATATGTGAAAGCTTAACTTCTCTTGCAGCTTATTAATCTTAGAGACCAATGTTATATCTGAAAGTTTTGCTTTTCTTGTAGCAACGCTATGTATATTAATTGAAACCATTAACTTTTCCAATTTGTGTACATGTTCTACTTAACAGTGAGAATGCATTTATTTCCCCCTCCCCTTGTCCGCGTATACACTCTGTCAGTCTAATCTAAGGGAAGGACCAAAGGAAGCAATCAGCAGAACAGAAGTTTGCTCCTGTGAGGAAATAGAAGGGGTTCTAAGAAGCAAACATTTCACTGCAGAGTCTCTGTATAACAGGAACCTGTTTTTTTTAGAGTTTAAGTTCAAGTTAAACATAGTTGACTTGAGTGTAATTGAAATGTGTTTTTGTTTTTTCCAGTCTGTGAATGAAGTTGGGTATGGACCTGAATCAAAAATAGTGACAATATACGGTGCAGAAGACATGCCTCAAGTTGCTCCACAGCAAGTATCAGCCAGAGCATTCAATTCCACTGCTCTAAATGTCAGTTGGGTACCTATCAATCAGAGTAGGGAGATGATACGTGGAAAGCTCATTGGACATAGGGTGAGTGTTAAAGATGTCAGGTACTGTAAACATGTTTGAGTAGACTCAGAATGATTGAACCAACAGCAAAAATCTGTTTTTCTCTGGACATTTGTCATCATAATTCAGCTGGTAACTTCCTGTGAATTGTGAAGAATGTCACATCTAATGCTGAAAGGATTATTACAAAAATTTATTCCATTAACTGCGAGAAATGCTTTGTTACATACCTCTTTCTTATGACTTGCTGCCAGCCATGTTATGCATAATGAGCATATGTAAAAGACAGGTGATAATACACTTCCTTCCATGCTTCCTGTTCTTTAAAAAATAGGATCGTACACCTGCACTGCACAATTCAGACAGATTGGACTGAAGGGACAGTCTGGAGATTCAGATTAGCAGTGCATATGAGAGCAAGTAAGATGAAGTCAGATTTTCAGGGAAGGCATCACTAAAGTAAGAAGTGTTGCCTCTACACACTAACTGCACAAAATATGCTGCAAATGGCATAAAAATTATAATTACTTCAAGCAATGAAATAAAGTGTGTATTTCAAAATAAAACAACAGACTGTGAGGAAAACGTTTTTCGTTTAAGAAATTCAATTAAAAAAATTATGAGAACCTGTTGTATCATAAAATGTTGAAAATTATATTATTAGAATAAGGTTAACTTTTGTACTGATTAGTGTAAATTTGATTGTGCTTCAATACCTGTTGTAATGTAATGTATGTACTTACATGCTGTCATTTTTCAGTTGAAATATTGGAAGGAAAAGAACCGTGAAGAAGATGCTGTTTATTACCTTAGCTGTAGCACTCGGCCTTGGGCAATTGTAGTTGGCCTGGAACCAGACACATATTATTATGTGAAAGTGATGGTTTATAATTCTGCAGGAGAAGGCCCTGAAAGTGAGAGGTTCTTAAGTAATGCTGTGCTATTATCTGTATTGATGTAGATTGCAATTATTTGATACTTTTTTTTTTCAGAAGCAGCATGATGATATTTAGTTAGTTAAGGCATTAGTTTGTATATATTTTTCCTGTGGTTTAGCTAATGTGTGCTATCACTTTGTTTATCTCACCAATTGGCAATGAACACACAAAATACAGTTAATATAAAATAATTAGTACAAAATTCATTGTGTTTCATTTAAGAGTATATGAGAAGGTGCATGAAATTTTGGTAAGAGAAATAATTGAAAACAAGAAGATCATGAAGAAAATAGAACAGAAACTTATGTTTCATTAACATCACACACTGTCAGTTAAGATGGCAGATGGTGCAATAACTAATAACAGAGAGATTACTGTACAACCATTAGACAATTTTTTAAACATATGTAGTTCAGTAGATGAATCAAAGTTATAGACAGTTAATAATAAAAAAAATAACATTCTGAAGGTAATGCCAAATGAGGTGTATAGGGTGATGCAAAATTCGCGGCATGACTCCTCACATGCCAGTGATACAAAAATGTCTCTCACAAAATTTCATCTGGCGAGTACATCCGGCAGAAAAAGGACGTTAAATACACACTGTAACCACAAGTATGGTAACTACCTATGAAGCGCAGTTTAGTTGTGCCCTACAGTTGGTGCAGTGGGTAGAGTTTTGGGTTAGCATGGAGGATGTCGATGGTTCGATCCTGGGTTGGAGCATATATTTTTTATTTGGTAAATGTAGTCCAGGAGGTATGGTTTCTGACATCCTAATCGTCAACAGCGTTTGCAATGGGTCCTCTAGAAAACATTTGTGCTTACATACTACGAGGTGCATTCAAGTTCTGAGGCGTCTGATTTTTTTCTAATCAACTACTCAACCGAAATCGATGAAACTGGCATTGCTTCTTGACATAATCGCTCTGCAGACATACACATTTTTCACAACGCTGACGCCATGATTATATGGCAGCGGCGAAGGCTTATTTAGGAGTCTGGTTTGACCACTGGAAAATCGCTGAGGCAATAGCAGCACGGCTGGTGAATGTGCTGCCACAGAGAGTGTCTTTGATTGTTGGAAAAAGCCAAAAGTCACAAGGACCCAGGTCAGGTGAGTAGGGAGCATGAGGAATCACTTCAAAGTTGTTATCACGAAGAAACTGTTAAGTAACGTTAGCTCGATGTGCGGGTGCGTTGTCTTGGTGAAACAGCACACGCACAGCCCTTTCTGGACGTTTTTGTTGCAGTGCAGGAAGGAATTTGTTCTTCAAAACATTTTCGTAGGATGCATCTGTTACCGTACTGCCCTTTGGAATGCAATGGGTAAGGATTACGCCCTCGCTGTTCCAGAACATGGACACCATCATTTTTTCAGCTCTGGCGGTTACTCGAAATTTTTGTGGTGGCGGTCAATCTGTGTGCTTCCATTGAGCTGACTGGCGCTTTGTTTCTGGATTAAAAAATGGCATCCACGTCTCATCCATTGTCACAACCGATGAAAAGAAAGTCCCATTCATGCTGTCGTTGCGCGTCAACATTGCTTGGCAACATGGCACACAGGCAGCCATCAGCATTCGTGGCACCCACCTGGATGACACTTTTCGCATTTTCAGGTCATCATGCAGGACTATCTGCACAAAACCCACAGAAATGTCAACTCTGGAGGCGATCTGTTCAACAGTCATTCAACGATCTCCCAAAACAATTCTCTCCACTTTCTCGATCATGTGGTCAGATCGGCTTGTGCGAGCCCGAGGTTGTTTCGGTTTGTTGTCACACGATGTTCTGCCATCATTAAACTGTCGCACCCATGAACGCACTTTCGACACATCCATAACTCCATCACCACATGTCTCCTTCAACTGTCAATGAATTTCAGTTGGTTTCACACCATGCAGAAAACGAATAATTGAATGCTGTTCAAGTAAGGAAAACGTCACCATTTTAAGTATTTAAAACAGTTCTCATTCTCGCCACTGGCGGTCAAATTCCATCTGTCATATGGTGCTGATATCTCTGGGACATATTGACAATGAAAATGGCCTCATTTTAAAACAATGCACATGTTTCTATCTCTTTCCAGCCCGGAGAAAAAAAATCGGTGGTCTTAGAACTTGAATGCACCTCGTACAATCATAGAAATGGAAGACTGGCCAACTTTGAATGAAGCTCTTTCCACAACGTGGGTGTGAGTTTATTCACATCACTTCGTCTACTATATGCGAAACCTGTTTTGCAACATGTTTTGCGAATAGTGTCCAAACTCTGTAACTATTTGTATGTGTTATCACCGTGGTTCCACTAATTATGCCTTTTGACATTGAGTCTGGTAACAACATGATGTTCAGTACGTTTCTCAATGCATTATTATTATTATTATTATTATTATTATTATTATTATTATTATTATTATTATTATTACTATTATTACTCCATCAATAGGATTGTGGAAACATCATGTCCATTACCATTAGGGAAACAGTGTAATTCGAAACTGAACATTTCACAATTAGCAGTGTAGGGATGAATCTTACAGAACAATATCTGTTGAAGGGGCTAATGCCGTTAGATGGAACAACATGCAGGACTGACGGCTGTTTATACTGTGTGCGCCGTCCACCAGACAGGGACTAGTTCCGAGCGAAGTAACACACCCATGACACAGAATGAGATTTTCACCCTGCAGCGGAGTGTGCGCTGATATGAAACTTCCTGGCAGATTAAAACTGTGTGCCCGACCGAGATTCGAACTCGGGACCCTTGCCTTTCATGGGCAAGTGCTCTACCATCTGAGCTACCGAAGCATGACTCACGCCCGGTACTCACAGCTTTACTTCTGCCAGTTCCCAGCACTTGCCCACGAAAGGCAAAGGTCCCGAGTTCGAGTCTCGGTCGGGCACACAGTTTTAATCTGCCAGGAAGTTTCATATCAGCGCACACTCCGCTGCAGAGTGAAAATCTCATTCTGGAAACATCCCCCAGGCTGTGGCTAAGCCATGTCTCCGCAATGTCCTTTCTTTCAGGAGTGCTAGTTCTGCAAGTTTCGCAGGAGAGCTTCTGTAAAGTTTGGAAGGTAGGAGACGAGGAACTGGCAGAAGTAAAGCTGTGACTACCGGGTGTGAGTCGTGCTTCGGTAGCTCAGATGGTAGAGCACTTGCCCATGAAAGGCAAAGGTCCCGAGTTTGAGTCTCGGTCGGGCACACAGTTTTAATCTGCCAGGAAGTTTCACACCCATGACAGATTGCAATGTACGTGAGTACACGTATAGAATTTTATCATTGTAAACCTGTTGACCAGTGTGACAGACGTGTGGCATACACAAACGATGAATTTGTGGATATTCTTCTGGTCCTTCGTGCATCTGATAACTGGGCTGGTGTTTCCACTCATGAGTATGCTGCTAGATATATTCGTTGATGCCATCCAGATAAAAATTTGTTTCATTGTCTGGATCTGTGCCTTCAGGTGTCAGGTTCTCTCCTTCTACCATCGTGTGACAGAGGTCATCCATGGACTTGCCATACTCCAGCTACTGAGGAAGCTATTCTGGAGGTCATACACCAAGAACCTCAGCGAAGTACACGTAGCACAGCAAGGCAGCTGCATGTCTCACAATGCACCCGTCGTTAACATGCTGCACTGGCACGGGCTGCGCCCCTCTCATTATGCTTTCACACAACACCTCCATTCTGCAGATTGCCATCAGCGGATGATTCCAACAACAACAGGAAGCCAACCATGACTTTGTGAACACCATAATACAGTCAGCTGAAGCAGCATTCATTCATGCGGGTCTCTTCCATATGCACTCTGGAGGCGATCTGTTCAACAGTCATTCAACGATCCCCCAAAACAATGCTCTCCACTTTCTCGATCATGTGGTCAGACAGGTTTGTGCGAGCCCGAGGTTGTTTCAGTTTGTTGTCACACTATGTTCTGCCATCATTAAACTGCCGCACCCATGAACTTGTGTGAGGTTAACCTGCACGTCACCCACGAATGTGGATATCAAGTTCGATTCGGCATCAACATCTTGGCCAGAATATTGGGCGAAAGGTGTTTGGGTGCATAGATGTTCCTGACTGGTTGACTGCACAAAGGTATCATGCATTCATCTCAAACCATCTGTCTGATGCCCTGGAAAATGTTGCACTACATGTTCGGCAGAGGATATGGTTCCAACATGATGATGTACCTCCAACTCTGGAATTAACGTGCTACAGTATTTGGACAGAACCAGCATAACTAAGATGTGCTGACACAGGTAGTTACCATACATGAGGTTACAGTGTTGCCATATAGCCACTCTTTAATGTCCTTTTTCTTCCGGATGTAGTCGCTGGATGAAATTTTGTGTGACGCGTGTTTTTATCGTTGGCGTGTGAGGAGTCTCGCTACAAAGCCCAAGTGTGCGAATTTTGCTTCACCCTGTATTAAGCCATTTGAGGTATGATGAAAGTAAAGGCACATGTTTCAGAATAATTGGCAATGCTAGGGTCAAGGTTATATCTGTATGCACTGTAAAAGTTCATTGCACATTTTTTATATCTTCAGAAATGCCATTTTCGACTTTGTTATGATGATTTGAAAACTGGTCTCAGCCCGAAACTAGTCATGAATGAATAAAAAAGTAAAAATTTGAAACTAGAGTGGTTTTTCGTTCTACAAAAGGAACTTCCAATATTATTTACCAACTCTCTGTATGAGATCAGCAACCAAAAGAAAAAACTGTTTCTAGAAGTGGATATAACCCAACAGTCCATTTGCAAGTCATGAACAAAATTATAGAATGTAGCAATGAGTGTAGATTAGTGCTCTGTCTGTGATTTGTAGGTTTTGAGAAAGCTGTGGACTCAGTATCAACAGAATTTGTATTAAGAGCCCTATATACACAAGGTATTGATTAAGTATGTATTAGTTTGAGGAAGAATATGTACACTAATGGTACAGCTTCAGTTAGACTTCATAAGGGTAATAGAAAATTTGAAAGTGAAACAAGAGTCATGTAAGCAGATGCCACATCATTAAAAGTATTCTCTGCAGCTCTATAGGAAGCTATCACGTCCTTATAAATGAAAAACACGTTGAACTACCTGTTTGCCTCTAGTGCACAAAAATTTCAAAATTTTAAGAACTTAATATAGTAAGTTTGAAAGTTCACAGAGGAAGAAGACTGCTCTGCAGTTCCTTCTCTAAATCCTCGCACAAACAAAAAATTGGCTGACATCTAAATAAGCGTCCAAGGAATAGAAAAGCAACTGAAATCACTCAACAGAGGAAAGTCCACTGGACCTGACGGGATACCAGTTCGATTCTACACAGAGTAGGCGAAAGAGCTTGCCCCCCTTCTAACAGCTGTGTACCGCAAGTCTCTAGAGGAACGGAAGGATCCAAATGATTGGAAAAGAGCACAGGTAGTTCCGGTTTTCAAGAAGGGTAGCCGAGCATATGCACAAAACTATAGACTTATATCTCTGGCATCGATCTGTTGTAGAATTTTATAACATGTTATTTGCTCGCGTACCATGTCATTTCTGGAAACCCAGAATCTACTCTGTAGGAATCAACATGGATTCTGGAAACAGCTATCGTGTGAGACCCAACTCGCTTTATTTGTTCATGAGACGCAGAAAATATTAGATATAGGCTGACAGGTAGATGCCATTTTCCTTGACTTCCGGAAGGCGTTCGATACAGTTCTGCACTGTCGCCTGATAAAGTAAGAGACTACGGAATATCAGACCAGCTGTGTGGCTGGATTGAAGAGTTTTTAGCAAACAGAACACAGCATGTTGTTCTCAATGGAGAGATGTCTACAGACATTAAAGTAACCTCTGGATTGCCACAGGGAAGTGTTATGGGACCATTGCTTTTCACAATATATATAAATGACCTAGTAGATACTGTCCGAAGTTCAATGTGGCTTTTTGCGGAAGATGCTGTAGTATACATAGAAGTTACAGCATTAGAAAATTGCAGCGAAATGCAAGAAGATCTGCAGCAGATAGGCACTTGGTGCAGGGAGTGGCAACTGACTCTTAACGTAGACAAATGTAAGGTATTGCGAATACATAGAAAGATGGATCCTTTATTGTATTATTATATGATAGCAGAACAAACACTGGTAGCAGTTAATTCTGCAAAATATCTGGGAGTATGCGTGCGGAACGATTTGAAGTGGAATGATCATATAAAATTAATTGTTGGTAAGGCGGGTGCTAGGTTGAGATTCATTGAGAGAGTCCTTAGAAAATGTAGTCCATCAACAAAGGAAGTGGCTTAAAAACACTCATTCGACCTATACTTGAGTATTGTTCATCAGTGTGGGATCCGTACCAGGTCAGGTTGACAGAGGAGATAGAGAAGATCCAAAGAAGATCAGCACGTTTTGTCACAGGGTTATTTGGTAAGCGTGATAGCATTACGGAGATGTTTAGCAAACTCAAGTGGCAGACTCTGCAAGAGAGGTGCTCTGCATCGTGGTGTAGCTTGCTGTCCAGGTTTCGAGAGGGTGCGTTTCTGGTTGAGGTATCGAATATATTGCTTCCCCCTACTTATACCTCCTGAGGAGATCACGAATGTAAAATTAGAGAGATTCGAGCACGCACGGAGGCTTTCTGGCAGTCGCACTTCTCGTGAACCATACGCGACTGGAACAGGAAGGGGAGGTAATGACAGTGGCATGTAAAATGCTGTCCGCCACACACTGTTGGGTGGCTTGTGGAGAAAATTGTAGATGTAGATGTAGAATAAGATGTAAAGAACGTGTAGCCAACAATTCAGAAAGAAGACAGAAAACATTAACAATCACATCATAGAACCAGTGGATGAGATTTCGTATTTAGGGAAGTTGCGAAAATAAACAAAGCATAAATAAAAATGTGGAGAGACATCATATTTCATTTATGGATATGATGATCAATATATGTACAGGTCATCACTTTGGTGAAATCTGTCCCCCCACCCCCACCCTCCCCCAGCCACTGCCAACCCTCTTATGTTTCTTGATGTACCCATGATATTGCAACTCACAATGACTGCTTTCTGTAGCAAGTATACTGATGAAATGACTGTATTATTATCAGTTATGTGTTTTGTATAATTTCTGTGTCATGCACTGCTTTAGATTGCAATGACAGCAATTAGTATTTAATTTTCCACTGTTAACAGAATGATTTGTTGTGTCTGTGACAGTCATGTTGTAGTAATTTTATTGTTGCTTTTCGTAATGGCTTTGTACACCCTTGCTCTGAAGTTACCTTCATGCAATACAGAGTAGCATATTCAAACGAATAAGAAATTAATAAATTATTTACAATTTCTGACATTTAATTTCAGAGCGAACATACAGGAAAGCTCCTCAAAAGCCTCCATCGACAGTGTGAGTATTTGGTGTGAACCCTATAACTGTCAAGGTACTGTGGTGATATGTTGCCTCATCAGCAGAGGAAGAACCAGTCATTGGTTTTAAGGTATATATTAACAGATTGTTTGATGTGTAGTTGGTCGTGATGTTAGTGTGACAAATACAGTAGTGTACACAAATTCTTGGAAAATTCACAAATACAGTTATTCTAAGTAGCATTGGCGAGCTCTGTACTAGGTTAAAAAACATAAGTTGTTTTAAAAGATAATTTGATTGAGAAAATGGTAAAATTACATGGAGACACAATGGCTGGCCACTACTGATATTCAGGAGGCAAAATTTAACTACTGGCGATAGACACATGAAAAGTATAGGTCATTTACTTCTCAGTCTGTCCTTCCATTGTTTTCATTGTTCAAACTAAAGTTAGCTCAGTGCTTACTATCTTTGAACTCAGACTCTGATTCCTTCCCCTTTGTATTTGTCTCCCCTCAGCCTAACAACTGCTGGGTCCATCTCAACCTCAGGTCTGAGTGACTCTCCCCTCCTTCACAACATTCCAAAATCTATCCCATTTTCCTCCCTGGGGAAGGAGCTTGCAGTTCCATAAGCTAAGAATAGTTTTTGTTTCTTTTCTACTTTTAATGTGTGTATTAGAAATGTAGAAATTGTCATACAATACTGCCCGATGACATTATGAGGTTAGTAGCATTTAAATCAAAATAAATAAAACTGTAATAGCCAATATTTGTGAGGCACATGTTTGATTATTTTTCATAACAATTAAGGGCCTACCACATTCATGTGATGCTGTCTTTTAAAAAACTGCTTGATCATCTTTGATGTAATCATAATGGATTTTACCACTATTTATTCATACTGGTTATCAAAGACATGAATTTAATACATGGTACAGTAGAATGTAGTATCCAGAAATCGGAATGAGTGTACAGACAGAAGTTTAACAGACATTATTCTGATTAGAAGAAATTTATGACCACAGATAGAAACATTTGAGAAACTGGCTTAAAGCTACACAAAGTTGGCCAGTCATCAAGAAAGAATTGGTTACTCTTTAGAATTTGAGAAGTGATGTCATGTGGAAAATAGAAGAGAATTGATTAATGAGCACTTGTCAAGTTGCCCATGAAGTGCTCACTGAAGAACACAATTTGTAGAGCACTGTGAAACAGCAAAAGCATCATTTGCAAGCAATGAGGCCCTGTGATTTTGAACCTATGGCTCAATTCAGTCAGTGGATATCCAGCTCATTTATGCAGTGCCGAACTTCTTGGTGTTTATACTTTTCATGAATGAGGTCTCTAATAATTGTGATGGTATTTAAGCTGCAACAATAACCATGTTTGAAATGATGAAAATCCATACACCACATTTCTGTCTGATCACTAGCAATGATTCCCACACAGTTTATGGACTGGAAATGTACAAGATGAACTAACTGAACGTCATTAACTACCATCTTGTTTTAATGGTGCTTGTTACTTGATATTAATTTGAAATGTGCTGCCATAGTTTTTGGAGACTGTATCTCTTGTCCACCATAAGATGCAATTTTGTCACAACAGTCTAGCATCCTAGTTCAACATTAAGGTTTGTGAATATCTGAGCAACATATGTCATTGTATGAAAAGTGGAAGTCCTGCCCTGTGGCCAGCGTGATCACTGCTATCTAGATATAGCCTTGATACTGACTTCTCTGAATTGTGTTGGTGGTAGTTGTCCTTACATCATGTACTTCTGGCCTCAATCTCAGCTAGCCCCTGTCCAATATCTATCTCCACACATATTCCCACATCCCTCACTCCACTCATTTCACACTGCCACCATCCTCTCTAGCTAGATATCTAGATACCTATGGGAATACATGGAAGTCATTGGTGCATGAAATCTCAGTAGAAACTGTGTCTCGTTGTACAAATTGCAACAGGCATATTTGAGATAGTGATAATTTTATGGGTCATAGTAATGCACACATCAGTGCTGATGATCATCTCTTTTAACAATTGCTTTGAGCTTAAACTACTGCTATGAGATGTATGTTGTTTTTGTCAATAAAAAAATAAATATTCATTGACAAAGTATTCAGTTTAGATTCCTGTAAAATATATAGCCCAGTTGCTTTGGATACCCCATATAGAGCACAGCTACACCAAATCGTAAGCCATACAATTTATTCTGTATCTCTGTGTTGTTGTGTTATACACCAATGCAGTAAACAGAGAATTAAGACCACCTCATTGGCAAGTTAATAGTCTCAGACACATGCGCCTCCCCCCCCCCCCCCCCCCCCCTCAGACACACACACACACACACACACACACACACACACACACACACACACACACACACACAGAAATGTCTACAATGTAGCAGCACTTGGCATGAGGGGCTGTGGAGAGGAAGAGGCAGGAAACAGATGCAATAGCAATATAGCGCCAGTACACTCACTCTAGCAGCTGAAGCAGGAGGAGATGCTTGTGGCACACAGTGACCTGGAGGAGTGGACTGGGAGGGGGAAAATGAACACAGGAAGAGGGAGACTGCAGAGAGGTTGCAGTGTAAAATGAGTGAAGTGAGGGGCATGGGAACAGGGTTGGAGGTGGATATGGCAGAGGGGCTAGCTGAGATTGACACCAGGAGTACATCTACTTCCATATACATAATTAAGAGAAGTTGGTATCAGCGCTGTATCTAGATAGCATAGGTTTTGAAGCAGCCAGTGAAGTCGAGCATGCCACACACTCCATAATTAAATTTCTATACACTGAAAATATTCTCTCTTCAAGGCTTACGCTGTGGGATTTAACATGACCCCACTAAAAATGCTCTGTCTTATATGAGGTTGTCCACATCCTTGAGTACAATTGCATATACATTGCAGTGACATCATATATGTGTTTTGCTTATAGGGGATTGAGGCCGTGGATTGACTGAGGTAGACAGGCTGTGATGGCATGGGCCTCCAAGATTGGACAGTTTATTGCAGAATTTTCTTCTGTACAGGTCCACTGAAACAAATGTTATTATGAAGTATAAATGTTAAATAAGAGCCCCTCATTCCTACCATAGCCCCAAAGTTGTTTTGTTTTGTGACAGTGTTTGCATTTCTTCATCCCCAATATCATCATCATCTTCTTCAATTATCTTCATCATTCTGCTTTACTTCAGCTTCGTAGATTTATTCAACATCTCAGATGCATGCAGTGATGGCATCATCATCACAAGCCACAAATTCATCAAAACTGATGGGTAAATTGTTAGATACCTGCACCCAATTGTGCATTCCACTACTGCTTTGTCGCCGTCTTTGTCGTGAGTGCTCATTTCCTTAAAGCCAGCCTTATGAAAGCAATTTGACATAGTTTCCTTAGTTACCATTTTCCAAGCTCCTGTGAGCATATGTATTGCTTGCAGAATGTTCAATTTAAGCACTTCATTCCTATCAATAAGGAAGTGCTTTCAGGACTAGAGCTTTCCAATACTTGGTTTTCAGGCTATGAATAATCCCTTAGATCCATGGGCTGGAGTCTGCTAGTGCAATTTGCAGGAAATAAATGCACTTTTCCATTCTGCAGAAATCCTAAGTCTGTTGGATGAGCAGGACACTTGTCCATAAAGAGAACAACCTTCCTGTTTTTAGCACCCATTCGTGCATCAAAAGCTTGCAAGAACTTTTTGAGCAAGTCCGCAGTCATCCAAGCACTTTTGTTGCTATAATACTGAGATGGCAGTGTAGCATTGTTATTAAAGCAACATGGTTTGTTGAACTTTCCAGTTACTGTGGGATCCAGCTTGTCGCTGCCATCTGCATTGCTGCATAAGAGAACAGTAATTCTCTGCTTGCTCATTCTTCCTCCATGGAGTGCTTCTCCTTTAACACTTAAGGTTTTAGAGGGCATGAGTTGGTGAAACAGGTCTGTTTCATCCACATTGTACACATCCTGAGATTCGAAATCTTCCAAGAGGGGCAGCAGCACGTCTTCTTTCCAGTGCTCAACACTTTCATCACTAACTGCAGTACTCACTCCACGTACTGCCCTGCAAGTTATCCCATAACGTTTTTTGAATGTATCCAGCCAACCATTCGAAGCTTTGAATTCTGTTAGCCCAAGTTTCCCTGATATTGTAGATGCTTTCATTTTTATCAGTGCCCCATCGATTGGTAAATTTTCAGCATGTGCTCTCTTGAACCACTCCATTAGCTTCGATTCAATTTCTTCGTACAGTGACTTTTTAACATTTTTTCCTCTGCTTTGCTTTTAAACTGCACTGTGTTTCTCGATCCAGAATGTTCTCCTTATTCTTCAATATTCCTGAGAATGAAAACTGTGCAAGTCCCAGGCATAGAGCCATTTCACTTATGGGCACATTTGTGTTTCTCTCCAATTCCCGAATCAAGTTCACTTTCTTTGTGACAGATAGAGTTTTTCTTTTTGTTGCCATAGTCAATTTCACTACAACAATGAATGTGGGTGAGCAAACTGATATACAGCTGGATTCTCCACGCAGTACACAGTAATACACGAACTGATGCAAACTTGCATAAACTGACGCTATACTGTAATGCTGCTATGAACGTACAGAGTCAGACAGAAGTCGGCCATGTGCAAGCATGCAAAGCAGCGCAAGTGTTAGCACACTGTACATAGTTAGTTTTCGGATAAGTTCGAGCTTTCTCGTGCATGTAGCGAGTAACCGATATGGAAGATGATCGACCGTATCCAATATAAATGCTGGAGTTCATAGGTTCTTAAAGCCCATATTACACGATGCTTGCATTTGGAGGCAAAGCCTATGGAAGTTCCAAAAAATCCCACTAGTAGCCGCCGCAAGTACTATAGTTACCATATTTACCCAATTGCAAGTCGACCTCGAATGCAAGCTGCACCCCAGAAATGAGACTCAGAGAAGAAAAAATAAATAAAAAATAAAAATTAAATAAATAAAATAAAATAAATTTTACTGTGATTTCAAGCCAGACTTACAAGTGAAAGATATGGCTCATCGTATGATGGATAGAGTATTAAGTGACCCTACCTCTCAGGGATTTGGGACACTTACAATTACAATTACATTGCAAAACACTGACAACAGTGAAAATTCACGATATCTATCAAAATATAGTATTCCTGATCTACACACACATTAGCTGTGAGCATTGACATCACAGGCTTGCTCGCTGCACTGCAAACCGGAGCAAAGTCATGATTTTTCATGTTTTATTATGAACGCTAGCGATTCCTTGTTGCTACCTTCGTACAAAGCATCATCCTCTCTGCCATCAAGCATGTTAGAAATACAGTATTTTTTAAATGCCAGACGAACAGTTTCACTTGGGAGACATTTCCAAGATTGACTAATGCGTACGCACACCTGAGACATCTTGCAGATTTAACATGTCGGGTAGGTGTTAATTGCCTATTTTCTTTCATTAGGCATCAAGTATACATATTTTTCTGCTTGTCCATAAAAAGTTTGTTTAAACATCTAATCGATGCAGAATGGAAGTCATCCATTCTGGAATTACAACCAAGTCCGTTTATCCCCCCCCCCCCCCCTTGCCACCGCAGCTGGTGTACAGTGATCTGCATACAAATCTAACACAAGCATAAGTGGCAAACCTAGCAAACTAGCAAAGTATCAGGACGACATTGCCAGAGAGGTCTGATCCATTCTAAAACCGTGTCCTCCGTGAAACAGTTAATTTCGTTAGCACATACAATAACATCTTTACGAAACACTTTGGACTTCAGTAAAGTCTCCCATGTGAAATGAATGGTGGTTGTTTATGGCCATCGGCTGTACAAGCTAGCATGTATTTCCGGTGCGCAGTTTGATAATGTAGCACTGAAATGGGACGAGTTTTTTTGCCCATAATTTTCAGGCCCAATTGCAGCTCCCTTTAAAATCCTGGATTTTCTGACATGCTTTTACTTGAATTATTTCTGCTTCCTCACAAAATCATTCACTATGACTTCCAACTCATTGTGGCAGCCATGTTTTGGTCCAGAAAATTCTGTTCTGTTGCTGGAACAAGCTGAAAGTTGTTAGTTTTGCTGCTCCTTGTCTTACTGAAGTTCAAAAGCAAACTGAAACAAACGTTTTTGCGAGCACTGCTCTCATTAGCTGGAGTTGTTGAAATTTAAAGCCACGCTTGTCAAGTTTCTTCAAAATGTCCATTTTGATGGTATGTATGTAAAGAGGTTTTTTTTAATTGCTATGAATGTTTGAAGAATTGCTAAATTCACACATGATAAAAAATACCTTAACATTCATTAGTCAAAACTAACACAATGGCTTCTGTGGTGGCTTCTAGTAGCAAAAAGCAGCAATAAAGGCCAAAAGCACTTACGGCAGCAACTAGTGGCATTTTTCGGAACCTCTTAGGCCTTACACCCGAATGTAAACTGCAGGTCGTTTTTTGGATTCCAAAGACTGGAAAAAAAAGTGTGGCTTGCATTCGCGCCGCAAAAGCCACTATTGTTTTCAATATTTTATATTCCTAATTCTAAATGCAGGTTTTGCTGTAATGCCAATTACATTAAATTGAATATAAAATTGCATTACACATATGAAATAATTTTCTTCCGTTAAATGCGGGTCTACGCAAAATCGGGGTTATACTGTAAAGTGTACTTAAGAAACAAATTGTCAGACAGCCTGGTCAGCTATTGTTTGGGACTTCTGCTGTGGCTCCAGTATGGGGCTTGATGACAGAAAAATTCATCTGAAAGTGGTAACTGCATAGAAGCAACTGATCAAAAGAATGGGTGCATTGTGGATCAGTGTCAAAATGAACACACACTTAAAAAAGCAGTTCAGCTGATTTATTGTGTACCGTATGGTGGTTGAAATTAGGAAAAAGAACCTATTCTGAATCAGGACAACACTCCATTTGTGTGCAAACCAGAGACAGTGATCTACATCATGTTACTGAGAATATTTTGGCACCTTTTGCTGGACAAGTGTGCTCAAAGCATCAACTTGAACCCGTTTGAACATCTTTGAAATGATTTTATTTTATTTAATAAAGTTAGTAATCTTCCTGTCAAGAATGTTTCCAGTACATTTAAAAAGTTATGTACTGATCACAGCTGTATATAAACTTGCAAATCCTTTTTATGGAATTGTTTTACTTTTTCTAAATAGTCTTGGTTATTCTTCTCTTTGTGGGACATAACAAATAAGTGCAACAACTACTGTTATTGTATGCATATATTATCTTCACACTAACTGGTAAATTTAAAGCTGACAGTAAAACATAACTCTTGTTCTCTTATTAAATATGATGTTTCTACTCTCATATATTGTTTGTTGGTGGGAAATTATTATACTCAGAATAGAT
Source organism: Schistocerca gregaria (assembly GCF_023897955.1). Lineage (NCBI taxonomy): Eukaryota > Metazoa > Arthropoda > Insecta > Orthoptera > Acrididae > Schistocerca > Schistocerca gregaria. The sequence goes on from NC_064931.1 coordinate 207,578,849, forward strand.
TGTTGTAATGAAATCAAAGATACCAATATCTATACTGGGTGGTTTTAATTAACATTTTAGTTACAAAACAATGTAAAAAAAGAACCACTGGTCAGAATGGCATCACATTTGAACAGAATATTATTGAAAAAAAGGGGGGGTGGGGGGGGGCGGAATATTATGGGGGAAAAATTAATAAATATTTTCCCAATAGATGTCACTCTAAGAATCATAATTTAAATGCATTTTGCTAGATGAATCACATTACAAATGCTGTGGTGTGAGTTACACATTAAAACAACTGTAGTGTGCAGTGTGCAGAACCACACAAGTCTGGCATTCAGCAGTTGCAGCACTGTTAGTCAGGTAAGCCCACCCACCACGGCAGTACCACACTGGATGGGAAGAATCTGGCTTTTACTGTCCTGAGGCCAAAAACGATCTACAAAGCAAGAATGGCAACAGTTTTTAATATCCTTTGGCCAAAAACTATGAAAAAAACAATAATGACATCAATTTTTAATTGTCCTGAGGTAAAAAAAACACATAAAAAGCAGCAATGAAATTGGTTTTTAATTGTAGTGAGACTGGCATGAGATGTGTTCAGTATTCTGTCCATCATTTTCTGCAGCAAGTTGAAACTGAGAAAGAGCATGTTTCGCAACAGAGCAGAGTTTCACAGGGGTCATGTTCAGGATGTGTTGCACAATACACACCTTCAATTCAGCTATAGTTTTAATTGGAGCTCTGAACACAGCATCTTTCAGATAACTCCACAGCTAGAAGTCACACAGTATCAGGTGATCTAGATGGTCAGGCTGTAGGGAAATGATGGCTGAAAATTCTGGCATTTCCAAAATACCTCTGCAGCTACTGGTTCACCATATGCAATGTGTGGAGGAGCTTTGTCTTTCACAAAAATGATAAATGATTCTATCCATGCTGTCAAAGGGTGCACAAAAGATTCTCATAGTGTTTATTACTGACAGTACAGGTAACAGGACCCATCTATTTAAAAAAGGTCCTTTGACAAATGATGCCATCAACTCCAACTATGCAGTTACCTTTGCACAATGAAGAAGTACTAGTTGACGTGTGAGCCAATTTTCTGTTGCCCATAGTTGCATTTCTGCGTATTGTCGTGTCCTTGGAGATGGAAATGGGCTTCATCTATACACAGTATGTTTCATGGAAAATCATTGTGCAATTCCATGCAAGCAAGACATTCCAGATCATGCATTTGTTTTACTGGAAGGTAAGCATGAAGCAATCCCTGAAGATGGGTTATTTTGTATGGAAAGCAATGCAGGATCCTTCATAGAATTTTGTGCACCAAGAGTTGTTTTTATGGGGCAGTCACAACTGGACAAGTCCTTTTTGGAAAAATGAAGAAAAGCGCAGGGCAGTTGTTTAATCCACGCACTCTATTGTGTACATGATAGGTTTCAAAACAGTTACAGTTCCATCATCTGGTGTAAAAAAAATAAAATCACATAATCATCTGAGGTCATCCCCACCCTAATGTTGACACGGAAAATAAAATGGACAAAAATTCCACAACAACATGAGAGGTATGGCTGTTATGGAATTTTTGTCCATTTTACATTTTTGACACAAAATCTTTGGTTCCATGACAACATTGGGGTGAGGTTGACCCCACATGATTAAGTGATTTTATTTTTTATGCCAGATAGTGGAATTATAACTGGTCCGAAATGGCCATGTACCCAATAAAGATAGTGGATTAAGCAACTGTCTAGTGGTTTTCTTCATTTTTCAAAAAATACTTTTATGGACTCTGCTCACAGGCATGTCCAGCGTTCGGACAATTCTGCGTGCACTGGATGTTTGCACACGACCATTTGACCCGTTCCTACAGTGATGTGGCCACATCATCTACTGCCACAATGCACTTTCAAATAAATCCCCTTTGTGAATATCATAATCATTTTCTCCAGGCCATTGACAGACAATCGGACCAACACCTTTTCTCATACCTTTGAGTATCTGGAACTTCTGCAGAGCTAGTGGCACACAGTTACTGTACTTGTTACTTGTAAAAGAGCTTTACATGAAGTGCAATCATGTATTGAGGCAGTCATGACAAACATCAGAGATAGAGACTGAGAAACAGCCGTGAACCCTACATCTTTTATTTTGCATATTCAGCCACTTACAGCACCATCTACAGTAAAATTTTTGTTAAATTCTTTTGTTTCCACAGCTTTTCCCCCTTCTTTGATAATAATCCAGTCAAATTTGATATCCTTCTAAGCAGTGGTTCTTTTTTAAAGCATTTTGAAACTGGAACTCAAGTACATCTAGAGAAACCTCTGGCATCACACCTTTGATTTGCATTAACATAATTGTATTATGCCTTGTAAAATATCATTGTTTTTTGTTTCTGAAAATCTTTGTTCCTTTCATCTTCTATATATCTAATTTCACTCTCTTTCTCTCCATTTTTAATTTATTTATGTATTTATTTTCCAGGTCCATATTTGGGAGATTGATCAAGACATGAGCACAGCAAATGACACAATTGTTTATGTCAGTTCCAAGCTAGAAGCATATGTGGATAATTTGTCACCAGGTAAAATCTATTACATGAGGGTCTTGGCATTTTCAAATGGAGGTGATGGTAGAATGTCTTCTCCGGCATTGACTTTTCAGATGGGTAAGTGTTAATTTTTCCTGAAGTTCAGTAAGATATTAATTGGTTACAGTGTATGGTTATATGATGACTTACCCTGTATTGCATGGTGTTGCCATTTGGCAACAAACCACAAATTTATTTATAATGGTAGGGAAACCATTCATATATGCATGACATCACCTTCTCGTAACACATACAGTCTGACGGCATCAAGCTAAACTGTGTTTAGCTTCATTATGTTGGGAGAAATAGTTCAAAATCAATAATCTCTGCTGCAGGTCTAGTGCATGTAAACATACACGAAAGAATCTGAAAGAGAGAATTATTTTTGCCACTAAGATTTTTAAGGTATGTGAAATGATGCTTTATGATAACAAAAATTATGTTTCTATGGCACTGTAACAGTAATTAATCAGTACTTTCAAATTGTTTCCATTTGGCAACAAACCTAAAATATCAATTAAGTCAAAATATAGAATGAAATTTTCACTCTACAGCGGAGTGTGCGTTGATATTAAACTTCCTGGCAGATTAAAACTGTATGCCGGACCGAGACTCGAACTCGGGACCTATGCCTTTTGCGGGCAATAGCTCTACCAACTGGGCTACCCAAGCATACTCACGCCCCGTCCTCACAGCCTTAGGAGACGAGGTACTGGCAAAAGTAAGGCTGTGAGGACGGGTTGTGAGTTGTGCTTGGGTAGCTCAGCTGGTAGAGCACTTGCCCGCGAAAGGCAAAGGTCCCGAGTTCAAGTCTCGGTCCGGCACACAGTTTTAATCTGCCAGGAAGTTTCAAGTCAAAATTTATACCACAGTGCTCAGCTTCATATGTAGTAAAGTGGGAACTAAACTATGTAAAAGAAAACCGTTCATCATCAGTACTGATACTATAAACTAGGAGGAGACACTCAGTTCTCCAGGGATAACAAATCCTGACTAATCGAAACCGCTAATATACTGTATGAAGTGTACTAGAGGAACCGTACAAGCCTGAATGCAGTGATGATGTGTGTTTTAGTGCGTGCTATGCTCATATAGAAAGAGCGTACTGTTCATCCAGAAAAGGAAGTTTTGTCCCGACCTCAGGATTACATCTTCCAAGATAGTGGTGATATCTCACACACTTGAAAGTGACATACATTTGTCTGATGAAAACTAGCATCAACTAACAGGTCTACTCTGGTCTCCACAATTGCCAAATGATATTGATATTATTGAGCCATTATTGTATTTATTGTAGACAGACTTAGAATGTCTCATTTATTCCCTTACCAAACAAATGACTAGCACAGTGGACCTGCATTTGGGATGAGTGAGGTTCAAACCCGTATCTGGTCATCCAATGGGTTGTCTGTGATTTCCTTGAGATGAATGTCAGGCTCTTGCCTTTGAAAAGAAAATGACTGATTTCCTTCCCCATCCTTGTAAAATTTGAACTCTTGATCCATCTTCAATGACTTTGTCATGGATGTAACATTAAATCCCAATGTTCCTTCCTTGTGTGGTTTATTCATAATTCACCTTTAGCTGTGACTGTGCCTAAAGCAATACAGGGAAGCAACAGCTCAGTGGCTGATTAAATTTTCATTGGTGTCTCAGTACTGATTAGATTCAGTGTGTAAATGGCTAAAGGCCCCTGTAAAGGCTCAAATGTTTTGGTAAAATTGCTATTATCTAGCCATGGATTTCCCAAGCAACCCCATACATGTTCAAACAATGTTTGTCCGTTTAACCTCACTTTGAAGTAGACACTATTCGTGTTCATGTGTAGTTTGAGCATAGTGGGTACAGCCACAAATGCAAACAAAGAAGTCCTGGCATTGACTTTGGCACTATGTTTAAAGAAGAATAAATTAAGTCCAAAGTTATTAAGTCCCTCCTGAAACAGCAAACTTAGCCATCAAGTTCACTCTTGTCTAGCCATGAATGTGTGAAACAAGCACATACGTGTACTAAGAAAGCTGGTCAATTTAACCTTACTTTTGGAGCAGACACTTTTCCTGTACATGGTATTTTGACACTAGTGGAAATGGCTACAGATGTTGATAGAGCATTTCTAAAGTTGCCTCTGCACTGTGTTTAAAGAAGAAGAAAACAAGGTTCTGGTCAAGGGAATGGTTTAAAATGAGAAATATGCAACTGGAAACCTGTTAATGGGAATGTTTCAGATAGAACCTGATGATTAAAAAAAACTTCCTGCAGATGGGCAGTGAAACGTTTAATAACTTGTTCATCATTACTTCAACCTCACATTGAAAAAGAAGACACAAAGTATGCAAAAACTTATTCTCTTCTACTTGGTCATTTAATGACAGGTCATTAAAATACCTCAATGTGGGAACATATAGCCCATATCGTCCATGGAAGAACCAGAGAACTTCAATTTCTTTTATTTCATTCCACTCCACTTGTATGTCACTGTATGTGTAAAATATTGATTTTATTCATAACCTCTTCATGTATAATATACTGCTAGGAAAGATATGGTACCTCTACTATTTTAATAATTGTCTGTGCCATTTTGTTTTTATACTTGATCGTAGTTTTCATAGTAGCAGAAACTCACGATAAAATGAGATAAATCATAATAAATCAATTTTTCACTAAACAAATGTGGTGAAACATCAACACAAACAATGTCTGCCATCTTGTCAAACTTTCTGTCAATCAGAATTTGTCTCAAACACATCAGAAACAATCTATGCTTGACAAACATGTGAAACTGCATCATACCTGGCCATATATTTGACAAGCGTAGTTAAGTTTCACAAAATGTTTGATCATTTATGGGTGCCTTAACAGACCTCCAGCACTGACATACGCAATTCGGCAGTAGCTTGTTACAGAGAATGTTGTGAAGCACCAGAGATGTGGTTGAAGAGGCTAGGAGTATGAACTTTGCGAGCAAGATACACAGAAGAGAGTCAAAATCATGTATGGAATATAATGAGGATAGTGTCTGTAGAGCAACATATGTATTCGCTGTATTGAGAGAATAAAAATGTTTTTGTCAGTACTGACTGAATGTAATGGAATGAATAATGATAGCAACTCATTGTCTAGTTACAGAGTTGAGTGGCTGACAGGCACAAATGCAATAACTAAGCTTTTTCTTGATGTCCTTCAGAGCTAACCAGTACAGCACGTGCACGCATGTGCTTGCTCACACACACACACACACACACACACACACACACACAAACACACACACACACACACACACACACACACCTGTACAACTACATTGTCTCAGTCTTCACCACTGTACCGGCACTACATGCAACATTTGTATGGTGTGGTTTACTGGGACAGTGAAGCCATGGAGTGGTATGTGTGTTTGTATGTATATTTTGTCCTATTTCTCTCTGAAGAAGGACATCGACCTAGAGCATAGTAATGTTTTCAGTCTTGCAGTCTCATATTTGTGCCTTCGAATGATGAGCATCTCCACTATATGGTCAGTTATTGCCTTCACTCCTTCCATTAATTATTTTCCACCCAGGACTTTCTATTATTACATTTACTGTCATTACTGATACATAAAAAACCTTGGTTATTGTGGTTGAATTGGGAATTAACCTTGTTGCATAATACGAATTAGACTCATGTCCATAAGGTAAAGATCTCCAAGATGAATATGAAACAATGTTGTGCTAACATGGTATTGCAACAAGAAACAAACACAATTGTAAAAGGATTAAATAATTTACAGGCAGTTGCCTAAATAAATTCGTTCTCTCTCTCTTGCTTTCTATCTTTCTCTCACTTCAAGATTAAATGTAATTTAAGCAACTATTACACAAAAAATGCAAATGCTGTATCAGTTAAAATACCAGCACAGCATCAGTCATGACAGTCAGCTCGTGGCGGTGGTGGTGTGAGAAGCTCGAGATAAGCACAGCAAGAAAGCAGATAGGTTTTTGCCAAAGACTCTCATTATAAAAATTGTGTTCCAGAATCGGTGGGTTATTACCCGTTCCTGCCTCTCTGAAGAAACTGGAACAATTTGTGGATAGAATGTTGTAAAAATCCCATTGACCAAAATTCAACATGGACTGATTTCCAGGAAGATAAAAATTATTTTTGGGTGTCATATGTGGCCTTCCAGAATTTAGACAAACTATGGTATTATTTTAACTTCAGACCAACATATGGCCACAGAAGCACTTCAGATGCATACAATGTACATTAATAGCATCCTCTCACATTACATCATGAAAACAAGCTATATGTTTTTTACACATGGACTCTAAAGTTCCTCTTACTAGTGCCTTCACAGTGGTACACTAACGTCTATAGAAGAGTCAGATGCAGTAGTTTCTGTAGAAGAATCACAGTTGATGCATAACTATTTTTATTGATGTTTTTAATACCTAATCCTCATTGAATGCTGTGCAGGTTGTAAACTTCTGAATTCTGATAGCACCTCCACATGATGTTAGATGCAAAACATGGTAGTCAGATTTAAGTATCTGTGCTCCATTTGCTTCATGGTATTTTACATTTCCTTCATGTCAGAAGCTTTTTGTGCATTATTGACTGACAATTCTGGTATCATTTTAAATTTATGATGCAGAGACAAATCTCTCTGTCTGTCTCTGTGTGTGTGAGAGAGAGAGAGATAGAGAGAGAGAGAGAGAGAGAGAGAGAGAGAGGGAGAGAGAGAGAGAGAGAGCGCTAATATTCTCGAGTAATATAGGTTATATACCATCTTTTGTGGCTATAATAAAAGTATTATTTAGGGTGCACACATTTTGCTTTATTTTAAAGCAGCTTCAGTGGCTTTAAAATAAAGCTAAACACATATATTCTAAGACGTTATTACAGTTCCAAAAGGTTGTATATAACCTATAACTTGTATAAAAGCGGCTGCATAAGAGAGGCCTAAAAACAAAAAATAACTAATATTATGGATTTCTGTTAAGCTTCAGGATAACCTTTCATCAGTTCCTCACAATATTAGCATCTGCAACTATTTTATCCATTATGATATGTTGTGGGGACCACTAATCAAAATAGAAATATTACTATTTCTGTGTCAGTCACAAATTTCCTTATCCACTATAGATTTGGTCTGCTACACCACCATGGACAGAAGGAATCTCTTACATAACTATTCTCAGAGGTAAACATTGATGGTCTCTTGTGACAGGTTATGGAGTGATCAGGAGGTTACATTGTGCCTTGTGGGCACAAGAGGAACAGGTTATGTGCTGCATTGTAATGTGAGATGTTGTCTAAGCCTGTCCCTGTACATGAATTGACATGATAATAGCTTGTATTTCAGTAGTGTTCAGAAACATAGTGATGAGCTTGTGATAGTACCTCATTTACTGTGTTGCTCACAACACACTGAATGTCACCAAAATCATCCCCTTTCAGGGCATACAGGATGCTTCGTTAAGACAGTTTATACAAGTTATAGGCTATATACCACCTTTTGCAACTGTAATAAAAGTCTTAGAATATATGTGTTTGGCTTTATTTTAAAGCCACTGAAGGTGCTTTACAATAAAGCAAGTTAAGTAACAGAGTGAACATATTGGTAGCATTAGATATAAATTTTCAGGATAGTGTATTTTTTGTATAAGTAAGAGTTTTTGTTCGTCTTTTTGTTTCTTAATTGTGTTTCGATATTGTGTACTAAATTTTGCATATTGAACGTTTTCTTTAAGATACAATTAATAATTTTGTATGCTACTTCTTTTCTTAGGAAACTTTGTTTCTTAGTGCCTTTGTTACAAGGATTTGTGGAGAAGTCTTGCTTGGAAGTAAGATTAATAATTATAATACAGTGCATGTGTGTGTGAGTGTGTGTGGGTACGCACGTGCACACACGTTTGTGAGTGTGGTGCTTTTCTATCTTTCCAGTGCTGTTGCGCATGCTGTTACAAGACTGAGTTACTATAGAAATGACAAAAATACAGATTCCCTGTAAGCTTTGTTGTCAGAATATCTTTGACTGTTGTAGTGTGGTCTAAAACAGAATGTTACATTGCAAACTCTTTCATGGTCTGTGTTGGCATGTGTTAGGTATACATGATTAAGCATGAATTTTTGAGTACTTAGAAGTTCACATTTGCTGGATGATTAATAGCATGTGTGTAAGATATGTGTTGTTTGGTTTGTCGTGTTTCGTACAGTTGACACGGTGTAGTACGGGCTGTGAGATGTGTGTCCAGTAAGAAAACTGGACACTAATTGGAGTGAGAGCACACAGCTCTGCTACTACTCACCTTAAAAATATTCGACAATTGAATGACACATACCTGTTATCTTCCTTTTCTGTAATTAGAGAATATAACAACTGGATTCCGATTGTGTCAGTGATACTGCTGGCAGGTGACCATGCCATTGCTTTAACTGGCACTTCTAGCACATTTGCTGCCACTGTTACTACTATCACTGCCATTACTTTAATAAGTTGATTGAGATAAGCGTCTGTATTGGTCAACTTCTATACTTTTGTTCATGTGACTCTTGACTTAGAATTTATGGGGTTTGTCCAGAAACGTCAGGACTGTAGGGCGGCAGTGCACCTTTGTCACACCAATGTAGGTCAGGTAGGCAGTGACAACAAAGGCAGTGTAAGCTGGAACATTGTCACGGAGCAGTCTGCACAAAGTAGAGAACTCCTTTCAGATGCAGGCTGCCCTGCAATTCAGTCTCTGAAACACTTATTTGTTAAATTGAGCATTGACAGTGTGACCAGGGGGTGATGTGCACTCTCCCCATGACTTCACATGAGACTTGCTCTTGTGAACTTTCTTTTGGTGCAACGACAACATCATTGCCATTCCATACTCTGCCTCTTTGACTCCAGATTGTAGTGAAAACCCCATTACTCATCCCCAGTGATCATGTTGTCCAGGAAATTAGGGTCATCTTCATAGAATTGCTAGAATGCTTCACACACTTCCACTCATTGTTGCTTTTGCACATTGGTCAAAACTGTGGGCACAAGTTTTGCACATATCTTCTCTATACAATTTCCTGGACAACCATTTTTGGCAAGTTCAATGATGCCAACATCAAGTGGACACTCTTTCAGTGGTCTGAATTCAGTATCATGGTCACACGTTCATGATCCCCCCAGGGGGCTCGTTGCTATACGGCAGGTTCGTGCTTTGCTACCAAGGAGCCCCAGCCTTTGAAGCATATTTTTCCTTCTGTGCTGCATGTCTATCCTCTTGCTGTTCCTTTTCCTCTCCCTTGGGGAACATGCCTGGCATGTTTTTGGGAGTGTGTTCTGCATTTGCAGTAAAGGACATCAGAACAGTTTCTCCATTGCTTTTCATTCCTTTTTTTTCTTCATTCACCTTCTCCTACTATTCCTCCACTTCTGCGTTTCAGGTTCTTCTTTTCCTTCTTCCTCCCCTTGCACTCATGAAGGCTGGCCCACGCGTCTGCTGTGTAACAGATGACTGGATAACATGTAGTTCCCAGCCCCGTGTTGACAGGTAGGGTTCGCATGTACCACCTAGTACAGGCCAGGCCCAAGGAGGGGTGCTTGCCTAGCTGCTACCTTCCCAAATTGCTGATTGGTCCCTCTGTCAGGTATTTGGTAGGTGTGATGTGAGGTATGAACAATGACCTAAGGCAGGTGCACTCCCCTCTGAGGGCCACACGGAGAAGAAGAGCTTCAGAACTTCCACGAACATCTTAACCAGCAGCACAGCAAAATTCATTTTTCCATGGAGATTGAAAAGAACGGGGTATTGCCTTTTCTCGACGTAGAAGTTTATCGTAAGCCAGATGGGAAGCTTGGACACAGAGTTTACAGGAAGCCCACTAACACGGACAGGTACCTGCATGCATCCTCCCACCACCATCCTATGCAAAAGAATTCGGCCCTGCGAACTTTAACTAAGAGAGCCTACAGGATCAGCGATGAATACAACCTGCAAGCTGAACTGCAGAACCTCAGGACCATTTTTGGAGCTAATGGCTACGACATGAGGCTGATACGCAAAACCATGGCGCCGAAGGAGGAGGACAACAGGGAAATACAGAACGAAGCACAGAACACCGCCGTGCTACCGTATGTACAAGGGGTTACTGAACGTCTGGGCAAAATTCTCCGTCGGGCAGGTATTAAGCCGATTTTTCGTAGCAACAACAAAATTAAAGACATTCTGGGCTCGACAAAAGATACAATTGACAAGTTTCATGCCGCCGGAGTTTATGAAATCGAGTGTGAATGTGGACTGGTGTATGTAGGTGAGACTGGGCGTCCAATAAGCACGAGGCTAACTGAACATTAGAGATATATCCGCCTCAAACAATATAGCAAATCAGCGGTGTCAGAACATCATGAGCAGTGCAGGATGAACATCGAATTTCGAGAGGCCCGAGTACTGGCGAAACAGCCGTTTAGTTTGAGGAGGAAGATTAGAGAGGCTATAGAAATAGCCAAGCGACCCGATAATATGAACAGAGAAGACGGGTACAGACTTCCAGCGTCTTGGCTGCCTGCTGTGACAGCTTTGCGGAAGGACAGCTCGCGCAAAGCAACTGGCGTGCGGTAGGCCACAGCGGAGGATGGTACACAGAGCGCTGACGCGGCCTAGTCGATACTAGGCAGTTAGTAAACAACGCTACGCTGCAGTCGCCGCTAAGTCTTCTATTCGCCGATTTCCACCAATGGCAGGCAGTAAAGGAAACTCCAGTGGAAAACGCCTATTTCCGCCAATAACAAGACGCAATGCAAACGCCAATAAAATGAACTCCTAGTACCCTTCCTCCTCATCCTCACATCCAATCACAACACTCTTCCATAGTATATATGTACCCACACTTGCGCTCATTCAGCAGTTAGCAACACACCCTGAGGAAGGCGTCTTGCAACAGACGCCGAAACGTTGGAATTTTATAAATGACAATGCGGTCTCTAACCCAGAAGAATTTTATTGACAGTAAATCCCTTTGTTATTCGGAGAGGTGTTAATGCACTTGCCAGCCCTATGAAATCCTGCTCTCATTTACACACTGGCACTTTACGTTTGGAGACTATTTCTGATTTTCAAGCACAACAATTGCTTGCCTCTTCACTCTTCTATGGCTATCCTCTTCGCGTCGAGGCCCATCAAATGCTGATATCTTCTCATGGTGTTATTTACGCTAGGTTGCTCGACAGTCTGACCAAGGCAGGAATCCATATGTACCTCTCTGATTAGGGTGTCATTGCAGTCCATTGAGATATGAAAAAGGTAGATGCATCCTTAATGCCCACATGCTCTCCTTTTCTCACTTTTGATATTGTGGTGCTTCCGCCAAAGATCACAGCAGGTTGTGAAGTTATCACAGTATGAACGTACATTCTGAACTCAATGAGATGCCAAATGTGTAACCTATGGTGGGGAAGCTCAGCGTCGATAGTCCGCCTCTTTCTCCCCGCTGCATCAACTGAAATGGCGACCGTGCTGCCTCTTCTCGAGATTGTCCCGTATATCTTGATGAGCAGGCTATCCAGGAGATCGAAGTGAAGGAAAAAGTGCCTTACCTGGTCACTTGCAAGTTGTTGACTAGTTGCAAACACTGCATTTTACTATCTGGCACTAGTACTGTTCTTGCTACATCTCGCTCCATGAAGGACAGAGCCACACAAACATACGACCTCAAATTCAGCACAGCAGTTGTAAAATCACCCAGTGTCATGGTAGTGTCCCCCTTTTCTCCTCCAGCTGTGCAACAAGCCACCAAACATTCACCTCATCTGGTGGAGTCACGTGCTACACAACTGGCAGGGCAGAAAGGATAGGAGGAATATTACCATGAAGAGTTCCTACATCGTTCCAGCCGACAAACTTCTGAGGCTTCCTTTACCAACCGGAAAGGCTCCAAGAATTCAAATGGTCTTCTGCTTCACCATCTAGGCAGTCTTCTTCAATGGTGTCACTATGTGATATCCTCGCCCGGCTGACCTCCATGTCACCGGCGCACACAGCTGACCTCCGTGTCACCGGTGCACACTGCCGACCTCCGTGTCACCAGTGCACACTGCTGACCTCCGTGTCACTGGTGCACACCACCAACTGTTTTTCTGCCCGGCCCCACAGGCCGAAAGATGGAGACTGCCAACATCTCTGTAGATCTCGTGGAGCAAGATCCTCCAGACTCTGCGCCCAGTAGCAGTGAGTCTTCGAAGGCTGGCACTTCATTTTTTTCCTCCCTCCCCTTTCCTTGTCAGGACTCTCCTCCAATGGAATGTTCATGGCCTTTGATCCAACAAAGAGGACTTAAAGCTGCTCTTAGAATAGCAGTGTCTGATTGTTCTCTGCCTCCAGGAAACAAAATTGCATCCTCATGACTGCTTTGAGCTCTCGAATCTCTTCCCAGTCTGCTTTGACCTTTCCACATCTCGTGGGGGAATCATGCTGCTCATCCGGAATGACATTCATCTCCTCACTACCCAGCTTCAAGCTGTTGCAGTCCTCATTTTCCTTCCTCACTTGACCTTTTCCCTTTGTGGTGTTTAATCCCTCCATCAATCGGTGTCGTCAGGGCACATTTCCTCCAGCTCATTGGCCATCTCTCTTGCGGGAAAGCACTTTATCCTTCATACGTACAATCGCATCTGGGCAGAAGGCACATTTCCCAGTCGCTGTCATAGCCATAGCTAAGCCTGGTAAGGAAAAACGCCTTCCTTCTAGTTACCACACCATTTATCTCACCAGCTATGTTTGCAAGGTTATAGAACATACGATTCATGCTACGCTGGTATGGTGGGTCAAGCCTTGCAATTTACTAAACACTGAACAGTGTGGATTTCAAGCACACCATTCTGAAGTTGACCATCTCGTCACTGTTTCCACTCATGTCTAGAATGGTTTTCTGAGGATATACCAGAATGTGGCCACGTTTTTTGATTTGGAGAAACCTGTTAGAGGATTGGTATCCACCGTACTCCCTACACGTGAAGCTTCTGAGGCTGCATGCCCTGTTTCCTTCAGGAATTTTTAAAAGTGTGTGGGTTCTACCTTGTTGGACACCTTTATCCAGGAAAACGGTGTGCCTCAGGGTTCCGTCCAGAGTGTCATCCATTAACCTTACAATGAATGACCTGTCTCACGCCAGGCGTCTCTGGCTCCCTTTTCGTTGACGATTCTGCAATCCATTGCAGTTCTCCACGGACTTGAGTCCTTAAGTGGCATCTTCACTGATATCTCAGTCGATGAATTTCTGGCAGCGCAATTGGTTTCTTCTAGTGTCTTTACATCTTGGGCCTGTTTTCTTCCGTTCAATGAAACTACGAAATTTCCGGGGCTCGTGCTCGATAGGAAACTTTCTTCATCCTCTCGTGTGTGCTACCTGGCAGCCCTCAGTGTCCTATGTATCCTCAGTGGTACTTCCTGGGGAGCAGACAGAACCACCTTCCTCCGTTTATACTGGTCTCTTGTTCGTTCGAAACTAGAATATGGGTGTTTCATATGTTACACCGTCTCAACAACGTCCACCATCACAGTGGCATCCATTTGGCAATTGGCGCCTTTTACTCTAGGCCAGTAGAGAGTCTGTCTGCAGAAGCTGCCAAACTACTGCTGTCATAGCGGCGTGAAGTTCTCCTCAGCAGATATGCATGCCATTCGTCTGCCATGCCTGGTAACCCAGGTTATGCCTCCTTCTTTGATGACTCCTTTAATCACCTGTATGGGGCGCATCCCTTTTCTCTGTTACCTCCTGGAGTTCACTTTCGGCTCTTGCTCTGGCAGCTTAACTTCACGCTACCTGCCACTTTCCCAAGGAGTGTAAACCCTTCACCACCTTCGCTTCATGCAGCGGCCCGTGTTCATCTTGGCCTTCATTTGCTTCCTAGGGACACTACTCGAGCCTCACTCTATTGCCATAAGTTTCACAACCTTCGCACGGAACTTCATGATAGTACCTTTGTGTACACTGATGGCTCTAGAACTGACTGTTGTGTCGGGTGTGCTTTCGTCATTGGCACCAATTATTTTCAGTATCAACTTCCGGAACACTTCTCAGTATTTACAGTAGGGCTTTTCGCCCTGTATCGGGCCACGCAGTGCATCCAGCAACACAGGCTTTTCAATTCCGTCATCTGCTCTAACTCTCTGTGTCCTGCAGAGCCTTAGTATTCTGTACACCATCCATCCCTTAGTGCAATGGGTCCAGGAAAGTGGCCACTTGCTCGCTCTTGTTGGATCCACTATGATGTGTATGTGGATTCCTGGTTGCTTCGGTCTGTCGGGAGATGAGGCCGTTGATACTGCTAGTTCTTCCATTCCCTCCGACAGTCTCTGTGTTGCCATCTGTCAGCAGGTGGTGTCACTTTGGCACCACCACTGGCACCACCACTGGCCCTTCCTCCGGGGAATTAAGCCTCTCCCATTGGCTTGGACGACCTCGTCTTGGCCCTCTTCCTGCGAGGAAATCATTTTAGCTGGGCTGCATATTGGGCACTGCCATTTTTAGCCATCGCCATTTGTTAAGTGGTGCTCCCCCACCATTATGTGCTCATTGACCTCGACTTCTAAACGGTTCACTATTTCCTGATAGAATGCCCTTTTTTTAATGAGTTACGTTCTCGTTTATGTTTGCTGCCTGAGTTAGTGGCCATTTTAGGGACTGATGCGCTCGTTGTCTACTTTGTTTTACTTTTTATCTGTCGTAGCAGTTGGCGAAAGACATTTAATCTTTAGTTCAGGACATCCGTTTCTCTGTGGCACATTTTATGGCCCTTCCTCCAAGTCTCTGTTTTTAGCTGTCTTTCCTTCCATCGATTGGGCTTAACATGTAGTCATTTTTCTCTTCTTAATGTTCTTTGGTTCTGATATGGGCACATATGACCTTAGTTGTTTTTGCGCCCTAAAACAAAACAAAATAATCCGTTCACGATGTTGACAGGCATCCTGCATGGGCTTCGTCACTGACCTCCTCCTGACCTCTTCTAAGTATCTTGTGCCACCTTTTCAACTGTGATGTGGGAAGGCAATCATCCCCAAAGTCTTCCTCAAGCATTCCAAAAGTTTCCAGCAGCCTCTTGTGTAGCTTCACATAAATCTTAAACCGTATAGTGTTGCTCAACATGACCACTACATAGAGGCTTACAGAATAAGCCATCCTAACTCTCCAAGAGCACAGAGGTAATTGAAATACCTGCTGCTTGAAAGCTAAGGGTCCCTTCCCAATTGGTGCAACTGCTATGCAACACAGTCGCGTCACAAACGAGAATGTGACGCATTACTTTCTGGACACACCCTGTACTTACTACATACTTTCTTTGCAACAGAAAAAAAGCATTCACAATTCAGTAAATGTTGTCTTCGGAGAATCAAACAAGCTATGTCAGTGCAGAGACTGCCACTGAATTTCTGATATAGCTCCTTCCCTCACAGTACAAAGTCAGTGTGTAATTGGTGTTGGTATTGACATCATAGCCCGTGCTACATAACCTCAATTACTATTAAACATTTAACTACTAATAGTCATCAAGATTGTGGAGAATACAACTATTTGCAGCTTGCATGTTTGTAACAGTGTTTATCATAATACTGGAAAATATCCAATTTATCAGCACTTTTCATAAATGAAATTTCATGGAATTTTTTGATAAACACTCACTTCTTGGGCCACATTGATACTTGCTTTGGGTCACATGAGGGACATGCTTTGGGCATCCATATTCTAAACTAAACAAGTAATACACACTATTTAGACTTTTTGATTAGGTTCTGGTGATTCTTACCATCATTGGCAAGGATGTCCAAAATTACATTTTGGCATCTGTTAGCAAGTAACATTGTTAATTATGTGCAATAGATTTCCTTATGGTTTTTGAGACTAACACAGAATAACATAGACCAATCAAATGAGATGAATGTTTGGGACCACAGTGGCGCATTTTTTACCAAAATATTGTCACAAGGCCATTACTCAACATCTCATGTATGCAATGTTTGCTTGTGTGTGTGTGTGTGTGTGTGTGTGTGTGTGTGTGTGTGTGTGTGTGTCTGTGTGTGTTGTGCTCGCACGCACACGTTTTATACGTACATGGTCTCGTGACATTCCTACCGAAGCTATGTTGTGTAATCCATGTTTCCTGAGAAAATATTGCCTAGAACATGTGATGTGGCAACATTCAATGTTGAGAATCCACAGGCTTCAAAGATATTATATTTAAAACCTGTTAGTAGTACAACAAAACCCTTTTTGTAAAGGAGTATATCCAGGTTTAACTTCAACAGTGCTGGCGGCGAAAAGACTGGTGCGTTAGCTTGTCACAGACCTGCTGTGAAATGTTACTTAAAGTACGAGTGGCGAGATTGGTAATCTTGCACAGTGGTTCCATTTGGTTGCAGACATGGCCTCCTTATTTGAATCTCGTGGATTTCTTTCTGGCTGACCATCTGGTGTTGTTTGTGTGTGGCAGCAACCAACAAAACAGGAATTGACAGCACTCCTCTGTGCAGCAATGACTACCAATTGCACTCACACATTGCAGAATGCTCTCTCTTATATGTTTTTACTTTCAGATGTTAGTATTGACCCCAGTGATAACAGTCCAGAAGAAGGCTTGTAAATATTCTCAGTGGTTTTCATTGTAGTGTGCTACAATATATCTGTGGTTGTGGTTGTAGCTGCATCAGATTCTGCTTAGCACTATATCTCTGTATAAAAAATAACCTAATGGTTAATAAGATGAGTTGAATGCCAAAATGTGTTTGTATGTAGAATTAAGTAAAATTAGACTGAAACCAGTAAATTATACTCCTATCGAAACTGGCTGGGTTCAAGCTAAAGATCTTTGGTATGAGAATGATGACTTTACCACTCAATTATTAAAGACGCAAGAGTTTTGAAATAAGACTCAACCACATTGTCCATATTGCAGTGTTGTCACATCACATACATTATCTTATTTTGTTGCAAAAGATGGATCCTGCATGGTGAAGAGTTTGTGGTGCCAACTTTCAAACATCCAGGGTGTGTGTTAAAAAAATTCTATAATATGTTTATATACATTCTCAGTGAAGGACAGACAGACAGGGACACACACTGCAACACAAGAATATTCAGACAATCTCATAAGCAGATATATACTTCATTTAGCTGACTTATTTTTTTTATGCTGTCTTGTCTGTGATGATGCACAAACAAACTTTCTAATCTGTTTATGCAGAGTCAGAAGATTGTTACCATTTTGTAGCACTTGTATCTAAAAAGTGAATGAATGTTATTAATCACACTAAATTATTGTTGTAAGAGTTATTGCATGACATTCACTTTCTGATTCTTTCAATTTATAGAACATAAACCTAAATCGAAAATTGAGGTGTACAGTGCCTGTGTTGTTATACTAAATTATTTGTTTTGTTACCACAGTGTCGAATTGGACTTGTCTTGTTCACTAATATTTGAAAAAATTAAATGGTGCAGTTATTATTTCACAATTTGAGACAATTAGACCATCTTTCTTTGTGTGTGCTTTTTATACTGATCCACTTTTGTTGTTTTTAGATGAAGGTACTTACTGAGTAAGCTTGTCCTCTGATATAATTTTTGTTACTTTTAACATACATTAATTAGAGTTTTTTTCCTCTTATAGGTGATGAGTCTCTGCTGAATGGAAGCAATGTAGTTGCTGTCAAGTCATCAGTGCTTGTGATAGTATTGGGTTTCCTTTTGCTTCTGACTCCTTTGGAAATTGTGTAACTAAGCACAAGTTTCTACACCGTAAGTGCCCTTATAGTCATACAAATTATAGTTCAGATGTGGAATCTCATTAGTGGTTACACTTCCCTTCGAGAACAGTGTTTGAATTGTTAGAAGGTATTCAAGCTGATATCAGTTGCTGATTTGGTATATATACTGGAATCAGCATAAACAGTTTCACAGAATGCCAGTGCCTGTTTGTTACATCTGGTTATCTATTGCCTTTGTTTGGATTGTGTTTAAATATTGGAAAAGATTAGATCTACTTTACTGATCAATTATATGCATTTGTTACTCTCATGTCGGTATCCTTAGACTGTTTCTGTAATGTATTTAGCTAACAATTGTTAGCCTAAATGTTAGTAATTCTTTATCAATTACTGAATCAAGACTGTAAAATATTTCAAAATATTTTATGCTTAAAGTGAAATATTTTTGCTTAATTTTTAGTGAATACCACATTTTATATAAAAAGTCTTTTTCCACCCACATCTGTGATTATGTTTCTGTAACTAAAGTATTCTCTCTTCTTGAGTTGCAATTTTTGTTATACTAGAAATGGGGTTGCAAAACGTGTTTCTAAGCAACGATTCATTTCTCTGTTTCATCATATGTTGTATTCTCTCGCCCTCTCTGCTAACCCCACACTCTTAACTTTGGGGAACAGCATATTATTTCAGTGCAGAGAGTCTAATAGACAAGAAGTTGTGCCCAGTTATCTATCTCTAGTATAACAAAAATTATTACTTAAGGCGAGGTATTAGTATTTTATTGTACATATCTTGGTGTGTTAAATTTTAAGGGAAGCATTATAAATGTCTGAAAAGGATGTAAAAAGATGTGTGCCTTCGTTAAATTTGTGTGATTGTCTCAAACAGATACTAGGGTTATTTCTCATGTGTCACAAAAGTGTGTGAGAGAACTTTGAAATATTTTCAATCCTCCAGTTGTAGTTAGCTATAAAAATTCCTTAAAATTGTACTCAAGTATGTTAAAGCTAGTGTATCGTTTTGGATGGTACCTAACACAAATGCATCACATGAAAGTAGGGAGTATTATTGTATCATAAATTATGACAGAATATGTTAAAGCTAGTGTATCGTTTTGGATGGTACCTAACACAAATGCATCGCATGAAAGTAGGGAGTATTATTGTATCATAAATTATGACAGAATATGTACCACAAATGATGTAAGTCTGAAATTTCAAGATGATAATTATCTATAGATATGATCAAAATAAGTTTGATTGTTAGTATCACAGTACGTATTTTTAATGGATTTGACATCCCCTTGGACTGTACTACCAGTAAGAAAAAGTATTGATGACAATTATAATCTCTCTCTCTCTCTCTCTCTCTCTCTCTCTCTCTCTCTCTCTCTCTCTCTGTGTGTGTGTGTGTGTGTGTGTGTGTGTGTGTGTGGTCATTAGTTTACATGCTGTGTATCATTTGTTATGCCTAAGAATATGTACATAAAATGAAGGTAATCTGTTAATTCTGTTATCACTTTACTATCAGCACACTTTTCTTTATATCCCCACTGGCTTCATGGTTTATTGTCACCAAAGCTCTCATGACTTCATTTACAAGGTTTATAGACATGCTAGTTGAGCAGTTTTTGCTGTAGCGGAGTAACTATTGCAGCATTAGCAAGTTTAGTTGCCATTTTCCACATCAAGTATATAAATATTTCTTTTATAGCTTCAAAATACTTTTTTCTTTCTGCAGTATATTCATTGACGTCCTGGACAGGTATGGCCTTTTATTTCAAAGGCAATGTCAGAATAAGCTACAAGCTTTGTTGACTTTTATCAGGAACCTCTAAATTCACTTTCTCTTGTCATTAACATATGACAAAGAATGAAGACACACTTTCTTTATCTGCTATGCCAGTTGGGAAACAGTAAAGAAAAGTATTTTGATAACACAAGTGTCTACTGTAGACAGGAATAAGAACAATGAAATTTTATTTTTCTTCTGCAGAGAGCATTATATGCACCAGTATTGGTCTTATCGGTTTCCGTCCAAACCCGTATCAGTTACGGGTAATGGTGATGGTATTTTATAGGATATAGTTAATAGATAATGATGTTTAATTATTGTTTATTTTGCTGTGCAATCAGGTGTGTGAAGTGAGGCAGCTCAAACAATTGGCATTTTTAAATTTTTCATGGGAAATTAATGTTTGTGCACAGGACAACAGCTTTAACACTAGACAGTGATGTCATTAACTAACATAAACAAGTGTTTTGTTTGTATGACAAAATAGTTTTATGCAAGCTGTAAGTAGAAGTGTTGGAAACGTATTACACAAATGTGTCAGTATTTTATTGGACTGTTCAGTAAATTTTATATTCTAAACCAGTAAAACATACGTTAACTGTCTGTGGTTGGAATTATTTTACTGATATTTCCTAAAATGGGAAGGTTTATTGATGATAAAGTATTTTCATTTGTTAGAGATAACTTACCTCCTTAGATACTCAAATGTTTGCAGCAGTTCTTGTACAGTATTATATGTAATCATTTTAAATTCAATACAACAATTTTGTATACAACCAAGCTTTATTAAATGTATTTTATATAATAATGAAAGATCTGGATATTATTTTGCCATGTATGTTCCATTTTTTGTCAATAAACTCTTTTTATAGTCTCAAATATTTTATTTATCCAGGAACTGCAGAATATTGCAGTTTTGTGCAGCTGAAGTAATTAAGTCACGCAGAGTACATTGTAATGTCACATGAGTGTCATCAGTATTTATTTGAAAGAAAAAGAACGTTTGATGATTAGCACCTAATGGCATGTTAACTATTTGTGTGTAATCAACAGACCTATTTTATAAACAGACATCACAAAATTAGAGCTACAGACCTAAATGGAGGTTACCAAGGAATAACACATAACATAATTGCTACTGTAGCATTCCTTGATCCTTAAGTATCTGATGAAAATAAATTAATAAAATGCAGATTTTCAATTTATTGGTTGTGTGTGCTTCAGGCTGTGAATGGACTGTATTTCCAGCTGTATCGCTAATTATTTGAAAAGGTAATCTGCAAGAGTTATTGATGTTTCTATATGATTGCTGCAGCATTATTGAGTTCTTGCTATTGGAATATACTGGCATCTAATCTGCAATTCTGTTAAGGTAAGTTTTGAAATGAGAACTCAAATTTGATTTAATGAATAACTTTCCAACTTTATTCTGATCAGCTTCTGAACTACACTTTAACAAAACTTCAACTCGGTTTTGCAACCCAATAAACCACATACTTGCTACCAAATATTCAGTACAACAGCTACTGTACATAACTAAACTTCTGTTTCTACTGCCATAATACACTTGCCAGTCACATTAATGTGACCACCTGTCAAAAGCCACAATAACCACCTTTTGCAGCAAGGGCTGCTGCAAGACATGCAGGAAGTGTGCCGATGAGACTCTGAAAGGTACTGACAGGGATGTGGAGCCATGCCATGGCCAATTGCGGTAGGGTTCTCGATAGGGGGTCCATGGTGTGAATAGCATGATTGGAGTAGCACTATAGAGTCTTGATTGGGTATAAATTGGGGAGTTTGGTGACCAGCGGAATATGGTAAACTCATCCTGGTGCTCTTCAGATCTCTCACGTACACTGTGAGCTATGTGACACATTGTATTGTCCTGCTGGTAGATGCCTTCATGCCGAGGAAAAACAAATTAATCCATTGTGCCTTCCAGAATGACGAGATCACCGAGAGAATGCCACAAAAACAATATCCCAGACCATAACACTTGCAGGGTGTTTGGTTGCAGGCATTTGATGCCACACATGGTAATGGCCATCTGTCCACTGGGGCATAAAATACAATTCATCTGGAAAGGCCACCTGTCACCACTCAATGGACATCCAGTTGTGTGGAAATTCCAGCCATCATTGCCAATGAACAACAGTCAGCATGGGTGCATGAACCAGGTGCCTGCTGCGAAGAACCATAAGCAGCAACATTTTCAGAACAGTAGTTGAGGAAACACTGTTTGTTGCCCCTTGGTTCATCTGGGCAGTCAGTTGCCATGATGACATGTGAACAGTTTAAAAACTTAGATTTTAGAAATGGTTCCACCATTGGCCCGAAAGCCCATGGTCATGTCCTTTTGGACATTAGATAAACCACTCTGTTTCTCCATTAAGACAACAGCTGTACTGTTTTCCACATCCCCTAACACGCACTGAATGCTCTCCACTGTTAGTGCTGCCACTTGCCATCTGTAGATGATTATTACATATTTGACATCGAACATAGGTGTTGGTCACATTACTGTGACTGGATCATGTACACCTACTACTGCAACTGCCTGTGCATTCGTAGCTGCCATCATGTGTACAGTGTCCCAGTAGGAATGATCAGTACTCACGAAAAATCATTTGAAGTGGAATAAATAAATAAATCACATGGACATGTGCCCTATTCAAATGGTTTCTTAGACAGAACAATTTAATGTACATTATTCAATACATTGTCATGTTTACACATGTACAACAGTTAGTAATCATTACAATATGTGATTTACAAAGTATCAGTTGAAAAGTAGATATTTTTAACACATTGCAGCTATTGTAAAATTTGCAATAACTCACAAATATCCCACCATCACCGTCATTGCATCTTTGCAGTGTTGGAAGAATATGTCGTGTTGCTTGCCTTAGTGGCTCTGCACATTCCCTAATGAGGACAGCGGCATCTATGATTGACAGTTAAGGCAAACATATTTGTTCAGATGCAGACTTTTTACAGCAATACACCATCATTTTCACCTCGGCCTTCACTGGATGTAATTACCACACCAACCTAGTTCAAAAGCAGATTTCCCAGGCCATCATATCCAGTCCTGTTACTTCTGATCCCTCTAAAAATGAAATTAAGAATACATCTCTTATCACATGATATTATCCAGGTCTTGGGTGTATTAATCATCTACTTCAACAAAGCTATGACTTCCTAAAATCATGCCCTGAAATGAGATCCGTTCTGTCCGACATTTTGCCCACTACACCTAGAATAGCTTTTCATCGCCCTCCCAATCTCTGCAGTATCCCTGTCTAACCTTTTGCTACTTGTGCACCCATTGCCCTACTGTATGGCTCCTAACACTGTTACCATTTGTGCTGTAACACTTGCCCTATACACCCTCTTACCACCACCTATGCCAGCTTTATAACTGAAAAAAAAAGATATATTATCAAAAGGACAGCCACCTGTGAATGACACTTATTGTGTGCCAGCTGTTATGTAGACATTGCTCAGCCTTTCACATTGGTATGACTATGACTAAGTTATCAGCTAGGATGAATGGCATTCTACTAGAGGGTGTATACTGGCAACACACAATATCCTATTGCAGAACATGCTCTACATTGACATCATGACTTGGTGCCTATTTCACCACACGTGCCATCTGGTTTGTTTCCCCAGACATCAGTTTTTCATGAACGAGCAGGTGGGAATTGGCTTTCATGCCCTTGGTTCTTGCCACTGACTAGGCCTTAATTTAGATTAATTTATTTTGTCTCAGCAGTTCTTGACAGTTACTGCTACTTTCTTCACTCTCTTTTAGTTTTCAATATCTTTTATTTCTGGACCTGTCTATATTTTCCTATCCTCCACTTCTACCTCATAAAATGCACTTTGCTTTCCCCTCTTATCAATTCATGCATTATGTTTTATCAGTAATCTCTGTTTGTGTATTACCCTATCTTCCACCTATGAGCCCTCATGTTTTCAAATCTCATCTGTCACAGTCCCCAACCATCAGTCTTTCCTTCTCATCCTGTCTTATAAGTCTCTCCCAATCCAGGGTTCTGGGTGATTTTTTCTGAAGCCTCCCCATTGGCTACACCACACCAGTCCTCCTCCATCCACCCCTCTATTTTCCTCTTCTGCCAGCAGAAGAAAAAGAAGAAGAAGAAGGAAGAAGCCACTGGCTCCGAAAGCTTGCAAGTTTCAGCATCTTCATGTGTGTTCTTGTGCTGCCTCTTGGTGTATAGAGTTTTTTGTCTATCCAGTTGATTATATTTCCAAAAATTGATTATTTTCATTAATGAATTTGTCTGTGTGACCATCATTCCTTCTCATGTAACCCACTCGTCTGTGTTTGCTGTCATCTATCTTATTCAAACTGTCATTTGTTTTCAACCTTATGTGCTAGTTCGCTTGCTTATTTACCTGTATGACCTATATTAACCTACATATTTCCCCTACATCTTTTCTAGTACTTACTTCTGTGCACTTAGATGGGTCCATTGTTATTAACAAATTTGTGTGTAACTTCGTTTACAGTTTGCCCTGTAAGGCCTTCTCCCAATTGTCATTTGCCGGTTTATTTGCAAATTTGATGGCAATTTTCTTCCCCACCTCCACTTACCTTGCTTCTGTGCAGTTCTTTCATGTTTTCATGCATTTGTTTTTGCCAAACCATATTGATCAATGTTTACTGCCGTGTCCTGCATTATCTCATTTGCCAAACTCTTCCCATTTCGTACACCTCACCAGTCCTATTCTTTCACATCTCTTCCTTCCGCTTCAGCCATTTTGCCTGAAGGAGGAGCCACTGGCTGCAAAAGCTTGCAAATTTCAATATCTTTATGTGTGTGTTCTCTTGCAGCCACTTGGTGAGTAGGTTTTTAATCTATCCAGTTACATTATATTTTCTGAACTTAAAATGTTGGTTATCTTTAGGTATGATTCTGGGTTCAGATCAGTCCAGTTCAAAATACATTAAAGAACTGCTAAAAAATTTCATTGTTTGCTTATGACACAAGAATATTGAAAAAGACGCTAATTCCATCTTTTCAGAGATGGCCAGTATCATAGCTGTTTTGGTTAATGACAAACCAGTTTGTCTTAATTGCACAAAACTCCTACCATATATAAAACAAATAAAATAATTTACAAGATCTAACATTGACATTACTGCTTCTGCACAAATTAAACAGTGTGTGCAACATTTTTTGGTGGTGTTCTGCTGCTCACACACCTATCTTTAATGTACTGTGTGTCATCAGGTCATATTACATATTTCATCATCTGCCTCTTACCCATCTAATAAATACTGTTATAAAACTTGCTCCTCACATCATTCTATGATTGCCTTTTCTGAGGGAAGATTGTATGCAAAAATCATTGTGTAGGTTTCAAACGCTGCATATCTTACTGTGTAATAATGACCACCATAAAACTTGCCATACTTACGTGACTAGACATGCACTGCACAGCACTACTTACTACTCCAGTCAGTCACAAATCTGAATCTTAATAGAAATATATATTCCCAGAAACATAAATTTTATTACAGCCAACAGTATCATGAGCTCCTCTCCTCACCTTCCAAATGTACTTTTCATTATTCCAACCTGGATATGCTCCTTTCTTCCTTTCCAATTAGTGCTTCCTGTTTTCAGTTACTGAGCCTCATAGCCACCACAAACATGTTACATATTTTTTTTTACATTCTCATCTCACCTGGCTCTTTTATTCTACACTTTGTGTGTGTATCAACTTTACTGCTAAAACTGATTTTGTCTTGAGACATTGGTGTAATTGCTTTTACAGATTCTGAAATGATTCCTATCTCTATGTATTACTGAGTGATGTGAATCTTTGTGATGTTTGGTTTGTGGGGGGGTCATCAGTGCCCATACAAAGTTCCAATTTTTTTTACACAACCCAATCTAGCCACTGTCATGAATGATGATGGTGGTGATGATGATGATGATGAAAGGATGAGGACAACACCAACACCCAGTCCCTGAGGCAGCAATGCTAGCCATTAGACCACAAGCTGCGGATGTAAATCTTCATGGTGGAAGAATTTTCTTTACCTTGCAAGGGTAAAAGAAAGGGTGGTATATAGTTTGCAATCATGAGACTGTGCATAAAACTACAAAGTCAAATCCAAAACCTATCTCCACTGTCTTAAGATGTGAGGGTGTACGGCATTGTCAAAAGCAATGGCAATGGCAGTTCATATGTCAAGTGGAGGCGGTACGTTCAGAGGTTTCTCGGGTGTTACTTGAGACGAGTAGACTGTATGACAGCAGTTGCTCTCACTCATGCACAACAGCACATGCACAACATTGCACTGTATCAGCATTTGTCACAGACACTCTCACAGTGTCAGAAATTGTGTTAGCAGTTTATTAGAGGTCAGCTGAATGCAATGGAAACTCATGTTCACTAGGACCTGGAGCAGTACAGCAACACATTGTCTCAAATACTAATAATCTAAGTACAGGATGTGTGTGACAAGTAAAACTGTGGATCTTCTAAAGCACATCTTACTGTTAATTCTGTCATATATTGATGACATAATGACTTGTACGTTGTTATGCTTAAGGCTATTTAGAGCCATCAAGGTCACTCCAAGGTAGGAAATCAGAGACAAAGCAGAGAACAGGCAAAAATGGTAGTGTTTGGATTACTGGAAATAAATAGAAATACTAGAGGCATACAAATCACAGACACTGTATGCAGCTGTCCCAGGGGAGAAGTTTCACTCCAGAGAATTAACTGGGAACTCCATCTGCCACCTAGCTGCTGTCATAAGGTGTCACTGTAGAAGGTGGCCACAAAAAGGCACATCTTAGCAGAAGCAGCAAGTTTGATACTTGCTCCTGAGAACTGCATCAGTGGGTTTACACAGGTTAGAGTGCTACTACAGCAGTCCCTACCCACAGATGGGCAGAGGTCAGGGCCAAGTGGCGTAAAATACTGTTGTTGCTGGCCATAATTGGAGTGGCAGTGACGTTTAGCTTTCAGCTGAACACATTTTATACCAAACGTGGACTTTGTTAATGTAAAATCCAGAAGCATCCCTACCTACCAATTAGTGGTAGGGGATTGGCCAGAGGTGCCCTGGAGGTGCCGAACGACTCACCAGATTGCAGGTGGACTGGTGGATCGACTATAGGAAGGGAGAAATGATGCATACCTACCATTCTTTAAAACCACATGTGTATTGTATTCAGAGGAAGTTCTCAGTCAGATCGCCAGAGTGCCTACTCTGTGTCACTAGTGCCCAGCCTCGGCAAGCTCCGACATATCTGGTTTTCTCACTTGGAGTGCTGCCCTCAAGTTTGTACTTAACATGCTACTAGTCTTCACTACTTCTGTTAACACCTCCCCCAATGGCTTCAGACACTGCCTTCTGTTGTGCAACCAGTTGCCTCGTTTACTTTTTCTAATGCTTACAATTAGCCTCCAGTGTAATAGTTAGCCTGATCAAAAATAGTGTTAGTCAGACCCCTGAATTCCATGAGTCTCCTGCTGCAAGCATCCTGTCAAGTTCCAAAATCCATGTCTCTCGTAGATGCCTTGTGACAGTGTTTGCTGCTGATCCAAGTCATCAACCTGTCTTCACTGGGAATTTGTCTTTCTGCATTTGCTCCTCCACTGCCCGGAAACTGCAGACTGACCTTAAACCCCCTGTCTCCCCTGTATACTGTGTCAGGACACGACAGTTCCCTTAATCTCAGATGAATACTTTTTCTCTTAACCACACCGTACTTCTTGTGTCTTGACTGGTGTGCTGGGGATCTCATCCTAGCACTTCAGTATTTTATTCAATAGAGCCGTTTCTTTTCTGCATCACAGAATGAAGGAAGATCAGGGTTTAACATCCTATCAGCAGTGAGGGTAATTAGGAAAGAGTATGTGACTGGATTGGGGAGGAGGAGGAGATCATTGTTTAATGTCCCGTCAACAATGAGGTCATTACAGATATAGCGCAAGCTTGCACTAGGAAGGAAATTGGCTGTGCCCTTTCGAAGGAACCATCCCAACATTTGCCTGAAACGATTTAGGAAAATCACAAAACTTAAACCTGGATGGCCAGATGCGGGTTTGAACTGTCATCCCCCTGAATGCAAGTCCCGGGGGAACTTTGCCTTTCGCAGGCAAGTGCTCTACCACCTGAGCTACCCAAGCACCACTCAGGATCATGTCTCC
The DNA here is from genome assembly GCF_023897955.1 of Schistocerca gregaria. Lineage (NCBI taxonomy): Eukaryota > Metazoa > Arthropoda > Insecta > Orthoptera > Acrididae > Schistocerca > Schistocerca gregaria. The sequence goes on from NC_064931.1 coordinate 207,607,151, forward strand.
GCAATATCCTTTCGTTCAGGAGTGCTACACTCCTGGAAATGGAAAAAAGAACACATTGACATCGGTGTGTCAGACCCACCATACTTGCTCCGGACACTGCGAGAGGGCTGTACAAGCAATGATCACACGCATGGCACAGCGGACACACCAGGAACCGCGGTGTTGGCCGTCGAATGGCGCTAGCTGCACAGCATTTGTGCACCACCGCCGTCAGTGTCAGCCAGTTTGCCGTGGCACACGGAGCTCCATCGCAGTCTTTAACACTGGTAGCATGCCGCGACAGCGTGGACGTGAACCGTATGTGCAGTTGACGGACTTTGAGCGAGGGTGTATAGTGGGCATGCGGGAGGCCGGGTGGACGTACCGCCGAATTGCTCAACACGTGGGGCGTGAGGTCTCCACAGTACATCGATGTTGTGGCCAGTGGTCGGCGGAAGGTACACGTGCCTGTCGACCTGGGACCGGACCGCAGCGACGCACGGATGCACGCCAAGACCGTAGGATCCTACGCAGTGCCGTAGGGGACCGCACCGCCACTTCCCAGCAAATTAGGGACACTGTTGCTCCTGGGCTATCGGCGAGAACCATTCGCAACTGTCTCCATGAAGCTGGGCTACGGTCCCGCACACCGTTAGGCCGTCTTCCACTCACGCCCCAACATCGTGCAGCCCGCCTCCAGTGGTGTCGTGATAGGTGTGAATGGAGGGACGAATGGAGATGTGTTATCTTCAGTGATGAGAGTCGCTTCTGCCTTGGTGCCAATGATGGTCGTATGGGTGTTTGGCTCCATGCAGGTGAGCGCCACAATCAGGACTGCATACGACCAAGGCCAACACCCGGCACCATGGTGTGGGGAGCGATCTCCTACACTAGCCGTACACCTCTGGTGATCGTCGAGGGGACACTGAATAGTGCACGGTACATCCAAACCATCATCGAAGCCATTGTTCTACCATTCCTAGACCGGCAAGGGAACTTGCTGTTCCAACAGGACAATGCACGTGCTCTAGAAGGTGTAAGTCAACTACCCTGGCCAGCAAGATCTCCGCATCTGTCCCCCATTGAGCATGTTTGGGACTGGATGAAGCGTCGTCTTAAGTGGCCTGCACGTCCAGCACGAATGCTGGTCCAACTGAGGTGCCAGGTGGAAATGGCATGGCAAGCCGTTCCACAGGACTACATCCAGCATCTCTACGATCGTCTCCATGGGAGAATAGAAGCCTGCATTGCTGCGAAAGGTGGATATACACTGTACTAGTGCCGACATTGTGCATGCTCTGTTGCCTGTGTCTATGTGCCTGTGGTTCTGTCAGTATGATCATGTGATGTATCTGACCCCAGGAATGTGTCAATAAAGTTTCCCCTTCCTGGGACAATGAATTCACGGTGTTCTTATTTCAATTTCCAGGAGTGTAGTTGAGCAAGGTTTGTAGAAGAGCATCTGTGAAGTTTAGAAGGTAGGATATGAGGTACTGGTAGAATCCAAACTGTGATGGCAGGTTGTGAGTTGTACTTGGGTAGCCCAGTTGGTAGAGCACTTGCCTGCAAAAGGCAAAGGTCCCGAGTTCGAGTCTTGGTCTGGCACACAGTTTTAATCTGCCAGGAAGTTTCATATCAGTGCACACTCCACTTCAGACTGAAAATCTCATTCTGGAAACCTCCCGCAGGCTGTGGCTAAGCCATGTCTCCACAATATCCTATCTTCCAGGAGTGCTAGTTCTCCAAGGTTTGTATTTTAGTGGCTAAAATAAATGAAGGAACTAAAAGCACGAAAGCAGTCTAAATAAAGTTATCTGAACTCGAAATCCATCAATCAATCCATCCATCCATACATACATACATACATACATACATACATACATCCATCCATCCTTCCTTCCTTCTGCAGAAATTTCTTGGTTACTGCCTCGTAGAATCTGGATTTAACAACTCACAGGTCAGTAAATAATTCTTTCTCGATGGAGATAAGACTTAAGTCAGTCATGCAGCTCCTCATTTGAGCAAGGTGGCAGTAATTGTATATCCTTAGTAATGAGAATGACCTCTCGACAAATGATGTAGTGGAAGGAACTGTTGAGACCAGCAATGCCAATTTGTATATTTCTATAAACCTGCTGATTAAATCATCTCCAACAGCTAATTTACAATCTGAATTGGTGTTTTGTCCAGCCCATTATCAGAAGCACACGATACGTGAAGTTCATTCTGGAGTTCGCTTACACTGAAAACACTGCCATAAATGTTGTTCACTTTATGCAATTGTTATGAAAATTCTCTCTTTTTTGAAATGAGCCATTTTTATTTGATTTATCAAATTGAATTACTCTAGGTTTCTAAATAGTGCATATGTAATTTTTAACTAATTGCTGATATTATCAATAATTTCATAATAAACTGACCAGAAACAATGTTGCTGAGCTTTAATGTTCAATTTTCTCCTTTTTATTTGAAGCACCTCTTCATTTTCCACAGTACCATGAACAGAAGATCACACTGCTCCAAAATACCCTCTTTCATTTTGCAATGTCAATGTTTTTGGGTTCAAGTATACTAAACAAAACATGTGAATCAACAAGTTGGATAAAACCTTTATTAGAAATATGTTCCAGAAATCCTTCAGGAAGTTATTTCCTTCATTGCAATAACACAGTCAAAGTTTCCACTTTCATGAATACATTCCAATCACATTACCAATACTTGTCTGTTCTCACAAACTGTTTGGATAAAACTAGAGGTAAAATTCCATCAAGTATTAGACAATGATTTGAGTTTATGGGACATGAATGTTGATAGCTCATGCAACCTCTTACAAGAATGAGAAAAGAATGTACGCAGTGATTTAAGTTCAGAAAAAATATAATAATTTGAGGTTCTTGTTACATTCTAATGATCATTGAAGTATCAGGTTCATTATGTGAGCATAGATGTGTAGACAGAGCCTTAGGATACTTTTCCAGAACTTTACTTTGGGGTGTATTTAGGTAGCTACACATTATGTCAGCGTCATCATAGGTTTGGGCAATTAGTTTATTCCCACAGTAATACAGTTCCAATATTTCATCGACACAATTAAAAAGAGCTGTTGTAGTTCTGTCAGCACTCACATTGTGAATCCCAACAAATCGTTCCATTGCTTTTTTTCTGTTAAACGGAAACGTAACAGAATACAATTGATAACTGTAATTTATTACCTATATATGATGTTTCACTAAGCATAATAGCCACAGACTCCATATTCTTAATTTAATTAAAGAGTTCATCTCTCAAAACATCAGATATTGCATTTACTACATCATTTACAATGTTTGCCAATGTGCTGCAGAAACCTGTAGATGTTACTAAATGTTCTTTCAATGGAGGATCAAATTCGGCATTTGCAAGAAGAAATTCCATGTAATTTCCTTTGTTTGTACATTCTGAATTTTCCTTGTGACCTCAAAAGGAAAGTTCCTGTTTCACTAAATAGCACACTGCATTAATTAATCTATTCAGTATTTCCCTGCTCCTTCTTTATTTTCTAACTGTGCACTTCTATTTCTACCTTTCATTAAGAACTCAAAAGAATGACAGTTCTAGCAGGCATCACAATAAATCTGTCGTATGTTAAAAAGTGAATTTCAGACACACCATATTTCTTCATTGCAGTATTAAGATGAATTAAATCACAATACCCTTACTTATTCCACACAAATTTCTTTGTAGCAAATAACATTTAGGTTCAACAATAAAATGTATTTGTCACACCACAGCCACAAAGCCAGTCTGATAACCCATACAACTCGTTACAAAAATGTCTCTCAAATCCCTTTGCAGTAGAGCCACAGTTTGCCTTCATGCACATTGATACTGTCAAGTTAGGGCACAGTCTGCCATCATCAATAATTTGTTTCTTCTCTGTTTAAGATAGTAATGAAAAATGACTATATAATAGTCCTTGCACAATGCTTTCACTACTCATTTAAAAACTACCGCAACCTTCACATACACAAGAAACACTAGATGTAAACAACACCACAGTAATCAGCCAGCCAGCAACGTGCTGAGTCAGTGACAAACGAGACAGCATCCTAACTGCATTCTGGTTGACCAGTGAATGGAGCTGACGCATGCGCAATGACATTCGCACAGTGAGGGATTCAGCAGTGAAGTCATCCAATGCTTTGGTTCATTTTTAGTGTGTTGCGTACTGCCATAGGCTTGGCTGGTGGTAGACAGTGAAGTTGAATAATTGTCAAGCAAATTCATGGACACAATGTACTTTATACTTATTAAGAATAGTAATAAGGGTGATTCAAAAAGAATACTACAACTTTAGGAATTTAAAACTCTGCAACAACAAAAGGCAAAGCTAAGCACTATCTGTCGGCGAATTAAGGGAGCTATAAAGTTCCATTTCATTGTACATTGGTTTGCTTGAGGCGCTGTTGACTAGGCGTCAGCGTCAGTTGATGCTAAGATGGCGACCGCTCAACAGAAAGCTTATTGTGTTATTGAGTATGGCAGAAGTGAATCGACGACAGTTGTTCAGGGTGCATTTCAAACGAAGTATGGTGTTAAACCTCCTGATAGGTGGTGTATTAAACGTTGGTATAAACAGTTTACAGAGAATTGGTTTTTGTGCAAAGGGAAAAGTTCTGGACAGCCGAGAACGAGTGATGAAAATGTAGCACGCATCCAGCAAGCATTTGTTCGCAGCCCAGGAAAATTGACTTGCAGAGCTAGCAGAGAGCTGCAAATTCCACAATCAACTGTATGGAGAGTCCTACAAAAAAGGTTAGTTATGAAACCTTATCATCTTAAATTGGTTCAAGCACTGTCTGCAGCTGATAAGATTAAAAGAATTGATTTCTGTGATTTTATCCTTGCTCAAATGGAAACAGACGAATCTTTCATTTCAAAGATTGTGTTTAGTCATGAAGCAACTTTCCACACTAACGGGAAAGTCAACCATCACAATGTCTGTATATGGGGCACTGAGAATCCTCAGGAAACAACTCAGTATGAACATGACTCGTCTAAGGTGAACATTTTCTGTGCCATTTCAGCCAATAAAGTTTTTGGTTCCTTTTCTTCGAAGGTGCTACTGTAACTGGACTACAGTATCTGGAGATGTTAGAGAATTGGCTGTTCCCTCAGCTTGAACAAGAAGCACAACAATTCATATTTCAGCAGGATGGAGCACCACCACATTGGCACTTATCTGTGCGTAACTACCTGAACGTCAACTACCCGAGGCGATGGATTGGCCGCCAGGCAGCCCGTGACAGAGCACTTCACCACTGGCCTCCAAGAAGCCCTGATCTTACCCCCTGCGATTTTTTCTTATGGGGGTATGTTAAGGATATGGTGTTTCCAAGAAGCCCTGATCTTACCCCCTGCGATTTTTTCTTATGGGGGTATGTTAAGGATATGGTGTTTCGGCCACCTCTCCCAGCCACCATTGATGATTTGAAACGAGAAATAACAGCAGCTATCCAAACTGTTACGCCTGATATGCTACAGAGAGTGTGGAACGAGTTGGAGTATCGGGTTGATATTGCTCGAGTGTATGGAGGGGGCCATATTGAACATCTCTGAACTTGTTTTTGAGTGAAAAAAAACCTTTTTAAATACTCTTTGTAATGATGTATAACAGAAGGTTATATTATGTTTCTTTCATTAAACACACATTTTTAAAGTTGTGGTATTCTTTTTGAATCACCCTGTATAATTTCCTAATTTTATTCAGACATTGGTGGCACAACCTGCACATCGCAAGGGGCAGCCGATGGCTAACCACTACACCGCCTCAACACAGTGGCTTTGCACAACTGCATGCACTACCCTAGCATACCTCCCTCCTCCATCAAAATCCCCATTTATGCCTCAGCCCACTTGGTATTCCCTAAACTCGAACAGCTTTGCAGAGGTTCTCCAATTGTATCGGAGTAGCACCTGAGCATCGAATGGATCGATAAAACACCTTTGTGTGGGTTTCAGGCAGGATGCCCCACTTTTTTCATTTGATGTTGAGGTGCTGTCCAATACAGTTGGAGAACCTCTGCAATCCTGTTCAAGTTTAGGGGGAATACAGAGTGGACTCAATGGGGTGACTAGGACTTTGGATGGAGGACGGAGGCATGCTAAGGTATTCCATGCAGTTCTGCAAAGCCACTGTGCAAAGTGATGTAGCGGTTAGCGCATCGGTCTAGTGAGGGGGAGACCTAGGTTCAAATCCCACCCAGCCTTAGTTGCGTCAATCTGCATGCATACTTTTCAACTTTGTAGCTACAAGCAAGCATATCCTTATCCACAGCATCAGTAAATGAGCAAGGAATATTGATCATGATGTCATATAGTGACTATGATTACTGAAGTTAATAAATGTGTCAAGAAGGCTGGGAGCATTTTTATGCTGGAACAAGGAGATAAGGAATAGTTAGCATCCCCAAAGTTTAAATGGATTGTAATTGGCGCTCTGAAGAAGTACGTGCTGAGTAACTGGTTACTCAACTTCGACAACTTCCTGTCATCACAGCAACATCGGCAAACAACTGCAGACTATTGCTCACCCTGCCCATTAGATATTTTATGTATGTAGAGAATAATATTGATCCTATCACATGTCCCTGTGGCTTTCCTGATGATACTCTCTTTCTTTTCCTACTGTCAAATTGCAGTCCCCCATCACAATTAAATTTTCATCTCCCTCGATTATGTGAATAATTTGTTTTATTTCCTTCATGAAGTTTGTTGTAAATAATCCACTACTGTGCAAAAGGAACAATGATGTACATAATTGGAATACCAGAAGGAAAAATGACATTCATTACTCCATATTAAGATTGTCCTTAGCAGAAAAAGAGGAGCACAATGCTGCAACAAAAATTTTTGATCACTTACCCATTGATATAAAATTTCTGACAGACAGAAAAGTAAAATCTAAAAACAAATTGAGAAAGTTTCTCATTGACAACTCTCCCTATTTCACAGAAGAATTTCTATTACTGCAATGTATACATAGAAATGTTCAGACTGTAACAATACGCACAAATTAATTTACAATGTGAATGTAAAATGACTCGTTCCACATTATTACGATCTAGCATGCAAAATGATCTGTGGAACATGAAACTAACTTTCTTTTAATCTCTTCATCACTTGCAGCACTAGTTGGCATATAAACATGTACTACTGTGAAGGGTGTTGGCTTAATATCTGTCTTGGCTATGATAATTCATTCACTATGTTGTTCATAGTAGCGTACTTACATTCCTATTTTCTTTTATTCATTATTAGGCCTACTTCTCCATTACCCCTATTTCATTTTTTATTTATACTCCTGTAATCACTTGACCAGAAGTCCTACTCCACATGCCACTACATTTCATTCATTTACAATATATTTAACTTCAACCTACCCATTTTCCTTTAAGTTTTATAACCTAACTACCCAATTAAAGGATCTGGCATTCCATGCTCTGACCTGTAGAATGACAATTTTTTTTTCCTGACATCCTCCTGAGTACGCCCTGCCAGACAGTAGAGCTGATACTCTCAAGAAAAATAACAGCTATAGTTTTCCCTCACTTTCAGCCATTCATAATACCAGCACAACAAGGACATGTTGACTAATATTACAAAGCCACATCAGTCACCCACCCCAACTGTGGCCACCAGCTACTGAAAAGGCTGCTGCCACTCTTTGAGAACCATAAGTTAGTCTGGCCTCTCCATAGCTTCTTCTCCAATGTGGTTGCACATGTGGCATGCTAAATGTATCATGGAGGCATGTAAGACACCCACCTTGGGAAAGTCCTAGAGATCTCAATGGGGGACTATTCCAGGCCACTTGTTCTGTGGATGCATGGTGTGTGTCTTTAATGCAGTGGTTACCATTGCCTTCTGCATCCTGATGCTGTTGACCATTCGTGTTTCTTCTGCCTTTTAGCCGGCCATTGTGGCCGAGCGGTTCTAGGCACTTCAGTCCGGAACCGCATTGCTGCTATGGTCGCAGGTTCAAATTCTGCCTCGGGCATGGATGTGTGTGATGTCCTTAGGTTAGTTAGGTTTAAGTAGTTCTAAGTCTAGAGGACTGAAGACCTCAGATGTTACATCTCATAGTGCACAAAGCCATTCTGCCTTTTAGGGGCAGTTTTCCACTCTGAGGGCAAGAAGTGCCTTGAACCTCTGTCCACCCCGTTTTGAGAAGACCATTGACGGAATGAGGGTGACTTATTATCCTCTAATCTAAATCTGAAACAAGTTTGAGTCCTGTGACTATTAAATACAAGTACAGTGCTTAACTGCACCTCCTTATTCTGTGATTTTTGTTAGTACTGAAACAACCACATATGCCATACACATTAGAATACAAATTACAAAGCAACCATTGGTTATAGTCACCTGAATAAAAGCATACTGACATTTTTTAACCCACTAACTATAAGTGTTTACAGTTTCTGTCATTTTCATTTGCAGTTTGTCATTGGCTTAACATACAAACACTATGCAATTACAAGTCAGAACAGTAAGTAGGCAATAGATGAAAATGTTATACGATAAAAGGTTTGACACATTGCCAGGCTTGAAATCTGTAGCCTTGATATTCTCTTCAGTACAAACAGCAGCATACAGAGACACAATTTATTATTGTCAGAGAGCACTGAACTGTGCGCAGTGACTCTTCATGGCAAACAAGTCAAAAATAAATAATGTGGACAGGTACGTTCTGTGTGTCGTATATGTTATCTAAGGTATTAACATGAATGTTTGGAACACAAGAGAGGTAATACTACTCTGTCTTTATTCTGTTTACATGGACTATAACCAGTGCCAGATTAGCCATAGTTAGTGCATGCTATGGGCTGCATGCCTGTCAAGTTAGATATTAATGGTATTCTACCTACGATCCAATTGAAAGATGATGGTGACCAAATCTACAGTGTGTAGTAACAATTTTAGTTCATTTGTAAAAATGAGTGCTGGTCACAACATTGCAAAATTTACAGGAAGATGATGTCCAAGTTCATCATTATAAACGATTGATTAGAATAGGGTTCTACTCGTTACCAATAAGAAAGTAATTAATAAATAACATTTTTGTTTTAGTAAGTCTACTATTAGTTTTTTTCCTTTCTACAGAGTATTTACTTTTTTTACAGACCCTTACATTTGATACGGGTCTTCTAGAGTAATGGTTACTTATTTGTTGATGGGTTGTTGTATAATGTGTTGTAGTTTCATGATTCTGTGTTCGTTTTGTGTTTTCGTTACTTTGCCAGTTGCTGTGGACAAATGAGCTGCTAGGGGGAACACAATGGTAAGCGCCATCACTGTGTATTTTGCGGTAGATGGCTAATGACACCACCTGTGGGATGCACAATACAGTATACTTAATAGTAGTTCCAAATTCACTCAATAGATGTCAGGGCGGAGCTTAATGGTAAACGCCACTGTCCATCTGTTGTGGAAACATAATGGTAAGTGACTGAGAGAATGGCGGCAAGTAAAAACATCTCCGAGATTATGGTAACAGTGAACATGGCAGAAGATGAGGAATATACTTCCAAAGATACTGATATCTTCGAGAGGGATCCAGAATACATTCCTAACAATTCAGATGACTCAGAGGTACGTTATTTTGTAAATATACTGTCTTTAGTACGTTTCAAGAACATAATGGTAAGTGCATGTACATACCATTATGTTCCTGAAGTACAACTGAAAATTAAGTTCGCCGACAAGTACAAGATATGTACAGTCCAGATCAGTGGTGCGAGATCATCAAGAAGTCAGCTAAGAAGAATCCATTGCTTGTATATAATATGAAAAGAGAGGATTTCTATCAAATACGACACTCTAAAGAAGCGTTTGTCTTGAGAAAGAAGACAGTTAATGGTCGAGGTGTCAACCTAAGGAAAGTATGCAGGTGGAAGGTGACCTCCGGAAATCAATTATCTTTATTCATCAGCGAGACATTTTGTCATGACATTTGGCATGAAATAAGCTTCAGGAAACGTGGAAGGCAAGGGCCAGTTCCTACGCTTCGACTTAAATAAATGGGCCAAGGCTTATTGAAAAGAAGAAAGTCGCTCCTAAGTAACATACCTCCTGTCCACCATGGATTTTTCCTGTCACTAAAGCCAACAGTTTTGGATGAAAAAGACATTGGTAATGAGAGTGATCAATGATTCTGCAGTTTCAGTAAAGTGTTGGAGACTTACTGTAAAATTTAATATGTAATGTTCTATCACTAAGTGTTGTTAATGGTGTATGGTAATGTAATAATTTTTGTATATTTCATTTGTTTTAGTCAGTTTTGATTTTCATTTATGTCTATATAGTAGAAGATAGATGTTAGAATCAGTACAAAATAAAAGGACTGTTCAAAAAATTATTCAGATTTGCAGATCAATTGAAACTTTAGATGCCCTGTATCTGGAAACTGTGATTTTGGCGCTTACCATTTTGTTCCCCCGAGCAGCTCAAATAAGGCAAGCTTATTTGTTTTGTTTATCTATGTTTAAAAAAAAGTTAGGTTTTATATGCCACTTATGTAAGTGTGTATCAATTATTGGCATTTGATCTGATAATGACATGTTATCATTATAACTTGTCTACTTCTGAATACAGTTAAGATTTATTTGCCACTGAGACAAGGATAGGCATTGATTTTTTGAAACCACCCATACAGTGTTATAGGTTTTTGTGCCAGGTTTCACGTCATGCAGCCATCCAACCTGGTAGACCTTTGTTTGTTAAAATGTGTCAAAATCTGCCCATAAGATAATGGCTAAGGCTCTAGGCTCATAAGCTAGAGGTTGTGTGTTCAATTCCTACATAATGGTATTTTTTAAATCTTTACTGAAAGAAAATTTTTAATCCTTGAATGTTTCATTTCAGTCAGTGTGCTTACTTTATTATTTTGCAAAAATTTCATGAATTGCATTTGTATTAAAAAATGTGATTGCAGTAAGGTAGTGTCAATATTTTCTCATGGTGTACAAAGAATTTATGTTTTAAATGTTTGTGTGATGATAACCATCCAATGAAATGCAAATATCATTTTGGGACTAAAGCATGGAAAAATACTCTGAGGTAACAAAAATCATGGGATAGTTATATGCACATATACCGATGGTGGTAGTATTGCATATACAAGGTATAACAGGTCTGTGGATTGGTGAAGCCGTCATTTGTACACAGGTGCTTCATGTGAAAAGGTTTCCAATGTAATTATGGCTGTACGAAAGGAATTAACTGAAGTTGAATGTGGAATGGTAGTTGGAGCTAGATGCATGGTGCATTCCATTTTGGAAATTGTTAGGGAATTCAATATTGCGAGATCCGCAGTATCAAGAGTATGCTGAGATTACCAGACTACAATCATTAGCACCCACCATGGGAAACACAGTAGCTGATGGTTTTCACTTAATGACCAAGAGCAGTGGCAGTTGAGTAGAGTTATCAGTGCAAACAGACAAGCAAGACTAGGTGAAATAACCACAGAAATCATTGTTGGACAAATGACAGTACCCGTTATGTCAGTGTGGTGAAATCTGACATTAGTAGTCTGTGGAAGCAGATGAGTGCCATGAATACCTTTGCTAACAGCAAGATATCACGTGCAATGCCTCTGCTTGTGACATGGACAACTGGAGAATCTTTGCGTGGTCAAATGAGTCTCAATTTCAGTTGTTCATATTTGTAATGAACTTTATGAAACTTCCGTGTGACATTTCTACCATAGTAGATGATTGTCAAAAGCATATGTTGTGAACCTTGATGCAACTGTTTCCCCTTGCACCGCCCATCACCCCACGAAAGTTTATTTACTTCTTCTCCTTTTCCCTTATACCCCTCTGGACAAGACTTACTGAAACTTTTACAGATTCTAAATAGTGGGTTTCATCTGTGTTTAATTGATAGACTGGTAATTTTTTAAACTTCAAGTATTACAAAAGATTACTAAAAGTACAATAATTATAATGACATAAACAAAGACTTCAAACGAAAAAAGAATAGAAAGAAGAAAAAGTTTGAGCAAAATAAAAAATTGCTTACTTTAATGTGACCCAATCAGAATGGGCAGATTTTGAAATTCAGACTGGAATGCTAATACTTCACTCTTCTGAAGCCTAATTGTTCAGAAGTTGGGATACATTACCAATTTTAAACTTACTTCCTTAAGTGAACATCTAATTACTAACAGCATTAAGATCCTAATGCTACCCCCATCTATACAACCCGTTTTTCACATAGCACCAAAATCTTTCACAGCCAGCACTAGTTAATCCATTTGCAAATTACAATCAACTTATATCAAATATGGGACATCACATTCAACAAAAATAAGTAGATTCATTTACGTAAATATCTGTTTAGATCATGGTGGGCATACAACCCCTTAATATTATTGGTTCTCGGGTATGCCACGAAAACAATGAACATAATGGCAATGATGGCTGTAGAATTATTATAGTGGTAATGTACAATTTTATCTCCACAATGTTAGATCAGATTATTTAATTACAATATGATGATTAAAATGACATGGGTAAGGATTATAAATGAACTAAATAAATAATTATTTTTAAAACCAAATTACATGGATAAAATTAAAGACAACAGTCATTTTTTTAAGATTGTTAAAAAAAATTAGCAAACCACTGGAACTAATGCCACAATCTGCAGTTTACAATCATACCGCTTTGCTCATTTTTTGGAGTGTAACTTCATTGGGCATGTGTAAAACTTCAATGTTGTGACACCTGCATCACACACAAGGTTGGTCACATAACAATTAAACACAAAAATGGCATTTGTGCATGAACCACACAAGATAAATACATGCTGTCATGGAATGATATGTAGACCTCTTTAAGATCTACAATTTGGCACCATGTATAATTTAGTATCTAAGGGAACACAACAATAAGATGTATCAATGTGATTGAATGGATTTGGGGAACATTTTGCCACCTGTGCACTACTTCACAATATACTGCCTAAGCCCTAACAGCTACATGAAAATGATGTAATACTAAAATGTAGATCCCAAAGATATGTACATCAAACACTATGATGGCATATGTCTACTTTATACACTTCACTCACAATTGCCAGGTTAGTATTTTGTCTTCACTGCACACAGCAACATCAAATGAGGCAAATAGTGGTGATTGTGGGTACTGTAAAATATAAACAGATATATAAAATATTATATACAACAGTCTTGATTGCATAAAAACATTTTTATTCATAAGTGTGATGGCCGTCAACATCAGTGGGTGGTATCTAATGTTCCTTCTCTGTGCCATTGCCTCCACACATCATCACAGGAGTATGGTTTGAAGGCATCCACATCAGATAGAAAACAGCCACAGCTTAGGAATAAAAGTATTTTTTTGTGATCCAGACTGGTCTACATGGCACTTCATTACTGTTCATTGTGATTGCTACTATGCCCAATATAAACAAATGCTATCATGGTGTTTTGTGTATGGTAAATGTTTTTGAGTACATGTCAACAGAAACATTGCTCCACTAGAACACTACAGAGTGAGTTTATTTTCACGCAGAAAAAAAAATTCTGAAAGGTTTTCTTTTTGATCATTTAAAAAATTACTAACACTTGTTCTCTTAACTTCAAGTGTTTTGTTTCACTGTCAAGAACTTTATTGAAGTGTAACTTTTACTGACTGGGCAGAAGTACTTTCTTCACAATGGTGAAGTTTACTGAATGTAATTTTTTGGGTAGTTTTGTCACAGTACATTGCTGATTCAGAATGAATGAGTACAGGTGTCCATGCAAGTGTCGCTGCATCCACTTTTGGATGGGTATGGCTATTCTCCACTCCAGTTTTGAAGCTACAAAGGAGGGACCATCAGAGCGCACAGCTGAAGGCTGTGATACCTGATTTCGGAAAGTTGATTCCGCCCCTTCAGTCCTCCCCTATGAGAACTTATTTGTTCTTCCATCTGAGGCAACCAACTGGCATTGGCTTCAGTACAAAATGGATATAAATTATAATACCGAAGTGTAAAGCCATCAAATTAAGTGGCTGACTTCCATTTTACTTTTATTTTGCTTTCTATGCAGATCAAGGAAGCTAACATGAGCAGCAGACCTAGAGATACAGATCAATGTTATGCATCTGGAAATGCAAAGCATAAAGCAAAAGATGAAAAGGAAAAAGAAAGCTTGTTATATCAAAGATACATAAGCTATCTGTGTTTTATAACGTTCAGCATGATGTTGATTGGTCTAAAGAAACTGAAACCAAAAACGGAAGTGGCAACTCATCATCCAGATGATGGTGGTAGGTCCACTATAAAATATTTATTAGAATCTGCAAGTCTTTCCAATGTAGCTAACAGTGATGCTGTAGTCATATGGACAGCATGTCCTCCCAATTCAGCCACATTGTCTAACAACTGGAGAGAAGTTAAAAGCTTTGCAAGCCCTCCTGCTCTGCTACAAGACAAAAACGAAATGAAAGTAAATTGTACTCCAATGATATTGGTGTATAACCTAGCAACTTTGATCAAAGTTATTGCATTGTGAATGGCAATAGAGAAGTGCAACATATGAACACTAATTTTTTGTCTTCAAAGAAAATATATGCAAAGAAAATAAATCACAATTCAGTCAAAAGCCATTTTCCACATACACATAAACTAACAAATAAACGAAATGTAAGAGATTGGCTGTGTTATTTAGAATGCAATGGGGAAGGTTTCTGTTTTGTTTGCAAAGTTGCAGATTCAGATAGATTGTCAAGGTCTATGAAAGATGGATTACATAAGTGAAAGACCATGAATATGTTATTGAAAAGGCACGAAGAAAGCAATTCACATTGGTAAGACATAATTTCATTGTTACTTTGCAAAAACAAGGACGTACATGTCAATTCTCAACTTGTAAACGAAACTGAGACCAAACAAAAATATTGGCACCCACTGTTATAACGCATTACTACATTTGCAACTTTTTTTTTTTTTTTTTTTTTTTTTTTTTAATACCAGAATGAGGTCTTTCATTTCAGGGGTGATGTCATTGTTGCATCACCTCACAACAGACTTATGTTTATTAGAATTAACATTAACATGTGATATTTTTCTTGGGAAACATATTCATGCAAATAAAGGGGAGCAACATCTACTGTATTTGTTAAAAACCACATGCGAGGAATTTATCCATCTAATTGCATCAAGCATACAGGATTATATTATTTGCAAAATTAAGAGTTGCAAATATTATTCTGTTTCACTGGCTTCTCCTCCAGGTATATCATGTATCATTAGGGAAAGCTCGGCCCGATACATGAATAACCAATAGTATTTCAGGATAATGAGAGCCAATGAGATTGCTTCATTTTGGATGAGCTTGACAAGTGTCTAATATCAGGAAATGCAAGGCCTGCATCTGGTGTTTGGCTGAAATTGGAAAGTGGCCCATGATGCCCCTCCGTTTGGTTGAACTTGGAAATTGGTTGTGAAGGATACTTTAGAAGTTTGCACCTGCAAAACAGAAAAGATAATTATAATATCAGAAAAGAATACAGGATGAATGATTCCTCAACATGTGAAAATAATGTCGTCAGTGTGCATCTTTGGGTCCAGCAGTGGAAGCTGCATCTGTAACTTTTCACAAAGCCCAGGAGGGGAGAATTCAACATTAGATAGTTATGGTTTTATGCTGCTGCTAATGGCACCATTTCAAATAGAAATGGCCAGGACATAAATGCCAAATAAAGTCTTGACTGACAGTACTCATGGTAATAACAAATACAGTTTCCATTTAACCACTTTAGAATAAGGTGTCCTGTGACATTTTGCTGAAGTACACATACTAATATGATTTCAATGGAGGTTTTCACACAGGCAATGCTGAAATGAGTCAGGCCCTTAAAAACACAGGTAAAAAAATGATCTTTTATTTGTCAATCTTTCATGCATTCTCTTTCTTGAAGTATCATGTGCTATAATCGGATTTTTGTTTACTTACTAGTGTTCATGTCTGACAATTATCTGATGCACTACAATGCTTTGTGTACAGTAATGGGCCAGTGTAATAATAAATTGTTGTGCACTTGGCATGTCGACCAAGCTTGGAGATGGAGCTTGAGGAACAAAGTTGAAGAGAATATGATTAAACATAACCTGTACAAAGTGTTGGAGACTTAACACATTGAAACCAAAAAAGATAAATTTTGTCTGATGCTACAAAGTTTTGTAAGGTAGTGCGCAGAAGATCACAAGACACAAGAGTTCAGTAGTTATTTTAGGAAAGAATCTGCAACAAGGCCAGAAATGTAGGCCTACTGCTACCAAGCAGGGATAGGGCTGAATACAAACAAGCATTTGGAGCTGCTCCAAAAAACTTTCAAACATTGTTATTTTTCTGGAAAAGTCAATAATAGATGTGACATATGTGTTCGGGCCCTGATCCATCACTCAAGGGACTTCCTGTTTGAGAGGGCCACAAGGTTAGCCAAGAGAGGATTGGCATCTGGCCACAATGCCAGATTAATTCAAAGCTATAAACAGAGAGTGAGTATGAAGGAGGAAAGCAGATGATAAGTGGGAAGTGATACTGAATGGCCTCTCATATATTGTGATCACTGCACACAGTACATGTGCTGGGTGTCCTCTATCCTGTACAACACACAAGGTATGTTTACTTGTTTTCAAACTTATATTTTGTGACTGCCTGCCAGTAGAATTCTACTTCTTCTTTCTTATAGGTATTTGCACACAGGGATATTTGCTCCTGCATAGATTTTGAGGTGTAGAGCAACTTCTGTAAACA
This sequence comes from Schistocerca gregaria, assembly GCF_023897955.1. Classification (NCBI taxonomy): domain Eukaryota; kingdom Metazoa; phylum Arthropoda; class Insecta; order Orthoptera; family Acrididae; genus Schistocerca; species Schistocerca gregaria. The sequence continues at coordinate 207,623,946 of NC_064931.1, forward strand.
TGTCCATAAAGTTGCACTGCACCATGGAAATACTGTGGGCCCCTGACAAGACAAGATAACTCAAAAGGAGGCACTGCAGATTATAATGGAAGTGGTAGCACCACAGCCATCCTCTGTTGCCACCACTTAGATCTGGCATGCTGTATTATTCGAGAAAAGTGCAATGTTCCAAGCATTTGCAGTAAATGTTAGTGATGAAGATGCACATTTTGTTGTGGCAACACTATATAAACTCATACAGCCAACTAGTGCAGCCATTTCTTCACACAAAGAGAACTTGGCTGTTCAAGTTGCAACTATTTCCCTTTTTCCGGTCACTGCATCGAGAGTTTCAGCAAGCAAGAAGATTCCTACTCAGTAAAAGAAAGAAACAGTAAACAAGGTGGTAATTTGTCAGCACAGACACCTTCAGAAATTGTTGCAACTGAAAAAGGTCTCTTGCATGGTGAAAATATTAGCACAGCAAGTGACCATACTTGCCTTTAATTTTAGCTTTTTTTCAACAGTCTAATGTGATACAGAATCAGAAGTTTTGTTAAGTATATTAGTGTATCACAGGTGGTGCCCTCTATGTTTACTGGAAGTGTAACTGTAATTTTAAGGCATTCAGAGGAAGTATAATCAACATGGCTATAATTTACAAGATATAGAACAGGGACATTCTGATTTCCTGAATTATTCATTTTAGAACATACTTAACTAGCTGCAGTGCCTGTCATTGCCCAGGATGTTTAATATCTGCTACACAAAGTAATTGGTTCTGTTCAAAGTGAATGGTAGCCATGTGAGAAACCGCAGTCACTTTACATCGAAGGGCATATCTGAATCACTGGCTGTCAATGGAATGCAATGAATGAATATTCTTTCCCTGTTTGAAAAGGTGATTAGTTGCACCATCTGTTGTTAGATTTTGCAATAAGTAACTCATTGTGTTTTTGATGAATTTGTCTTCTATTGTTTCAGCTCTGTTTTCACTGGTAATTGGTAACAACAAGGGACTGTATAAATTTATAGACAATTAGTTAACAATTTTGGTCTTTGGTCATTTTAATGTTAGAATAATGTAACTTTGACAAATAAGTTATTGGTATGTGTTGGTTTTTTTCCTTTGGTAAACCAAGAAAAGAATGAGAATTCACATGATGTCCCACATGTGACAGTGGCCAATTAACTACTTCTTCTAGTTTGTTCACTCTATAAAATTATTATTACTATTATTATTATTATTATTATTATTATATGTTGAATATGTAGATAATATTATGTAGTTTTAACAAAAAATTTATTAGAATAAAATGTTCTTAGGTTCACAGAGCTTTTAAACAACAAACGAAGTCCCACACATGACAGCTGAATTTCCTTCAGTATTTCAGATACCAACATACATTCCAAAAATTAATTCCTATAAGTAACAGAGTTCTTTCTAGACAATTTTCAGTGGCACATTAGTTGGTTGTTACATTATATTTTTAAGGCAGAGTAATAAAAATGTACCAATAAAAAGTGTGCTAATGTCTCACTGTTGACTGTAGAATGCTCCTATATGATGTGGCATTATTTTTTGGGTAACACAAGCAAAATGACTGCAGTACTAAAATTACAACAAGCAATTGTTAGAAATATGTAATACAAAACCAAAAGAATCCCATCGGCTACTGTTAATATATTTAAAAATATTAAGTGTCCCAAGAGACATCTTTTTTTCTCAGTTTGTTGTGTTATAGTGCCTGAAAGTGCAATACTGATATATAAAAATTTGGATCTGTGGAAGGGTCCGAGTCCACCTGTCTGCTTTGTCCCGTGAAGTAACTGTGTTGTGTCGTGTGACATCACTGAGATGCAGTGTGTTAGAAATGGACTGTTTTTGTGAAGGGCGTTGGACTCTAGTGTTGTTTGTTTGTTTGTTTATTTCTAAATTGTCCGTGAGTGATGATAGTGCAGTATTATACTTAGTGCTGTTACACAGTGTTGTGGGAGTTTGTTTTTGGCAGTATGTTATCTCAGTGTCTTTAGTTGTTGGCTACTGATTTATTTTTGATTTTGAACTTGCTAGTTTGCTGTGTTTCCTAATTGTTTGAAGGTTATTTTTTATTTTTAGTACTGTCTATGGATGTTAGAATGAAATATGTTAGTCACTGATTTCTTGCTGCTTTGGGTGACAATATGGCATATACAATTATAGTTCATCAGTTATATGGCCACTGGGCAAAATGTGCGTAGTGTCAGCAGTGCACGGTAATTACGAAACTGAGCCAACCTTGATGACGTCATGAGTCAAAGCTGAAGGGAGGAATCTGACATTTCCATATTGCAAAAATTCTACAGAAAGCAAATGGTTCACAAGTTTTGTTAGTTAAGTTTGACAGTTTCTTGTCAAATAAATGACTGTTAATTATATTTTCATATTAATGCTAATGTTATATATTGTTTCTGTATCACACATCAATTGTAACTGCAGTGTAGACAAGTCTGCTGTAGATTAAACCCAAGTTTCTAGAACAAAACTAATTAAGAAAAACTATTCCTCTACCATCCCACATTGACAAGATTTAATGTACAACATGTATGTTAACAGAGAGATAAGAAAAACAAACTCAAGTATTAAATTATTATGTTCAAGATATGAAAGATGTTTAATTTTAGATATAGGCACATTAGATGAGAGCATGCACACTATCAGGGTAAACGTTTGCTGCGTGAAAAACTAAGCAAATTAATTACAAGAAAGATCAAACTTGGGTAGCTTAATACATGAAAACAGTCCATTCTTGAGTGAAACTGATGTCCCTTTTTTTTTAAATGTAAATAGGCTCTCAGTGTGCACACATGAAGGCAAAAGATTTACTGACAGCATCAAGAAAGATGAAAAATGCTAAATAATGTTCCAGAATGTCCATAACATTACTAACAAAGTAGAAAAAGTTGATGGAATTTTAGGAGACAGTAAACCACACATACATATTGCGCATGAACTTGGGTGCAAGAATGATGAAGGTCATAGTTTTAAGTTAAGAAATTACAAAAATGTGAGTGCATATCAGAGAAAGATAACAAGGGTGGTGGTGTAGGCTTTTATGTTAGAAATAACATTCATTGTGAGCACATTGAGTGGGTTGATAATCTTGCAATGGAGATGGTATTTGAAGTAGCAGCAGTTAAAGAGAAGGTAGGCAAAAACAGCTTAATAGTTATTGACCTGTATAGATCACCAAATAGTGATGAAGAGGAATTCTTTTGCTGATTAGAAGAGCTCATAGATAAACTATCTACAAACAAAAACAGGTTGTAATAATAGGAAATGTAAACATAGACCCTTTAAGATCTAACCTAAATTATCTTAGATATTCTGACTTGTTGCATTCCTATAACCATATTAAAATAAATTAGGAACCAACTAGAATAACACCTAACTCACAATTCTGCCTTGTCCATGTTATTACATATCTAGACAGAAAAGAAACAGTAGTAAGAACTGTTGAAACACAGCTCACGAACTGTAGAGCTCTATCCATGGAAATTAATAGACCACAACAAAGTTCTGTAGAGTGACCTGCTCACTTTTAAAAGGAAATTAATTATAACAAACTTAAGACAGGACTTGTACACAGACACTGCCAGAAGGTCAACAGATTGCATGATATTAATGAAAAGAGAGGCCTTTTCTGTGCAATATTAACCATAATTTCAATTGGGAATGTCCTCTAGTAAAAAAAGAAAATTCCCCCAGAGACACACAAACTAAAAGCAAATATGAAAGAATTAAACATGCTGTTCCGAGGTACTAAATTGCACTACTTCCTAACAAAGTACAAAAGCAGCAGCAAATTATACAGGGAATCCCTGAAGAGACTAAAAGCACACCGTTATGCTCAACAGATAAGTAAATCCAATAATGTTAACAAAAAAGCCTGGCATGTACCAAATAACATGAACACGGAGAGAATCCAAACTGTAGCAACAGAGCGGGTCAATAGAAGCGTTGTCTGTTTTGACCAGTGACATAATGGTGGTGTGGTGTGTTACACCACTACGGAGCAGAATTTTTGAGTTGGTTGTATTTGTAGATGTTGTGTTTTGTGTTTTATGGTGTCCTCTGGTGGTGTATGTGTATGTGCTAAGTGTAACATGCTGCATTGAGTTCATTTGAGGTTTGGTTATGACAGTTGTAATGTCACAGAGCGTATGTAGCAGGTGGCATAATGTGGTTTGGAACTGTTTTCTGTGAGTTAGGTGGTTTTCTTTGTGTTTATTGTTAGGTCAGATTTGTTTGGTATGGTTTCTGTTGTTAGGTACGGATATGACAGTGACATTTACTAGTGCATCATTGCAGGCAAGATGGGAGAAATCATTATGTCTGTTAATAAATTTCTGCAGTTCTTTGGGCTCATTAGTTAGGATGTTACATGTAGCATAATATGAGGCTCACAAGAGTTCTGGTGTCTGAGACCAGGGACATGTATACGTGACAATGTCAGTGGGATAAGTACCTGGTTCAACAAGTGCAGGTTGGCCATGAGCGAGATTTTTTTGCTGAATTATCATTTTTTGAGCCACCAAGTTAGCCAAGAGCACTAATGCGCTGCTTCCTGGAATCAGGTAGGCGCGCCGGCCCCGGATCGAATCCACATGGCAGATTACTGATGAGGGGCAGTGTACCGGCCAGCCTGGATGTGGTTTTGATGTGGTTTCCCACATCCCACTAGGTGAATACCGGGCTGGTCCCATACCCTGGCTCAGCTACACGACTTGCAAACATCTGTACATGTTGCTCTGTTCCATGGATTACACTAAATGCAAATAGCTGGGGTACAATTATTCTGTTCCCAAGTGGGGAGAGAGGGGGTACGGGGTGGCAACAGGAGTGGGACAAGGGCACAAGGAAATGATGATGTCCTCTATCAGCTCTTGTGCGCATGAGACTGGTGTGAGCGAGAGAATGGTGTTGGATTGGTTTTCGTTTTGTTGAGAGGTTTGTTCTGAGTATGTTAAGTAGCTATACTTCTACATCTACATCTACATTTATACTCTGCAAGCCACCCAATGGTGTGTGGCGGAGGGCACTTTACGTGCCACTGTCATTACTTTCCTTTTCTGTTAGAGTCGCGTATGTTTCGTGGGAAGAAATGTATGAAAGCCTCTGTGCTCACTCGAATCTCTCTAATTTTACCTTCGTGATCTCCTCGGGAGGTATAAGTAGGGGGAAGCAATATATTCGATACCTCATCCAGAAACGCACCTTCTCGAAACCTGGCGAGCAAGCTACACCGCGATGCAGAGCGCCTCTCTTGCAGAGTCTGCCACTTGAGTTTGCTAAACATCTCCGTAACACTATCACGGTTACCAAATAACCCTGTGACAAAACGTGCCACTCTTCTTTGGATCTTCTCTTTCTCCTCTGTCAATCCGATGTCCTGGCACCCGCCTTACCAACAATTAATTTTATATAATCATTCCACTTCAAATCGTTCCGCACACATACTCCCAGATATTTTACAGAAGTAAATGATATCAGTGTTTCTTCCGCTATCATATAATCATACAATAAAGGATCCATCTTTCTATGTATTCGCAATACATTACATTTGTCAATGTTAAGGGTCAGTTGCCACTCCTTACGCCAAGTGCCTATCTGCTGCAGATCTTCCTGCATTTCGCTACAATTTTCTAATGGTGCAACTTCTCTGTATACTACAGCATCATCCGTGAAAAGCCGCAAGGAACTTCTGACACTATCTACTAGGTTTTTTATATAAATTGTGAAAAGCAATGGTCCCATAACACTCCCCTATGGCAAGCCAGCGGTTACTTTAGCGTCTGTAGACGTCTCTCCAATGAGAAAAACATGCTGTGTTCTGTTTGCTAAAAACTCTTCAATCCAGCCACACAGCTGGTCTGATATTCTTTACACTCTTACTTTGTTTATCAGGCGACAGTGCGGAACTTTATCGAACGTCTTCCAGAAGTCAAGGAAAATAGCACCTACCTGGGAGCCTGTATCTAATATTTTCTGCGTCTCATGAACAAATAAAGCGAGTTGGGTCTCACACGATCGCTGTTTCCGGAATCCATGTTGATTCCTACAGAGTAGATTCTGGGTTTGCAAAAACGACGTGATACTCGAGCAAAAAACATGTTCTAAAATTCTACAACAGATCGACATCAGAGATATAGGTCTATAGTTTCGCACATCTGCTCGACCACCCTTCTTGAAGACTGGGACTTCCTGTGCTCTTTTCCAATCATTTGGAACCTTGCATTCCTCTAGAGACTGTTAGAAGGGGGGCAAGTTGGCCGGCCGGAGTGGCCGAGCGGTTCTAGGTGCTACAGTGTGGAACCACGCGACCGCTACAGTCGCAGGTTCGAATCCTGCCTCGGCCATGGATGTGTGTGATGTCTTTAGGTTAGTTAGGTTTAAGTAGTTCTAAGTTCTAGGGAACTGATGACCAAAGAAGTTAAGTCCCATAGTGCTCAGAGCCATTTGGGGGCAAGTTCTTTCGCGTCCTCTGTGTAGAATCGAATTGGTATTCCGTCAGGTCCAGTGGACTTTCCTCTGTTGAGTGATTCCAGTTGCTTTTGTATTCCTTGGACACTTATTTCGATGTCAGCCATTTTTTCGTTTGTGCGAGGATTTAGAGAAGGAACTGCAGTGCGGTCTTCCTCTGTGAAACAGCTTTGGAAAAAGGTGTTTAGTATTTCAGCTTTACGCGTGTCATCCTCTGTTTCAATGCCATCATCATCCCAGAGTGTCTGGATATGCTGTTTCGAGGCACTTACTGATTTAACGTAAGACCAGAACTTCCTAGATTTTCTTTCAAGTCGGTACATAGATTTTACTTTCGAATTCACTGAACGCTTGACGCATAGCCCTCCTTACGCTAACTTTGACATTGTTTATCATCTGTTTGTCTGAGAGGTTTTGGCTGCTTTTAACTTGGAGTGAAGCTCTCTTTGCTTTCGCAGTAGTTTCTTGATTTTGTTGTTGAACCACGGTGGGTTTCTCCCATCCCTCACAGTTTTACTCGGCACGTACCTGTCTAAAACGCATTTTACGTTTTCCTTAAACTTTTTCCATAAACACTCAACATTGTCAGTGTCGGAACAGAAATTTTCGTTTTGATCTGTTAGGTAGTCTGAAATCTGCCTCCTATTACGCTTGCTAAAGAGATAAATCTTCCTCCCTTTTCTTATATTCCTATTGACTTCCATATTCAGGGATGCTGCAGAGTCGAAAAGTTCGGGTCTGTTTGTTATCAGTAGGCCCAAGATGTTATCTACACGAGTCGGTTCTCTGTTTAATTGCTCGAGGCAATTTTCGGATAGTGCACTCAGTATAATGTCACTCGATGCTCTGTCCCTACCACCCGTCCTAAACATCTGAGTGTCCCAGTCTATATCTGGTAAATTGAAATCTCCACCTAAGACTATAACATGCTGAGAAAAGTTATGTGAAATGTATTCCAAATTTTCTCTCAGTTGTTCTGCCACTAATGCTGCTGAGTCAGGAGGTCGGTAAAAGGAGCCAATTATTAACCTAGCTCGGTTATTGAGTGTAACCTCCACACATAATAATTCACAGGAACTACCCACTCCTACTTCACTACAGGATAAACTACTACTAACAGCGACAAACACACCACCACCGGTTGGATGCAATCTATCCTTTCTAAACACCGTCTGTGCCTTTGTAAAAATTTCGGCAGAATTTATCTCTGGCTTCAGCCAGCTTTCTGTACCTATAACGATTTCAGCTTCAGTGCTTTCTATCAGCGCTTGAATTTCCGGTACTTTACCAATGCAGCTTCGACAGTTTACAATTACAATACCGATTGCTGCTTGGTCCTCGCATGTCCTGACTTTGCCTCGCACCCTTTGAGGCTGTTGCCCTTTCTGTACTTGGCCGAGGCCATCTAACCTAAAAAACCGCCCAGTCCATACCACACAACCCCTGCTACCCTAGTAGCCGCTTGCTGCGTGTAGTGGACTCCTGACCTATCCAGCAGAACCCAAAACCCCACCACCCTATGGCACAAGTGGAGGAATCTGCAGTCCACACGGTCGTAGAACCGTCTGAGCCTCTGAATCAGACCTTCCACTCGGCTCTGTACCAAAGGTCCGCAGTCAGTCCTGTCGACGATGCTGCAGATGGTGAGCTCTGCTTTCATCCCACTAGCGAGACTGGCAGTCTTCACCAAATCAGATAGCCGCCGGAAGCCAGAGAGGATTTCCTCCGATCCATAGCGACACACATCATTGGTGCCGACATGAGCGACCACCTGCAGATGGGTGTACCCTGTAACCTTCATGGCATCTGGAAGGAACCTTTCCACATCTGGAACAGGACAAGCAGTCATGTCCGGTCGAAGATCAGTATCAGCCTGAGACAGAGCCTGAAACCGGTTCGTCAGAAAAACTGGAGAGAATTTCCGTTCAGCCCTCCGGAATGTCTTTCGCCCCCTGCCACACCTCGAGACGACCTCCCACTCTACCACAGGTGAGGGATCAGCCTCAATGTGGGCAGTATCCCGAGCAGCCACAGTCGTAGTCCGATCGGGGGATGCGTGGGAAGAGCTGGCCATCCCCGACAAACCTCCATCTGGACCCCCACAGTGATGCCCATTGGCAACAACATCAAGTTGTGTGACCGAAGCCAACGCTGCCTGCAGATGGGAGCGAAGGAATGTCAACTCAGCCTGCATCCGAACACAGCAGTTGCAGTCCCTATTCATGCTAAAAACTGTTGTGCAAAGAAGGTCTGAACTAATCCACAGAGAGCACAAACAAATCGACACAAAATTTAAACGCTTATTACAATACAAGACTGCCTAGTAAATGCAGTAATGCTGCTACTTGCGCACTGCTGACACACTGCTTGGCAGTGGAAGGAGACTACGCGATTTTAAACTATTCAGGTACTAAAACGTGATGCTACAACTCTCAAATACTATAATACGCCCGAAATTTATGAATTAAACAATGCAAGTACCAAAAACACGCAAAGAAATTAAGAATTAAACTATGTAACAAATAAGTGAACTTTTCGCACTTGTAGCACTTGTTTTTTGGTATCAACAGCTGCGGTTGAGCTATATAGGTCAATGGAATTGTCCGATTCCATTTTTTGTTGGTTGGTTGTTTGGTTTAAAGATTAAAGGGACCAAACTGCAAAGGTCATCGGTCCCTTGTTTCATAAAAACACAGAGCACATTGAAACTATCCACCAGTCAGGCGAAGCACTGAAATAAAAATTCCGGGGGAACAAAAGCCCCAAGGTCAAAAGTAAGACAACATGGAAAACACAGCACAGCAACAAAAGTATCATATAGAAGAAAGGCAGAAGGAATTAAAACTGTACAGCAGAGGACTGTGGCTGTCTTATCACGAAAATAAGAGGATGAGCCAGCAACTCGGCAACACGTTAAAACCTCCAGCATAAAAGATTAGGCTAAAGTCGAATTACAACACAAAACTAAGTAAAATACACAGCACAAAAGAGGGTGATGCAATAAAATTAGATTGACCTGCAAAAGCCGCTTGCACAAATAAAAGTTAAAACACGATCTGCCATGGAGACATTGTCATCTAAAAGAGATGATAAATCACCCAGGAGATTAAACGTTCGCCTGAGGGCGGTTAAAAGAGGACATTCCAACAATATATGGGCCACCGTCATGTTTGCACCACAACGACAATGAAGGGGTCCTCTCAATGCAGCAGATGACCATGCGTCAGCCAAGAGTGACCAATGCAGAGCCTACACAGAACAACAGAATCCCTGTGAGAGGCCCCCATGGAGGAATCCCACACAGTCGTGGTCTCCTTTATTTGATGCAGCTTGTTCGGTGCAGACAGAGTGCGCCATTCGTCTCCCCACATCCCAAAGACCCGACGGTGCAACACCGATTGGAGATCAGTTGCCGGGAGGTCGATCTCCAACGTCTGTTTGCAGGTAACCTCTTTGGCTAACTTGTCGTTGAGTTCGTTTCCCGCTATCCCAATGTGTCCCAGGGTCCATATGAACACCACCGAACGACCACGATGTTCAAGAGCATGAATGGACCCCTGGATGGCACTGCAAATGACGAAGGACTCTCCAGTGCTGGCACGAAAAATGGCTGTCAGTTCTGCGGTATAAACACTGCAGCCTTCCGGCAAGGAGCACTGGTCAACATAGTCCACATGAGCAAAGGCGTACCCCACACGGCCATCAACCATCAAGCCATCTGTATAGATAACCTCCAAGTCAAGGGATGCATCGAGGAGAGCAAGAAATTGGCGGGGCAAGTCTGCAGGAGGAACTGAATCCTTTTGCCATCGTGAGAGGTCCAGTCGAAGCTGCGGCCAACGAATACTCCAAGATGGTGTATGTGGGTGGACCTGAAAAGCAGATGGAAGAGGCAAAGACTCGAGTTCACTAAGGAGTGACCAAACACGGATTCCAATGGTATGGCCTGATCACGGCCGCCAGTGTGGGATATGGACTGCCACATTAGCGAAAAGGAGACTGTAGTTAGCGTGACGGGGCAAACAACGGAAGTGGGCAGCATAGTTGGCTAACAGTTGTTGACGCCGAATGCGAAGTGGAGGAACCCCAGCCTCAGCAGGTAGGCTATCAACAGGGCTGGTGCGGAATGCTCCTGTCGCCTGTCGAACCCCACAGTGGTGAACGGGGTCCAGCAGTTGCAACACTGAGCCATACGCCACACTCCCATAATCCAGTTGGGACAGCACGAGGGCTTTGTAGAGCTGCAGCAGCGTATTAAGATCTGCACCTCAAGTGGTGTTGCTGAGGCAGTGGAGGGCATTCAGATGCTGCCAGCACCGACACTTGAGCTGATGAATATGGGGAAGCCAACAGCATCGAACAGCATCAAACAGCAATCCCAGAAAACGGTAAGTGTCAACAACCCTGAGCATGGCATCCTGAAGATAGAGCTCAGGGTGAGGATGGACAGTTGGACACTGACAAAAGTGCATAACACAAGTCTTCACAGGAGAAAAGTGAAACCCATGGGCTAGGGCCCACACCTGAGCCTTACGTATGGCTCCCTGCAACCTATGTTCTGCAACACTAATGGTGGAGGAGCTGAAAAAGATGCAGAAATCGTCAGCATATAACGTGGGTGAGACAGACGACCCCACTGCTGCTGCAAGGCCATTAATGGTCACAAGGAAAAGTGGCATGCTCAATACAGAGCCCTGTGGAACGCCGTTCTCCTGGACATGAAGTGAACTATGGAATGTGCCAAGTAAAACGCGGAATGTCCGAACAGATAAAAAATTCTTAATAAAAATGGGTAGAGAGCCCCAGAGACCCCACGCAGGCAATGTGGCTAGAATATGGTGCTGCCACGTCGTGTCATATGCTCTGGAGAGCTCAAAAAAGACAGAGACGAGGTGTTGGCGCGTGAAAAAAGCAGTGCAGATTGCAGTCTCAAGGAAGAGCAAAGTATCGGCAGTGGAACGGCCCTGACGGAGGCCGCTCTGGCACGGAGCCAGAAGACCCCGAGACTCGAGCAGCCAACACAGCCATCGACTCACCATATGTTCCAGTAGCTTGCACAGAGTGTTTGTCAAGCTGATGAGCCGAAAGCTATCCACATTAAGCGGGTCCTTACCAGGCTTCAGCACCGGAATGATGGTACTCTCTCGCCATTGCGACAGAAAGACACCATCGCTCCATATGTGGTTGAAGATGGCAAGAAAACATCACTGACAGTCTGGGGACAGGTGTTTGAGCATCTAATTGTGGATGCCATATGGCCTAGAGGCTGTATTGGGGCACTGTGCCCGGGCGCTTTGGAGTTCCCACTAACTAAATGGGGCGTTATACACCGTAGGGTGGTGAGAAGCAAAAGAAAGCCGTTTGCCTTACTCCCGGCGTTTAACACGCGAAACGCAGGTCAGTAATTCCCTGACGCAGAGGCCTGAACATAATGCTGAGCGAAATGCTCAGCAATTGCATCGGCATTGGTGCATAGTGCCCCGTTGATGGTAAGCCCTGGGACACCTGTAGAGTGCTGCAATCCAAAGATGCGCCGAATCTTCATCCACACCGGGGAGGGAGAAGAACGGGAACCAATGGTGGAAACATACCTCTCCCAGCACTCCTGTTTCCGCCTTTTGATGAGCCGCTGGACCTGAGCACAGAGACGTTTGAATAAAATGAGGTTCTCCAAAGACAGGTGCTGCCTATGTCGCTGAAGAGTCCGCTGACGCTCTTTGATGGCTTCAGCGAGCTCTGGAGACCACCAAGGCACTGACTTTCGCCGGGGGCACAGTAACGAACGAGGAATGGTACTTTCCGCAGTGGAAACAATCGCTGCAGTCAGTGTCTCAACCGCCACATCGATTTTACCTTGGGGGAGAGATTCAACAGTGGCAGCAGAAGGGAACACTTCCCAGTTTGCCTTGCTAAATGCCCATCAGGGCATGCTTTCATGGGAGCGACGCTGTGGTAGTGAAAGGAAGATGGGAAAATGGTCACTACCATACAAGTCGTCATGGACTCTCCAGTGGACCGATGGTACAAGCCCTGGGCTGCACAAAGACAGATCTATGGCCGAGAACATGCCATCCACCACAGTGAAATGTGTGTTGGCATCAGTGTTTAAGAGGCAGAGGTCGAGTTGGGTGATGAGATTCTCGACATCTCTGCCTCAGCCAGTAATCTTCGTTCCACCCCACAAGGGATTGTGGGCGTTAAAATCCCCCAGGAGAAGAAAAGGTGTGGGGAGTTGAGTGACAAGTGCAGCCAGTTCGGCCATGGGGACTGTACCACCTGGAGGGAGATAGACACTGCAGACGCTTATGTAGTGGGTAGCCCTTACTCTAACAGCCACAGCTTCCAATGATGTGTGAAGGGGCACGGGAGCACTATATACAGAGGTAAGGACATACATGCAGGCTCCACCTGACACACTATTGTAAACGCTACGGTTACAGTAATAGCCCCTGTAACCACGAAGGACAGGGGTCCGCATTGCCGGTAACCAGGTTTCCTGGAGTGCAATGCAGAAAGCAGGTGTCATGCTTAGAAGCTGTTGTAGCTCAGGGAGATGGCTAAAATAACCTCCACAATTCCACTGGAGGATTGTACAAAGCGTGTCCTGTAGGGGCATTAAGGCACTGAAAAAGCAAATTACTTCACAGAGTCAAATGCTGCCACCGACTGAGTGACTGACGACGCAACTGCCATCGTTTATGAGACGGCGAGATCCAGGTCATCAGGGGACGCAAAGAACTCGACCTCATCCTCAGAGGCTGAGCTGACAGGAAGCGGTGGCGCGGGAACCACTGGGTCCTTAGTCTTATTAGAGAGCTTCCCCTTCTCTCTCTTGTCTTTGGGAGGAGGGTTCACATGCTGGGAAGGCTTTCCTGACGCACTGTCAGGAACAGAGGAAGAGCGTGAAGCCCTTCGACCAGCAGCTGGTGGCTTCTTCAGCCACTGGCTAGCGTCTTGCGAGACACTGGTAAAGTCCTTGGAAGGGACTCCCCCAAGGGACCCCTTCCGAATGAGTGAGGCCTGAGGAGGCTGTTGCCTCTCCGGCTGAGCAGCCGGAGGAGGCTGTGGCCTCTCCAGCTGAGAGGTAGGGATGGATTTCCCAAGCTGATCAGGGTCCACTGCTCCCAAACCAGGTGTTTTGGGAGCAGTGGAAGAGAGTGTGGCCCCTACCAGCAGTGGGGCAAGCGTAACTTGACTGTTCTGTGGGCCAACTGAGAAGGGAGTTTTTGCAGGAACTGGTGGCGGCAGAGTTGCAGCAGCATAACTCCTCAACACAGATGTGGGGTTGAGACGTTCTACCTTCTTCCTCGCCTCTTGGTAAGTTAAACGGTCAAGGGTCTTAATTTCTTGTATCTTCCGCTCTCTTTGGTAGACTGCACTGTCTGGCGAGCAGAGAGAATGATGCTCCCCACAGTTAACACAGGTGGGAGGTGGATCACACGGAGCATTAGGATGTGAAGGTCGTCATGACACATGGGGCTGGCAGTGCATCTGGAGGACATATATCCAAACTTCCAGCACTGGAAGCATCGCATAGGGGGTGGGACATAGGGCTTGACATCACACCGGTAGATCATGACCTTGACCTTCTCAGGCAAGCAGTCACTCTCAAAGGCGAGGATGAAGGCACCGGTAGCGACCCTATTATCCTTGGGCCCCCTAAAGACACGACGGACAAAGTGCACACCTCATCGTGCCAGGTTCTCCCGTAGCTCATCATCAGACTGTAGCAGAAGATGTTTATGAAAGGTAATCCCCTGGGCCAAATTTATGGACTAACGGGGAGTGACGTTAACGGGGATGTCACAAAGCTTCTCACAGGCGAGTAATGCCCGTGACTGTGCAGATGAAACTGCTTGTATCACAGTAGCCCCGCTCCTCATTTTGGAAAGAGATGCCACTTCCCCAAACTTATCTTCAAGATGGTGACCAAAGAAGAGAGGCTTAGTCCCCAGAAACGAATACCCAACGGTTCTGCTGCACACAAGTTATCACGGTAAATATCGCTCCCTTCTGTCTGTAGCCCTACATTCCTCCCATGGCGTGGCTAGGGAAGGGAACGATAGGGGTCAAATGTCACAGCATTAAATTCTGTCTTACCGCACTTAGAGACGTTGGTGGTCGTGCGACCACCGGATTGAGACTTCACCCACTTCATTGCGGGGCATCCACCCCGATGCCACCCACTCCGACCAGGGGCTCTCCCCACGGGCGCCACCCAGCCACAGCAAAGGCCACCTGGCAGGATGGCCGTTGCCGGAAGTCCTGATGCCCCAGAGAGACGAGCATCTACTCCTTGGCTTGCGTGGGGAGGTGTCAGCTCAGGCATAGGCAGTATGATCCCCGTGTTGTCAGGAGGGTACAACCTAGAGGGTACATGACGACCCCACCACAATATACTGGCTACTATCCTGGATTTTGGGTGCCATGGGAAGTCCATAGCTATCGTGGGTGCAGATGGTGACGCACTAATGGTGTAACTTACACAGTCCATCAGGTGCGTGTGCCCAAAATGAGGGATGGAAGGTGCAGTTACAACGCCAAGGTTTTGGGGCACAGAGGACTGATGATGCACCACGTAAGGTGTCCTTCCCCAAAAGGCTCGTAGTTCTGTTGAATTTGGAAAAATGGAGGTCAAACCACTATGGGGACCATCATATTAAAGGCCGGAATGGTTGAGACTCCTTTTAGTCGCTTCTTAAGACAGGTAGGAATACCGCGGGCCTATTCTAACCCCCGAACCCGCAGGGGGATCCATTTTTTGTAGTTGCAGTTGTTATTTTGGTACTGACAGCTGCAGTTGAGATGTACAGGGCAAGGTAAATGTCTGATTCCAGTTTTCACAGTTGTAGGTGTTGACTTTTTGGTATCGACAGCTGCAGTTGAACTATATAGGTCAAAGGAACTGTCCTATTCCTGTAGTTTTTTGTAGATGTAGCGGAATGCTGCAACTTTGGTTTTTTTGTGATATTGTTTAGTTTTGGATCGTGTGGTGTTTTTTTATTATTGTATACGTAGATTGCTCCCACCTTAGATACCAAATTTTCTACGAGTTGTCTCATTACTTTCATTTTATTTTTCGAGTGACACAGTACTGTGTCATTTAAGTGTGTTTTCGCGTTTGTTGGCATGTGTATGTAATGATGTCATAGTCAGTATAATGAACACACTGAATGTAGTAGATACTGACATATTTATAATGTCATGGATCAAAGCAGATGGGTGGAATCGGACGCTTCTGTAGAAGAAACTGGAATATAGTTGAATAAGCCAAAGACAGTACATGACGCCTTCATAAAACATTTCAATACGGCATGCAGAGAAGAAACTGGTGAACCAACACTACAAGTAAACTCAGTTAAAATGAGTACTTCAGTTTTTCTAAGGAGTGTAACTGAATATGTCATGAGAATAATCTCAAAATTCAAAATAGAAACATCTAGTGGCTGGGAGGAGATATGGTCTACATTACTTAAAGAATGCAAAAATGAATTAATAAAACCAATAACACATTTAATAAACAGTTCAACTGGCCAACAGATCTTTCCTGAACTTTTCAAAATTACTGAGATACGACCAGTGTGTAAAATGATTGCAACCACTGACATATTTAATTACAGGCCAATCTCATTGAGTTCTCACACGGCAAGCTGCTTGGAAGAGTAATTCTAGATAAATGAAATCCTCCTCCTGTAAATGCAATCTATTAAACAACTCGCAGCATGGGTTCCTAAAAGGATGGTCCACAATAACAGCAATAGCAGCTTTTCTCCATGAAATGCTGAACAGACTAGAAAAAGGAAACAAGGTTATTGAAACTTTTCTAGATTTGTCTAAAGCATTTGAGTCTGTGAATCATGCAGTACTACCACCCAAGTTAGAAACTTATGGTGTAAGAGGAGTATCACTAAAAATCTTATGTTCTTATCTCCGAGATACAAGACAGTGAACTAAACTAAGTTATAACAATGAAAGTAATATCCAAATAGTAAAATAAGCATACAGAACTCTGAACTGTGGAGTTCCACAGGGAAGTCTACTCAGGCTATTCTTCTTTCTTGTATATATTAATGACTTACTACGGCCACAAAACTCAAACTAGTGAACTATGCTGATGACACATATTTATTTGCTGGGGATTTAGTGAGCAGCTAGCATTCCAGAGCAATAACAAGAATTTTGAAATGATCAGAGAATGTCTGACAATGAACAAACATACACTAAATAAGGACAAGACCATAGTAATAAAGTTCTTGTTAAATTATAATAATGCTTATATTGAATCTCTTTCTACAGTTGAAAAACCTTAAAAACGTAAGTTTTTAAGCATTTTGATAGATGAACATCTCACATATGAGCAACAACCAGATGTGACTATCATAGGATACTGACTAACAAAAGAACTACACAGCACAGACCCTTTGAAACTGGGGACAATTCTACAATAAGATGCCGAATAATGTACAGAAACACCATGGCACTCTTTTTAAGGGCAAGTTGGAACAGTTGTTCACTGAAAGATGTTTATTCTCAAAGAATTCTGAGCTGCAATACAGACAATTCTACTCTTATATACTGCAGTATATTCGTGATGATAAAGGTCTATGTAAGAGAATATAATGTGCGACTTGATGAATATATTTATTACCTGTATGGCATGACACCATTGTTACAAATGCACAAAAAAATTAGAATGTCCACGCCTGTAAAGTTAATGTGGACAAATACAGATTATTATTACTACTGTTATTTAACTTTGTAAGTCTGATTCTGATAGTAAGCTGTGAGCGAGTCCATTTCCAAATACAACAACTACCTCTCCATTAATAATGCTGACAATGTTCATTTCACCAAACAGCTCCAGATTTTGCAATGTTTATCACTGCTGGTCTTTTAACGTTTCCACATCATCAAAGTCTTAAGTCATTCACAAAGTGTTAACTCGCACCACAGTCCAAATACCACGAAAAGATTCATTAAAAGCACTAGTACAAAAAAAATTGCATCAGAATTCACAGAAACGTCTGAAGAGTCACAACTTACTGAGTTTGCTGGACCTTTCTGTTTTTTGTTTCTTTTATTTCAGTCATTCCTTTTGTGTCCAAATTCACCACTGTTATTATTGGATTAGATTTAGGTTTCATTCCATAGACCCAAAAAAGAGATGGTTCCTGTGAGTGTGGAACAAGTCAGAAAGTGTAACATAAAAAAAAACATAAAACATTTGAATAATATACTAACTACCCTGATCACTTGTTTGGTGACTGTCGTAATAGGTGAATACAATACATTAAACTGGTGCTTAACTTTATATTTTCCATTACGTATTCAAAATGGCTGTCGCGCAGTCTATTATTCTTAAATAACAGTTTTTATCACGCTATGTGATATTTTTGAGATGTTTGTCTTTCTCAGCCCATCCCTTTTCCGTTTCCCTTACTATAAACGTCACTTTTTCTATGTATTCTTTGCTGAAAATCCAACAAATCTAATTCAGCAACACATCTTGCATTCGAAATGTCCAGTTTCCACAACTGCTTTTATCAGTAAGTGGAACACGATATTTGCTTTACTATTATTCCGACATTTTGTCATTAAAACTCAGGAACTATGAATACAAAACTGCTTGCACAATAGTTACTTTACAAACTAAACTAGAAACTTCCAACTAGCACTATTTAATTTCTGTCTCTGGATCCCACCTGTCGAGGAAAGTGTAAAGCGTTGTTGCAAGCGAGATACGTTTTGAGTTGAACTGATTTATTCACATACGAAAACAAATGATCACAACGACAACGAACAATCTAGTATTTACAAGCATATTGTAGGAGAAAGACGTGGAAAAAAAAACTTCGTAACAAAACTTTTAAATATATCAGAGAGTTCATAAACTAGGCGATCGCACTAGCCGCCACGGTTCAATGCTCACGATGAAGTGGTGAACAAAGGCGCAGTGTGGCCACCTAAAAAAGCGTATGAACAGAGCAAGCACCAAGCTCGGACTGCATTCGTCATCGTAGCAGCGCATGCGCAGTACAGGCTGTTATCTGGCGCTGTCTGCTAACTGCTCAAACCTGCCCTCGGCGAGCGTGGGTTAGGCAAGAATGCAAGAGGAGGTGCTGCACCATGCCCAACTGGTGCGTGAAATACAATTGCTATTCCTTCAAATAAGAAATACAAAATACTTTGCAGTTATATTTTTGTGGACATTAAGTCTCGGCAGAGCTTTAAAAAAAAATAAATGGCACTCAACATCAAGGTTTGCTGATGAGCATGATGTCGAGCGCCTCCTCAACCCAACTCAACTCAACTCACCGTCAAGGTTATTAAAATTATTGCTAAAACAGTTGGAGGAGAACTGCTTGAAATATGTACAACTTAAAACGACATACGACGTTCATTCCATGCAGCCGTGTTCACATACGCAACAAAAATGTCGCCACGGCTAATGGCATACTGCAGTTGCATGTGTGAATGTCCAGTTTTCAGTGGCGCAGTTTATGAAATCCAACAGTTGTCATGCCACAAAAAGTTCAACTTGGTTGTACTTTGTTACGCCACTTTCCTTCCACCACTGCTTCCTGTATATAAATAAATAAATAAATAAAATTTTATCGTCAATCAATTGCTACAGCATTAGACAATGTCAAGTTACAAATATATACAAGAACACAGTATATACATGAAAAAGATTAGTTCCTAAGCAAAACTACAATAACCTTCCAACAAAGCTAAAACAATTCGAACAAAGTGTCTTACATTAACGATGCTAGAAAAAAATTTGGTACACTCTCCAAAGAATTAGCACTCTGATGTCACATTTACAAAAATCATTAACTAAGTAAAAAGGATTAATAGATAATCAACTGCACAATCTATGCTTAAATAGGTCGAATGGAGCTTCTACTTATTCTAGAGACACTTTTCTACCTGTTACTTCATAGTTGTTCAATGATTTACATAGTCTACAATAAGGTGTGTCAATATGCCTATTATTTCTAGTGCCATGAGAGTGTAGATCTGGTCTAAGCTGGCATTCTCATAAGTTATTCTTTGTATAGAAGAGAACAATGTAAATGTGCAAGTTCATTACTGTTAATATTTTTAGGTCAGTCGACGATGGTCTGCAGTTGGCAAGTTTTTATTAGTTTGTAACAACCCTAAAAACTTTCTTTTGAAGTACCAAAATATCCTGAACATGTGTGCTATTGCCCCAAAATAAAAGCCCGTAGGATGTAATAATATGAAAAATCAGCAAATTAGACTGACCTTACATAAATCAAAGGTACACGATTTTCTAAATTTCTTAACTAGTACACCAATCTAGACAACCTAGCACTAATCTACTTAATGTGTGGACCCCCAAGACAATTTACAAACAATCACAAAACCTAAAAACTTAAGACTACCTAAAGAGACTTCTACTGGCAAAGCTCTCAAACTAAATACAGTTTGGTGTGGTTTACTGACTTTACTCGCACTGAGAAAGACTCCATATGCTCAAAACCAGATTGATATTTGTGATATAGAATGTTCAGACATAGTTTGAAGGGTATGAAAATCTGAACTGACAGTGAAAAAAGGGGTATCATCAGCTTAGAGAATGGAGTGAGAACGTATTTATATAAAATGGCAAATCATTTATCATGCGAATAAATAAGAAACATCCCAAAAGTGAACCTTGTGACACACCACACTTAATTTCAGCTACTTGCGATCTCTCTTTCTCAATACACACAATTTGTTTACAGTTATTAAGAAATGATTCAAAAATGTTACCTACTTTGTTGTTAATGACACTGTAAAAAAATAATTTGCTCAGAAGCGAATTATGGTCTACACAGCAAAGGCCTTGCTAAGATCGCAAAAAGTAGCCTGAGCAAAGTTTTTCTCCTAATAAGCACTAAGCACCTTTTTAATCAAAGAGTCAATAGCATGTACATACAGTAGATTTGCCTTTTCTAAAGCCAAATTATGCAGCAGAAAGAATGTTGTTATATTCCAAGTACTCACATAACTGGTAACAGACGATGGATTTAAAATCTTTTGAAATACGAGAATTCTGTGGCAGTTATTGTAGAGTAATTGCTGCTGTGCTTCATTCCATGTGTGGGTAATAACCTCCCAGTTTGATGTGATAGCTGTTAAACTAAAAATTAGTTTTTGGAATATCAATAAGGTTCTAAAATTTTGGAACCTGCGGTGAATCAGCAGGTCATATTTATATGCCAGCTGTGGATTAGTTTGCCCTAGCAGACAGTATTTTCATCTTCGAGTGTTTTTTTCTTTTGTAAATGTGTTTGTGGCTGCTGGTTTATCTTTGAACGAAATGTGTTTTCCAATCTAACAGTTGGGTTTCATCTTCCTTGTGTTTAACTCTTGTCACAGCTCTAATGCCATAATCTGCACTATAAAATTAATACCCACACTTTTTTCTTCAGTTGGAGACATGTTTAAAGCTGTGCATCTAAGTTTAATTTGTGGCATCCTGTGTGAACAGTATCTCATGGCGCCACTACAGAAACCCACAAACTGTGGTGTCACATTAGCTGCATGCATGAACCTAGCTTAAGTCGGCAACCATGATATACCTTGTGATAATGCGACAATGTCGGAATTCCACCATTTGCACTGAACCAGTAAGGCAGTGTGTATCTGAATGCCAACATCAAAAGGGTTAAGTTACAACAGGTCATGGGAAAGGGTGAAATGAAACACACTTATTTGAACTCTATGTAAAGTTATTGTGCACAAGTTCATATGGAACAAAAATGAATCAAAATCAACTATTGTCCTTCAAAAAAGTCCACCCAGTGTACCGACACAGTGTATCCAACGACGGGGAAGGCACTGAAAGCCATTGGCATTACCATCAATGTGTGTCACTTGTGGTCAAAATTCCGTGAGGATATCCACCCTGTTTGCAAAGCATCTCTCACATAATGTTATCTTCAGTTGTGAAACTAGGTCAAAGTGGCATGGATTGATGAGGTGAGTAAGGTGGAAGTGGGAGGATTTCCCACTCCCACCCCTGCCCCTGTACATAATTTTTCATGACGTCTGCAGTGTGGGCTACAACATAATCAAGGAGTATGATTGTATTATCCAGTTGTGCCTAACGTTTTGCTGAAGTGTACATCACAGATGGTACAGTAGAAAGTTGTGGTAGTATTGAGTATTGACTGTGTGGTCATCCCTAACAGGATGACTCTCCAGAATAGCATTGGCCATCATATGCCAGAGTGAGCCAGGCCTTTATGGGTGATGGTTTCTGTCGCACCTTTTGTCATTGCTGTGAACCCGGGTGACACCACTCTGCTGATTGGGTCTTCATACACTCATGTCCATGTTTAATCAGCTGGAAAAATGTAATTGAGTATGTCATTCTCTCCTCACTCAAACACTCCAGACTGATATGGCTGGTCTTATATCACATCTACTTTTGCTCTGCTGTTAACTGATGTAGTATCCATTTTGAATACTTCTGGCATTCCTTCAAGTCCTGGCGCAGAATGCGCAACTGTCATACCCTTGACATACCCATTTTTGTCATTAATTCTTGCACAATCCAACCTCGGTACACTGTTAATCATTGTTCAATAATAAAGGCAGACGTTAGCCACCCATTTTAAGCGAGTCTGTTGTTGCTACATGTCCACATCGAAAAGCCTCCCTCCAAGGAGCAACTGTTCAGTAGGGTAATGCCCTCTCACTCACAGATGGTCATAGTTCCACATGATACATAGTAGCATTTCTGACACAAGAAAGGCAATTTTCATTTATGCTTGCTGTTCTACTCTGCTTACATCCATGTTGTAGCATGACCAAACTCACCCCGAGTGTTTCAGGAGCCGGTTCCAAGCCATTCTCTCATGGGGTCACAATCTTTTGGTTGATTTTGATACTGTTTCTCATGGGCTTTTGAATGTATTGTCTGCAGTTACGATGTACTATAGTTGCCACAACTTATGGAATGACCCTCGTATAGTATTGCCTTTTTAAAATCACACATTCATTTTAATTCACCAGCATCATCCACTTGTGTTGTCCACAAGGCACTTTTCCATGTGGGCTACACTACATAGTGCACTCATAAAAAAAAGGCAAATGGTGAAAAAATGCGGCACATTAACTTAAAACAACAAGCAAGCAAGTAATTCTTCATCTGTGACAAAACTATTTAATGGCTATATACGTGTCATTGCA
Source organism: Schistocerca gregaria (assembly GCF_023897955.1). NCBI lineage: Eukaryota > Metazoa > Arthropoda > Insecta > Orthoptera > Acrididae > Schistocerca > Schistocerca gregaria. The sequence goes on from NC_064931.1 coordinate 207,646,654, forward strand.
GAAAATACCCTGATGCAGCTTTCTGTAATGAAACCCATGGGGGCCAAGTATAAACTGCATCATGACCAAAATAAGCTTTATTAGTGCCGTCTTTGGACATAAAGATGTGAAAGCAGTAAGGTGACTATCCTCTCATATTAAGCTGGTACTGATTTCAGTCCTGTGTAATTTTGAAGAAGTATTTGTAGAACATAGTAACTCATTTAACATACATAATTATCTCAGAATGCATTATGTATAAGAAACTGATGTTATTTAAAGGTAAGAGTTATTAATAATTATTTGTCGGTTCTGTAAATTAATTCAGTACACAACCCATGACAGTTATGTCATAGGCTCAGTTACTTTATACGGCGTTCTACAGCACAACAGGTGTAAAACAAATCATAGGGCTCCAGGTACGTAAACACTGGTCATCACGACCAATCCCATTAATACATTCTGCAATGCATTTAAAATGGTGGCATCCACACAAGCTGTGCCATCATATCATGTCACATAATGGCACTGTTAAGGCTTCTGAGCAAGAAAGTTTTGATGGTTGACATTATCAGTCTGTTGTTAATTACATGACTCCCCCCCCCCAAGCTCATTTCCTCCTGGTACATGGCCATTCACAGATCTCATATTTAATTTTGTTGTGGTTGATATCAGTTGCTTGTTGTTTGTTATTTTTGTTATTTATCTAAATAAATCCCATGGCGACCACACTGTTTCCCGCCATTTCCCCCCACCATCTTGGATTATGTCACAGGAGGGATGACAGCACCCTCTGGTGATGGTACTGTGTACTACGTCAGTTGGAGTCCGGACCCTTGGCGACCACACTGGATGGTGCTAGTGCCTCTAATTGTTTCAATAAAATAGTGCATGCAAAATACTAAAGACTTACATCAAGCACAGGTTGAGTCCTCTCCCCACCAATCAGTAGGAAGAGGTGGCGGCTGGGTGACCTAGGTTAGTGGAGGTGGCCCAACTGTCCTTTCTTTCCAGCCATTATAATTAGGTTAGTAGAAATAGTCCAACTGACCTATCTTCCTGCCAAGATTCAAACTTGGCTCAGTTCCTAGGATGAGGTGGCGGTCAGATGACTTAGGTTAGTGGGGGTAGCCTACGTGACCTATCTTCCCGCCATTTTTTTACGTTAGTAGAGATAACCATGGTGTGATGCGTTATCCTGTTGGAATTTGAACTTCCCGCCATTTTTCTTGGGGTGGGGATTAGAGGTGAGGTTAGGTTAATGGAGGTAGCCCAAATGACCTTCTCACCAAAATTCAAACTTCCCATCATAATCCAGTTGTATTCAAATGGCGAATGATGGTGGTTTTCTTCAAGTGCTGTGGACAGATATTGGAAATCCACTGCATGAAATCAGATTTCTACAAGGTGACAGTAGTGTCAGTTGTTACCTGTGTCCCACATTGGGAAGGGAGGTTGGCAACACTTTTCGAAATTTATTTCACTAGTAAAATAACGCAAAGAATTAATTCCAGTCCCCTAAACAACAGTTTCCTCTTCGAAGGATATGAAATTACATGATGTAGCACAAATGTGTGCCTCAGACAGATCTAAACCGTGAGAAACATTTGAGCCATTACATGCAAAAACTGAACATCAGCTATGAATCAGCACTGTGAGGCCCCTTTTGCTTTCCAGTCAGAAAGGAAATGTTACATTAAATGAGCTGGATTATACCTGATACTAATTATACACAGCCTGCCCAGTTGGCCATGCGGTCAGACTCATGGCTTTCCAGGCGGGAAGGAGTGCCTTGTCCCCGGCCTGAATCCGCACAGCGGATTTGTGTCGAGGTCTGGTGAACTGGCCAGTCTGTGGATGGTTTTTAGGCGGTTTTCCATCTGCCTCGGCGAATGCGGGCTGGTTCCCATTATTTTGCCACAGTTACACTATGTCGGCAATTGCTGCGCAAACAAGTTCTCCACGTACGCGTACACCACCATTACTCTACCACGGAAAAATAGGGGTTACACTCATCTGGTATGAGACGTTTCCTGGAGGGTCCACCAGGGGGTGAACCACACAATAACCCTGGGTTCAGTGTGGGGCGGTGGTGGGGTGAAGTGGACTGCAGTAGTCGTTGTGGGGTTGTGGACCACTGCGGCTGTGACACGGACATAGCGTCTCCATTGTTTCCGATTAACATACAATACAATACAATTACACACAAATTTAATTATTATAATATACGAAGATTGTTGCAATGAAATAAATTACATTAAACAAACACACATTCAAATAAACGAAATTTCTGGCTTTTCACATCACTAATTTTTTTTAAGATTATGTCATAGTTAATACCAGCTGCTATTTCCGCTTCAGTTGGTACTACTGACAATGCATCTTCCTAGGCACATCGGGATTCTTAAGTATGTCTTAATCAATTTAACTTTCAGAAATTTCTCTCAGCAGAAGGGGTACTAACCGGAATTATGAGTATAATTCAGATTGTTATGGAAAGATTTGGAACGAAGAGTCAAAGAAGCTGATACATCTGCCTGATATCGTGTAGTGCAGAAGTGCTACAACACAACGTGGCATGGACTCGAATAATGTCTGAAGCAGTGTTGGAGGGAATCAACACCATGAATTCTGCAGGGCTGTCCATAAATCTGTAAGAGTACAACCGGTAGTAGATCTCTTCTGAACAGATACTTGGAAGGCATCCCAGATATGCTCAATAATGTTCATGACTGGGGGGTCTGGTGGCCAGCAGAAGTGTTCAAACTCAGAAGAGTGTTCATGGAGCCACTCTGTAGCAATTCTCGATGCGTGGAGTGTCGTATTGTACTGGTGGAATTGCTGAGGTTTGTTGGAATACACAAAGGACTTCAATAGACACAGGTGATCTGACAGGATTCTTACGTATGTGTCATCTCTCAGAGTCGTATTCAGACGTTTCAGGGCTCCCATATCATTCCAACTGCTAACGCCCCACACCATTACAGAGCCTTCGTCAACTTGAACAGTCCCCTGCTGACATGCAGGATCCATGGATTCATGAGGTTGTCTCCATACCCGTACACATACATTCGCTTGATACAATTTGAAACGAGACTCATCAGACCAGGCATGTTTCCAGTCATCAATAGTCAAGTGCCAGTGTTGACAGGCCCACGCAAGACATGACTTTTGTGTTGAGTAATTTTTAAGGGTACACGAGTGGGCCTTCGGCTCCAAAAGCCCATATCGATGATGTTTCGTTGAAAGGTTTGCATGCTGACACTTGTTGATGGCCCAGGATTGACATCTGCAGCAATTTGCATAAGAGTTGTATTTCTGTCAAGTTGAACGATTCTCTTCAGTTGCCATTGGTCCCATTCCTGCAAGATCTTTTTCTGGCCGCAGCGATGTCAGAGATTTTATGTTTTACCATATTCCTTATATTCACAGAACACTCGTGAAATGGCCGTATGGGAAAATTCCCACTTCATCAGTACCTCAATAACGCTGCTCGTGACCCGACTGTAATACCATGTTAAAACTCACTAAAATCTTGATAACCTGTCATTATAGCAGCAGTAGCTGGTCTAACGAATGTGGCAGACACTTGTTGTCTTACATAGGCATTGCCGGCTGCAGCCCCGTTTTCTGTCTATTTACATTGTATCTCTGCATTTAAACAGCCGCGTGTGGTAGCCACATGGTCTGAGGAGTCTTGTCATGGTCCAAAGGGGCCTTCCATCGGAGGTCCGAGGCCTCCCTCGAGCATGTGTAAGCTTAGGGACCGATGACCTCAGCAGTTTGATACCACAAGACCTAACTGCTATTTGTATTTGAACACACACTTCTATACAAGTTTCTTTGTGCACTTCAGTGTACTTATTCCAAATTATTTTCTAATATGTACTGAATAAATTGTTTTGTATCTTTGACTGAGTTGTGTAAGTTTGATTTTAAATGTTTGAGTTCTTCATAGAGTTTGGAAGTTTGTCACTAATTTGGTCTTCTCGATGTATTGTATCTGAATCATTACAATGTTTGCGGAGGTCGTCCTTGGATAATGATTTGAAATTATTGATATCATAAATAAAACGAAATTGTTCAAAATATTCGTTGTGTGCGTTGCATCGACATTCACTGTTGACTATTATAGTGTCTATCATTGTATTCAAAAGCTAATTCTGTACTGCATTTCAGCATTTTATTGTAAAAAATTCATTAATTTGTTCATAACTGAACATTCGTTTATTTCTGTGCTATTCATTTTTTTTAAACTAGTACCCAATTTCCTAACTACTTTTTTCTACAAACAGTTGAGTTTCTGCAGCACTTGTTTCAAATCCTGAATTCTTGCATCCAGTCATGAAATGAACGTAAAGTATGGTAAGCGACTTTCAAGTTCATAGTTTATGAGGTACCGGGGTGGAGAAGAGTTTGTACCTAATCCTCATTAGTTCTAATGAACTCTGCATGAGAACTGGACATGCACTTGACCCCCTCCTTTCCTACCACCTAATTGATTATGTGCACAATGGGAACGAAAGGAATTGATGGTGGATCCTGCTAGTTGGTAAAATAAGAAGTGCACACAATAATTTAATAAAAATCATTATCTACTCCGTAAAGAAAAAAGGAATTTTATTGTAATAAATGAAAGGAAATGGGTTTCTGCATCTATCTATGAAATGATATGCGGATTAAAAATTAAAATGTGATTTATTATACATCACAACACAAAGGTACTTTATTGTCAATACAAACAGTTGGCTACTACCAGTCCAAATTTAATAAATTTAACTGAAAATTAAAACAATGAAAAATTCCTGAAATTCTAAAGAATTTCCACATTTTACCCAGATAAAAAAATTTCCATGATTTTCCAACATTTCCTTGGATGTATACATGCTGTAATCAGCTACATTTGCAAAGATGGACTTCACTTAGTTCCATCACAATAAAAATTGTTAGTATACAGTACTGAGTTCAGGGATATGAAATGAAATTTTTGAAATATGCTGATGAAATTTTAATTGTGTTAGAGATGCAAAGGACTGGTAGGAGCAATTGGGCAGAAAGGATATTGCCCTCAAAACAGCATGATTTATTCAACACCTCCCACATCTGTGTGGAGAAACCAGCAGCAGGTAGTGTCCCCAATAAAAATTTCATATAACTTTAGTAGGTGCTAAATCTGAATGTAGAATGAAAAAAAGCACAACCCTTATGCAGGTTTTGCCGCTGTCCCATTATATATTACTAGATCAAAAATATCCACATACCCCTATGTAATTTGGAACTGACCACTAGACGCTGTGAGAGGCAGACCCACCAACATAAAAGAGACAGGAAATATTTTATTTCCAGTATAGAAGCACTGACAGCAGAACGGACTGGTTACAAGAACTCAGTGACTTGCAACATGGACTAGTTACTGGATGTCAGCTGAGCAACAAATTCGTCAGAGGGATTTCACCTATCTAAAGCTGCCCAAGTTGACTGTTGGTGGTGTGACTGGGAAATGTAAATGTGAAAGAAGTGCTACAGCTAATCCAAGAGCAGAATGAGATTTTCACTCTGCAGCGGAGTGTGCGCTGATATGAAACTTCCTGGCAGATTAAAACTGTGTGCCCGACCGAGACTCGAACTCGGGACCTTTGCCTTTCACAGGCAAGTGCTCTACCATCTGAGCTACCGAAGCACGACTCATGCCTGGTACTCACAGCTTTACTTCTGCCAGTAAGTTAATCCAAGAGCAGGTTGACCACACATATTGATGGAGAGCGCCATCAAGCATAGTGTAAGGGGGTTGTGAAAAATCACACAAAATCAGTAGATCGAATCACTCATGAGTTCCAAAGAGGTACCAGATGTCCAGCTAACACAACCTGTGCAGGAAGTTTCAAAAATGGGGTACAATAATTGAGCACCTCCTCATAAACCATTTCTGTAGTCAGTGATAAATGACATTTAAGGTGTTAAACAGTGATAGCGGATGACAAAACGAGTGATTTGGAGTGATGAATCATGCTACATCCTGTGGAAAACTGACAAAAGTGTTTGGATGTACTGAATGCCTAGAGAATGTTACTTGCCATCATGTGCAGTACCAACAGTTAAGTATTAATGAAGTGGCAATGATTTGGTAGGAGGGTATTTTTTGTGGTTAGGACTGCACGACTGCATCTATAAAAATGCTAAATAGTGAAGGACATGAATCCATTTTACAGCATAGTGTACTAGATGCAGTAAAGAGATAGTTTGAAGAAGATGACGAAGAAGAAGATGATGATGATGATAGAATCAGCATGACAATGCACTGTGTCTTAATACACCATCTGTGAGGCAATGATCTGTAGCATTGACATTTCTCAGATAGACTGGGCACCCCAGAGTCTCAACATGAACACATTAGAGTACATCTACATCTGCACGATTACTCTGCAATTCACATTTAAGTGGTTGGCAGAGTGTTCATCGAACCACAATCACACTATCTCTCTACCATTCCACTCCCGAACAGCGCGCGGGAAAAACGAACACCTAAACCTTTCAGTTCGAGCTCTGATTTCTCTTATTTTATTTTGACGATCATTCCTACCTATGTAGGTTGGGGTCAACAAAATATTTTCGCATTCGGAAGAGAAAGTTGGTGACTAAAATTTCGTAAATAGATCTCGCCGCGACGAAAAACGTCTTTGCTTTAATGACTTCCATCCCAATCCGCCTATCATATCTGCCACACTCTCTCGCCTATTACGTGATAATACAAAACGAGCTGCCCTTTTTTGCACCCTTTCAATATCCTCCGTCAATCCCACTTGGTAAGGATCCCACACCGCGCAGCAATATTCTAACAGAGGACGAACGAGTGTAGTGTAAGCTGTCTCTTTAGTGGACTTGTTGCATCTTCTAAGAGTCCTGCCAATGAAACGCAACCTCTGGCTCGCCTTCCCCACAATATTATCCATGTGGTCTTTCCAACTGAAGTTGTTCGTAATTTTAACACCCAGGTACTTAGTTGAATTGACAGCCTTGAGAATTGTACTATTTATCGAGTAATCGAATTCCAACGAATTTCTTTTGGAACTCATGTGGATCACCTCATACTTTTCGTTATTTAGCGTCAACTGCCACCTGCCACACCATACAGCAATCTTTTCTAAATCGCTTTGCAACTGATACTGGTCGTCGGATGACCTTACTAGACGGTAAATTACAGCATCATCTGCGAAAAACCTAAGAGAATTGCTCAGATTGTCACCCAGGTCATTTATATAGATCAGGAATAGCAGAGGTCCCAGGACGCTTCCCTGGGGAACACCTGATATCACTTCAGTTTTACTCGATGATTTGCCGTCTATTACTACGAACTGCGACCTTCCTGACAGGAAGTCACTAATCCAGTCACACAACTGAGACGATACCCCATAGGCCCGTAGCTTGATTAGAAGTCGCTTGTTAGGAACGGTGTCAAAAGCTTTCCTGGAAATATAGAAATACGGAATCAACTTGAGATCCCCTGTCGATAGCGGCCATTACTTCGTGCGAATAAAGAGCTAGCTGCGTTGCACAAGAACAATGTTTTCTGAAACCATGCTGATTACGTATCAATAGATCGTTCCATTCGAGGTGATTCATAATGTTTGAATACAGTATATGCTCCAAAACCCTACTGCAAACCGACGTCAATGATATAGGTCTGTAGTTTGATGGATTACTCCTACTATCCTTCTTAAACACTGGTGCGACCTGCGCAATTTTCCAATCTGTAGGTACAGATCTATCGATGAGCGAGCGGTTGTATATGATTGCTAAGTAGGGGATATTGTATCAGCCTAATCTGAAAGGAACCTAATCGGTATACAATCTGGACCTGAAGACTTGCCCGTATCAAGCTATTTGAGTTGCTTCACAACCCCTAAAGTATCCACTTCTAAGAAACTCATGCTAGCAGCTGTTCGTGTATCAGATTCTGGAATATTCCATTCGTCTTCCCTGGTGAACATTTTCGGAAAACTGCGTTCAATAATTCCGCTTTAGCGGCACAGTCGTCGGTAATAGTACCATCGACACTGCGCAGGGAAGGTATTTACTGCGTCATGCCGCTTGTGTACTTTACATACGACCAGAATTTCTTCGGATTTTCTACCAAATTTCGAGACAATGTTTCGTTGTGGAACCTATTAAAGGCATCTCGCATTGAAGTCCGTGCCAAATTTCGTGCGTCTGTAAATTTTAGCCAATCTTCGGTATTTCGCGTTCTTCTGAACTTCGCATGCTTTTTCCGTTGCCTCTGCAACAGCGTTCGGACCTGTTTTGTGTACCACGGGGGATCAATTCCATCTCTTACCAATTTATGAGATATGAATCTCTCAAATGCTGTTGCTACTATATCTTCGAATTTGAGCCACATCTCGTCTACATTTGCATAGTCAGTTCGGAAGGAATGGAGTTTGTCTCTTAGGAAGGCTTCTAGTGACACACTATCCACTTTTTTAAATAAAATTATTTTGCGTTTGTTTCTGGTGGATTTGGAAGAAACGGTATTGAGCCTAGCTGCAACGACCCTGTGATCACTAATCCCTGTATCATTTATGATGCTCTCTGTCAGCTCTGGATTGTTTGTGGCTAAGAGGTCAAGTGTGTTTTCGCAACCATTTACAATTCGCGTGGGTTCGTGGACTAACTGCTCGAAATAATTTTCGGAGAAAGCATTGAGGACAATCTCGGAAGATGTTTTCTGCCTACCGCCGGTTCTGAACAAGTATTTTTGATAACATATCGAGGGAAGGCTGATGTCCCCACCAACTACACTCCTGGAAATGGAAAAAAGAACACATTGACACCGGTGTATTAGAACCACCATACTTGCTCCGGACACTGCGAGAGGGCTGTACAAGCAATGATCACACACACAGCACAGCGGACACACCAGGAACCGCGGTGTTGGCCGTCGAATGGCGCTAGCTGCGCAGCATTTGTGCACCGCCGCCGTCAGTGTCAGCCAGTTTGCCGTGGCATACGGAGCTCCATCGCAGTCTTTAACACTGGTAGCATGCCGCGACAGCGTGGACGTGAACCGTATGTGCAGTTGACGGACTTTGAGCGAGGGCGTATAGTGGGCATGCGGGAGGCCGGGTGGACGTACCGCCGAATTGCTCAACACGTGGGGCGTGAGGTCTCCACAGTATATCGATGTTGTCGCCAGTGGTCGGCGGAAGGTGCACGTGCCCGTCGACCTGGGACCGGACCTCAGCGACGCGCGGATGCACGCCAAGACCGTAGGATCCTACGCAGTGCCGTAGGGGACCGCACCGCCACTTCCCAGCAAATTAGGGACACTGTTGCTCCTGGGGTATCGGCGAGGACCATTCGCAACCGTTTGCATGAAGCTGGGCTACGGTCCCGCACACCGTTAGCCCGTCTTTCGCTCACGCCCCAACATCGTGCAGCCCGCCTCCAGTGGCGTCGCGACAGGCGTGAATGCAGGGACGAATGGAGACGTGTCGTCTTCAGCGATGAGAGTCGCTTCTGCCTTGGTGCCAATGATGGTCGTATGCGTGTTTGGCGCCGTGCAGGTGAGCGCCACAATCAGGACTGCATACGACCGAGGCACACAGGGCCAACACCCGGCATCATGGTGTGGGGAGCGATCTCCTACACTGGCCGTACACCTCTGGTGATCGTCGAGGGGACACTGAATAGTGCACGGTACATCCAAACCGTCATCGAACCCATCGTTCTACCATTCCTAGACCGGCAAGGGAACTTGCTGTTCCAACAGGACAATGCACGTCCGCATGTATCCCATGCCACCCAACGTGCTCTAGAAGGTGTAAGTCAACTACCCTGGCCAACAAGATCTCCGGATCTGTCCCCCATTGAGCATGTTTGGGACTGGATGAAGCGTCGTCTCACGCGGTCTGCACGTCTAGCACGAACGCTGGTCCAACTTAGGCGCCAGGTGGAAATGGCATGGCAAGCCGTTCCACAGGATTACATCCAGCATCTCTACGATCGTCTCCATGGGAGAATAGCAGCCTGCATTGCTGCGAAAGGTGGATATACACTGTACTAGTGCCGACGTTGTGCATGCTCTGTTGCCTGTGTCCATGTGCCTGTGGTTCTGTCAGTGTGATCATGTGATGTATCTGACCCCAGGAATGTGTCAATAAAGTTTCCCCTTCCTGGAACAATGAATTCACGGTGTTCTTATTTCAATTTCCAGGAGTGTATAACCGTATGAGTGGGGTATGTATTTGTTACGAGACTCAAATTTTCTCTGAACTGTTCAGCAACTATATCATCGGAGTCTGGAGGTCGGTAGAAGGAGCCAATTATTAACTTAGTTCGGCTGTTAAGTATGACCTCCACCCACACCAATTCGCATGGAGTATCTACTTCGACCTCACTACAAGATAAACCACTACTGACAGACACAAAATCTCCACCACCAATTCTGCGTAATCCATCTTTCCTGAACACCGTCTGAGACTTCGTAAAAATTTCTGCAGAACTTATTTCAGGCGTTAGACAGCTTTCTGTACCTATAACGATGTCAGCTTCTGTGTTTTCTATTAGCACTTGAAGCTCAGAGACTTCCCCAGCATAACTACAACAATTTACAACTACAATTCCGACTGTTACTTGATCCAAGCACATCCTGTATTTGCAATGCACCCTTTGAGATTGCAGCCCACCCCGTACTTTCCCGAGGCCTTCTAACCTAAAAAACCACACAGCCTCCGCTACCCGTGTAGCCGCCAGCTGAGTGTAGTGAACTCCTGACCTATTCAGCGGAATCCGAAACCCCACCACCCTATGGCGCAAGTCAAGGAATCTGCAGCCAACACGGTCACAAAACCGTCTGAGCCTCTGATTCAGACCCTCCACCCGGCTCTGCATCAAAGGTCCGCAGTCGGTTCTGTCGACGATGCTGCAGATGGTGAGCTCTGCCTTCATCTCGTAAGCAAGACCGGCAGCCTTCACCAAATCAGATAGCCGCTGGAATCCAGAGAGAATTTCCTCAGATCCAAAGCGACACACGTCATTAGTGCCGACATGTGCCACCACCGGAAGCTGGCTGCACCCTGTGTTCTTCATGGCATCCGGAAGGACCCTTTCCACATCAGGAATGACTCCACCTTGAATGCACACGGAGTGCACACTGGATTTCTTCCCCTCCTTAGCCGCCACATCCCTAAGGGGCCCCATTCCGTGCCTAAAATTAAAGCTCCCAACTACCAATAAGCCCACCCTCTGTGATTGCTCTGACCTTGAGGGCTGAGAATCATCCTCTGAAACAGAGCAGGCAGCTGCATCTGGCTCATCCAGAGACAGTGCCTGAAACATGTTTGTCAGACGCACCGGGGAGGCTTTCTGATCAGCCTCCAGGGACGTCTTTCGCTGCCTGCCACGCCTTGGAACGACCTGCCAATCAACCACAGGCGAGGGCTCAGCCCCACTGCAGCAACCGGGGCAACTACAGCGGCAGACCGATCTGGGGACAGACGGGACGAGGTTGACATCCCTGTGATATACAAGTCCGGCTCCCCACAGTGGTGCTCATTGGCAACAGCCTCAAGCTGCGCGACCGAAGTCAGCGCCGCTTGCAGCTGTGAGCGAAGGGATGCCAACTCAGCCCTCATCTGAACACAGCAATCACAGTCCCTGTCCATTCTAATCGATGTTGAACAACGGTTACTGAAACAAGAGTCCGTGCCTAGATAACGCAAGGGAAACACACAAAGAATGTAATAACTAACCTGTAAAAATGCCTAACGACTGCGCTACAATCTGACTGAATTTACGATTACAGTAGCTAAAACTCGAAATTACACCTCCTATATGAAACTCACACGCAATTTAAGTAAGAACCTACGAAGTAAACACTAAAGCGCGATGATACAACTCTCAAATACTATAATAAGCCCGAAATTTATAAATTAAACAATGCAAGTACCCAAAAACACGCTAAGAAATTAAGAATTAAACTATTTAACAAATTAGTAAGCGAGGGGTATACGACTTGCTGCTGCAGCTGCTTATCCAACGGCGGCAGGGAACACACTGGGAGTACCTTTAGTGTCAGAACACTGATCTCGCCTCAGACCCGAGCATGCAACATCATGATTATCTCTGTTTTTGGCTTTTATGGAAGAACAGACTGCCATTTCCCCATTGATATTCAGACAAATCACTGAGTGTCCACATCTGAGTTCTGATTGTCATAAAAGTGAAGGGTGGACACACTCAATATTAACACTTTGCTGCCCACACATCTTGTACAAATTTAATCACTTGGCTCCGGCAGCGCTAATTTGGCTTGTCGCCAGCCGTTCTTGACGTAATCAGGAGATTATAAATTCTTAAGTTTTACTAATCTCATCATCTTTTCTCATAAGTTCTCAACCCTGTTCCCTTACTTTCATAAAATTTTGAAGATATACATAGATAAATAAATACAAAATTTGTTTCATATATTTGTTTATTTGCATTGTCTTTGGTACTTTGTATTTCTCTTTCATATGATATGCAGCCTAACAGTTTCCAAGATGTAATGCAACTCCACAAGACTTGCACAATAAGTTTGTTGTTCTTTTTTTCTTTTTGGGATATACATGGCAGTTTCTCTGTTTTTGTTTATTTGTTCTGGATATAAGTATTAGTCGGTGTTGCTTTATGTGACCGAAAAGTCTGTCAAACGGAACATGATGAGATGTACGCGATGTAGTGGCAACCTCTAAGTTTTTCTCAGAAGGAGGTACACAGTCTTTTATCAACGAATCAGATACTTTCAATAAAAAATTGTGAAATCAGAGACTTATATTCTGTATTGAAATAATGACATGTACAGAATACATTAAATAATGCGCAATAAAAGAGGTACATGCAAACCTTTTTTTACCATTTTATAGTTTTTGTGTATATAGGTTGATAACTCAAATATCGTTCTGCCCGTTCCACTCCTTTCATGTATTTGTTGTAGTCTGATAAACTTTCAGGTTTTTTATTGTGTAATTGGTTTTTCTACATTTTCGTCAAGTGTCAGTCAAAGTGGCATTAGATATTGTAGAGATCATTCATAACATTTCAGATTTCGAAGCACTCCACCATACCTGTGCAAGTGCTACACCTTTCCATTGACGATAAGCTTCAAACACATTGACTTTTGCACACCTTAATTTTTTCCGGAAATCCTCTATTTTGCCATATCGTTCCACAAACTCAAATTTTCTGTTCAAGTAACTTCTCTGTAAGTTATACACTGTTATAGTCATTATCCATGTAGAGGTGATGCCACTTTCCATAATAAGGTATCAATAGTTTGATCACTGTTTTTGCTAAAGGCTGTCCAGTGCCGGAATATATGTCGAATGAGGAAATGTATCCCATACTCAAATCACACAGCATCCAAATGAGTATGCCATATTTTGTAATTTTTGATGGACTGTAAACTTTAAAATTTAACTGTCCATCCCATGGTATCAGCCCTTCACAAATTGAGATGTTTTGACTTAGATTAAAAGTTTATTTAAACTTTTTGAAAAAGTAATCAATTATGGATTGCACTTTGAAAAGCTGGTCAGCATTATCTGGTTTATTGTAGTTGGAAAAATGTAAAAATGATAATATTTGTTTGAATCTGTTGCAGAACATTGTTTTGCGAAATATTGGTGTGTGTATCAATGCATTCATTGATCAATAATCATTGATCCTTGGTTTTTTTTTACAATTTTCATAAGGATAGTAAGCCCAAACCATTTTCTAAGTTCAGGTCCCATAAATTTGACAAATCTGGCAATTTTTTATCCAGTTTCCTTCTATTGCAATTTTGACTGTAGTACTTGTTGGTTTTATTGCTAATATATTCAAATAGATCCTCCCAATATATAGTTCTATGATATGCTTGACTCTCTGTGCATCTTTGGGAAATGTGTTTGAACCAAAAGATCCTTCAAATTTATTGCAGTGAAGGCAGTTAAGGACAAGAATAGCACAACCACACCACTTCCACCACCAAACACAGCAACTGAAAATTTCCAACAAGAAAATGAAACTGAATCACTGACAACATGTCCAGCACTAGAATCTCCACTTTCCTCAAAAACAGCTGAGATAAATGATTCAACTAGGACAGAAATTTCCAAAGCAGCTTCAGCAGAAGCAGCTACATACTACGCAACTGCATCATTAACAAGAAAAAAAACGCCTGATGTGCCAGCAGCCAATGACCTTTCATTAGTATTGGCCCCTCCTCAGTCTTCAACAGTGAAAGTCTTTTCACCAGCTTCACCATCATCAGCAGTAATAGAAGCAAACAGAAGAAGCACAAGAACCAGGAAACTTACAACTCTGCAGGATTTTTGGTACCCGGCCTGAGTTACAAGACTAACATAAGGCAGATACCTTCAGATACACCAACTTCCAAGTCTAACTGGCAACAGACTCATCTCCACTGTCATCAACAGAAGAATAAGCATACCACCAGCTCATCTAAAGGATTTTTTAGCACCAGGTCTAAAGGGAAAGGTGCCACCAAGATAAGTGAAAACAAATACCTAACAGTGTTTCACCAAAACATTCAAGCCATAAAGAACAAAGCACAACAGCTAGAAGTAGAATTGGAAAATTCTGATAGCAAAATTTAGTGTATCACTGAACACTGGTGCAAAGGGAAGGAAGTTGAACACATTGCATTAGCCTCATTTGGCCTTGCATGTTACTATAGCAGAATCTCAATGAATGATGGAGGTTCATATATCTATATATAAAAAAAAAAGGTATGTCATTTAAAGTTAGATATAATCTTTTAGATCTAGGTGAAGACAAACATTTTGAACTTTCTGCTGTTGAAATAATAGGACGTGGCATAGCAAAAAAATTAGTAATATTTTGTGTCTACCACTCTCCCAGTGGAGACATTTATATTTTCTTCTCAAAACTGAATCAAAGCTTAGACAAGGTTTCTGGACCAAAAGCAAATGTAATTATCTGTGGTGACTTAAACATTAATATGATGAAGCCTGATAAGGCTAGCAACATATATGTGAATATTCTAAGCGGTTATGGAATATCTTCCCTTGTTAATTGTCCAACTACAATAACGAAAGAATCTTCCTCATCTATAGATCACGTAGCTACAGATATTGATAGTAAAAAATGTCATATTGTTGTCCAAAACCTGGGCCTATCAGACCACCTCTGCCAGATCTTAAAAACTAACATTCATGAAGAAACTCCTCCTAAACTTTGTACATACAAAAGAATGTTTTCCAAATCAGCCCTGTATCAGTTTAAATCCCAGCTAGAATATGAATATGCAGAGGGAAGTCTACGGAGAAACCACTGCAAATCAGAAATTTATGAAGTTCATGTCAATTTTTGAACTCAGATTTGAAGAGATGTTTCCCAAAACTCTTTATCAAATTAATACTACAAAGAGGAATCAATGGGTGACTACAGGTATCAAAAAATCCTCAGAAACTCTTAGATATCTCAACACCATAAAAAATAATAAATTTAAGCCAGAAGTTCTGCAATTCTACAAAAAGTACAGGAAAATATACAGAAAGGTGTTGCTAGCCACAAAAAAACTTTCAGACAACAAAATATTACTTGAAGCTGAAAACAAGAGCAAAGCATCCTCGAACATCGCCAAACAGGAACATCTAACTCTGCTAAAAAGGACCTCAATTCACATATTAAAAACAAAGAGGTACCAGTAGGTAACCTTAAAAAATTAGCTGATTTTGTAAACTCATATTTCAGTAGTATTGCAAAAAAATTACAGCAGAAATTTCCAGATTCATATGATTTACCTACTCAGAACCAGCCAACAAACTCAATGGTGCTCTTGCCAACTACAGAAAGGGAAGTGGCACTAGTACTACATCAACTAAAAAATAAAACTTCAGTAGGACTTGATGAAATCCCAGTCTGCGTAATTTAAGAATGTATAGACTCCATAAAGGGCCGATTAACAGACATAATTAATGAATCTTTTGAATCTGGATACTTTCCAGAGTACGTAAAACAAGCAAAAGTTATACCTATCCTTAAAAATGGAGATGTGGAAAATGTAGAGAACTACAGGCCGATTTCTATACTGTCTACCATTTCTAAAATAATAGAAATACTAGTCAAAAAGAGACTGCTAAATTACCTGAATAAATATAACCTTCTTTCCAATGACCAATTTGGTTTTAGGCCCGGAAAAGGCACACTTAGCACAGTTCACTAAAGTAATTTTAGAAGCGCTGTACAAAGCTGAAAATGTAAGTGGTATCTTTTTAGACTTGTCCAAGGTCTTTGATACAGTTGACCACAAAGTCTTACTTCATAAATTAGGGCAAACAGGAAGAAGAGGTGTGACGAAGAAGTGGTTCAAATCATACTTGGAAAACAGACTTCAACGAGTTGAGATATCACAAGTTTCAAACAATTCCCTTACAAAACACCTGTCTGACCCAGAAAATGAGAATATAGGCGTCCCACAGGGAAGTGTATTAGGCCCAACATTGTTTCTTATATATGTTAACGACTTCCCACAAAGTATCAGACATGGAGAAAAAATACTTTTTGTTGACGACAGCAACATAGTAATAACAGGTGAAAATCCAACACAACTGTCAGAAAGAGCAAACGAGGCTCTCAATTATGTCCACAACTGGTCATTAAAAAATAAAGTAACCCTAAATGTAAAGAAAACTAACTATATTAACTTCCAATTGAACAAAAAACACAATGCCACTAGAATAAAAGTTAATAATAATGAATTAGAATGTGTAACAAGTACCAAATTCTTAGGTATGAATGTAGACAGCCAATTGAAATGGAAAAACTATGTCAACATTTTGGCAAAGAAATTATCCACAGCATGCTATGCTCTTAGAATCCTTGCACCGGTATGCAGAAATATCTGTCTTAAAATAACATATTACGGACATCTACACTCAGTCCTCAGCTATGGGATCATGTTTTGGGGAACAAGTGCCAGTAACATACAAACTGTGTTCAAAGTACAAAAAAGAGCCATAAGGATAATAACAAACAGCAACAACAGGGCCCACTGTCTAGAATTATTTAGAAAGCTAGGCATTCTAACTGTTTCTTGTGAGTACATCTTTCAGAACATAATGTTCATTAAGAAAAATCTCAACATGTATAACACAAACAGCCTAATACATGACCATGAAATAAGAGCTTGTCACCACCTCCATCTAGATAGAAAGAACAAGGCAAAGACACAAAACAGTATATTATATAATGGTATAAAACAGTACAACAAATTACCACAAGAAATTAAAGAAATAAATGAGCCCTTCACTTTCAGACAAAAGCTTAAAACCTTTTTAGTAAGTAAAAGTTGTTATACTGTAAATGAATATTTAACATAGATGTAGATTATTAGCAACATATGACGTTATCACCAAAAATATTATGTAATTATAAAAGTGTGTATGACTAGTTATAAAGACTACACAAAATATGAGAAACCTGTTTCATTGTAAATGTAAATGTGTGCTCATGTGTTGTGAAGTGACGACATCCATAAAATATTTATTGTTCCACGGATGGATAAATAAAATTATTGGTCCTTGGTAAAATAAAGTCTGACCATAGTGCACTGTCTTCTTCATCTGATTCATGTGAATCACTTGGCAACCGTAGCATTCGCCAAATCCTTCTTGGAAGTATTTCACTATCTTCCAACAATTCTGCTTCACTTTCATTCTTTTTATATCCTATGTCTTCTTCCCAATCGGCCAAGTCGCCCGGAACATCAGACGAGACGTCCGCGCATTCATCATAAATAATCGTATTGTGTCTTTCGTCTGCCATGATAAAAGGGCACAAGAACATATAAAAACAAAAAACTTGTTGACATGTGTAACTGATTGTTACCTAAATAAAACACCAACAGAATGCGAAAGATACTAAAGTGCTGTCACTGGCCACTGCGCAGATCTATGCTCACAACACCACTGTGGTGTCGCTGGCCACTGATCGATTTTATGCACACGACATCACTGTGGTGTTGCCAGCCTGCTATTTCGCGCACGACACCACTGTGGGATCGCCGGATGGCATAGTGTTAATGTACACTAATATGTGACTGGATGCTTTTGATGAGATAGTGTATAAGGATCAATCAAAAAGTTTCTGTTTGAGACAGTTGCTACAGTGTATGTTCAATGTAGTGAGACTGATATGAATATATAAGCACCTACATATTGGCACATTCTTGTCTTTCCTACATTCATGCGGTAAATGTGGAAACGTGAACTATAATGATGTTACTATCTAATGCATTCAAAATTAGGACTAGAGGAAGGAACAAAATAAGTGTAGAATTTAAATTAAGAGTCTGTTTTTCATTATGGCTCTGATACTGTCATGGCATGAGGCTGTACAGAGTAGCACATAATTAGGAGTAGCAATGAGAAGTTCTTAGTAAAGCTGTAGCAGTAACGTCTTAGTGTCTGGTTGGAGGAAGTCTGTGAAGAGACTTCTGATCTGAATGATAAAAATGTACAGCGGAAAATGTCACTAAAACATAACAGTTCCGGGAAATGGACAAGAAACAAAATTTTGCAATTATATGCATTAATAACATTATTTGCATTAATCGAGTCAGCAGCATGCTTTTGAAAGTAAGGACAACTAGTCTGAAAGAAGATGCATAAATATTCAGTCAGATATTGATAAGACTTCAAAGTGGTGCAAAGACTGGCAACATATAAAACATATAAAACTGTGCACTTCACAAAATGAAAAAAAAACATAGTATATTATGACTATAATATCAATGAGTCACTATTGGAACTGGCCAACTCATACAAATACCTGGGTGTAACACTTCATAAGGACATGAACTGGAATGATCACATAGGCTCGGTTGTGGGTGAAGCAGGTGATAGACTTCAGTTTATTGGTAGAACACTAGGGCAGTGCAATCAGCCTGTAAAGGAATTGCTTACAGAACACTCATGTGACCTGTTCTAGAATGCTTCTCAAGTGTTTGGAACCCATACCAAATAAGAGTAACAGTGTATATTGAATGTATACAGAGAAGGGCAGCATGATTGGTCACTTTCTTTTCTTTTTTCTTTTTTTGTTTGAAGAGTGTCACAGAGATATTGAAGGAATTGAACCGGAAGACTTTTGAAGATAGATGTAAACTATCCCATGAGAGTCTATAAACAAAGTCTTAAGATCCAGCTTTAAATGATGGTTCTAGGAATACATTACAATCCCCTACGCGTCTCCCAAACAGTGATCATGAGGATAAGATTAGAATAATTACAGCATGCAAAGTGGCATTCAAACAATCATTCTTCCTATGCTCCAGACATGAATGGAGTGGGAAGAAACCCTAATGACTGATGCAGTGGGACGTACCCTCTACCATGCATCTCAGAGTATATATGTAGATTTAGATGTAGTTTTTAAAAAATCATGTGCACTACTGCAGGAGAAATTTCTGGGTCATGTCATTTCATGTCATGGAGACCAGAACTGGCCACGAACATCTTGTGGCATGACATCATGTAGCTCTTTCCTTTTGGGTTATGCAAAACCATGTGTTCATGTGAACAAACTGAGAATGGCTCCTTGGTTAAAGGATGAAACTGGGCATATTACAGAGGTTACTAATACAGAAATGTGCAAAAATGTCATTAAAATTTTTATAAAAATAGTAAGAATTTGTCAGCTGATTACTCAGTTCTTGTTGCAAAAATCTGAGTAATGCAGCTGTGCATAGTCATGAGTTTTCAACAATCTTGTTGTAGTGCCATGCTCAAATGCATGTGTCTATTTCGAATCCCAGCAGCTGCAGAGTGAGGAATATAAACTGTTTCTCCTTGCAAAGTGAAATGCAACATTTCAGATCTAATACAAAATGAAATCTGTTTATGGGGGTGGTGTGATGAATTACACTAATGTGTACAAGTGGTGGTGTGAGTTTGGAACTGGCAGAAGAATGTTCATGATGAATAAAGGAGTGGGCATTTCTCAATTGTGACTGATAAAATGGTGAACAGGTTTGAGGAAATGATTCATGACAACCTTCAATGTTTTCAGGAATCTATCTCTTCTGCAAGAAATCATTATTGGAACACTTGGTTTTCACAAACTGCATGTGAGGTTGATACCGAACCAGCTCACACATCAGCAAAAAGTCAATAGGCTCTCTCCTCTATGGGAATTTTCTTGTGCACTACAAACTGGAAGGTATAATAATTCTTTGACTGACAACAAATTTTGGGTGGCCCACTACACCCCTGAGACAAAAAAAAGCAATCAATGCAGTGGTGAAATCAATCCCCACCATCAGTGAAATAAATTCACAACTGCAGTTTTGGTCCAAAAAATCATGGTCTCTGTCATTTGTGGGCCATAAAGGGATTCTCCTCACAATATTTTTGTACCAGAGAAAAATAATGTTGTAGGGTACTTTGAAACCCTAAAAAACTATGAGAATGGCACAGAACAAAAGAAGTGGAATGTCAACAAAAGCAGTGTGCTCATTGTATGGCAATGTATCTTCCCTCACAGCCAACATCACAAAGCAAATCTTTCACTCATGTGATTGGACATCATCAATCTTCCCATTCACAACCCTAATTTGAACCCTTTAGATATTCATTCTTTCTCTCATTAAATATGTTGAGGAGTGTGTTTCATACTAACGGTGAGATCAAGAGGGCCATCAAACAATGGGTGGAAGAGGTGAGAGGGGTTGGGGGGGGGGGGGGACATTTCTGACAAAGGAAAAAGAATGCTTATTCCTCAGTTTACAAAGTGCTTGGAGAACAACATCCAAACATATTGTGAATTTTCAATTTTTAAACAGATGAATACACTTAATTTCAGGACATAACTCATATTTTCCAAACAGATAAATATAACATTTCCAAAGAGAAATTACTCGAGAGACAACTAACCTTTACTTCACACGTGAGTTATGTTTCTACAGGAAGTCTCAGGTCTTTTGGATCAACTTGAAACAGGTCGTAGTAGGTCCACAACTGATTATATTGAGATATGCAACAGATGGTCAGAAATGCATATTTGTTGTGTTACAAACAAACACAGTGCACACTAGATGACAACAACATAGCTCACAGTAATTGTTCAAAGTGACAATCCTTATTCTCAAAGAACCCATATCAATGGTGCATGAAGTTCTGCTACACTTTCTCACTTTCTCAAAGATCCTTGATGTCCGTTGTACCAGGAGACAGGCAGATGGACCCTGGCAAGCAGATCTTCATATATTTCTATGGAGGTTACATATACCAATGTCTTGATGTAACCCCAGAGGAAAATATCCAGAAGTATAAGATCTGGTGACTGTGCTAGCCACAGGACTGGAACCCTCCCCCTCCCTCCCCCTTCCAATCCAGTGATCAGGGTATGTGTTGTTTGGGTGCTCACAGACATTAAAACTAAAATGGGGTTGTGTACTGACATGTTGAAGCCACATCCTTTCATCGGCAATAGGAGTTAAAGTGTGCAAGATTGGTGGCAGCATATCTTGAAAGAACATTAAGTAATGTGGACCAGTCAAATGGGGAGGTAGGAAATATGGTCCTATCAGCTCATATTGGATAATGCCCACCCATACATTGACAGAGAATCATTGCTGGTAGCCACTGATGTGGGTGGTGTGAGAATTGCCCTCAGTTAACACATGGCTGTTTCGACTGTTAAAAACATCATCATGGTTGAATAAGGCCTGATCCATGGACAATAGAAACTATTTAAAGTTTGGAAAATCCAGGACGGAATGTAACATTATCACCATATAGTGGAGATGATTGTGTGAATCTTTTTGTTGTGCCTATCACGACTCAGCATCTCCGCTATATGGTGAGTAGCAACTTTCCTTCTCTAATATTGCTATTTGAAGTTTGCCACTACAGCACTGTGGTGGGTAATCTGTTTATAGAAGTGAACACTGGGCTCAAAATATGTTGGTCCCAGTGCTTGCACACATTCTCTATGATAGGGGTGTAATACCTATTCTACCAGTACTCTCCACAATATATCCTTTGAAGTGCACATTTCATGGGCAGTTTGATGAGTGTTTATTCTTGGGTGGTTGGTCACATATTCGAACATTACCTTCTCAAAGCCTAGTGTTCAGATGTGTCTTTGGCAGGAACCCTGGCCTTCTCTCTGTGGCATGAAAGACCCCATCTCTCGTAAATTGGTATCCACAGAGATACATTTCTTCCAATTAGGCTAATAATTGTTGGGAAAGTGTTCTCTGTACATTCCTGCTGCTTTATGGGTACTCATCCTACCACACTGTACATTAAATGAATGTCTGCCAAATTTCGTGATGAGTAACATTACACCTTGACTACATGTACACAGTAACACACCTCACCATTGGCACATCACAAGCTGTCTGATCTAATAGATAACGAACTCCAGGGATAGTGGTGTGCATGGATCACAGGTCAAAGCACCAGTCATGCAGAAATCACCTGACATATGTGCTATGAACTAAGTTGTGTACAGGATGTCTGTCTGCTGGTTTCAGGGGTGTATGCTGTTTACCACTTGCTGCCTGTTCCAGTGCACAACATACACCCAGAATCTTCGTGAGAGCTTGGCAAAACTGCATGCATTGTTGCAATACACTACCAAGACTGACAGTCATCACATTAAAGAATTACTGGATGTGCTTAATACAATAAATATGCATTACTGACTATTGGTTTCCTATCTCAATATAATCAGTTGTGGACCAATTACCACCTTTCTCAATTTGACCCAAAAGGTTTTGAGACTCCCTGTAAAAGTTATCAGCTATGTATAACAGTTTCATTATTATTATTTTAATGCAGGTTATAAGATGAAAACCCATGCAAAGTGAGTTTTTAGAGACTACAGAAATATGCCCACTTGTCAACAGAATGGTAATTATCTTACCTCACTACATTTACAATTTCACCAACAACTTGACTTTCTGAGGGTCATAGACAGCACTGTTCTGACAGTGGCACTGCTGAGAGCCGTTCTTACCATATTTCTCCTGACTGCAGCGGCAGTCACACTGCATGCCATCCTGCCCTGGATTAAAGAAGAGTTCATATGAGTAATTTAATAGTTTCACAGTGTAGTAGCAGTTAAGCTACAAAACTAATAGAAATTGCATTAACAGGAAAATTCAGCAGAAGACCATAAAACAATGAGAGACCACAGCGTTCAAGTAATTACTTTACAGAGACAAAATATTTTATACTGCTGACAGACATGTACACTCATGAACCAAACAAATTATGACCACCTGCTCGACCCTCTGAATGTCTAGGTATCAATCTATCATTACTCCCTACCAATTCCAGAAGTGTCAGAGTACCAATTTGTTGGTATACTGTTTACTTTTGCTCAGCTTGGAAAATTCATCTTTAGATGTAGCCAGCATACTCAGTATTGATGCTCAACATTTCAATTTATGTGTACATCAATAGTTAATCCAACTTCTGGGCATCAGCACAGTGAAAAATTGACAATAGGTAATTCTGTTACTGCATTGTTCATTTGTTGACATCATGCTACATAATGTTTGTTTATATTGTGTAATTTCATTCAACACCATTGTTTTTGTGTAGTATTGTTATTTAAAATTGTTTTGGTGCTATTTTTCTTTAAGTCAATGTTTGCGGTGTTTTATTTCATTCACTTGTGCAATTTGTTTTATAAAATGTGTCCAATAATGAAAATTGTGAGTTACTGGAAAATACTAGTAATAGGGAGTATTTTACTGAAAGTAGCAGCAGTTCAGAAAAAGACAGTAATGGTCTTGTTGGAATATTGAGTGAAAGTGAAGACAGAACAGAAAATATATGATACACTGAAATGATTTCATCTGAAATACTACAGGTGATAACACATCCAACGTTCAATTCATGAGATGCCTGGACCACAGCATGTCACCAGTGGGATCTACTGGTATTGAATATTTCAGTCTATTTTTCACTGTAGTGTTACTTCAACTAACCATCACTGAAACAAATTGCTCAGCTAGGTAATTTATATCTAAACATGCTTCTACTTTGTCCAGCCTAATTTAAAAATGGAGGAATGTCACAACATAGAGGTAATACATCCTATAGCATGCTTACTAAATATGAGACTCAACAAAAGACCTACATTGCCTTCGACAGTTGTGTATGAAAACATTTACAATGTGTGTATGAAAACATTTACAATTTTTGGAAAAAAGTATTTTACTTCAAAACACAAGTGTCAGGTGACACAGAACTGCATACACCAGGCTGACTGGAATGTATTGTACAATTATTGTAACTATTAGCCGTGTAAATTATATAACAAAATTTAATTTTTCTTACGACATTTTATTCACGAATCTATATAGGTTTTATGGACATTAGTGAGCTGCTTTTAAATCAAATTTAGTGTTAACTATATGGAAGCAAGTTCGAACAATGTGTGTATGTTGTTGACAAAGGCCTTAACGGCCAAAAGCTATAATTGTGAGAGATTTTTTGTTGTGCCTATCTGCGACTCAGCATCTCTGCTATATGGTGAGTGGCAAATTTCCTTCTGGAAACAAAATCAAATTTATATATTTTTTTAATTATTTTTATTTCATCACTTATGCACATTTTAAAGTGAATAAGTATGACAGTCTGGGTGGATAAGTGGTGCTTTTTCCATATTTTTAAACTCAATGCAGCTTGATATATGACAATTTAAATAAAAGACTTAATGACAATATAAAAACATTTGACATTTTTAGCATTCACCACTCAAAATGGCAAACTGCAGAAGCATTAATATCATGTTTTTTCACCTTTGGAATGCAATACAGCAGTAGTTCTGTGTGGCATGGGTTTCTCAAGCCTTTGACAGATATCTAAAGGTATATGGTACACCACCAGCTGTATATTCACAGGCCAAAAGCCAAACATTTACAGTAAATTTTACACCAGTGGTTTGTCAGCATGGTGCTGGTGACTGTGACCATCCCAGATGTGTTCCATTGAGTTCACATCAGGCAAATTCTTGCTCACAACAGAAATGAGTGTCCATTATCATAACCCACAAACCATGTAGCATGATTCTGACCTCATGACACACACAGTTACCCTGTTATAAATTTACAGGCTTCAAATGTGAAGGGATGCAGCTGATCTGCAATAATGTTCACAGTCAGTAGAGCACTTGCCCATGATAGGTAGAGGTCTTGATTTCAAGACTTTGTCTGGCACACAGTTTTAATCTGGCAGGAAGTTTCATATCAGCACACACTCCACCACAGACTAAAAATCTCATTCTGGATTTGTTCACAGCTTTCATGGCACCTCTGATTACAACCACAATGTCCTGAGACAACTAGCAAATAGTAAATGGGGAACCAGACCAACTATATTAAAAACAGCTGTCCAAGCATTTTGAATTTACACAAGAGAATATGCATGTCCCATTGGGTCCAGATAGAAACACGCCAAAAAAATCAGTGCAAGACTTAATCACACAAGGAGGATAACAACAGGGTGTATGAAACTCACACCACTTGCGAAGTTATATATTGTCAAATTCTGAACCCAAACAATTGCTCATGAGCATACAGAAAAATTTCAAGAAACTTTCAATGAGTAGCACCTGCTGCATGGTGCTTCATGCAGACCTCACAGATTAAATCCCACAAGAGATTCCTTACTATTGAACTAAAGTAGGACTACTACATCTCACAACAGATAACCAGTGGCAATGTATCAAGCTGGAAGATTTGGAGAACACAGAATCACGCCAGAACAAGTGTATTGCTAGTCAACAAATAAAATGGAGCCTTAAAGATGAAGCAGACAACAAATGTGACATGGTGAAGTCCATGCCATGGAAGTTCATCTACAATGTCACAGTTACCCAAAGATGTACCTTTTATGACCTACAGCTTGACAAGAAAGGAGCACTTGACACGGCTCAACATTTGGTTGAAGAACTTTCAGAGAAATTTTTTTGACACAAAAAAGTAGAGTGTCACTGAAAGTCAAACAAAAGCCAAGAAGACCCCCCCTCCTCCCTCACCGCCCTCCCCATGGTGTAATATACAACCATTGACCTGGTGTAACAAGAAACATGATTCATCAAACCAAGTGTCACATTTCTGCTGATCCATGGTCCAATCTCACAGTGTATATGTGGACAAGAAAAAAATTCACAGATTTTTGCTGGATTTATCAGTTAAAAATGCACTATTTCCATGTTAAGTGACAATATACTTTCCATCAAAACTGTAATACTTGTCAATGGTTTGAATGATAAAGGTTTCATACACCAGTGTAGAATTTCCCAGCACTTTAGGAAGTGAAACCTATAAAAAATAACATTATCTGGAAAGATCTGACGCACAGAAACATGTACACTACATATTTTTATATTACGGAAATATAGACATGAATTCCACCAAATACAGTATGGTAGTTTTCAAAGTACTGAAAACAAGACTGTACTGTGTGATGCACTTTTGTTAGCCAATCATAGCTCATGTCATTTTATCTCACCAGCCAATGACAGCAGATACTCCGAACATAGGATATATGATGTAGTCAGCCAGTAGCAACGTCATTGTTAAGCAACTCAAACACACAAATAGGAAAAGTTACTGGTTAAAATTAATATAAAAGTGCTGCCCTTCTGTTTTCTGTTCATAGAATTACTTTGAAAGGAGCAGCAGTGAATTTTAGAGCTGTTTGGAGTGTGGTTTGGAGAAGAGAAGACGATTCACTGGCAAAACAAGCAGAAAACTGGCAAAAAATATTTCTCTGATTTATCTTTGTATGCCAGAACACTTTGACTTTTCCATAGAAAAGCCAAGTGAAATTGCTCAGTAACTTAACTTGCACTTTTTATAGGATAATTATACTTTCTGCCATTGTTATTGCGTAATTTGTATCTATGAATAAAATGAAATTGAAGTTTGGACATTTTTAATGGGTTTTACCCATTAAGATATATCAAACACAAATGTGTCAGTAAAATTTTGAAAAATGGCATAAATGGCTGATCTTTTGGGTCCAAATTTTTTCCAACTGGCTTGTCCTTAAAGTGACTTAAGAAATACATTCCATATTCTCGCATATGACATAACTCATCTTGTGTAAAGAAAATTTAGTTTGGAAGTTATGCTTCTCAAAACACCAATTACAATATTTTCCTCTGACCAGTTAAAAGTGTAAACAGTTGTGTTGTTATGCACATCAAAAGTAGTTTGTTGTTAAGAAGTACTGCACAGCCATCATTATGCTGTCATCAGATGCTTGTGTTTGTGCACTGTATTTTGTTGTTGTAAATAGTGCATTTTCTCTACAACAAAAGTTTTATTTAGGTTTTTGTTCTCATTTATGTTTTATTCCTGTAGTATTATTCTGCAGTAGCAAGCTAACATAAAATCTTTTGCCAGATCCTCAGTTCATAACAGCCAAAATTATAAAAATTTAACTGGAAACTGGAAAAATTGAAAATCCTTAGAATTCTAAAAATGACCAGGTTTTCCTTTGATTGCTCCCAGATGAAAAAATTCCCACATTCTTCCTGGATTTCCAGTTGTCCCATGGTGAATACACCCTGAATCTCAATGACACTGTGCCCACTGCCATCACAATTGACAGTATCATGGTGTCAACATGGGAACACAGAGGGGTGAACTGCTGCAGAGTCTCATGTTTAATGGCTTGACACTTACTCATGACTTCAGCATCCTTCAACCACTTTCCTCAGATGCTCACGACAGCAGCATGCAAACAGCTGACCAGCTTTGTTGTTTGCTGGGGGCTCAGTCCTACCTGCTGTGCCACAACAATCTGCCTTTCGTCCAAGTCACTGTATTTCAATTGATTGCGTCATTTGATGACTGTACTATCACTAGCACGATTCACCATTCACCTCTTCTCCACTTACATACTTTCCTTCCTGCATTACATGCCTGTGAGAACATCAGGCAGCATTCAAACTCATGGCAGGCAATTGTCATAGTTTGATATTTGATGATGAGCTACAGTATTCAGTATTAAAATCTGTTCCTGAAATTGAGCTTAAATGTAATTGGTATATATGTACAACCTAAAGTGACATATGAAAATCTGCACCAGATAGGGACTCGAACCCAGTTTTCAACTTATCCCAAGGAGTCAGCTTACCACTTAGGCTATCTGAGCACCCAAAGTTCCAAATGTGGCACATCTCTCTGTTTCTTCTTGAGGCTAGTAATTCAGTTACCCACATTCACACACCTTGAGATACCTGTGCAGGTTTTAGAATTGAGACAACACAAACTCAGATTATCAATATGATTTTCAAAAATGGCTTCTCAGTGTCTTGATTTGAAAACCTGCCAGATGTGTGAATGAAGATAAGTGAATTAATAATCTATAAGAAGAAATAGATAGGTGTGTGCCTTATGGAGTTTTGGTCAGTCTGAGCAGTGTGCTCTGGTAGCCTAAGTGGGAAGACAACCACCAGCAATGGCCATAAAATCCAGGTTCAAGTCCTAGCCTGGCACAAACTGTCGAAAGTCACTTTAGGTTGTACATCTATACCCATTACTGCAAAGTTAAATTTCAGGATTACATTTCCATTGTCATAATGTTTTGGCTTACCAATATATAAAGTTACATTACTCTATCCTAACTTTCAGAAATATTAGTTCTTTCCTTCAGAAGGGGAGACTTGGACTCAGTGCTGATTTGAATCTACAAGGGGTATATTTTTTCAGACTTAAGTATAAGCGGGACCAACATGCTGTGAGGAACTAATAGCTTCAAAAGCTAAAATATTTACTTGATCCTTTACATGTACCTATCAGTGGGACTATTTCAACTTCTGAAGGTGAATACTGGCCAGCAATTCCATTTTCACAAATTATACGAGATGATTCAATGTGACAATTTCAGTAGTCTCCAACACCAGTTTATTTGTATATAATGTGAAATCATTCAAACTATAAACATCATCTGGGACAAGGGTACATTGTAATCTGATACTGTAAACAATAACACTTGACTCTGCTGTCAAGCCTCATTTGACACGATTTTCGTAACTGTCACATGATTTGTTCACAAATCTGACTGTACTAGGCATTAGTGCTGCATAGTACTGCATGTGTTAAGTCTGTGCCAAACTATAGCATTTGTGTTGTGATTCGCCGATCTTTCAAAGTGCAGTTACGGAGCGTCCTCTACATGCGGCGCTGTCTGCCAGCCATGCAGCAGCAGCGCCACCTGAGCGGACAGCCAGCCAGCCGCCGCTAGACTTGGACTCAGTGCTGATTTGAATCTTACTGTCTACACGTCTTACTTTGTCTACTTGCTCTGTGACTTAATGTGTTGTGTCGTTTTTGAAATATGTGTTCAACTTGGCGTTATAACAGTTGGCGACGAAGTAGTGGTTTTTTTCCTTTTCATCGTTGACCCACAGGTTTCCATGGCTACTTTAGTGCAACTATTGCAAGGTCTCGTTGAACAGCAAACGCTTCTCAAATCGGCGATTCGCCATTTCGTCGCGGCATCAAATGTGGGGCGTTTCTCGTTGTTCCTCCTTTTCCTCCTTACGACGAGACGGCGGAAGACTGGTCTGATTACGAAAAACGTCTTCGACAGCACTTCTTGGTATTTCATGTCGCGGACGAACAAACATGTAAGTCTCTGTTCCTTTCATGGATTTCTCCGCAAATGTATCGGTTGTTGTCGCAATTGGCTCCTGTGAAAGATCCTGCGTCTTTGTCCTTTGCTGAAATGTGCTCACTTCTGTCCGTCTATTTTCAAAAGCAAACGCATGTGGTGGCCTCTCGTGTTACTTTTTATCGCTGTCAAAAACAATCGAATCAATCCTATCACATTTGTGCCGCTGAACTTCACGGCCTCAGTAGAAAGTGTCAATTTGTTACTTAAGTTCAGAAAGAATCCTACGCCGATTCCATAATACGGGATGCTATTATCCGGTCGGCGCCAGACAAAGAAGTGCGGCAACGTGCCCTTCAGTTGGCAAATCCGACTCTACATGAAGTGCTATCCATCGCGCAGTCGTTTGAAATTTCTCGCGCCGCTAGAGCGTGAGGTGACGTTGGGGAAATACAACGTCCGTGCGCTGTTGACGACGCGTACGGCATGTCTCCGTCGGCCGCAGTACGCTCCCAAGCGCAGCCTCGGCCTAACCGTAAACAAACCTCTAAGAAACTGCAGCAAAACCCCCGGCAACTTCCTTCATGTCCGCGGTGTTTTACGAAACATTCACGGGAGGATTGTCCCCAACGTTGGGCCGTGTGTCACAATTTGCAAAAAGAAGGGTTATGTGTCATCCATTTGCAAATCCGACCGCATACCTGATATTCGTGACCATGACGCTTATTCTGCTTCTGTGTTGTCTATCAATGGTACATCTTTCCTTTCAGAGAAGTTATTCCTCACTGTCCAAATTCTTGCTCAGGATGTTCGCATGCAGGTTGATACTGGTTCTGCTGCCTATCATTAATTTCATCGATTCTCAGACATATCTTCAGTTGGGTTCTCCAATCCTATCACCTGTCACTCGGCAATTACGGACGTACAATAAATAGAAGAGTTCTCTTTTGGGACAATTTAATGCTGAGGCATCTTACAAATCCGTCATTCGCACTGTTACAATATTTGTGGTCGACCATAGTAACGCGGAAAATCTTTTTGGTTTCGATGCCTTTCGCGTTTTTGAGTTCTCCATAAATGACTCTGTCAATATCGTCTCTGATGCTATTCCTTATGCTCAATTGGATTGCTTGTTGACGACATTTTCGTCCCTTTTTTTCTCCTGGGTTAGGCCGTGAAAATGACTTTGAGCTCACATCACGCTCAAACCCACTGCTCGGCCTAAGTTTTTCGGGCTCAGCCCATTCCTGTGGCCCTTCGTGATCGGGTCAAACGGGAGATGGATCGTCTCACTGCTTCAGGGGTCTTGCTTCCTGTCACTTCAAGTGAGTGGTCCTCTCCTGTCGTTGTCGTTGCTAAGACCAATGGTGATATTCGTCTCTGTGGCGATTTCAAAACCACTGTAAATGATCAATGCTTCATCGACACTTACACTATGCCCCGACCTGAAGAATTATTCACTAAACTTGCTGGAGGCCAGTATTTTTCTAAAGTTGACCTGTCAAAAGCTTATCATCAACCTCCTCTCGACGCTGCTTCCCAGCAGTTTCTGGCCCTTAACACGCCTTTCGGCCTCTATCAATGCCAACGACTGCCACTCGCGGTTGCCAGCGCCCCTGCTCTCTTTCAGCGATTCTTGGAACAATTATTGCTCACTGTCCCTGGGTGTATAAATTACCAGGACGACATTGTTGTCACTGGCTCCACCACTGACGAACATCTTCAAAATCTCTGCACACTTTTTCATGTCTTACAGACTGCCGGTCTTAAGTGTAATCTTCAGAAATCAAAATTTTTTCAGGCATCTATCATGTACTTGGGGTTTCAATTCTCTCGGGGTGGTATTTGTCTGCTTCAGCAAACTGTCGCTGTGATCAATGCCCTTGCTCACCCTACATCTGTTAAGGAACTGCAGGCCTTCTTGGGGAAAATAGCATACTATCACAAGTTTTTACCGTTTGCTGCTTTGGTGGCTCAGTCGTTGAATCGCCTGTTGCATAAAAACGTTCCTTTTCACTGGTCCGCGTCATGCGATGCAGCTTTCCAGAAATTGAAGACTATGATGAAACAGGTCCCATGCCTGGCTAGTTATCGACCTGGCCAACATCTTGTTCTTGCCACGGACGCCTCTCAATATGGGGTCGGTGCAGTCGTTGAGCACCGTTTTTCTGATGGTTCTGCACAACCCATTGCTTATGCCTCCAAAATGCTCATGGATGCCCAGCAAAAGTATTCTCAAATTGAGAAACAAGCTTTGGCCATTATTTACGCTCTTCATAAGTTTGGTGTGTTTCTCTATGGATCCAAATTGAATCTTGTTATGATTCACAAACCACTTGTTTCCTTGTTTCATCCATCAATGTCACTTCCCGACAAGGCTGCACACTGCCTCCAGCATTAGCCTCTACTTGTCTCGTTTCAATTGTGAGATTCATTTCCGGCTGACATCTCAACATGCGAATGCTGATGCACTGTCTCGCCTTCCCATGGGTCCTGATCTGGCATTCGGTAGGGACGAACTTTTGTGTCTCACCTGGATGTTGACGACCAGCCGGATGTGGACGGGTTCCCCATCACCGGGGACCGGCTGGTGGCTGCTACGGGCTCTGATCCTCCCTCTACTGGGTTTTACGCTGTATTCTGAAGGGATGGCCAGATCGTCCGTCCGCTAAGACGTCTGATCCATTGTGGAACTACTACACTTTGCGCTCCCACCTCACGGGTAGGGATGGTGTCATCCTCCTTTCCACCCGACAATGCTTCGCCGCGTGTTGTTTTAACTGCGTTTTTGCGTGCTTCGGTCTTGAGCCTCCTTCAGCAAGGGCACTGGGGTGTCTCTCGCACAAAATCTCTGGTGCGCCGTCATGTGTACTGGCCCGGCATCAACTCTGAAATCGCACACAAGGTCGCTGCCTGCGGCCCTTGTGCGTCACAGGCTGCTGCCCCGAAGGCATCTTTGTCACCGTGGCCTTCGCCTGAGAAGCCCTGGGAGCGTATTCATGCTGACTTTGCGGTACCTTTTTTAGGTACTTATTGGCTACTTGTTATTGATGCCTACTCTAACTTTCCTTTCATTGTCCCTTGCACGTCGCCTACCACTGCGGCAACCACAAGTGCTCCAGCACGACGCATTGTCTCTTTGGAATGCCTTCCCTCTACTCTTTTGTTCCCGTCACGGCGTCATGCATGTCACGGCCCCTCAGTTCCATCCACAGACAAAAGGTGAGGCTGAACGACTGGTCCGCACATTTAAGGCTCAGATGAGGAAACTCCTGTCTTCTTGTGCTGCTGACGATGCACTCCTCCAATTTCTGGCTTCTTACTGTTTCACCCCCATGGGCGACCACAGCCCAGCTGAGCTCTTACATGGCCGACAGCCCCGCACGCCACTTCATCTTCTGCGGCCTTCCACCTCACAGCCGCGGGTGCCTTCGCTTGGCTGATTCACTGCCGGCGACCTTGTATGGGTACGAGGATATGGCAGGCGGCCAAAATGGAGTCCTGGCCGCATCTTAAGACACTTTGGCCGACGCCTGTATGAAATCCAGACGGACACGGGTGTTGCAGCAATCATTCGGACCAGCTTTGGCCTCGTATGCCAGCAACGCCTGTTCCGAAGGCTGCTACACCACCTTCGGCTCTACCTGATGCTCGGGATCTTGGCATCTCCCATTACTCACAACGCAGCCCTCTCACCATCATCTCGGTGCCACCAGGAGACGTGCCCATGCAGGAACCGGATGACCATCATCTGTCAGAGCAACTCTACTCGCCTCCTTCTCCTACGGACGCCGACACATCGCCCATGTCTCCTGTTATAACAACCGGACTTGCTGCAATGGGCAGATTGATGCACGGGGTCCCAGCAGATTCGACCCCTACGTCTCCTGTCATCTCGACCCGTTATCATCGGGGACACTTCCTTCCGTACGGGAATCCTCCTCCTCGAGACTTTACGGCCAGTCAAACAACGTTAGCAATCTACAGGCCACCTCCATCAAGACCAGTGCAAAAAATATAAAGGGAGAAAAGTGTTGTGACTTGCTGATCTTTCAAAGTGCCACCGCACAGTTACCCGCGTCCTCTACATATGGCACTGTCTGCCAGCCATGCAGCAACTGGGCCACCTGAGCAGCCAGCCAGCGGCCGCTAGACTTGGACTCGGTGCTGATTTGAATGTTACCGTGTACACGTGTCTTACTTTGTCTTCTTGCTCTGTGACTTACATGTGTTGTGTCGTTTTTGAAATATATGTGTTCAACTTGGCGTTATAACAAGTTGTATTGGGACAAAGGTTGTTATATTTACCTTCAAGTTAGTGGGCGCAAAATGGCTAGTTTTTCATGCAACATCCTTTCTGAGGAAAAGATTTTAGACCTTTAATAAGAATTTCTAAGTTAAAATGGGAGCAACAGTGATTGTGAAGATGAAAGTGATTCATTTGTAAACAATTTGAGTGAAATGACAATGGAAACAGTCCACCCTGAAGAGTTGAAAAAAAAAAATCTCTCAGTGAATGTTTTGTACGGTAATGCTTATGTAAATATACTTGAATAATGCACATTTTGTTTTGATGTGTACCCTGATTGTTTAGCAGTGGCCTCACTGTTTCCACAAAGAGACTTGCACAATTCTCTGTGGTACACTCACTGCCAGGGCAGCAGCTATTTGAAATTAGGTCACGTAGAGACTCTCTGTGCCTGCATTATGGAATGTAAAGGGTTAAGGAGACAGCACAGTGACAAGGATGCATCTGCAGAAACAACATCTATTTCTTTACTACCTGAAGATATGAATAGTAAACAGAAAAATAATCAAAATTAACAAAAATGCTTATATCTTTCCTGTATAGTATTAATACCATAAAAGCTTTCCTTCTTGTGTAACAATAGGCCTGACCTCCCCCAAGTTTGTAATAAGTAGTAAAAAAGCCAGCAAACCAGATATAACAAATATTAAGGATTAAATTATCCTAGGTGTCTCCAGACACAAGACATTTATCTCATTATTTTCTTAACGTTTGTGAACAACGTGTAGTGTTGACTATATAGGCTTTTCTGATGTAATAATTAGTAGTTTTGTTGTCAGTTTTGCCACTGGATGCTGAAATCAACTAGGCATAACATAATGTTTCAAAGATTCGTACTTTCACCATATTTCATTGAAAACTTGCTCAGCAATAAGTTGCTCCCAGCAGAGGTGATAAACATTTGATAAGAGCTCTGGAACTTATTCTGGACACACACATTCCTTGTATCACAAGCTGTGTATTTTTTGCAGTTTTGACCTTGCTACACATGGCGTTGTGTCATCTTGAAGCACTGTTTTCATTTTTGTACAATGCATTGTGTCGGGAAGGTAGATACTGAATTAATACACTGTGTGGAGGAAAAAAAGTGAAAACTCATAAGTGGAGGAGGAAACAAAATTAAGCTTCATGAGGTGAGAGGGTGTGTGATGCTGATTTTACACTGGAGTGCCAAAGAAACTGGTACAGGCATGCATATTCAAATACAGAGAGATGTAAACAGATAGGATGTGGTGCTGCAGTCTGTAATGCCTACATAAACCAACAGTGTCTGGCACAGTTATTAGATCAGTTACTGGTGCTACAATTGCATGTTATCAAGATTTAAGTGAGTTTGAACGTGGTCTTATAATTTGCGCATGAACAGTGGGACACAGCATGTCCAATGTAACGATGAAGTGGGGATTTTCCCCTGCAATCATTTCACGAGTGTACCCTGAATATCAGCAATCTGGTAAAACATCAAATCTCCAATATCACTGCAGCCAGAGAACGGGACAAGCAATGACTGAACAGAATCATTCAACGTGACAGAAGTGCACGTCTTCTGCAAATTTCTGCAGATGTCAAAGCTGAACCATCAGCAAATACCATTCCACAAAATACCATTGATATATGCTTTGAGCCAAAGACCCACTTGTGTACTCTTGATGACTGCACGACGCAAAGTTTTACACCTCGCCTGGGCCCATCAACACTGATATTGGACTATAGATGGCTGCAAACACGTTGCCTGGTCAGACAAGTCTCATTACAAATTGTATTGAGTGGTTGGACGTGTACAAGTAAGGGGACAGCCTCATGAATGCATAGACCCTGCATGTCAGCTGAGAGCTGTTCAAGCTAAGCAAGGCGTTGTTCCCCCTGTGGGTTCTGGGGTAAGAATAGGCCCACGGTATTCCTGCCTGTCGTAAGAGGCGACTAAAAGGAGTCTCAAACGTTTTGGCCTTGTGAGATGGTCCCCTAACGGGTTTGACCTCCATCCTTCTAAATTTTCCGAAGAGCGAGCCGATTGGGGAAGGGCGCCTTACAAGGAGCGATGTGTCCATCAAGCATTACCATCTCTAGCCAGGTTTGTCGTCATCGCTTAGCAGTCCCGCTCACCTACCATCTCTTGGGCGTGGATTTGTTCTTGGGTGCGGTTTCTTGCAGTCTGCTATGCTGTGCCGCTTTATGCGCCAATGACGATATTGGACTACATCACCTGAAATCCAGCACGGTAGCCAGTCCGTTGTGGTGGGGCCGCCATGTACCCTGTTGGTTGTAGCCCCCTGACTACACAGGGATCGCTCTGCTGATGCCAGCGCCGTTAACTCCCCACGTATGCCAAGGAGTAGATGCCTATCTCCTTGGGGCATTGGGACTCCCGGCAATGGCCATCCTGCCAGGTGGTCGTTGCTGAGGCTGGGTGGCGCCCGTGGGGAGGGCCCTTGGTCGGAGTAGGTGGCATCAGGGCGGATGACCCGCAATGAAGCGTGGTACATCATCTCTTGCTGGTGGCCAGCCGCCAGCAGTCTCTAAGCGTTCCAGGGCTCAATACAACGCAACTACATATGACCCCAAATCGTTCCCCTCCCTGGCTACACCATGGGAGGAACGAAAGACTAAGGATGCCAGCGAACCATACTCGCCCCGCTACCTGGTGTGTACGAGAGCTGATGGTGAATCCTTTACATCCATGAAGCCTCAGTTCTTCGTCGAGCACTTAGAGGACAAGTTCGGGGAGGTGGAGGGCTTGTCCAAAATGCGCTCGGGCTCGGTTTTGATCAAATCGGCGTCCTCCGCCCAGTCCCGCCGGTTACTCGATTGTAACAAGCTGGGGGATGTTCCGGTTACAATCACGCCCCATAAGAGTCTTAATATGGTCCAGGGCATAATATTCCATCGGGACCTTCTATTGCAGTCCGATGACGAGCTTCGCGCCAATTTAGAGCAGCGAGGTGTTCACTTCGTCCGGCGCGTACATCGTGGTCCAAGGGATAAGCAGGTTGCCACCGGTGCCTTCATCTTGGCCTTCGAGGGTGATACTTTACCTGAGAAGGTCAAGGTGATGGTCTATCGTTGTGACGTCAAGCCATATATCCCTCCCCCGATGCGGTGCTTTAAGTGCTGGAAGTTCGGGCATATGTCTTCCCGCTGTACTTCCGGCCTCACATGTCGAGATTGTGGACGCCCATCACATCCCGATACTCCATGTGCTCCGCCTCCCATCTGCGTAAACTGCGGAGAGCACCACTCACCTTGCTTGCCGGACTGCAGGATCTACCAGAAAGAGCGCAAAATCATGGAGTATAAGACCCTGGACCGCCTGACATACACTGAGGCCAGGCAGAAGTTCGAACGTCTCCATCCTGTTCGAATGCCTGCCTCTTACGCCGCGGCTACTACTGTTATGGCCCCATTAGCTCTCCCTCAGACTGCCACTTCTCAGAGCCGGAATGCTACGCCTGCCCCCTTGATGGAGGGGGGCACTTCACTCCCTGCTGCTCCTGCACTACCTGCCTCAGGAGCAGCAACCCCCCAACCATCGGGGACATCAGTCCCCACTTCTAAGCTGGGGAAGCCTCAAACTTCCCCTGCTCGAATAGCACGGAAAGGGTCCCTTGGGTCCCTTCCTTCCCAGGTTTCCGCCTCTGGGAAGGGTGACGTCATCCAATGGAAGAAAAGCAGACCAGCGGCTGATCGCAGGGCTTCCCGCTCCTCCTCCGTCCCGGAGACTGACTCGTTGGAGCCCTCCCAGCCAATGAAACCCAAGGACCAGAGAGACAAGACGAAGAAGAAGGCCTCTAAGGCCAAGGACCACGCGGTGGCATCCACCCCACTGCTCCCTACAGGCTCTGCGTCCGGGGATAAGGTGGAGATCCGGGCGTCCGCTGAGGACCTGGATCTCGCCGGACCCTCAGACGCCATGGAAGCAGATTGTACTGGTCCTCCATCGGTGGCAGCAGGTGACCCAGTGGCGTGATCTGCCTCCTCGGCCCCTTCACGCCTTTTTCGGACATGGACAAAGCAATACTCCAGTGGAACTGCAGCGCTTTTTTCCACCACCTTGCTGAGCTTCGCCAACTCATCAGCAGTCACCCTTTCCTCTGCATTGCCCTACAGGAAACTTGGTTTCCGGCAATGCGGACCCCTGCCCTACGTGGGTATCGGGGTTATTACAAGAACCGGGCAGCTTATGAGAGGGTATCTGGTGGAGTCTGCGTCTACATCCTTAACTCTGTCTACAGCGAATGTGTACCTCTTCACACACCTTTAGAGGCTGTCGCTGTAAGGATGTGGACGCCTCAGCCTATTACTGTCTGCAGTTTGTATCTTCCGCCAGATGGTGATGTCTCGCGTCATGTGTTGGCTGCATTGATAGCACAACTGCCTCCTCCTTTTGTGTTACTGGGCGACTTTAACGCCCATAACCCCCTGTGGGGTAGCGCCGCGATTACTGGCCGGGGTAGAGATGTCGAGACTCTTCTCTCGCAGCTTGACCTCTGCCTCTTAAACACGGGAGAGCCGACACATTTCAGCGTCGTCCATGGCACATTTTCGGCCATCGACCTTTCTATCTGCAGCCCCAGACTTTCACCATCCATCCACTGGAGTGTCCATGACGACTTATGTGGTAGTGACCATTTCCCCATCTTTCTGTCACTACCACAGCGTCACTCTTCTGAACGCCCCTCCAGATGGGCTCTGAATAAGGCTGATTGGGGCTTGTTCTCCTCTCTCGCCACTATCGCACCTCCTTCCCCTGACACCATTGATGCGGTGGTTCAGTCGGTCACCACCGGCATCGTTTCTGCGGCGGCATCTGCGATTCCCTGTTCATCCGGGTCCCCTCGGAGGAGGACTGTGCCTTGGTGGGCGCCCGAGATCGCAGAGGCGATTAGAGATCGCCGGCGGGCTCTTCAACGCCATAAGCGGCACCCGTCCTTGGAGAACCTCACCGTTTTTAAACAGCTCCGTGCCCGTGCCCGACGCCTTATTCGCCAACGGAAGCAGGAGTGCTGGGAATGGTATGTTTCCACCATTGGCGTCCGTACCTCTGCATCGCAGGTTTGGGCTAAGATTAGGCGACTCCATGGCTATCGGCCGCCTGTCTCTGTCCCTGGGCTTTCGCTGAATGGAGTGGTGTGTACTGACTCCGACACGATTGCGGACCGGTTAGCAGCGCATTTTGCTCAGTGTTCCGCATCTACGAATTACCCACTGGCCTTCCGCTCCCGGAAAGAGCGGTTGGAAAGTTGGAGGCTTTCCTTTCACACGCGCCACGCAGAGTCGTACAATGCTCCTTTCAGCGACTGGGAATTCCAGTGTGCCCTATCTGCTTGCCCTGATACGGCTCCTGGGCCAGACCGCATCCACAGCCAGATGCTGAAACACATCTCTGTGAATTGCAAGCGACGCCTCCTAGATGTTTTCAACCGCATCTGGGTTGAGGGTGTGTTCCCGTCTCAATGGCGAGAAAGCATCGTCCTCCCCGTGTTGAAACCTGGCAAGAACCCGCTGGAGGTGGACAGCTACCGCCCCATAAGCCTCACCAACGTTCTTTGCAAGTTGCTAGAACGTATGGTGAGCCGGAGGTTGAGTTGACTCCTCGAGTCTCGAGGCCTTCTGGCTCCGTCTCAGGGTGGGTTCCGCAAAGGCCGCTCTGCCGTCGATAATCTGGTCTCCCTAGAGTCTGCCGTCCGTACAGCCTTTGCACGCCGCCAACATCTGGTTGCCGTCTTCTTCGACATGCGGAAGGCGTACGATACGACTTGGCGATATCACATCCTGGCCACACTTCATGGGTGGGGTCTTAGGGGCCCGCTCCCGATTTTTATTCAGAATTTTCTGTCGTCTCGTTCCTTCCGCGTGCAAGTTGCTGCGTCCCAT
Organism: Schistocerca gregaria; assembly: GCF_023897955.1. Classification (NCBI taxonomy): domain Eukaryota; kingdom Metazoa; phylum Arthropoda; class Insecta; order Orthoptera; family Acrididae; genus Schistocerca; species Schistocerca gregaria. The sequence continues at coordinate 207,686,461 of NC_064931.1, forward strand.
AGTTCCTCCCGGGTCCAGGAGAACGGGGTCCCACAGGGGTCTGTCCTCAGTGTCTCCCTGTTTTTAATTGCGATCAATGGGCTCGCTGAGGCGGTGGGATCGTCCGTCGCAGCTTCGTTGTATGCAGACGATATCTGCCTCTACTACAGCTCCGCTAGCATTGCAGTTGCTGAGCGCCAGCTGCAGGGCGCTATCCGCAAGGCGCAGTCGTGGGCTGTAGCGCACGGCTTCCAGTTTTCGGCCGCTAAGACCTGCGTTGTGCATTTCTGCCGGCGTCGCACGGTTCACCCTGAGCCACGCCTTTACCTTGATGGTGAACCTCTTGCTGTGGTAGAGACGCATCGGTTCTTGGGACTGGTATTTGATGCCCGGTTGACTTGGCTGCCTCATATTAGGCAGCTTAAACAAACATGCTGGCGGCATTTAAACGCTCTCCGTTGCCTTAGCCACACCGGATGGGGTGCCGATCGGTCCACCCTTCTCCGGCTGTATCAAGCGCTGATCCAGTCCCGCCTTGATTATGGGTGTGTGGCTTATGGTTCGGCGTCGCCATCAGCGTTGCAATTGCTGGATCCCATCCATCACTGCGGGATCCGACTCGCCACAGGAGCATTTCGGACAAGCCCTGTTGACAGCTTACTTGTGGAGGCTGGTGTTCCTCCATTGCGGATCCGGTGCGACCGACTTCTGGCCGCTTATGCTGCCCACGTTTGTAGCTTGCCAGGGCATCCCAACTACCGTCTCCTGTTCCCGCACTCGATCGTCCATCTTCCAGACAGGCGGCCCCGGTCAGGGTGTACGATCGCGGTTCGCATCCGGGCTCTACTGTGTGGGATTGAGTTTTTTCCTCTCCCGCCTGTTTTCCGGGCCAATCTCCGTCTGCCCCCTTGGTGTGTGCGCCGACCATGCATTCGGCTGGATTTGGCACAGGGTCCGAAAGACTCGGTCCCTCCTCCGGCCCTCCGCCGCCGCTTTGTTGCTCTCCTTGCCGAGTTTCCCGGATCTGCCGTGACCTATACCGACGGTTCGATGGTCTCTGGTCGCACTGGTTACGCTCTTACTCTAGAGGATCATTGTGAGCAACGGTCGCTGGCACCCGGGAACAGTGTATACACTGCCGAGTTGGTTGCCATCTATCGCGCCCTAGAGTATATCCGCTCCCGCTCAGGTGAGTCCTTTGTCATCTGTAGTGACTCCCTGAGTGGTTTACGAGCTCTTGACCAGTGCTTTCCTCGTTCCCGTCTGGTGATGGCCATCCACGAGTCGCTCCATGCTCTTGCCCGTTGCGGCCGCTCCGTGGTCTTTGTGTGGACCCCAGGTCATGTCGGCATCCCGGGCAATGAGCGGGTTGACACGCTGGCTAAACAGGCAGTGAGTTCACCGGCTCTGGAACTCGGCCTTATGGAGTGTGATCTTCCGTCGCTTTTGCGCCAGAAAGTGCTTGGTGCCTGGGGTGACGAGTGGCGCACCCTGCCCACGCCCAACAAACTTCGGGCGGTGAAGGAGACGACCCGTGTGTGGCGCTCCTCCATGTGGGCCTCTCGGAAGGACTCTGTCGTCCTCTGCCGGCTGCGCGTTGGCCACACGTGGCTGACGCACGGCCATTTGTTGCGCCGGGAGGACCCACCGCTATGTCGCTGCGGGGCAGCTCTGACGGTGGTCCACATTTTGGTGGACTGCCCGCTTTTAACAGGACTCAGGCAGACGTTTGCGCTGCCTGATACCCTCCCTGCCCTTTTATGTGATGACGATGCTATGGCGGACCTCGTGTTGAGTTTTATTCGGGCAGGGGGTTTTTATCGTATGATTTGAGTGTTTGTCCTTTTATTTCCTGTATTGACTTGGGCCTTTGGCCTGTGGTTTTAAACTGTGGGTTTTAATGTCATTTGGTGGTTGGCTTTTCCTTATTTTCATGGTCGGCCAACCACCTTCACACTCGGTGCGATTTTAGTTCCGTTTGTCTGGTCTTTGTCTGCCTTTCTTGTATTGTGTCGTCCCTTCTCTCAGTTCTCCGTTTTTAACGACTGACAGTTTTTATTTCGTGTGATTTTATCGTGGAACAAGGGACCGATGACCTTAGCAGTCTGGTCCCTTCAATCCCACACCCAACCAACCAACCAAGGCGTTGTAATGGTGTAAGGCATGTACAGTTGGAATGATATGGCATCTCTGATATGTCTAGTGTGACTCTGACAGGTGACACCTATGTAAGCATCCTGTCTGATCACCTGCCTCTATTCATGTCCATTGTGCATTCTGACGGACTTGGGCAAAGCGACACACCACATGTCCAGAATTGCTACAGAGTGGCTCCAGGAACACTCTTCTGAGTTTAAACACTTCCACTGGTCACCAGGCTCCCCAGACATGAACATTAGTGAGCATATCTGGGATTCCTTGCAACATGCTGTTACAAAGAGATTTTTTTTTTATTTGTGGTAAGGTATTATGGGATCAAACTGTTGAGGTTATTGGTCCCTAAGCTTACAAACTATTTAATCTAACTTAAACTAATTTATGCTAAGGATGACACATATGCACCCATGCCTGAGAGAGGACTTGAACCTCCGACGGGGGGAGCCGTATGGACCGTGACAAGACACCTCAGACCGCACAGCTACCCCGCATGGCTCACAAGAGATCTCCACACCCTTGTACTCTTATGAATTTATGGACAGCCATGCAGGACTCATGGTGTCAATTCCCTCCACCACAACTTCAGACATTAGTAGGGTCCATGCCACGTCGAGTTGTGGCACTTCTGCGTGCTGACAGGGGCCCTATATGATATTAGGAAGGTGTACCAGTTTCTTTGGCTCTTCAATGTATATCTGTGATTAAAACAAAGAGTTCAAATTTATAAAGAACCTGTCAGCATGCATGTACTTATCAGCAGAAGATGCACTCCCCTCTAGCTCCGATGTACATAATTATTCAGTTGGGAATGGTGTCACAAAGTAGTTTTATCCTCTCCTGAGGCAAGCTGGCTGACAACTGTTGTAATGTTCTTGATATCCCCAATATTGGCACTGGAACAGGGTTAATATTCCCAAGCTGTTCCCACATATTCTGTCAGAGAGAGATCTGGGGATCTTCCTGAGCATAGCAGTCTATCACAATCTTGCAGACAGTTAACAGAAAAAATCACAGCACCAAGGGGCAGTTGTGCAGGATAAACTGACTGGTGGTCACATCTGAAAGATAATGTCTATTGAGATATTGTGCCAGTCACATAAGGGTGTGCTAGTAGCACCACTATGTGGATGCAAATTAGACTCACTGTAAAGATAGGGGACTGATGACCTTAGCTGTTTGGTCCCCCTTAAACATCCCAACAACAACCACCACCACCACCACCTGTAAAGATAGTGAGCTTTTAGCAACTTTGGCATTAGATGTGGTGAGGTGATGTTGATCAAGAATGCCTTTAAGGTAACAAACACACCATCATCAACACCTCACTGAGTTTGACCAAGGTCGTGTAACAGGGCTAGAAGAAGCTGCATGTTCCTTCTGTGATACAGCAGAAAAACTTTTCTGAAATGTAGCCACTGCATATGTCTGCTGGCAGCAGTGGCCACACAAGAATGTATGCTAACAAGACCAGGCTCTGGATGGCCACTGGCACTACCGAGGGGGGAGATCATCATGTACAGCATATCTGGGGCATCACACTGCCTCTGCAGCAGAAATTTGACCAGAAGATGGCACCACAGTGACACAATGAATTGTTACATATCAGTTACTTTACGGACAGCTCTGAGCAAGATGCTCTGTAGTGTGCATTCCACTGACCCCAAACAACAGCCATCTGTGACTTCGGTGGTGTCAGGTGAGGGCTCATAGGAAAACAGAAGGAAGGTTGCCATGTTTTCTGATGAAATCTGGTTTTGCCTTGGTGTCAGCGTTGACTGTGTGTTGGTTAGGAGATCATTTGGGGATCTGTGGCCAACCTGTCCGCATTCTAGATATGCTGCATCTACACCTGGAGTAATGGTCTGGGGTGCGATTCCTTCTTGCAACCAACCTGCCTGCATGTTAGACACACTGGACCTATACCTGCAGTAGTCTCGAGTGTGATTTCATATGACAGCAGGAGCATTTACGCTGTTCTCCCACTCTCCCTGACTGCAAAATTGTAGATCAGAGGGTATTTTCCTACAGGACAACACTTGTCCACATACTGCTGTTGTGACCCAACATGCTCTACAGTGTGTCAACATGTTGCCTTGGCCTATCCAATCACTAGATCTGTCTCCAATCAAGCATATATGGGACATCATCAGACTACAACTCCAGTGTCATCCATAAACAGCATTAACTGCCCCTTTACTGACAGACCAAATGCAACAGGCACAAAATCCATCCCACAAACTAATATCCAGCACCTGTACAACAACACATATGTGCTTGGATGCTTGCATTCAACATTCTGTTTGCTACAGCTGTTATTAAATGTACCACCATTTCACGTTTGCAATGCCTTATTTCACACTTAAAGTAATCCCGTAGTCTTGCAATGTTAGTAGGTTAATGTTTTACCTAGACAAATGTATTCTAGAGATTTGATTATTCTACATTAATTAGCTTTTGGTGTTTTTTCTGTCATATATAATTGAGCATTTTCGTGTAAGCTACTACAGATGTTCATAATTTCTCATACTCACATGCACAATGCTTCAGAAATTAGAAGTTTGTTATAGGAGTGACATTATTAGAAGCAGCCAAGAGTGCAGATAAGCAACACTCTAATTTCATATGGAGAGCCTTTGTTCTGAAAATGAAGAGACAGCTTCTAGCAACAAATTTGCCCAGCACGCAGATGCAATGACCATTTTCTGGTAAATATGTGGCACCGTTATTGCACTTGCAGTGATGTGCACAGTCCTCACCAAAAGTGCTAACGGGACAGTATTCACCACAACTGGTCCTCCTAAACCCTAAAACACAGAAAATAAATAAAATAATAATTATAGTAATAATAATAATAATGATGATGATGCCAATCACTACTGGTTATTAAAGACAGCTTGCAGCCACATGAGCAAAGAAGTGTCTTCTGAATGTGTCATGTGACATGATTTTTAAAACTAAGCCAAATTAAATTGACTGTAGATAGTGTGTCTTCTTTCTAGGTGGATACATATGTTCAATGTCTTTAATTGAACTAACAGAACATTGTTTATACAGTTAAAGTTATTAGACTTAGGACAGCTCAAATGGCTCTAAGCACTATGGGACTTAACATCTGAGGTCATCAGTCCCCTAGACTTAGAAATACTTAAACCTAACTAACCTAAGGACATCACACACATCCATGCCTGAGGCTGGATTCGAACCTGTGGCCTTAGCAGCAGCATGGCTCCGGACTGAAGTGCATAGAACTGCTCGGCCACAGCAGGCGGCAAGAGGACAGCTCTCCAATATTTTTTTTTGTACTTATAGAATTTGCCTGTACATCAAGTTCCTGAAGCAGTAGAACATACTTCTCAAAAGCACTCAAAAATTACTTTTTAAAGATTTTCAACCACTGCCAAGTACAAAAATTGTAATCTCATTTACAAAGCCATATGCAGTTGTGTGCATAGCATCTCGTCTCGCAATCGTGAGATTGTGGGTTCGATTCTAACTCCTGATAATGTCATAGAGGTAAAATTAGAGATATTTGAGCTTGTAAATAGGCTTACCAAAAATCATTTTACCCATAGACCACTCACAAATGGAACAGGAAAGTGGGATGACACACACTGTAATGTGACATGCGGAGTGTGTATCTAGACACAATTTTTTTTAAATTTTATTTGTCTTATACACTGCTCTGAAAAACTTATCAACAAGCTAGAGTAAATAACATAACCTGCTCAGAGGAAACGAAAAAGTGTGGGAGCATGTTACCAGAGGTCTCCCAGGCGTGTACAGGAAGTTGGGCATAATATGGTACGAGGTCAGCGCAACTATAGCACCAAATGGGGCTGGCCCCACAAAACGAGGCAGTTACAGGAATGGGAAAAGACAGTATTTGTCAATCATAGAGCAGTTATGATACACTGTGGTGGTATCCTTCATTACAGCAAGGCCTGATATGGGTGGCTTGACATGGGGAACTGGAATGAAGATGAAGTGGAACAAGTGTAACCCACGAGTTTGATATTGCTCACAGCATTGTTTCACATGCATGGGGAGCATTCTGAAGCACAGGCACTTCTGCATGAAGAGAGGAAGTGGCTGACCGTGCTCAGCCACAGCAGCAGATGACCTGCACATTGTCCAACAGATATAGGGACTGGACCTATGAGAGGTGGGTGGCCTGCTGTTCTCGGATTAGAGCAGATTCAGTCTCAGTAGTGAATCTGAGTGTATATGGTGAGAGATGGGAACATGTAATGGACACAGAAACACTGTAAAATATGATCTTTTGGTGGTTGAGTTGTTGCATAATGTTGCATGGGTGTTCTGACCTCCGAACTGTCAAACACAGTACAATCAGCAGTCTGTGTTATTGTTAAATCTCATCTGCTTTTTTTCTTGGGTGCACTTGGCCCTGACTTCATCTTTATCAATGACAATATGTAACCACTTTGAATAGCGCAAGTGAAGGAGCTCTTGCAGTGAGAAGATATTTGGCAAATAGACTGCCTATTTCAGCATGTCCACATGGATCAATGACTGTGCAGCAGTTGTATACTGTGCTGGTGGAGGAATGGAAAACCATATTAAAAGAATTCCTCACCAACCTTGTGACCAGCATGGGAGCAAATTGCAGAGCCTGCACTGTCATCCCTGGTGATCAAGTACCCTGTTAAGAACCCTGTCCTGCCTTTTACAATGTGCAGGAGACCATCATCATTTGCAGTGTTGTCAGTTTTATTATTGTCTTTGAATAAAAGTGTCATTTCTGTTCATCTACTTGTGCATTTCATTCGGTTATCTTATGTACTAAACTGTAATAGTTCTTTCTATGTATGGCATAAGTTTCATGAAGGTTCATTACTTGTCATTGACAAATCATGCAAAAGTTACTTTCGTTCTTAAGTTTTGCACACCAGTGTCTATTTATTCTCAATCAGAGATGTTAATTAATAAATTATGGACCATAATTTTCTAATAAAAATAATGTCTTATTTTCAACTGCTAATCAAACTAAAAGGTGAGTATTCATTGTAAATTAAAATTTGGTTAAACAAAGTGAAATACCTTTGATTTCTAGGGATTACAAATAAATACAAACACAATATTAAAATAGTATTACCAATACATACAGTTTTTTTTCTTTTTAGCTGAATCTACATGCTCATCACATACACTTTAATGATGTGAGAGAAAAGAAGTGTTTCAAAATAAATGTTGTGGCTAACCCGTGACAGTTCAGTATATATCACTTGCTCGATTGTCACTTGTTTCATGTTTATTTACTCTTTTTTAATCCTGAAAATACTCATAGTGAATTCTGTTCACTGAAGTCTCTGTTTTATTGAAGGATAATCATGGGTAAATGAATAGTGACTAGAAATTCTCTGAAGGCTTTTAAGAAAAGGAGAAATGTTGGAGAGCAAAAGGTAGGTGTTATTACCATAAACAATAAAGATGATAACCAAACTGTATGCATAAGAGAGGAGAATCTACAAAATACTAAGAGAAGAGAAGAAAAAAGAATACATAGAAAGAAAGGCAAAAAGAGAAGCGGATGAAGCAGAGGAAGACTCACATATAGCAGCAAGACCAAGAAAACTGGCTCATATGCCAAATATAGACATGAAGGAATGGGAAGACCACTTCAGTAAGATACTGAACAAATGAGGAATCAAAACACCCCCAAAGAAAGAGAAACAACATCAAACTAAGGAAAAAGACAATATATGGGAACCTATAAATGAAGAAGACGTAAAAGAAGTAATAAAAGCACTGAAGAACAAGAAAGCAGCAGGACCTGATAATATATATTATGAACATATGAAAGATGCAAAAGAGGCCCTCCAACATGTATGGACCAAACTATTTAACAAATGCCTGCAACTTGGAAGAATTCCGACACAATGGAGACACTCGACAACAAAAGTTCTCTACAATGGTAGAGGAGACCCAATGGACCCAAACAAGTACAGAGGCATAGCCCTGGAAAATACTCAAGTCAAGATGTTTCCAAAGATAATTACACAAAATATCCAAGCCTCTGTGGACAGTCATCTCCCAGAAAGACAAATGGGTTTCAGATCTGCAAGATCAATACTTACATCAGTCAGGCTTCTTCTAAACAACGTCGACAAAGCGCTACAAAAGAAACAAATGTTCTACACACTGTTTGTAGACTTTACCAAAGCCTTTGACCTACTGGAAAGAGATCTCATAGTCCAAAAACTGGAAAACACAATGGGAGAAGATAGCGTATGGGCAAGAATAATCAAGACTATCCTCAAATACAACTTAATCACAATATCAGATAACCTCTCTTTTTCTAACTCCATTCTGCAATCAAACGGGGTCTTGCATGGTGATCCAATGAGCCCTTTGCTGTACATTCTTGCCACTGAAGTAGTAATCCTAATTGGAGGAAATGAAGAAGATTTATATGTATACGCATATGCTGACGACATAGCTGTAGGTTCAAAAGATATACAGAAGCTGCAAAGAATCATTGAGAAAATAGACAAATGGTGCAGTGAACACAAACTACACATAAACATAACAAGGAAAGAAATGGTAATTTTCAGAAAAGGAGGCAAAACACCCAAGATTGCGTAAATTAGCATCAGAGGACAAAAATAAAAATCTCAACAGACTTTAAATACCTGGGGGTGACATTGCAACCAACAGCCAAATGCTTCACAAAACATACAACAGAACGTGCAGCCCAAGCAATAATAGCAATACAGGACATCAAAAACATCCACTCAATCTAGAAACAGCCATGAAATTATTCAACACAAAAATCTTGCCAATCCTGGTCTATGGGATGGTGGTTATATGGGACCACCTGACTGAAAAAAAATCTAGAAACACTAGAAAAGGTAAAATCGACTTATCTAAAAAGAGCACTAGGTCTCTCAAAGACAAGATCTAGTCTAGTGTACCTGCTAACAAGAGAGACATTCCTAATTGAAGACATCAGACTTCGATATATGATGCCACACACCAGGGTTTCCAGAAAGCAATTGAAGATCATGGAGGACAAACAAGAAAAAATATGGCCAGAGTTCTATGGCACCAAAGCAATGATGAACCGCTCATGGACAGCACCATATTTCAAACAGCAACATGTCGTAACTAGACTTTCTATTCACGGCTTTCATCATCTAATCTGAAAAAACAAAACTTATCGTGTATGTGAACTGTGTAATGAAGCCTGTGAACGATATCACATAGAACTGTTCAGTAGAAGAGTGAAATCAATAAATGAATATGCAAAAATGTGAAATGTAAATGTAAAATATGTAGCAAAGTAACTGTATTTGGCTGCAATGTTATTAAATAAAATAAAGATGATAACCAAGTGTGTGAAACTAACCTTGTTGGTACACTTGCCCATTGCAATGAAAGTGAGAAAGGAAGTATTTTTCCAGAAGAGGCTTGGTTCAGCTAGTAAAAAGTATGAATGTTTTCTACGTGAATCAGATCTGAATGAAATATTTGATATGTCATTTCTCAATAGATCTTTTGCAAACTGTGTGAGATGCACTCAATGTAGTTGGTCTGTAACTTTCTATAAAAAATCATGTAGGACTTGCCAGTGAAATGGAACTGAAGTGTGGTAAATGCTAATAAATGACTATCTTTTGAAACAGTGTTGCAGTAACTCCAAATGAAGAAACTGGCAGCAAAATCTGTGAACACAACTTTAGATTTGTTAATGCCTTGCCTACACTTGGTAAGGATACTACTGCAGGTGCAGTTTTCCATAGCCTGATGAATCTTCAGAATCCCGCAACCAAGTTTACGAACTATGCTAGAATTATAGGGTCTAAAGCAGAAGATGTCTGTATAGAACCTATGAAGAAAGCTGTGAAAAAAGCAGTAATAGAAAACAGTGGTGATAGAGACTTGACTGCACGATTCGATGATACCTGACAAACAGGGATACACATGTCTTCATGGTGTAGTATCTGCCACCAGTATGTAAGTTTTTGATGAAGTTGTAATATCTAAATATTGTAGGTGTCCACAAAAAAAATAAAGGTAGACATGAAAATATGCACAACTAACTATACTGGCAGTAGTGGAGGAATGGTAGTGGTTGGTATTGCTAGTAAATTTCAGTGTTCTGTTGTGTATGGTGAAGTACAATATGTGGATTATGTTGATGATGGTGATTCCAAAAGTTTCAAACATATTAGAGAACTGAAATGCTACAGTGATGATGATGATGTAGTGCAGTGTATTGGACACAGACAGAAATGAATGGGCTGAAGTCTTCAGTGGCTGAAAGCTTAATAAAAAATAAACAAACTCAGTGATGGTAAATGGTTGGATGGGAAGGGAACGTTGACTGACAATGTAATTGACAAAATTCAGAATAATTATGGAATGGCTGTTAGGAAATACACACAAAGTGTCGATGAAATGAAGAAGGCTTTTTGGGCTCCTTCTTTTTATACTTTTTTAACCAACGAAAATCCCCACCATTACTTGTGTCCCAAAGCAGAAAACAGTTGGTGTAAGTAAAACAACAGATTGCTAACTGGTGAAATGTACACTCATACACATAGTCTGCCTGATGTGATAACAGAGGTGATGAAACCTATTTTCAGGAACTTAGCAGCAGAAATACAAGCCAGAGTAAACAGGAGGAGGAGAAAGAGGAAGCTGGAGAAGGAGTTTGCAGAAAATAAAGGTAATCCATCATATTGACCTGGAATGCACTAAAAAGGTAATCCAAACTTTGTTGCTGGATTCCCAAAAGTTTTATTTTTCATACAAATTACATTCTTTCTCAGGGTCTACCACACAAATTTGCTTCAGATTTTCAGGAAATGTTACACATTCTCTTCTGCTTAGGTTAACAGAGCATTTTTCCAAAAACCTTTATATTGCTGAATTTACAAACAAAAAATGCCACAAAAGTAGTGAATTTTCATTACAATAGAAAAAATTAATCTCTAACAACTGAATTCAGATTTTTGAAAATCCCTGTGTTAAATTGTAGCCAATGCTTCAATAAATAAAATGTAAAAATTTCAACTTCCTAGCTCAAATACTTTCTGAGAAAACACACAATTTATGAGCACTATTTTAACATTGGAAAGACAGGGCTTTCGAAATCCCTTAAATATTTTCTTCAATGTGCCTGTCTGTGACTCAACACCAACTTTCTAGGGTAAGTGGCAAGCAATCTATCCTTTCCATATTATTGTTATCCCAACCTGGACTTCCCACTGTTTGATTTTATAAAGGGATTTGCATTTTTTACTAATTCTCCTGAGTAAGACAATTTTCAATCTTCTGTCCACATTTTCTGTATTTTAAATATGAGGGTGTGCTGAAGAGTAATACCTCTAAAAATATATGTGAAAATTCTTAAACCTTTTGAAATGAAATTAACATTATTAACTTTGTACAGCTTAATTCTTCATACATTTTTGCATTCCTCTGCCACTAGAGGGCTCAGAATTAGCTTGTAACATGGTGCTGTGTAATGTAAATATGTCAATCTGTCAGGAACAGTGTAGTGTAGTATAGATTCAAATTCGAAGTAATTCACACATGGAGCACCCTCTCCTTCAGCATGACAATGCCAGACAACACAAACACTGCAACATCTACATTCAGTGTCATCGATCATCCCCCATACATATAAACTTGCAGCATGCTGCAGGTGAAAAATAGGTCTGAAACTTGTCTTGTAATTGAAATAAATTAATTGCATTAAGAATTACCTTTTTTTATTTCTTTATGGTGACTAGTATCCATTTTCAAACCACACGCACTGTAAGTGTGACAAATATAGGCCCATGTACAGAAACTGCCCCTAAAGTGGTATATGGCCACCTTAACAATGTCATGTTACACCACACAGGAAGGACATTAGAGTTCTCTAATGTTAGCCATATACCACTTTGCTTACTGCAGGTTCAGTTCCTATACATGGGCTATTGCCTATATCCATCACAATTACAGCATGAATGGTTTGAAAATGGACACAGCTGACTAAAATTAGCCACCATAAAGAAATAAAAAAATAGGTACTTCTAAGTGCAACTTATGATGAAGCTACAACCATTTATTTCATCCCCCATACAGTCCTGAGTTGGCTCCATCTAATTTTCATCCTTTTCCAAAACTTAAAGAATACCTTCGAAATGAATAGTGATTAAGTGGTGAAAACAGAGGTGAGGTTGTGGCTCTGCCAACAAAATCAAACATTCTACAGTGATGGTATCAACAACATGGTCTCTTCTTGCGAAAAATGTGTTTGTTAGCAAGGTGCCTTCATTGAGAAATGAATAATAAACCTAAAGAATAAAGATTCAGAATGATAATAACATTTGTTTTGCGTAAAAAAGTTAAGAATTTTTTCCTATAAAAAATTGGAGGCATTACTTTTCAGCATGCCCTCTCATGTGTACATATGAAGTCTTATTTGTTTTTCCCATAATGTGTCATTAGCCATGTTTATGGGAGTTTCAGTGCCTTTTTTTTAAATTTAAACTCACTAACCTAGTCTATGCAAAACAGACCTATGCTCATCTCCTCTGATAGTTGTACAATAAGCAGTTATGTAACTGTAACATCACCATCCTATCACAAAACTGCAACAGCTGCCAGCAGAATAAGCATTTATCACTCTCACTCCTATGCAGTTATCTGTGTCAACTTAATTACTGATTTTCAAACAATGCACGTTATAATATAGCATTTCTCTCCACAAAGCTTTGAATATACAAATAGACTACCAACAAACATAAAAAGTCTTAATTTTATCATTGCACAAGTTTCATATTGCCCACTTTTAAGAGAGAGAACATCAAGCTTGTGTTTTCAGTCAAGTTGTTATTTGGAATATGGCAGCAATGCGAAAATATTTTAAAATCATTTATCAAAATTATCTGTATCATTACACAAATGACTAGAAGAGAGCTTAAAAGCCAAAACTGCTATGTGAGAAACAGCCTACTAGAGTCTTAAAACACTTGCAATGTTCTGATACTTCATGTTAAGAAGATACAGTTGGTATATTTCCTGAAGAAAATTTAAAAATAGCTTTTCTGAAGCATTTGCAGTCCCTGCAGTGAGTATTAAGAGTACATTTCTATGCCTAAAAATATTCTACTGATATCTAGAGCATGCCTAGTTAATTCCTGTAAGAATTTTATTTCAGTCTTTGAAACATCAGGAGATGGTTGTCTGCAAAATGAAGCATAAAAGATAAGACACAAAATTAGAAGACTCAAGACTCCAAGCAGGAGACATAGCCAATATATGTTCCTTTCTGTTCAGCAAGTTTTCAACTATGCTCAATCCTCCAAAAGGTCAGTACCAGCTAAGAAGTACTCCATTTTCATAAACTCTAGTGTAATAGCAAATATGTGTACAAAACACGTAAGTGGCAATCAAAAAGTCTCCATTTGAGGGTATTATTGCAGCGTATATGAATCATAGTGTGAGCCCAATGTGAGTATATAAGCACCAATATGTAGGCAAGGGATTAGTATGGTGAGGTAATTACCATATGTGTCCAAATAGGACTGTGCTGTTATTCCTTTATTGGCTGTCAAAGGACAAACACAAGTTGATATCCATTGGAGAATGAATAATTTGTATAGGGCAGCACGTCCATTGAAAGTCACTGTTGTGGAATGGTGCACCAAGTTATGTTGGTCTTGATTTGACACAAGACACATGGAAGTTATGCCAACTCAAATGGGAGACATTTGAGCATCTCCCCTACAATCCTGATCTCTCCCTGTGCGACCATCATCATACCTTCAATCACTTGAAAATGACTTGAAGGGTCAATGAATTCAATCAAATGACAATGTGCAGAAGGCAGTTATGTATTTCATCATGTCCACGACACGTTTTACCAAACAGATATCTTCAGCCCAGTGTGTCAGTGGGAAGCCTCAATGCTCACAGTGATTCTACATTGTTGGCATACCGGTTCTGGACAGTACCACCTTTAAGTGGATATTTTTTGATGACACTTTATATAATCAGAGAGAACTGACATTACTTCACCAGCCTTCAAACAGGCTGAACAGGAAGAGTTTACTTAAATGATAACACTTGATGCACTTTATTTTCAATACGGTAAAGATGAAAGATTGTACATTGAGTGAAATACATAACAAATTATGCATTAAAAAGTAAATATTTTGTGAAATAAACATCTAACTTTGCCGAAAGGTCACAAAATTTTATTTTTGTAGACTTTTTCATTTACTGCATTACTTTTCATTACAGTGGTAGGATAAAGAACACATCCTATTAAACCACACAGTACAATCTTAAACTTTGTATCTTAATAGTTGCTGAAGTTTAACATCTTTCTTTGTATGAAATTTACCTACAATTTTTTAAAAGTTGACAACAACAGACTAACAAGCTACTATTCTAAGACTGAATCAATCATTCATTCACTCTTTAGGAAAGGATCTTTAAACAAAAACTACAATGAAAGAAAATATAAAAAAACTTATCATCCCCCAGTTCTCACAGTCATATACATTAACAGAAAATGAAAATCAAAATTCTGACAGTCGTGGTACGAAAACTTGATCAGTTAACAGTGAAAAATACATCCGTCAGTAAGTCATTCATAATGTAGAGAAACTGAAAGAATCAGTATGGGGGAAAAAGACTGGAATTATTGACATTCTTAATAATTAGATCAACAGCAATGGCAAATGATGAAGTGGCAATTGCAGAGAGAGACCAAAGCAGGGGGCTACAAGAAAAGTCAAACAAAGAGAAAAGCTGAAAGGAAATAAAATTAAATAGATAATTGTATTATTAAAGAAAGCAATTACTTTGATGGAGCTTACACTCCATCTCAAATAGACTCAAGAATGTAACATGAGAACTTTAATATTTGCCCCATTTTGTCTATGAATGACATTCCAATAAGACAATGTTATTTTTTAAACAAGGTGAGATGAGCTTGGTGATATGCAAGTCATGCAAACATTAACTAAAATTTTTATGTAACATACAATCTTTGATTTCTGACTGTGACATGCTGAGCTTCTGCCTGGACTTTGTTAACCAGCAATGAACAAATTACAATGATGTTCTGTTGTTATTTCTCTGACTGACTAGACATGTAATGAGTTCTTGTCTGAAGTTAATTAGATGCTTTGTTGAAAGTCAGCAGTCTTGTTAAACTTGGAATTCAGATAGTTTAATGATTTATTCAAATCAGAACAATGTAGATACAAAAGAGGAGATAGAGAGCTGCAGATAGGCACAACAGAAAGACTCTCACAATTACAGCTTTTGGCCACTAAGGCCTTCATCAACAATACACACACACACACACACACACACACACACACACACACACACACACACATGGGGAGTAGAAACTTTCATAATACTGTTACATTCCATCCTGGATGTTCCATGGTTTGATAGATACAAAAGAGATTTGTTGTCGTATAAGAAAACAATTCCTTAATGTGAAAAGGCAACTATGAATTTTATTTCAAATGATACAACATACATGAATCCCAATGTATTGCTCATCAGGATAGACCTTTGGACTATGGACTTTTAAAGTAATCCAAGAGCCTGCACAACATCAGAACTTTTCTGCGAGAATGTAATTCACCACAAAAGTTTTTTCCTCTTTTTTTAAAAGGTTTTCCTAGGATGGATAAATCTTACCACTATCTAGTCTAGAATATTGTAATTCCATGGACAATTTCCAAATGGTCTCTTACAAGCAGTCTCATCTATTTCTGAGTTGTTGCCTATGATGAACTTAGAATTGAGGTGCTCGGCAGCAGAAGACTCACTGAGCTGCAGAAAACTTGAGAGTAACTTCCAATACCAGAAAAGAGCACCACTTAATAAACACAGAACTGCATATAACACATTATATACTTGGCAGTTTTGATTTCTTGGTTAATAGTTAGGACATTATCTTTGATGTAGCAAGACTAACTGAATCCTATTAAGTTCCAGATTTTTTTTAGGAAGTCCTGTTGACAACTATAATGGAGGGTTATCTATAGAGAACCCAGACTAATCTGAAGTTCCTGAGGAAAAGCAGCTGCCTTTTCAGCAGCTGCACGGGCAAGAGTCTGCATAATTCACTGATAAGGCCTTGTAACATCACCCAACAGGGGCCTGCTATGTTGGTAATGCTAATGGCTTAGAGCAATTGGAAATTACAACACTGTATTTCCCAGGATTGGAAATCTTTGCCCCCACTCCCTTTTTTTGTGACAAATTACAGCTCTTAATATGAAGTCAACTTAACCATTCCCAGTGGTGGACCTTTCTTGGACCAAATCAGCCTTGTCTGCTAGAAGCTCCGTGGTACAGTGCTCCTGTACATTACCGAAGATGGCATTTGAGCTTCACACATCCATGGCGTATGAGCAATGAAGTGCAATTCATTTTCTTTGGAGCAACTGATGACACTGAAATCAGCAGGGAAATGCAGCTCATTTATGGGGAAAGGTGTCTTGCTTTGAGAAGTGTGAGGAGGAGGAGGAGGAGGAGGAGGAGGTGGTGAGGTGGTGGTGGTGGTGTGAGTTCACGAAAGTCGATGAAGACTTGCATGACAGTGAGTATTTGACGTGGTTGTGTTTGTGACTGACTGATGACATTTTCCCTGTGGATGCAATGGTGACACTGGATCAGTTTATAAACCTCAAAGATGTTTCTGGGGGCTTGCCATTTCATATGGGAGTGTTTACGACATTGTTCATGGGCCACTGGAAAGTTTAGTGTCAGTGGGTGCCTAAGCAGTTGGATGACATGATGAAAAGTAATTGAATGATTGCTTCACTGAATCATCTGCAGTGGTATATTGAGAAGGGTGACAGTTTCCTGGGCCACATTGTTACTGGTGATGAAACGTGGACATTGCATTTCTCAGGCAGCAGAGCACGGCATGTAAAAGTCCAGGATTGCCTGTGACAAAAAAATTCTGCTGAGTGCCATCTGTTGGTAAAGTGGTGTTAATGGTCTTCTGGAAGCATTGTGGGTAACGCCTGCTGGATTTCATGCCACTATGTGCAAACATCAGTGATGATAGAGTTTATTCCACACTGTCATATTTCCAGACTGCCATCAGGAAAAAGTGCTGAGGGATTCTCAATGCGTATAATGTCATTATTCTTCACAGCAATGTGGGGCCACTTGTGGAAATTAGAACTGACAACAAGCTCCAGTCATTTCACAGGGATAGTCTGGATCACGTGCCATACAATCTGGAATTCTACCATAGCAGTTTCCATGTTCTCAGTCTACTGAAGAATTTCCTGGCAGGAAAGCCGAGACAGCAGTCCAACAGTGGTTCCACAGTCAGCCACACAAATTCTACCACAGGGGCATCTCAAATTTAGTGTTGCACTGGCACAAATGTCTGAAACAGTGCGGTGCCTATGTGGCAAATTAGCTTAAGGTATGTAGAACAGTACATGTATTTGTAATTATCTGTATGTAATTTCTTTTGACTTACCAAAAATAGAGTCAAAGACTTTCTAATTCACCTTCATATTAGGAAGTCCTCTTGATTAAAATGTTCTGAAGTGAAGATAACTCCTCATTTTGATCTACAGGTGGAGCCTACTCAGAAGGATGTTGTCATCAAGAAAATCTAAATTGATGTTCTACAGGTCACAGTGCAGAATGTTAAGATCCCTTAAATGGGTATACAATACAGTGTACAGACAAGATGATAATAGAAGTTTTCAAAATGTCATGCACAGGAGAAAGCTAAAAATTAATGGGTAGGTTGAGCAGTTAATGAAGAGGCACTGAACGAAATCAATGAGAAAAGAAATTTATAGCATAATTTGACTAAAATATGAAATCATATTGATAGAACGCAACCAAGAAATCTATTTGGTGCAGCAAACCCCCACTGAAAGCTGCTTCAAGAGTACTAGCGAAGAGTATCATCAAACATTTTCCCACCCCAAAGTGGATTTGCAGGGATACTCCGAAACCCATTGATGCATTTCTCACATTTAAAGGCCTTGACATTATTGATACAATTGTAGACTGTACCAACGCTTTTACTGCGAACAGAAGGGATGAAGTAAAACACTCCAGACATCGGGACTATAAGGACACTACACGGAATGAGATTATGGGTATTTTGGGTCTTTTATTCCTAGTTGGTGTGAAGCATGGGAATCGTGCAAACTACAGAGAGCAATGGAAAGATGGTCGAACAGCTATGATTATCACAAGGGCGGCTGCAGTTACAAGCACTTCCTGTTCTTGCTTCGATCAATGAGGTTTGGTTATGTGTGTATAAGAGTGGAGAGAGAAAAGACTGACAGACTGGCAGCCATCCGCAATATTTATGACAGGTTTTTGTCCAATTGTAGGTATAATTACAGTCATGATGAATTCACACCAATTGACAAGATGCTGTTCGCATTTAGAGGTACATGTGGTTTTGTCCAATATATGCCCAGCAAACCGGGCAAATATGGACTGAAATATTATGCAATATGTGACAGTAAAACATGTTATACACCAAATTTCGAGGTGTACTGTAGAAAGCAGAGGTCAGGCCCTAGGGATGTATCAAAAAACCCAATGATGTAGTTGAAAAACTTTCTCAAGATATTCATCCTTCCAAAAGGAACACTACAATGGATAGCTAGTACACTAGTCTACCATTAGCTGATACCCTTCTTGAGAAAGACTGCCTGTCATTGGTACCCTCAAAGCCAGCAAAAGAGAAAACTCTCCTCAATTTATCTCAAAATCATGGGAAATCGGTTCCTGTCTTTGAAGGATTCAGTATGATAAAACATTTGTTTCCATCCAGACCAAGCGAAGGATATATGTACTCCTTCTATCGACTATGCATGACCGCAAAGTTACCGATGAAATGACGGGTAAACCACAGATCAACACCGATTATATTTCTACCAAGGGAGGTGTCAATACAGTCGATATAATGTGTGTTGCTTACTCAAATGCACGGCAAACAAGGAGATGGCTTCTAAGGATTTTTTTTCAATTTTTGGGACCTTGCTGGCATATATTCACAAGTGGTGTTTCTCCAAAATAATCCTGAATCCATGATACTCTGTCGCGACTTTCTCAGTGAATTAGTGCTCAAACTTCTAGAGGCTCATTTGGAAATAAGAGCTCACATGTGCACACTTCAAAAAGATATCAGACTGTTTCTTGTAAGATACCGCGAGCCACCCCAACAAATTGCAGCCCCAGATGCTGCAAAATGAAGTGGGCCAAGTCATCTATGTGGAAGAAAAAAGTGAAATCGTAAAACTATCACATGTAATGATTATAAACAATTTGTTTGTAAGAAACACTCACAACATATTTTAAAGTGTAAAGATTGTGAAACGTTTGAAAATCCTGCATTCAAATGTTTTCTATTTATCTCGATTTTCAAGAGAGAATGTTAGGAACCTACAAATTATGTTCACACCGATAGTGGTCTGTTCACTTACTGTACTTTTGCTCAATGTTGTTTATTCTTACAATGTTCTCAGTGTAAGCAGCTACCTACTATTTTGCCTGTCAAATTCTGATTATATTTTATTACAGGTCTGATTTTTAATCTTGTGAAATTGGCTGTATTCAAAAGGCGTACATTCTTTATTTCAAAAGGATGTGTTACCACCGATAACGAAATATACTTTTGCTTTAATTACTTGAGTTCGGTATTTTATAGTTTACTGAGAAACAATTACTAGTTTACATTGGAAAAATACATTATACTGAGAGGCTGTAATATGCTCAAGAACCAAATATATAATTCAGTTCGATATCGTGATTTGTTTCTAATGATTGTACCCTTACGTCGAAAACGAGGATGCTAAATGAGCGAAAAAGCCGATTTTATGGAAGCAACAGTCAGTGCTGCACGCATTCGCTTGTGCAAGTTTCACAGGTGCGCCCACCACAACGTTAATTATGAACAAAACAATAATATTCCACAAAAACAATGCCTTCTTTTTTTCAGACAAGTTAATCACACTACTACTACTACTACTGTTGTTGTTATTGTTATTGCCAGTGGATGCAGTTGTATAAATATGTTGCTAAGCATAAATGTTATACAGCATATGCTATTAATTTCACATTATCATCTCATCTGAATCTAAAAACTTGTGAACACCCAGAATATATACTCACGAGCCATCACCGAGGAGAAGGAAAGTGGTCTATTGGACATGGGGAAATATATGGAGTCAAAATATTGTCATTTTTACGAAAACCTGCAGTGTGACCATTGCATTTAATATACCAGATTTGTTTCTGGACTTGATAAACTCATGTTCTATTATGTTTTTAAGACCAAAGTAATCAATTTACAATAAATATTAATTTGTATCTTGTTACAATTTTCTTACTTAGAACTTTGGATTCTAGGCAACCTTGTCATTACAGCAGAATAAGTTACTGAGTTATTTGGAATAATGCAGTATATCCGTTCCTACACAGCGTCTTTCTATTATAATACTTACTTGTTTTCAAAAAAGTATGCTCAGCGGTATTTTAGAAAGCACAACAAAGTATTTTCAACAGTCTGTATATACTAACAATACATATATGTTATTACATTATTAATTTGCATTAATTCTTTGGAATTAACAGTTTTGGTTGATTTCCTAAAATCTCTAAAATGTGCCGTACAGCATTATTCGTGCGCACACTTCAGTTACTGAAGATGTTGGAAGAGTAAGGTTTTGATACTTGTGATCCAGGATTATCTGAGTTTCCTAACAAAGGAGATGCATTTTTGGTCACAACTGATAGTGGTAGCTGTGATTATGACGATTGTGGTGCTAATGGCAATTGCAGTGCACTGCAATAAATGTACAGCAAGTAGAACCTTACGAAGCCACAACTGCGACCAAGGCTAAACTGACAATACCTCACCAACTGAAGACTTACACTATGTGATCAGAAACATGAGTTTTTCATATTAGGTGCACTGTGCTGCCACCTACTGTCAGGTGCTTCATTTCAGTGACATCAGTAGCCAGTACACAGTACACACCATGAAAGAGCAGAATAGGGCGCTGCGCGGAACTCACGGAATTCGAACGTGGTCAGGTGATAGGGTGTCACTTGTTTCATACATCTGTATGTGAGATTTCCACATTCCTAAACATCCATAGGTCCACTGTTTCCGATGTGATAGTGAAGTGAAAACGTGAAGGGACACGTACAGCACAAAAGCGTACAGACCAACCTAGTCTGTTGACTGACAGAGACCGCTGACAGTTGAAAAATGTCATAATGTGTGATAGGCTGACATCTATCCAGACCATCGCGTAGGAATTCCAAACTACATCAGTATCCTCTACAAGTACTATGACAGTTTGGATTTCATGGTCAAGCCACACATCACAGTAAATGCTAAACGTTGCCACACTTGGCGTAAGGAGCGTAAACAGTGGACAATTGAACTGAGGAAAAACGTTGTATGGAGTAACGAATCACGGTACACAATGTGGTGATCCGATGGCAGAGTGTGGGTATGGCGAATGCCTTGTGAACGTCATCTGCCAGCGTGTGGAGTGCCAACAGTAAAATTCAGAGGCGATGATGTTATGATGTGGTCGTTGTTTTTCATGCAGGGGGTTTGCACCCCTTGTTGTTTTGCTTGGCACTATCACAGCACAGTCCTACATTGATGTTTAAGCACCTTCTTGCTTCCCACTGTTGAAGAGCAATTCGGGGATGGTGATTGAATCTTTCAACATAATTTAGCTCCTGTTCATAATGCACAGCCTGTGGCAGAGTGGTTACATGACAGTAACATCCACATAATGGACTGGCCTGCACAGAGTCCTGACCTGAATCCTATAGAGCACAATTGGGATGTTTTGGAACGCCAACTTTGTGCCAGGCCTCACCGACTGACATCAATACCTCTCCTCAGTGCAGCACTCTGCAAAGAATGAGTTGCCATTCCCCAAGGAACCTTCCAGCACTTGACTGAATGTATGCCTGCAAGAGTGTAAGCTGTTTTCAAGGCTAAGGGTGGGCCAACATCATATTGAATTCCAGCGTTACCGATGGAGGGCATCACGAACTTGTAAGTCATTTTCAGGCAGGTGTCCGGATACTTTTGACCACGTAGTGTAAATTTCAGGGCACATTCATCAACAAGCCACATGTGTCTGTGATTGTATTATAACAATGCCATCTGAAGTTATAACTGTACTAAACAGAGTCGAGTGTGTGGCCACTGGTGTGCACATGACATCATGCGTCAGGCTCTGTTGTGTCTGCCGATGGCTTGGTGGCAGTCAAACATGTTAAGGGCCCATTCTGTACATGGTAACTCTACATCAACTAGAGATGATGAAAGATGTACACCTTCCTTTATCTAAATAATTAATAACACCTTAAGCACTCAAAACAAAGTGTCTGCTGACAGAGCTAGATTGTTGTTACAGAAGACAGTATCAATTTTATTTAATAAATAAATATAATTTAAAAATTGTGCTGGAGTGTTGATCTTGATAATTAAAAAACAAAATGAGTAAAAATGGTTTGAAAAACCAACAGACATGATGACAATATATTATTCAAAATCATTACAGCAATCTGTAGATACGTAATTCAATGTAGAAGTAAATAGTTGATGTAAAGTCACTTTTGACTGATTAACTAAAATAGCATAGAACAAGATCCAAATTAAATGACCCAGCAAAAAGCCAAGGACAGCAAGTAAAAGGTACTGAAATTCTAGCTCAGACTGATATACAACAAACCAGTAAGTTTTTATTCATTGAAAAGTTTGTGCATCACGGATGAGAAACAATACATAAGATTTAGCTGTAAATCACAATGAACCTGACATAAGAGTATTGTAATGCAAACCATGGGTTGTGTGATATATTCAGATGTATAATTTGCATACTAATATATCTATCAAATGCAATTTTGTGAGTTTTCCAACAGCAGATTGAAGGCTTTGTATGGGTCATAGATACATTGAAGGTCTAACAACTGTTAGCAGTCATCGTATGCTACGTGTGGAAGAGCGAATACATGCAGATGCACGACAGGTCAACGGACTAGCAAAATTTCTTATTGGGCTTGCAGATTTAGGAAAGTATTCCACAGCAGACCTTACAGACTCTTAACTCTGAACTGCAGTGTAATACTCAAGACAAATTCCTACAAGAGTTTGTGGTAATGACCAGAATTTTAAATTATTTTTGCAAAGTATCACAAAGTAGTCAAACAATAGAAAAAGAATAGCAAGTCAATCTGTCATTGTACTGACAACACATAACAACATGTGAAATAAACAATATATTCAGTAAACTGCAATCACACACTAAAGAAGATGCCTAATCTAATCTAATCTAATCTAATCCTATTTTCTGTCACCTTTATCCTGCTTAGAATACAATCAATTTCCAGGATAAAACAGAACAGTAATCGGATGATGCAAAAGTCATGTGTGTGCCTCCTAGACATCAACGTAGTCAACAAACATTAGAGCTGGTCACACACTTTAATTAAGCCACTTCACTAATGTATTATTATTTTGTTATATGGTCACAATGGTCCTCAAAAGTATTCAAGAAAACAACAACGTCATTCACATAGAAAAGACACAGTCTATGTAAGTCATGCACCTGATTCGACACACTTTTCAAAAACCAATAATTTAAATGTCAAAGCAGGTTAACTATTATGGAACTCAGAGGAGGATACAAAAGTAGTCTTTTCTGGTAAGCCTCACCAACCTTCATCTCCCAGTAACTATATGGCAAATCCATAGTGGAGAAATACTTCACTTCTTTCATTTAGTCCAAAGTGTCCTTAATTTGTGGCAATAGGTGCACATCCTTTTGTGAGATACAGGTCAGCTGCTCATAATTGGCACAAATATGCCATGTATTATCCTTCTGCAACATTAGGACCACAGAAGAGGACGAAGAACTTTCTGACAGCTGAATTATGTCTTTCAGCAGCTTCCCCACTTCCTTCTGAATTATCAGTCATTCAGGTGGAGAGATCCAATATGAGCCCTTATCAATGAGATTTGGGGGGGGGGGGGGGGGGGGGTGATTGATCCTTGTGTTTCACATTAGGTCACCTAGTTGGTCTTTTCTTGTTCCCGAAATTCAATGTACCTGAAAACTGAAACAGAATAACATTATCTCTTCATTATTGTTCTTAAGTCAAGCCAGGACCTACTGGTGTCTGTACAGTATATTCCTTCAGTTGATAGTTCATAATAGCAGTGTAGCATGATGCTCAGTGGCATTGAGCTGACCTTCCGGGACAGGTTCAGCTGGCCGTACACACAAACCCTTAGGGATGAGTTGGAACTCTTCATTGCAATTGGTGACCCAGATCTATCCATGTATGCTTGTGACAGTTACAATCATTCCTGGCAAAGTAAATTTTTAAACTTGACTACAGCTTCACAGTTTTAACTGAGTGTTCAGACTGTTGATGTGAACTTGTCCCGACAACAGTACTATGATTGTGCCTTCAAGGGCAAAAAATCCAATTATCCAAATAATAAGAAGAGAATGAGACATGGCAAGGGAACCATTGCATCAGATTAAACTGATGCCACTAACGACTACACGATGTGAATAAATAAACACTCTTATCAGTCATACAATAAATAATTTCTGGAAATGTGATGTGCTGAAATAAGAAATACTGCTACATTGAATCAGAGGAGCATCTGATGTGTTGAAGATTTGTTTGCCTGACCATTTTTAATCCAATCCACAGATCCAGAGTATTTTCTTACTATGGAGGACAACAGAAATGATATGCAAACACAGTTCATATCTTTCCAGTTTTTATATAAGGTGCATTGATACATCAGGAAAGATACATTTTCTGTTGTCCAGTGAATAAACTGTGGACATTCAGAACACTGCACAACTTATTCTATTTAGATCCCTTTTTAAAGCTCAATCCCACATTCAGAAATGGTTTTCTTACAGTTTCCTTGGTAGCCTTGAAGCCTGGTTCTGCAAGATAAAAGTGGTCTCATTTTCATGAAGCTAGTATTTTGTTGTTTTGTTCATAAAAACGGAATTGCTGGCCGAGAACAAATTTATCCATATCATCAATGTGATATTTATTGTGTGCATTTTGCTGCTGCTTCAATTCCTCTCATATTGACATAATGTCCCTCCAGCTACAACTAGCATTCTATCAACTTACCAAGCTTTTAATATTTTGCTTGCACACACTCACTATTTCCAACTATCACTACATTTTCTATCTCATTGTCAATAAATTTAATGATGTTAATAGCAAACTGTGAAGGCTGTCTGCAAAGACATTTTCCATGACCGCATCCTATGGTTGCACTGCAAGGTAACAACATTCTCTTTAAGTAGAATGTGCCTGTACCTCAACAGGTGACCAGGTTAGTTCCCTCTATGATCAAGTCAGTTTTTCGAGTAATACTTGGTCTCATACCGACCCAGTACAGTGGAAAACCTCTTCTAAGCATCAAACACCTTCTTCAAAATAATTAATGTTTTATTATAAATAACTGAAATGGCATAAAATAGTTTCCTCTTTCACTGCTGGATTTCACTCTTGCCTCTGATCAGCTTCAATTTTTCCCCATCAATAAGCAACATAAATCTCTTACTGTTCAGTCTATATGAACATTCACAATCCTCTTTCTTCCATAATCAGACACTACTCTTTGCCCTCCCCCTTCCCCATCCCTCCTTCCTGGCCACTAATTCCACTTTCATTTGTTGTATATAACTGCGCTGCCACCACTCTGGAAACAGTTCTTGAAAATCACCCCACCATATATATACTCCCAGCCACATTCACACCCTCTAGCACCACAAGGATTTGCTGAGCACTTCAATGAAATAAACTTGAAGATATCCTCAACAAACAATTGTTTTCAATTATTGTTTTTTCTCTTGTATATCCACACAAAATAGCACGAGTTCATTGGTGTATGGCAGTGATAGTCAAGAACTCATCTCATGCACTTGTGTACATATGCCAATCCCACCCGCCCAAAAGCACACTTCCCCCACTACCACCTCGCACTGTCTGGGTGGCAAGAGGAGGAAGGATGCAAAACTGCAAAGTGCTATATGCCACTATGTTTCATATTTCTCAAAAACATAGATCACAAACAAAGCAAATTTTTAGCATTATTTAATTCTTTTAAGCACACTAAAGACTATAAAATTTATATCTGGCACAAGCTGTCAGCATAGAGTCACAAGCAGAAAGTTTCACAGATTTTTGTCACTCAGGTTACTGCATGATTGTGACTTATTTAGTTTCATAATAATAATAATAATAATAAAGCCTTTCGCACACATGCTGATCGAAACACTGATAACATGTTTGCAACCTCATTATGCAGATGTGAAAACAATGTAGAACTCCTGGACAATTTTAATGTAAAAGAATTTGTCTTTTCAATAGGATTACACTGCAGATCGACCAGTTACATCTGCAGATGCACAGGGGCACATTTCTTCTGAAAAGAGAAGCAGTCTCAAAAACAGACAAGATTGGCACTGCCCTCAAATTTTTACAAGTCTATTCCTGTAATTCTTTCACCACCATAGTAGGTTGTCCAAAATTCACATTATCTTTAATGCCAGTGAGCATTGGGAGATGTATGGTGCTCTTTGTCAAAAGTTGTCCCTTCCACAATGTGATTTTCTTTTTAAATGCACCTACATTCACCATGAAATCAGAAACAAGCTGTTTCTCAAGTTGCTATGACTTACTGAGGGGAGTATGCAGTCAACTGTAATAAAATGGAAGCTCTGCAACCCATTCCAGATCTTCTAGTTTTTGTTTTTGCTTTCCTTTTTTCTTCAGAAATTCAACAATAGCAAGTCTTCAATCGAAAACTCATTCCAGGCATGTCCTTTGACTTAACTGAAGTACTTTTGCAGTAATATAAACCATACCCATGCTCACTGTTCAGTTTCATCAAAAACTGCTGCAATTAATGATTTAATAATACATGCAGCTTCAGAAAATTTACTACTCACACCACCAATTCCATCAAGTGTACCATGCCTACATATGTAACACCTTGCACTTCTTGATGCACTGAACAATGAATCTCATACAAATAGTCTCTCAACTGTTGTCATTCTTAGCTCTTTCCTTGTCAACTAAATCTTTGAAACCTTTCTGCATGGTGATGCAATACCATTTTCTGGCAAATATGTGGTTCACCACTTCCTTTTGTCATCACAGTTTTCGAACAGATACAGTGGGTAATGCAGACTGGTCCAAAGGCCACCTATCACAATTCAGACATTCTCAATGAAGGATGTCTGCTGATTGAAGAAGACCTTTGAGAAAAATGAAAGAGGAGCACAGAAAACACATATATTAGTATTGTCTCAATATTGTAACCGAACACAACTTCATAAAATTTATTTCTCAGATTTCATTTTAAGTTTAACCATTAGCTTCTTTAAAATTATCTACCAGCAAACACTTCCAATGGGCCTAGCTGACACTCTTGGCACAACATTAACAATTTGTGCTATGGTCACTGTGCAGGCCTGGTGTGGAACTGTATCTGCTCTGCCTGCAACCAAGATGATGAGCATATACAATTTCCTTGAATCTATGGCAACAGCACTGATAAAAAGCAAACAAGAAATGTTCAATGTGTTTGGCAATTCTTTGGAAACACCTACCTACCTCCTGCAGGCCCTAATTACAATCTTGCTGAAACTTAGTTGATTTCACAAACTGTGCCGGTTGACACTGTTCTGCCATGTCAAGAACTTTTATTAATTCATTACAGTGTTCAGGACAACATATAACCCTTTCAGCAAGTCAAATACAGTTGATATGGACATAATTGCCAGTACCTGATTCCTGCTAACTGCACGGTCTATTACTCGACTCAGTGCCTTTAATGCCACCTGCAGATATGATGATTCTATTCACATGTATTCAACCCCTCATTCTCCACTTGTGTACATTATGCTTTTAGTTTTGCCTAGTTTAACAAGTGTGTCACAATTTTCCCAAAAAAGATTCAAAATTATGAAGTATTTGCATTCAATTTTTCTGAGGCTGTCTTAACAGCTGAAAGGTAACGACAATTTAGGATTTATTTTGGAATACAAAAAAGTAATGAGAATTAGGGCAAAACTAAATTACCTACTCTTATGACAGTATTAATTACGCTACAATTCCAGATAGCAATTGGAAAAATGTAATGCTGAGAAATTTTCACATACTGTGAAGTATAGAGCTAATACAAGTTAGGTAATATAGAGCACCCTCAAATTTATTTCATGTGCACTTATATATATATATATATATATATATATATATATATATATATATATATATATATATATATATATAACCTTCTAGTCAATTACAGAAATAAAAAAAATATTGCAATTAACATTCATTTTTTTAAAAACATAACATACAATAACAGTCTGAATATAACAGACAATTTATTTACACAATTTTTTAATACAGGGTATTTGTAAAACTGGCACCGAACTTGCTGTGATGTTTGGAAAGAGGAAGGGGAGGACCTCTTAAATTCTGCATTGATAATATGCCTTTTGAAGTGTGCCATTTGAGGAAATATCCAAGGATTAAGAGACAAATCTTATTCCACCATATGATACTGAACTATTAAAATGCAGAAGAGCTCATACAATCTGGTGGTGAGTTTTTGACTACAACATGTTCAAAGCGTTTTTTGAAAGTGTTACAGGTATTTTTGAGATACACTGCTACATTCAGCAGTCTATAAAGAAATTACACATATTTGACACTCATTCTCTTCTCCTCTATTAAGAAAATGATAGGCTCCTGCTTCCCAGTAATAAATTTCAGTAGCTTTCAATTAAGAACATTTCATAATAAATGCAGACTCTCATTCAAGGATGAACCCACTTTCATGCACTCAACTGCACCAATAAAAAGCTTAATAGAACAGAAATCTCTTTTTCATAAAGAAGCCCTTGCCAAGGGATACTGACAAGAAGTACACTGACTCTCATTTGGTCCAATGTTACAGTAAAATACATTGCTTATTAAAAGCATGCAGCGACAAATGATATTCACTAGTGTGTTTGCCAATATTTACAAAATTAAACAAACGAGAAGCGAAATTTGAAGGTTGTGAGTTTATAGGTTAACAATATTTAATTAGCGGAAAATAGAGAACATTAGAACTATATGTATACAGTTAGCCAACATGATTTGAAATAATGACTTACTAAAATTACCAAACTATCAGTTTAATAAGTCACAGCTGCAAAATACTGACGCGAATTCTTTACAGATGAATAGAAAAACTGGTAGATGCAGACCTCGGGGAGGATCAGTTTGGATTCCGTAGAAATGTTGGAACACGTGAGGCAATACTAACCTTATGACTTATCTTAGAAGAAAGATTAAGAAAAGGCAAACCTACATTTCTAGCATTTGTAGACTTAGAGAAAGCTTTTGACAATGTTGACTGGAATACTCTCTTTCAAATTCTAAAGGTGGCAGGGGTAAAATACAGGGAGCGAAAGGCTATTTACAATTTGTACAGAAACCAGATGGCAGTCATAAGAGTCGAGGGGCATGAAAGGGAAGCAGTGGTTGGGAAAGGAGTGAGATAGAGTTGTAGCCTCTCCCCTATGTTATTCAATCTGTATATTGAGCAAGCAGTAAAGGAAACAAAAGAAAAATTTGGAGTAGGTATTAAAATTCATGGAGAAGAAGTAAAAACTTTGAGGTTCGCCGATGATATTGTAATTCTGTCAGAGACGGCAAAGGACTTGGAAGAGCAGTTGAACGGAATGGACAGTGTCTTGGAAGGAGGATATAAGATGAACATCAACAAAAGCAAAACGAGGATAATGGAATGTAGTCAAATTAAATAGGGTGATGCTGAGGGAATTAGATTAGGAAATGAGACACTTAAAGTAGTAAAGGAGTTTTGCTATTTAAGAAGTAAAATAACTGATGATGGTCGAAGTAGAGAGGATATAAAATGTAGACTGGCAATGGCAAGTAAAGCGTTTCTGAAGAAGAGAAATTTGTTAACATCGAATATAGATTTATGTATCAGGAAGTCGTTTCTGAAAGTATTTGTTTGGAGCGTAGCCATGTATGGAAGTGAAACATGGATGATAACTAGTTTGGACAAGAAGAGAATAGAAGCTTTCGAAATGTGGTGCCACAGAAGAATACTGAAGATAAGGTGGATAGATCACGTAACTAATGAGGAGGTATTGAATAGGATTGGAGAGAAGAGAAGTTTGTGGCACAACTTGACTAGAAGAAGCGATCAGTTGGTAGGACATGTTTTGAGGCATCAAGGGATCACAAATTTAGCATTGGAGGGCAGCGTGGAGGGTAAAAATCGTAGAGGGAGACCGAGAGATGAGTATACTAAGCATATTCAGAAGGATGTAGGTTGCAGTAGGTACAGGGAGATGAAGAAGTTTGCACAGGATAGAGTAGCATGGAGAGCTGCATCAAACCAGTCTCAGGTCTGAAGACAACAACAACAACAACAAAAGTTCTTCTAAGACTTAAATCAGGTATAAATAATAAACAAATAATTTAAACAAAGGCATTTGTGTGTGTGTGTGTGTGTGTGTGTGTGTGTGTGTGTGTGTTTGTGTGTGAGCGCACGCTCTCAGGTGCGCGTGTTTTATCACATGAATTATAAGACAATGAACATTAAATTTAAACTGGTTTTTAAAAAGTTTGTAGTGATGCCAGAAACAATATAAAAGAGACATATTTATTAGCAATATATAAAATAATACCAAAATATTTTTCTAATCTGGCAATCAATCCCTGATGTTTGAAATATTAATAAATATTTTTAAAAAACCTGTTTTTTTATTATTATTTTAAAAAAGAGGTTATATTTCAGATAGTGACATGTAATGCACCAACTGCTTTGCCTGCATATTTCAATGGTTTCTCCACATCATCCACACTGACCTTTATATTTGTATTAATATTCTTTTACCAGAGAAACAGTAATACCTGACATTTCTAGCTCACATTTTTTTAACTTCTTCTTGCCGTAATTAGGAGCACATATTTAAGTTCGTCATGAACGTTTTGATATTGGCATCTATTCATATCGGTTCTTCATGCAATGAAGCTGACACATTCCAGACGATCTTGGAGAATATACAAATGAATTATGGGTAATGAATCAATGACTCTTTGCCTAAGAGGGAAGATTCTTTACAACATCATGTGAGGTCTTATTTCCGTATGATTTAATTGCTGTATAGTTCAAGAACTATAGTGGTAAGTAGACTGACTTACATCACCCCTATTTAATCACTCTTGGACGAAAGTACGTTTTGATAATGATTCGTCAGAGTCGGAACCAGTACTTTTCCTTGGAGATTCATTAAAGAAAACAATCAAATTTTAACTGCCAACTTTCTGTCATCAAAGACAGTGGATAGTACCAGAATTATACCCTATAAGCAGAAGGTTTTTGCAACAAAATACAAATGAACAAAATAAATAATGATATTCACATAATAATTATTGTTCCTCCACATTTCCACTGCGGGAAGTACTCTTTCATCTTATTTCTCAAGATTAGGCTACTGTTAAGTTTCTAGTACAGATACTCTCTCAAAGTGAACATGCAACTGGTCGTTTATGGATTCAGTTCCTTGTGTCTGATCACTGTATCTCCGACTATATTTGATAGACTTTTGCAATCAGAGTAAATGTTTTCACATTCATACAATGCAGCACAAGATACATGGGTGAGACACAACAGCTTTTGTACACTTGTGTGTAACTGTTCTACAGCATGGGAACAGAAATAATATGTGGCATAATGACCAACATCTGTTTGTAATCTGTCTCGCATTCTATTTCATCAAACAGTTTATCTTTTACATGTGTTTCCACACATATTTCAGAGTAATGGATAGCCAACAAAAGCTGCAGAGATGTTGAACAGATTCTACAACATGTAAATGTCAGTAGGAAAGTGAAGAATTTTGCAGACATGATTGATTACTAGTGTTCATACAGTTTTCATATACAATTTAATTTAGCTTAAAGAGTGTAACACTTATTTATATTTTAGGAAAACTAACACTTCATTCACTTATTTACTGCTCTTGAAAAATCATAACTCTTTACAATAGGCTTTTGGAAATTATTTGTTCCTGGTAGCTGAGCAATACAACTACTCATCAGTGGCATGGGACAGAAGAGTGAGTGAATAATTGTGTGTGTGTGTGTGTGTGTGTGTGTGTGTGTGTGTGTGTGTGCGCGCGTGCAGTGGCATGGGACAGAAGAGTGAGTGAATAATTTTGTGTGTGTGTGTGTGTGTGTGTGTGTGTGTGTGTGTGTGTGTGTGTGCATGTGTGTGTGTGTCTGTGTGTGTGTGTGTGTGTGTGTGTGTGTGTGTGTGTGTGTGTGAGAGAGAGAGAGAGAGAGAGAGAGAGAGAGAGAGAGAGAGAGAGAGAGAGATTGAGATAGAGAGATGAAACACTGTTAAATAACTTAAAATAATCAACAAGCTATCTGCATGCACATCAGTTGGGGCACCCAGTTTTGCAGGAAACCATTGCTTTCAAACCACACACACACACACACACACACACACACACAGATATATATATATATATATATATATATATATATATACAACCTTTTTTCTAGAAAATGTAAAATTGTCAATGACCTACATTCCCATCTTTCAAATATTCACTTCCTATTTATAGCTAATTTAGTGGATAAACCATATCCCATATTACAGCATCCCATTACATACAACAAATGAAACATAGATTACCCAAACAGGTAGTCTTATGTCTAATTGCTTTATATATCCATGCTCCATGCATTAAATGTCAATAAGAAGACTCATTACAGGAATTCAATTCAATTATGTAAATAAGTAAGTCTGGACAGTGTGCCATAAGAAAGGGGAACAAATTTGTTTAGTTCATATCCCTTTCAGTGATTGGTACAGTCAGCAAGTCTCTAGATTCAGCAATTTCACGCCCTACCAGTATAGACGCAACTCTTTCATTCATGTATTCCATTTTGAACAAACTGCTTTGTATCATTTTTTCATAACTCAAGTGAAAATAATCTAAGACACACTAAAATTTACACAACCAGTGTATTAATCAATACTGTTGGCTAAGTTAAAATATTCTGACCATAAACAACCTCACTTCAGGGCATGGTTGCTTCCACCAATAGACTAGTGAAGCTTTTATAGAGGATTTACCAAATAAAGTCAACATGCTGCAACTTCGTGATTAATTTATATATAAAAAAAGTCCTCACGTTGCTATGATTCCCTTAAGCATTCTTACAGTCGCTAAATGTACTCTCTCTCTCTCTCTCTCTCTCTCTCTCTCTCTCTCTCTCTCTCTCTCTCTCATTTGTTGCATATAGTACACTTGGGAATTATTCATATTGAGCTCAAATACTTCATATACTTCTTTATCACCTGAACACGAAAGATTGAATGTGAAGCTGCTGGGGTGTTTACTGTTCTGCAATGACACAAAAAATGGGGAATTTTTCAATGCTTACCAGAACATTCCATTCTATCTCAGTCTCTATTTATAGTTAGCTGGTACTGTGACATCAAAATCAAGTAGATGTATTTAAGTAACACTGACAATAAACACACTTCAACTTTTCTGTCACCTGTTATATACAATACTGCGAATGCAATGTGTAATGGTACAAAAGCCATGCGTTAAGCAAGCTTTAATTTCACGAGAATCCAAATGTCACCCACATTCCACAAATTCAGATATCTCAAAGCAGGATGCAGTCATGCTTCTCAGATACAGGCACCCAACACACAAACAGTGCAGGGATATCATTCTAAGTGATTACAGGCACCAGTCACATTTGCAAACTGGACTGGTAGTTGCTCTCACATTAGAGTTAGCATGCTATTCTCCCACTATGGTACCACTTCCGCCAAAGCAGATGCAACATAATATCAAGAAGGTATATGTCTTCCCTATTTTTAAGGTAAACTAAAGCTACCCAATCATTACCATATGTAAAGGACTGCGGAATATCACAGCACAGAATTTAAGAATTTATTTAGTGTCTGATAAATGGTTTTAAGGCAGCTGTTCAGCCAGTTACAGATACAGCACATGTGCTTAAAATTAATAACTTACTATGAAATAAATCACACAAGCTGCATTGGCATTTTTCATCTACAATCAGTCAAGATGTCCCATTAATTAAAAAACATTAGTAAAGATGGCAATACATTCTGATAAAATTATATTGAAGTCAACATACATTAATATGAAACTGCTGCAGATCCTGTTCCTCAAAATACTGATGTGTCAGTAACTCACAGTTTAAATTACTATTTGTGACTAATACTCGTGGCTCACTTTCCATTTAGGCATATTGCAAAGAGGGGAGACACAGTGTCTACAATGAATTTTTTTGTCAAATTCCAACACAGACAATTATTTCAAATATGCTATTAGCCCTCATGTAGCCACCCAGCCATTGCCAGAAAGGCTTGAGTCTCTCAAAATTAAACAGTTGTTTTAAAAACAAAGCAGTCAAAACTTACAATTATTTATAAAACACATTTTGCTGTTTACATGACTCACACATATACAATTACAGTAATATGCATCCTGGCTGAATGTACAATTATCACCATAACATATTACTAAGAGCAGGACTGAAGACAACATGAAATCTTTGGTACTATATCAAGACTACTTACTTCAAAATTACTCTGTCACCAGTCACATGAAATTTGGTTGTTTCTTCAATTTGCCACAAAAGCAATTTTCAGTGTCCCTTCTTTTATTTAATCACATACAATGACTCACAGACTAACAGGAAAATGCATTAGCAAAATAAAAATATGGAGAGGTCTGCCATAATTTGCCCTGTTCATGCAAAGTTTTCAGCCTGGGCAATAAAACTTATGTTCATACCCACATGCACTGGAACTCAGACCTACACAAGTATCACAATTAACACAGAACATACAAAATTATATATCAGAATACAGTTACTTAAAAAACCACAGGAAAATTAAACAAAGAACTGAAAATGAATGTCACATTGGATATCTATCACATTTCACAGCTCAAAAATATTCCAAAAATTTCCTCCAACAACACACTTGAAAGTTCATATTTTAAAATATAATACTTTAAGAACTACACTTTTACAACAATTTTTATCACAAGAGTATATTTGGTCACCACTTTTACAAACACCTTGCACATGAAAAATTGTTATGAGATTTGTTCTCGTCTTCAAGCCACACGCTCATATTGATGCACGGGTGAGCGCGAGAGCAAACACACACACACACACACACACACACACACACACACACACACACACACACACATATCTACATATACACAAAACGAGAATTTCAGTTTAGATATTTGCGGCACTTTCGCGAACCACAGGTACATGGTATTTTTACATCCTCAAAAGGAAATTTGTAATCATATGTCAGTTCTTCTCCTTGTGGAATCCTACGAAGTGCAAATATTAAAATATGTTTCTTCCCCAGTATGTCCACCACCCGAGAATAGCAGTTGGGCTGAAACAAAATAAAGATGGAATTGCAACACACAATCTTAATGGCCAATTATCCTTACTACTAACAATAAAGATTGGAAAAAAAATGAGCTGATGTAACTAAGTAATACTCCATACATTAATGAACAAGCTCAAAACTATAATTCAGCACAAGGAGCATTTACATACAGGATACTGGCACTGGGACAAAGTTGATGCCACAGCTGCTCTCATTCATGTCCTACTAGAGGCAGATCTGGAGAGCTAGCAGCCTGACAAAAAACGTCAAGCACCCGGAAAGGGAGGAGAAAATGACATGAAACTTCACGGCTTCAGATCAATTGTGATGTTACCACAACAACTACAAAATGGAATTTAAAAAAATGAAATCAAATTTGCATATAATTTTTCAGTAAGAGCACACTCATCAGTATGATATTGTACCCCCTGTGGCATTTATACATGCACCGATTCAGTTGTGAAAGGTGTCATAAAGCTGTTGTATTCTCTCCTGCAGCAAGCTGGTCCACAGCTGTTGCAACTCATCCTTTATATCCTGGGTACTGCCACTGGGACGAAATTGATGTCTCAGAGTTTGCCCCCATTTCTGTTTTATATGGTGAGGATGCAACATGTCCACGATTTACACTTCTGTTGTCCAAGTTCCCTCAGTCTCTACCAGCCATAACCTGAAATCATATCCGATGGCTCCCCATGTCACGACACCAAGAGTAACACCGCCATGACTCCAAACTTTGGAAGAATGGGACATCGCTGAACAAAACGCAACACCATTCATCAGTGGTCTACTCTTTCGGGATATGGCACCATTCCAAAGATAGACATCTGTGCTGTGTCAATGGCAACCCACACATGGGATGGCAATTACCTAATCTGACTGCTGCTAGTATCTGACCAGTGCTGCAGGGTGACACAGAATGTTGCAGGGAGTCCATTACTTGCAATCAGAAGTAGCTGCAGATGTGAAAGGGTTACAATATGTTTGGTGCACGATACGGTGATCTTCCCTCACAGTGGTCAGACGTGGTCGACCGGAATCTTGACGAGAATACCTGCCTCACATTCCCATGTAGCCCAATATCAGGCCACTGTTACGTGCAAATGGTCAACAGATCTACATATTGGATGACGCAACAAGCTGGCCAAATGGAGACCTACGATGAGGCCCCTTTCAAACTCCGTCAAGGTGCTGCTAACACTGTCTCACCCAAGTCTGCAGCAACTCCCTGTCCTTCACTGACATGGAGACCTTATTGATGTCAGAAATTCAGTTCAGGATGGGACTATGAAGGTTAGTAGAATGCCCCACAGGTGTCCACTCACAGAAGTCTTGAAGCACAATATCCAGAAAAAAGGCTGTAATGTTTTAAGCGTAGCTAATATGCAACTCATATATGGTCGTAAGTAGTATTCCAGCATACAAGCTAAACAGCTTAGTCAGTGGGGTGCTAGAATGTCATACAGCCAATCCGTGTTCAATCCTACCTGCAAGATCAATTTTATTTTGTTTTCTTAATTGTTTAAAAAAATTATAACAACTTTTAAATAAAGTTAATGACCTAAGGTATCATCAATTAAATCATCAATACTTTCACTTTGTTTATGAAATGGCTGCCACAGGCTATTTAAATTTTGTATTACATTCGTCAATACTTTATTTTTAAAAATTAAATAATTTCACATGCATTTTTAATGGAGGTAAATTAAAGTGTTAATTACTATCATTACAATCTTATTACAAAATTGGGCGATCTTATAAGCTGTGGAAAGGTTATAAATATTCGCTGTAAATTCGAGGAACTGGTGTCTTTGTAAAAAAGTGCAGTTGCTCTATTGTACATACAAACAAGCATATGGTCAGGAAGTGTCATGGGCTGCACAGAACTAATTGAGCAATGGGCCTTACCTGCTACAGTGCCAGTTCTTTCCTGACTTTCACAGACACTGCAGGATTATGTACTGTGAAATATTATCAGAATTTGTACAATATTGTGAATTAAAAATGTCTGTCAATGAAGACACGCCAAAAGTATCAGAAGCTGCAGATTCATTATATAGTGAAGTGTTGAAGATGATGTTAAAAGATGCGGTTATTTGTTATAAAAGCTTGCGTGCTTCAAATAATTTGATTGCACTGGAATCTTGAACGATAATTTCTCATGAAGCCTGCTGATAGGTGAAGAAATTTACAGACTTATTATGAAAATATTGTCTGAAAAAATGCTTGCTACTGCTGATAAACTTGCTCACGAAAATGAAAATTGTGAAGGTGAACCATTTGAAAAGTATGAATACCACATCTTATTGGATGAATATGAACCAGAAGAAAAGAAGGCAAGATAGGTAGACTGTCTTTCTTTGGAGCATGAAATTAACATTGTTCTTATTGCAAAGGCTCACCACAGGTTGTAACTAAAAAAAAGGATGCAGCCGGTTAAGAAAGAAGGAACACTTATCCCAATGGGAAGAAGAAACAAAAAAAGGAGGCTATCAATTTGATAAGTACGCAGCAATCAGTTCTTGGATGTATCATCATTTTGTTGAAGCCCACGAGAATTATTGGCAAGTGTTTATACAAAATTTACAACAGTGCGCTTTAGCAGCAGCACTAGTTTACAAATTTTGAATTTAAAACTTCTGACAACTGGGTCCATAGATTCAAAAATAAGTATGATTTGTCAGCAAAGAGAGAGAAGATCTGTTTCAAGGAAAAAAGCGATGATCGAAGACATCTTACTTGCTGCAGACAATCTTACTTGCTGCAGACACTTTTTGAAACCAGATGTTTAAATTGATACCGAATTTCCACAAAGATTTTGTTATCAAAACTGACCAGGCAAGTAGTTATTGCAGCAAATTTAAAAATTCATTTTGCTCTCTATTTTTACAATTCTCTGATAAAATACTTCGATTTTGGTTGTTTTTTCTATGCAGGATGTCGGTGTCAGTTGGTGTACAACAGGACTCGGGCTGTCAAAGAAAGCCAAACTATTTTCATCAAATGACACGACTATCTGAAAACATTCTACCTCAACTGTGTGTGTATTCACAAGAGGCAACCAGTAACACTGGACCCCAAGTTCAAAAAAACAGAAAAGAAATTATAAAAATGTTGTAATATGTCTTCCAAATCTGGCAAGCTAACAACAGAACCGTACACTGACTTTCTCACCCAGTGTTTGAATTCTTATGTGGGTCAAGAACAGCTTCTGTTAGCTATTCACTTTTAGGGTGAACAAGCAAAGCCTGAATTATACAACATAGTCTTTCAGAATGATAAGAAATCACCAACATGTACAATTAAAGTGGCTCCTCTGATATGTACTGCACTTGTTCAACCACTGATGTCTATTTTCATAGACAAGAAAAAACTCTGAGAAAGTGTATACAAAATTGTGCTTATCATATAGAAAATGAGAGACACAAACACCCGTGAAGACTGTATAAAAATTTAATCAATAGTCCACCATCAGCTCTCAATGCCAATTTTTAAGGAAATGATCCGATATGCCTGGTTTGCTTCCAGGCTTCCTGATGAAAGACAAGTTCTCAGGAATGTAAGTGAAATATGTTTTTCCACAGATCTTTTAAAAGAACATTGTTCCTGTAAGCAATCATCCTTCAAAACTGTGCAAGATGGCAAATACCTCTTGTTTTCAAAGTTTTTATGACAATTATCATTCTGGTACTTGCACATAAAATATGAAATTGACAAATGAACACATTATTGTAAAAAATTTTATACAATTTAAATTCTGCCAAGAATTTTGTGACAGAGGTGATTAATTTACCTCCACTGAAACACATCTGAAATTATTCAATTTTTTACAAGGAAAATATTGATGAGTGTAATTCCCTTTTTGAATAGCCGTCACAGCCATTTCATAAACAAACTAAAATTATTTATGATCTAACTAATAATACTTTAGGTCATTAACTTTACTTAAAAGTTGTTATAATTTGTAAGATAATTCAGAAAACAAAATAAAATTGGGCCTGCAACTAGGATCAAACCCAGATCGGCCGCATGACATTCTATCATGCTACTGACTGAGCTATTTCACCTGTATGATGGAATGCTACTTCTGACCGTATATTAGATATGTATGAGCTATGCTTAAAACTTTACACCCCTTTTTCTCGAAATTTTCTAGATAGTGAACTTTAAAGACTTCAATGAGTCGATGTCCTTGAGGTATACTACTAACCTGTGAAGTGTCATCCCGAACTGAATTTTCAAGACCGGAACGTCTCCTCACGATACCATTCAATATCTGCTACTCTTCAGACCCTTTATTTTCTCTACCATTCCTGGTAAAACACTGAACACTAATCCACTCTGATGGTCACTCTACCTGTCTTAGAGAATTGCAACTCAAATCATTTACACAGACCCTAATGGGATGTCACTGTATGTTGACGTCCGACAATGACGTCTGTGTACTTCACTTTTTTCGTTAGGCGCTATATATCAGACACGGTGTTGCACACAAAATTATCTTGTTATTGTTATGTCAAAGGATGCAAGAAGCTGCAGAATGTGTCTCAAGTGACTTATACTCTAAACAGAAATCAAATGAATGGCACAAGATTACATCACTGATGATTTAAAAAGCAAACACCCTGTTGCAAACATAACCTATGTACAAGGGCATGCTGAAAAGTAATGCCTAGTTTTTTAAAATAAAACTTACGTTATTAACATTCTACATCTTTATTCTCCATGTCTACATATTTGCAACCCCCTGCCGCAAGAGGACTCTGAATGTAGCGTGTAACAACTATGACCATGCATGGGAAACGATGTGCTGTAATTGAGTTTTAATTTGAAGAGTTCATTCCCACATGGAGAAACCTCTCCTTCAGCATGACAATGCCAGACCACACACAAGAGTGCTGCAACATCTGTAACAATCCGACGCCTTGAATTCACTGTCATAGATCATCCTCCATACAGCCCCAACTTGGCCCCACACAATTTT
Source organism: Schistocerca gregaria (assembly GCF_023897955.1). NCBI lineage: Eukaryota > Metazoa > Arthropoda > Insecta > Orthoptera > Acrididae > Schistocerca > Schistocerca gregaria. The sequence goes on from NC_064931.1 coordinate 207,727,152, forward strand.
CATCTGTTTTCATCTTGAAACTGTGCAAGAAGAGGTGAGATTGTGGCTCCAGCAACAATGTGAAATATTCTACAGTGTCAAAATCAACAAACTCATGTCTCACTGGGGAAAATGTGTTCATCACCATGGTGAGTATGTTGAGAAATAAGTATGTTGACATGAAGAATAAAGATTTAGAATGTTAATAACATTTGTTTTAATTAAAAAGCTTTAAGAGTTTTCACATAAAAAATGCAGAGGCATTACTTGTCAGCATGCCCTCATTCATTTCATTTCCTGCCAACAGCTGCAGATCAGCAAGCATACAGAAAATATGGAAGCCTAAGTATCCAAAGGTTCACTATGGTGCATGTGAATGCTGATAGTGAACCACTATGGTTACTGTGGGGCAGTTCACTAGTATTTGTTAAGTGTCCACACACCTATAAGAGGACATTAGTTTAAGGTGTGATCACACTGCACCTTTGTGTTGGCTTGAATTCTGCTGAGGAAACTTTCAATGGGACGTCCGAATGACTGTGGAGGGAACCAAAAAAGGTAGTGATGTTTGACAAGGATTGATGGAGGATGTTGAAAACGATCAAAGAAGGGCGGCTCGTTTATCACTAAATAGGGGGGAGAGTGTTGTGGATATGATAAGTAAGCTGGTGTGGCAGTCATTAAAACAAAGGCTATATTATTGTGTGTGTGGTCTTCTGTTGAACATATCTGACAGAACAGACACCTTAATAGTAATGATAACCTCAGTGTGGTTGCACACTATGTGTGAGTTCCTACAGGAATCAGTTAAAGGGGCATGCAATGAGGACAATAGATGGTAGATTGTGTGTGTGTGTGTGTGTGTGTGTGTGTGTGTGTGTGTGTGTGTATGAAAAGTTAAGAATTTGGGTTGCAGGGGAAGTGTGTCCAGATAGCTGAAGTGGTCAAGGTAATTACTGGCATAAAGCGAGAATTCTGGGTTTGAGTCCCACTCCGGCACAAATTTTCTCTTGTTGCCACTGAATTTAATTCTATGCCCAATTGCGGCTGACATCTGTATTTCTCTTATATCAAGTATATAATTTTATATACGACCGCTGTAGATTAAAACTGAAGAAACTGCAAAAAGGTGGGAATTTAAGGAGATGGGACCTGGATAAACTGACTAAACCAGAGGTTGTACAGAGTTTCAGGGAGAGCGTAAGGGAACAAATGGCAGGAATGGGGGAAAGAAATACAGTAGAAGAAGAATGGGTAGCTTTGAGGGATGAAGTAGTGAACGCAGCAGAGGGTCAAGTAGGTAAAAAGATGAGGGCTAGCAGAAATCGTTGGGTAACAGAAGAAATATTGAATTTAATTGATTAAAGGAGAAAATATAAAAATGCAGTAAATGAAGCAGGCAAAAAGGAATACAAATGTCTCAAAAATGAGATCGACAGGAAGTGAAAAATGGTTAAGCAAGAATGGCTAGAGGATAAATGTAAGGATGTAGAGGCTTATCTCACTAGGGGTAAGATAGATAATGCCTACAGGAAAATTAAAGAGACCTTTGGAGAAAAGAGAACCACTTGTATGAATATTATGAACTCAGATGGAAACCCAGTTCTAAGCAAAGAAGGGAAAGCAGAAAGGTGGAAGGAGTATATAGAGGGTCTATACAAGGGTGATGCACTTGAGGACAATATTGTGGAAATAGAAGACGATGTAGATGAAGATGAAATGGGAGATACAATACTGCATGAAGAGTTTGACAGAGCACTGAAAGACCTGAGTCGAAACAAGGCCCTGGGAGCAGACAACATTCTATTAGAACTACTGCTGCCTTGGGAGAGCCAGTCCTGACAAAACACTACCATCTGGTGAGCAAGATGTATGAGAGAGGCGAAGTACCCTCAGACTTCAAGAAGAATATAATAATTCCAATCCCAAAGAAAGCAGGTGTTGACAGATGTGAAAATTAACAAGCTATCAGTTTAATAAGTCACAGCTTCAAAATACTAATGCGAATTCTTTACAGAGGAATGGAAAAACTAGTAGAAGCCGACCTAGGGGAAGATCAGTTTGGATTCCATAGAAATATTGGAACACATGAGGCAATACTGACCTTACGACTTATCTTAGAAGCTAGATTAAGGAAAGGCAACCTACGTTTCTAGCAATTGTAGACTTAGAAAAAGCTTTTGACAATGTTGACTGGAATACTCTCTTTCAAATTCTGGAGGTGGCAGGGCTAAAATATAGAGATCGAAAGGATATTTACAATTTGTACAGAAACCAAATGGCAGTTATAAGAATTGAGGGGCATGAAAGGGAAGCAGTGGTTGGGAAGGGAGTGAGACAGGGTTGCAGCCTCTCTCCAATGTTATTCAATTTGTATATTGAGCAAGCAGTGAAGGAAACAAAAGAAAAATTCGGAGTAGGTACTAAAATTCATGGAGAAGAAGTAAAAACTTTGAGGTTCACCAATGAGATTGTAATTCTGTCAGAGACAGCAAAGAACTTGGAAGAGCAGTTGAGCAGAATGGATAGTGTCTTGAAAGGAGGGTATAAGATAAACATCAACAAAAGCAAAATGAGAATAATGGAATGTAGTTGAATTAAGTCGGGTGAGGCTGAGGGTATTAGATTAGGAAATGAGACGCTTAAAGTAGTAAAGGAGTTTTGCTATTTGGGGATCAAAATAACTGATGATGGTTGAAGTAGAGAGGATATAAAATGTAGACTGGCAGTGGCAAGGAAAGCTTTTCTGAAGAAGAGAAATTTGTTAACATCGAGTATTCATTTAAGTGTCAGGAAGTCGTTTCTGAAAGTATTTGTATGGAGTGTAGCCATGTATGGAAGTGAAACATCTGTGATAAATAGTTTAGACAAGAAGAGAATAGAAGCTTTCGAAATGTGGTGCTACAGAAGAATGCTGAAGATTAGATGGGTAGATCACGTAACTAATGAGGAGGTGTTGAATAGGATTGGGGAGAAGAGAAGTTTGTGGCACAACTTGACTAGAAGAAGGGATCGGTTGGTAGGACATGTTCTGAGGCATCAAGGGATCACCAATTTAGTATTGGAGGGCAGTGTGGAGGGTAAAAATCATAGAGGGAGACCAAGAGATGCATACACCAAGCAGATTCAGAAGCATGTAGGTTGCAGTTGGTATTGGGAGATGAAGAAGCTTGCACAGGGTAGAGTAGCATGGAGAGCTGCATCAAACCAGTCTCAGGACTGAAGACCACAACGACAACATATGACCGCTGTAGCAAAAATGTTATCTGTTCTACTGAATTGTTAAATGAAAACCAAATATTGTTGCAGGCTATAAGGCTTATAGAGATTGTCTGAGTTATGTGTAGCAAACTTTTTCATGGACAGGGGTGGAGATATACAATTCGAATGTGAGTAATTTTTATTATTAAAAATTTACAGAGGCCACCATTCTTGTCTGATACCTTTCAGCTGATGTGACAGCAATCAACCAGTTCAAGTCAGATCAGGCTGAATCATCACCACCACCAAAGCCGCCTTGCCAATCAAATCACATTGCAGGAAGACCCGAACTGCGAGGTAGAGGGCTCTTGGAGCTGTAACAAAAACTCTCTCTTCCACTTAGGCCCACCATCTAGAGAAGATGCTGAATGGCTTATTTCCTTTAGCTTTGAATTTTGCCTTTACCTCCAAGATGCGTCTGGAGCAATTAGAGTTATCTTTTCCTGTTCCCCTGGTAATCCTCGCCACATAATTCCCATCGGTAAATAAACCAATACAGATTATTTTTCCAGACCTGAGTGCCATATATTAATTATAAGCCCACAGCAATACTGAATACAACCCTTGGGGGGAGGAGTGAGGGGGGGGGGGGGGGGGGTTGGAATACAACAGTTATCAAACCATTTATGAAATTTAACAATGGATATTGACAACTGTGGAAGTCTGAATTTCCTTACTGTTGCACTGGCATTCGTATAACTTTCAAAATACGTTAGACATTAATTATCTCATCGTCCATGGACATGCACAAACAGGCACTTCTTCCATTCCACTAGCTTAACAGGAATCTATATCTTAATATATTGAGGCTATGGTCTTGTTCAACTAAAAGAAAAATACAATTTGTATTTTACTTATTTGCTTATTTTTATTACGATGTATCCTCACTAGTCTGGAATTTGTATGAGGGCATCCTGAAAAGCAATGCTTTCACTCTGAATTTTTTATGTGAAAACTCTTAAAGCTTTGTACATAAAACAAATGTTATTAACATTCTACATCTTTATTCTTCATGTCTACATGTTTGCAACCCTCTGCCGCTAGAGGGCTCTAAATTGTAGTATGTAACATAACTATGTCTCTGTACAAGAAACACCATGCTATAATCAAGTTTCAGATTGGGAGAGTTTATTTACACATGGAGCATCCCCTCCTTCAGCAATACAATGCCAGACCACATACCCAAGTGCTGTGATATCTGCAATAATCCAAAGTCTTGGGTTCACTGTCATCATCATAATCCTCCACACAGTCCAGACTTGGCCCCCATCCAATTGTAATCTGTTTCCAAAACTTAAAGGACATCTTTAGGGCCTCACTTGATGGTGATAAAGTGGTGCAAGCAAAGGTGAGGTTGTAGCTCTGTAATTAAAGTGAAACATTCTACAGTGATGATATTAAGAAACTTGGTGTCTCATTGGGAAAAATGTGTTCATCAGCAGGGTGACTATGCTGAACAATAAATACATAGCATGAAGAATAAAGATGTAGAATGTTAATGACATTTGTTTTATTTAAAAACTTCAAGGGTTCACACATTAAAAATTTTGAGGCATTAATTTTCAGCACGCTCTCGTAGTATGTACATTTATGCTCACTTGTAGCATCAAGTAACTCTGGCAATTTTAGCCAAATGTATGTTTTGTTACTAACAGTATGTGACAAAACTACATTAGCATATCTTTTAGAGGATGTGAGGAAAATAATGAAAACCCAGTATGAGAAACAACAGAAAAGTATAACAGCATGAAGAAATGAGAAGAGCTATTCATGCTGGGTAGACACCACAATTCATCAGGAAATATGGCAGACCACACACAAAAAACAGAAAGAAAATTATAGAAGCATCTCACCTTTTCTTATGTGTTTTCATAGTGTATGAAACAGGTAAGAAAACAGATAGTTAATGAAGAGAATAATGACTTTGTGCATGTAATGCCAATTGAGGTGTGAAAATCTAATGAAGGAACGATAAAACCACACAGTTGGATTGTGGAAAGACAGGCAACGAAACTGATCATGCCCTTTCAAAGGAAATGTGCTGAGATTCAAATGATTCAAGTGATTTGGGGATGCCACATGAGCAGGGGTAGAAAACCAGCAGCCCGCAGGCCAAATGTGGCCCAAATTTTTGGTCCGTGGAGCTGTTTCCTGTTAAAAAAAAATTTACTTCTAATTCACATGAAACCTCCAAAAAAGTACAGATTAGTATGGACTGCACAACTGGATACATTTCTTGCACAGTGCAGGTGAAACAAGTGCCAGAAATAGTCAATACATTCCATATTTAATTTTACTGCTAACTCGCAATACTACTGGCCACAAAGATAGCCCTTCATGTGTATACTTGGTGCATATTTGATCGCTATAGACCTACCGCCATCACTTCATGTAAATAAAGCCAGCTTTCATATTTTTATAGATAATTTGCGATGCTTGCCTTTAATTTTAGTATGCTAGCATTTATTTTATGCTTTCAATTATGGTGAGCAGGTACACCAATCGACATTTGCAATGGTTTCTGCCTCAGTACCTTCTTTTTATTTTAGTAGTATAAAATAAATAATTGTAAAATCCATTTTTATTGATGACTTTTGAGGATTCCGCCTTACAAAGGTAGAAAAGGGACCATCCAGCGCAACTTCAGCAACTTGCCTTTCTCTCTAGCTTACAGCAACTAATAATAATGTTATCGACTTGAAATGTGTAATAGTTTTAAGAAACAATCATAAAAAAGAAATCTAAATGGGGGTCAAAATTTGAAAGTAAGACTGCTAAGTTTAGTGAAACATATGTAACTTTTTATATTTACAATACATGATGTTCAGAACTAAAATATCAATTGCCTCCTAAAGCAGATGAATATTACTCTCAAAAACCTCCTCAAGAGAGAAGACTATGAAGTCTCCCAAGTGCGGATGATACCCAAATGAAAGACCGATAACTCGACAAGCAGTGTGGCTCTGTGGTACAATGACAGCCTTCCATGTGGAGGGCCAGGATTAGCATATGTACATAGTTGATTTATATTTTAAAACATAGTTGCATGCTCTACAACCACTTCTGTGAAGCGTGAAATACATAAAGATTGGGAAAAAATGAAAAAGAGTAGTGCTCGTGAGGTAATTGTGCATTGCTGGTTTGAGCCTAGTTGCAGTAATTACTACTTTAGTTTAGTTCGAATAACTACATCATATATATATAAATGTTAATTAGCACATATTTTATTCTCATTTTTATGAAAAATACATGTCTTTTTATTTATAATTACAAATCAAACACAAAATCCAGTTTTAATTGTAGATATAAATCCACAATCACCAATCCTTTATAAATAAATTTGTTTAAAAAAAAGAAAAACGTTTCAAATTAATTTTTTTTTCCATTGTCATGTACACTACACTTCATATAAATGCCTGTGGAACACAAATCTATCTTTAAGTATTTAACACAACTGGGAATCGAAGGCCACCCATGTGGCAGTTGGGCAAACTACCACAGAGCCACAAAGCCCATCAAAACTGTCCACTTGCTTTATAGTGACAAACAACTTCAGGGAACTTCAAAGAAGATTTTGTAGGGAATTAGGGAATTACAGAGAGTTTCATCGAACCACTGTAGGTAACTGATATTGGATTCTGAACGTCAGGTTCCATACACATACAAAAATTAGCAAACTCTGATCCCTGTATTGTCTCTTTGTCAGTTTCAGACTTATGGTAAAAAAATGTCTGTTTCAGTTCAAGAAGTAAACGTCATATGATGTCAACTAATAAAGAAATAGGACCTAAGAAAAGGAAAACTGCAGAGGAGTTGAGAACTTTTCAAGACAAGTGTACTGCAAACTATTTTTTTTGAGGAATATAAAACAAAACCCATACGTCTGACATGCAATGAATGTGTCTCAGTTCCAAAAGAATATAATAACCAATGGCATTATGAGACTAAACATGCAGTTACATTTCGTAAGACAATTGCGACAAGACCAGGTAAATGACTTAAACAAGAATCTTTCTACTCAACAGCAGATACTTACAAGGGCGAATTCAGAGTCAACTTGCTATGTGAAAGTGAGTTATGCAATAGCTCTTAATACTGGTAAAGAAATCAAAGCCATATTCAGAAGGCAAAATACTCGCTGAAATTGTGTCTCCAGGAAAGAAAAAGTATTTATAAAAAATACGCCTGCCTCGTCAAACTGTTACTAGATGCTAGAAGTGTGGACAACACTGGAAGACAAAACTGAAATAATTTTAAAAATCTTGCATCTGAGTTTATACCTTATTCTCTAGCTTGTGATGAATGCACAGATATGGCAGATACTGCCCAAGTGGCGATTTATGCCAGAGGTGTTGATGCCTATTTTAATACAACAGAAGAATTAGCAGAATTGTATCCACTTGAGGATACGATGAAGCAAAGAGAATTGTTGGAAGCAGTTATATCGACATTAGGTAACTTTTCGTTAAAACTTAAGAACCTACTGGGGCTAAAAATACATGGTGCTCAGATGCAGAGCATGATAACATTTCATATTATACAGAAGTAAGATCGCTAACAAGTGCAACAAAGTAGAAATGAGTGTTTGATTTGAAGCAAGATATACAATCCTCTTTGAAAGCAAGTCAATGAGACTCCTAGAGTTCGAAGATAAAGAATGGCTTTCCGACTTTGCGTTCTTGGTCGATATAACTAGCCACCTAAATGATGTTAATGCTCAACTCCAAGGAAAGATCAAATGAACAATGTCCTGGATTATTTTATTTTCACATTCAAAATGAAACTTGGGTTTTGGGAACAATAATTACAAACAAAGAACTTCACCCATTTTCCTACACTGTCAAAGCAATCATATGTCACACAGCCGGCAGTGGTTAAATATGCTTCTTTGATATCTGATTTAAAACATGAATTCAAACACCGATTTCAAAATTTTATGAAACATCGTCTGCTATTTTTCTATACTTTCTATGCCATTCTCCATAGAAATGAGTTCACAGAGGCTTTTGCAAATGGAATGCTGTGAAATGTGATGTGATGTGACGCACAGTTAAAAGAGAAATTTTATCATGGTGCTTTGGAAGAGTTCTATAAAACATATTTGGACAATTAGAAATAGCCAGCATTTTACAACATGCTTTAAAAATAATTTGATTATTTGGAAACACTTATGAGTGTGAACAGCTTTATAGTTGGATGAATTACACCAAAACACAAATGAGAACACGAATTACTGATGTTCATCTGAAAAATTGCTTGCATGTAGCAACAACTTCAGTTGACATCAACACTGGCTTGCTCAGTTCAGTCAGTCAAAGCCAGACATCCCTCTAACAATGTATTTCATTAAATTTTATAATAAATGTTCTTTCCTCAGATTTGTTTTATTTTCTTTAAAAAGTAAATTAATATTTCTTAGTTGTTTTGGTTCATACAACAAAAACTGGTAATGCAGCCTGCGAGGAAATTCGCTTTCAAAAATTTGGCACACCTGCCAAAAAGGGTGGCCACCCCGGCTGTATGAAGATTTCCCCCAAATACGGGTCCAGTGTCTAAATCTTGCACCATCTCACTCAGAGGAGACTGGAGCAGAAGACGTAATTTGGGCTGTTATAAGAATGAAGTGGCTGGAAAGACATGTAGTTAAATGAATGCGTGATAGATGGACTGAGGAAGTTCTTTTCTGGATTCAGAGAGATAAGAAACGACTGGAGGATTATCTGATAAAATATGCAGCAGTAACATGGTTGCGCATTCATAAAGTCTTTAACACATGGAAAAGTCCAGAACAGACTTTTTTAAAGCAGCAGGTGTCAATGTGAAGCATAATATTGTGTCTGTATGTTTCCTGCACAAACTGAAACACTGTCTTACCATTTTTGTTTGTCAGTGCTATGCCAAGAAAATTTATTTAAATTTTTTTTTGTTTTTTTCTGCTCTACACCCTCAAAAAACTGTATGAAATGTAGTATACATATATATATCATAAAGGAGCACCAGAGCTCAGTTTTTTTTACTGGTTTTGAGTACTGGCTCACTCTCAAAGAGTACCTAGATACACTCAAGCTATTGTTAGCTCATACATCTATGTACATATGGTTGTATTATAAGTTCTTACTTAGGTAATAAGATCTTATATATTATTTTTCAAATATGGTCTTTTATTTTGTGATACTTGTGCATAGTTGTTACATTAACCATTCGTGTGTCAGAAATATAGTTTGCTATTAAATTTACACCTTTAATAAAAATCAATTTATATTGTATCTAAAATACAGGATTGTCTTTTGTTCTGAATTATTTGTCACCAATAACAATTTTGTTTAAGTTCTTAATATATTTATTATTTCTGAACTCTGTTTTTTTGTGCAGAGTGTAGTTTTTCTCGTAGATGTATACTAAAAGTGGAGATGTTGTTTATGATTTTGGTATGTCCTTTGTATGTTGTAAATTTTCATCCTGTTTATCCCATTTGGAATACATCACAGTCACTGCACTTAATTTTACATACTTTTGAGTGGTCTTTGCATACTTTTGATTGGTCATGTTTTTGAATTTTGTCCATTATCTTCATCCCTTGTTTATTCTCTGTGCAGATGCTAATTTTAACATAAGTAGTACAGAAGGTTTCACTTATTTTTTGAGAAATATTTCCCATACATGGAGGCATCACAATTTTTTCTTTCTTTTTTCTTTCTACTTTTGCTACAGTAATTTTTTCATTTATGTTGCACATTTGGCCCTAATTTTCTTTCTGTACATGGAGTATATTAGAATCATAGCCGCTGTGCTGTTTTATGTGCTGGTGGGTCACATGATGAATTATAGTCATTTGTTGTTGGTTTACAACATGTGGCAATTTTATGGTCACCATTATCGTTAGCTGTTTTTATGTCTAAGAAGTTTTTGTTCTTGCCTGTTTCATATCCAATGGTAAATTTGATGCTGTTACACATTTTATTAATTTGTTGGTGAAATTAGTTAAATTTTGTCATTATTTCCAAGAAATAGAATGAGTGTATCATCAACATCATGACAATAAGAAGACATCGTCTGCCCACTGGATTTATTCGCAGAAAAATTTACTTTCCAATTAATCTAAAAATATTTGCCTGGGTTCCTGTAAGGCAGCTACCCATGAACACGTACAGGGTGATTACAATTAAAGTTAAACTTTCAAACCGCTGTACAAATAACACCACTGATCAGAATGGCATCAAATTGCAACAGAATATTATCGGAGAAGGGGGAAAGCGTACTGCAGAAGAAAAATAAATAGTTACAAAATGCAGCATATATGGCACTGTAAGCATCATAATTTAATAGTGGTTGACTACAAATGACAAATGAATCATACAACAACGCCTAAGTTGTACGTTCGGCATTAAACAAACTGCACTACTCAGTGTACATGGGTGTACAGGTGTGATAGTGTTAGTTACATAAGCCCATATACCACGGCAAGGTCATATCACATTGTATGGGAAAAATAGGTTTTTAATCATCCTGAGACCAAAAATTGCATAAAAATCATCAATCTCATTGGCTTTTTAACTGTCCTGAGGCCAAAACCGGCATAAAAAGCATCAGTCAAAATCAGATTGGGTCATTAATTTATGTATGACTGGCACAAAACATGTTCACTACGTTGTCCACCATTTTCTGCAACAAGCTGAAATCAAGAAACAGCATGTTCCACAACTAATCAAAGTGTTTCCGAAGTGAGGTTCACAATGTGTTAGCAATGTAATGAAATCCAATACTCAGATTTGAATGTATACTGCAGAGACAGGCTGGACAGTGAAGGGGGAGGCATGTTTATAGCAATTAGAAGTGCAATAGTATTGAAGGAAATCGACGAAGATACGAAGTGTGAAATAATTTGGGTGAAGGTCACGGTTAAAGCAGGCCCAGACATGGTAATTGGATGTCTCTATAGGCCCCCTAGCTCAGCAGCTATAGAGGCTGAGCACCTGAAGGATAATTTGCAAAATATTTCATGTAGATTTCCCCACCATGTTATAGTTCTGGGTGGAGATTTTAATTTGCTGGATATAGACTGGGAAACATAAAGTTCATAACGGGTGGCAGGGACAAAGAATCCAGCGAAATTTTTTAAAGTGCCTTATCTGAAAACTACCTTGAGCAGCTAAACAGAGAAATGACTCGAAGTGATAACATATTAGACCTTCTGGTGACAAACAGATCCGAACTATTTGAAACAGTTAATGCAGAACAGGGAGTCAGTGATGATAAAGCGGTTACTGCATCGATGATTTAAGCCGTAAATAGAAATATTAAAAAAGGTAGGAAGATTTTTCTGTTTAGCAAAAGTGACAAAAAGCAGATTACAGAGTACCTGATGGCTCAACACAGAAGTTTTGTCTCAAGTACAGATAGCGTTGAGGATCAGTGGACTAAGTTCAAAACCATAGTACAATATGCATTAGATGAGTATGTGCCAATCAAGATCATAAGAGATGGAAAAGAGCCACCGTGTTACAACAACCGAGTTAGAAAACTGCTGCGGAAGCAAAGGGAACTTCACAGCAAACATAAACATAGCCAAAGCCTTGCAGACAAACAAAAATTACGGGAAGCGAAATGTAGTGTCAGAGGGACTATGCGAGAGATGTTCAATGAATTCGAAAGTAAAGTTCTATGAACTGACTTGGCAGAAAATCCTAAGAAATTTTGGCCTTATGTCAAAGCGGTAGGTGGAGCAAAACAAAATATCCAGACACTCTGTGACCAAAATGGTACTGAAACAGAGGATGACAGACTAAAGGCTGAAATACTAAATGTCTTTTTCCAAAGCTGTTTCACAGAGGAAGATTGCACTTTAGTTCCTTCCCTAGATTGTCACACAGATGACAAAATGGTAGATATCGAAATAGATGACAGAGGGATAGAGAAACAATTAAAATTGCTCAAAAGAAGAAAGGCCGCTGGACCTCATGGGATACCAGTGCGATTTTACACAGAGGACATGAAGGAACTTGCCCCCATTCTCGCAGAGGTGTACTGTAGATCTCTAGAAGAGCGTAGCATTCCAAAGGATTGGAAAAGGGCACAGGTCATCCCCATTTTCAAGAAGGGACATCGAACAGATGTGCTGAACTATAGACCTATATCTCTAACTTCGATCAGTTGTAGAATTTTGGAACACATATTATGTGGAGCGTCATGACTTTTCTGCAGACTAGAAATCTACTCTGTAGGAATCAGCATGAGTTTTGAAAAAGACGGTCGTGGGAAACCCAGGTCACGCTATTCATCCACGAGACTCAGAGGGCCATAGACATGGGTTCCCAGGTAGATGCCGTGTTTCTTGACTTCCGCAAGGCGTTCGATACAGTTCCCCACAGTTGTTTAATGAACAAAGTAAGAGCATATGAACTATCAAACCAATTGTGTGATTGGATTGAAGAGTTCCTAGATAACAGAACGCAGCGTGCCATTCTCAATGGAGAGAAGTCTTCTTAAGTGTGAATGATTTCAGGTGTGCTGCAGGGGAGTGTCATAGGACCGTTGCTATTCATAATATACATAAATGACCTTGTGGATGACATCAGAAGTCCACTGAGGCTTTTTGCAGATGATGCTGTGGTGTATCGAGAGGTTGTAACAATTGGAAATTGTACTGAAATGCAGGAGGATCTGCAGTGAATTGACGCATGGTGCAGAGAATGGCAATTGAATCTCAATGTAGACAAGTGTAATGTGCTGCGAATACATAGAAAGATAGATCCCTTATCATTTAGCTACAAACTAGCTGGTCAGCAACTGGAAGGAGTTAATTCCATAAATTATCTGGGAGTAGGCAATAGGAGTGATTTAAAATGGAATTATCATATAAAGTTGACCTTCGGTAAAGCAGAAGCCAGACTGAGATTCATTGGAACAGTCCTAAGGAAATGCCATCAGAAAAAAAAGGAAGTAGGTTACAGAATGCTTGTTTGCCCACTGCTTGAATACTGCTCAGCAGTGTGGGATCCGTACCAGATAGGGTTGATAGAAGAGATAGAGAAGATCCAACAGAGAGCAGCGCGCTACATTACTGGATCATTTAGTAATCGCAAAAGCCTTACGGATATGATAGATAAACTCCAGTGGAAGAATGTGCACGAGAGATGCTCAGTAGCTCGGTATGGGCTTTTCTTGGAGTTTTGAGAACATACCTTTGCCGAGGAGTCAAGCAGTATATTGCTCCCTCCTACATATATCTCATGAAGAGACAATGAGGATAAAATCAGAGAGATTAGAGCCACACAGAGGCATACCGACAATCCTTCTTTCCACGAACAATACGAGAGTGGAATAGAAGGGAGAACTGATAGAGGTACTCAGGGTACCCTCCACCACACACTGTCAGGTGGCTTGCACAGTATGGATGTAGATGTAGACAAATGTGTGCCTTGAATGCAGCTAAACTTTGCTATCGGAACACTGAACAAAACGTCTTTCATGCAGCCCCACAGCCAGAAGCCACAAGGATTAACATCAGGTGATTGAGATGGCCAGGCTGTATGGCAATGGTGGCTAATAATTCTAGCATTTCCGAAACGGCACTTCAGCATCTGCTTTACTGGATTTGCAATGTGTGGAGGTGCACCATCTTGCATAAAAATAATCTCATCCACACATGACTTTATTTCCCAATATACTGTCTGTATTATTAAGCAATAACGGATATATGTAATGCCACAACTCTAGAAAGACAGAGGGAAGGTGAAGAGGCTACTGGTGTTCTCTAGTTGATAGCTCTTCTTTTATTAGTGAAAACTAGTTCTTAAAAAATAATCATAATCATGAAGAACTGTGTTGTGAAAGTTATCCCTCCACACTGCCCAAAACAATCAATCTTCTGAGAAATGTAGCGCACAATCTACAAACACAAATTTGGGAATCTTTAAAATTCTGTTTGAGTATGGTAAGTGTCATATAGATCAAGTGATGCCGATGGATTTTGTACGGATAGCATCAGAGGGTACGCCTAAGTGTCAACCAAACAGTAGTGTATGGAATGCCGGTGTGATGTGCGACTGCACGAGTGCTGACTTCCCTGTGCATAGATGAACCCGCTACAGTCTCCATTTCTTCCTGAACTGTCTCAGCAGCATTACGCCTTGTGCCACTGTGGGGTCTATCATCTAGACAACCCGTGACTTCGAACTACGAAATCATTCTCGCCACAGCTGCATTTGTCAACAGACCTGTACCCATTCGAATCCCCTTCCTATGGCGATAGGATCGTAACGCTGAACTAGCACATTCCCCATTCTGATAATACAGCTTCACTAAAAGTGTCTTTTCAGGTAACGTCAACATGCTGAGACTACTGGTGCATCTGATTCTCTCTCTCATTACAGCTCCTTTTATACGAGGGTCGGTCAAAAAGTAATGCCTCCCATTTTTTTTCTACTTAAAAAAATTAAGTTAAGTGAAAAATTTGAATTTGGCGCCATTCCTCAAACCTTCTTCTGCAATCCACTGCAGTAGTAACTTTCTGTGTCAACAGGTGGCAGCACAGCAGAAGTTTGTAAGATGGCCGACATCGATGTTCGTTTGAGACAGTGTTGTGTGATTGAATTCTTGAATGTAGAAGGTGAAACGCCCATACGCATTCATGAAAGACTGAAGAAGGTGTATGGTGTTGTGACAGTGGATGTCAGCACTGTTAGACGATGGGTTCGTCGTTGTAAGGAAGCTGAAGGGCAAACACCGTTGACTGACGAAAAGCGGAGCGGCAGGCCGGTGAGTGCAGTGACTCCACACGACATTCAGCAAGTTGATGACGTCATTCGTGGTGACCGTCGGGTGACTGCAGATGAAGTGTGTCGCATTATTTCTCTTAGTAAAGGCAGTGTGATCACGATTATTAAACAATTGGGGTACTCAAAAGTTTGTGCACGGTGGGTTCCAAGAATGTTAACCGATCAGAATAAAGAGGCAAGGAAAACAATAGCCTCCAAACACTTGCAGCGCTTCCGTTTGGAGGGAGATGAGTTTCTGAAAAAAATTGTAACCGGGGACGAAACATGGGTGCATTTTTTTGAACCCGAATCAAAGAGGCAGTCAATGGAGTGGTGTCACACAAGCTCGCCGAGGAAGCAAAAATTCAAAACTGTGCGATCGGCAGGGAAAGTTATGGCAACAGTTTTCTGGGATACAGAGGGTGTGATTCTGGTTGATTTTTTGGAGCAGGGATGCACAATAAATTCTGTTCAATACGTCACAACCCTCAAAAAACTTAAAGCACGTCTTCAGCGAGTTCGCCCAACAAAATCAATGGCAGATGTTCTTCTTTTGCATGACAATGCAAGACCACACACCAGTCGTCACACCTTTGACGAGATTGTCAAAATTGGATGGGAAGTTTTGCCTCATCCCCCATACAGCCCTGACCTGGCACCATCAGACTTCCATCTGTTCAGGCCACTAAAAGAAGCTCATCGTGGGATTCATTTTGAAGATGAGGAGGCCGTCAAAACATCCGTGTGTCAATGGCTTAGGAAGCAGAGCTGTGATTTTTACCGTGCTGGGATACATGCCCTTGTTCAAAGATGGACCAAAACTGTAGAGATGGGCGGAGATTACATTGAAAAATGACAAAATGATCCTCAATGTTGTGGTTTTCAACCTATGTAATTGCATTTAAATTTCCTGACAATTAAACGTAGAAAAAAAAATAGGAGGCATTACTTTTTGACTGACCCTCGTACATGATTGTCATGTGCAGTCACTGACGTTTTGCTGTCCAGCGCCATCTGTTGAACATTTTGTGAACTTTTTTTTGTTCTAATAAAACCCCATGTCATTCCAAGCATGTGTATCAATTTTTACCTCTCTATCTACATTATTCTGTGGTTTATTAAGTTTCCAAATTTACACTGACTTTTTGATCACCCGGTTTATATATGTGTGCTGACAATAGCTTTATGTATCTACCTGTTGCCTGAGAGTGAGCCATCAACTTGAAACTGGTAGCAGTAGATAAAATGTAACATGCAGCTCTGGTAGGTCATTATTATATTAGTATGCATTTAATATTAAATTATTATTTTGTTTTCTTTCTTGTATTTGAAATTCTTTGGGAAGACCTCCATTTTGCAGATACCAGTAATGCTCATTCTCATTCTCAAACATTGTAATTTGGCTCCTTTATCATTCTGTTATTGTTTTCAGCCAAATCTAATGATAAATCATTAATATCATATGCAGTTAATAGCAGGTAGGATCAACATGTCAACACTGTTACAGACATATACCACAATGTTGGTATCAACTACACAATCACATTAAGAAAAGGCTGAAATATTGCAGTTCTTGGGATCTGTCAGATACAGTTATCACCAATATGCAGGCAAAGGATTTTGAAGGAACATTACATGCTCTCAATAATTTTTTTTTTTTTTTTTTTTTTTTTGTCATCAGTCTACTGTGCTAACCCCTTCATCTCAGAGTAGCACTTGCAACCTACGTCCTCAATTATTTGCTTGACGTATTCCAATCTCTGTCTTCATCTACAGTTTTTGCCCTCTACAGCTCCCTCTAATACCATGGAAGTCATTCCCTCATGTCTTAGCAGATGTCCTATCATCCTGTCCCTTCTCCTTATCAGTGTTTTCCACATATTCCTTTCCTCTCCGATTCTGCGTAGAACCTCCTCATTCCTTACCTTATCAGTCCACCTAATTATCAACATTCGTCTATAGCACCACATCTCAAATGCTTCGATTCTCTTCTGTTCCGGTTTTCCCACAGTCCATATTTCACTACCATACAATGCTGTACTCCAGACGTACATCCTCAGCAATTTCTTCCTCAAATTAAGGCCGGTATTTGATATTAGTAGACTTCTCTTGGCCAGAAATGCCTTTTTTGCCATAGCGAGTCTGCTTTTGATGTCCTCCTTGCTCCGTCCGTCATTGGTTATTTTACTGCCTAGGTAGCAGAATTCCTTAACTTCATTGACTTCGTGACCATCAATCCTGATGTTAAGTTTCTCGCTGTTCTCATTTCTACTACTTCTCATTACATTCATCTTTCTCCGATTTACTCTCAAACCATACTGTGTACTCATTAGACTGTTCATTCCGTTCAGCAGATCATTTAATTCTTCTTCACTTTCACTCAGGATAGCAATGTCATCAGCGAATCGTATCATTGATATCCTTTCACCTTATATTTTAATTCCACCCCTGAACCTTTCTTTTATTTCCATCATTGCTTCCTCGATGTACAGATTGAAGAGTAGGGGCAAAAGGCTACAACCTTGTCTTATGCCCTTCTTAATACGAGCACTTCGTTCTTGATCGTCCACTCTTATTATTCCCTCTTGGTTGTTGTACATATTGTATATGACCCATCTCTCCCTATAGCTTATCCCTACTTTTTTCAGAATCTCGAACAGCTTGCACCATTTTATATTGTTGAACGCTTTTTCCAGGTCGACAAATCCTAGGAACGTGTCTTGATTTTTCTTTAGCCTTGCTTCCATTATTAGCAGTAACATCAGAATTGCCTCTCTCGTGCCTTTACTTTTCCTAAAGCCAAACTGATCGTCACCTAGCGCATTCTCAATTTACTATTCCATTCTTCTGTATATTATTCTTGTAAGCAGCTTTGATGCATGAGCTGTTAAGCTGATTGTGCAATAATTCTCGCACTTGTCAGCTCTTGCCGTCTTTGGAATTGTGTGGATGATGCTTTTCCGAAAGTCAGATGGTATGTCACCAGACTCATATATTCCACACACCAACATGAATAGTCGTTTTGTTGCCACTTCCCCTAATGATTTTAGAAATTCTGATGGAATGTTATCTATCCCTTCTGCCTTATCTGACCGTAAGTCCTCTAAAGCTCTTTTAAATTCCTATTCTAATACTGGATCCCCTATCTCTTCTAAATCGACTTCTGTTTCTTCTTCTATCACATCAGACAAATCTTCACCCTCAAAGAGGCTTTCAATGTATTCTTTCCACCTATCTGCTCTCTCCTCTGCATTTAACAGTGGAATTCCCATTGCACTCTTAATGTTACCACCGTTGCTTTTGTTTTGACTTTCCTGTATGCTGAGTCTGTCCTTCCAACAATCATATCTTTTTCGATGTCTTCACATTTTTCCTGCAGCCATTTCATCATAGCTTCCCTGCACTTCCTATTTATTTCATTCCTCAGCGACTTGTATTTCTGTATTCCTGATTTTCCCAGAACATGTTTGTACTTCCTCCTTTCATCAATCAACTGAAGTATTTCTTCTGTTACCCATGGTTTCTTCGCAGCTACCTTCTTTGTACCTATGTTTTCCTTCCCAACTTCTGTGATGGCCCTTTTTAGAGATGTCCATTCCTCTTCAACTGTGTTGCCTATTGCGCTATTCCTTATTGCTGTATCTATAGAATTAGAGAACTTCAAACGTATCTCGTCATTCCTTAGAATGTCTTGAACTTCAGCCTACTCTTCATCACTACTATATTGTGATCTGAGTCTGTATCTGCTCCTGGGTACGCCTTACAATCCAGTATCTGATTTTGGAATCTCTGTCTGACCATGATGTAATCTAATTGAAATCTTCCCATATCTCCCGGCCTTTTCCAAGTATACCTCCTCCTCTTGTGATTCTTGAACAGGGTATTCGCTATTACTAGCTGAAACTTGTTACAGAACTCAATTAGTCTTTCTCCTCTTTCATTCCTTGTCCCAAGCCCATATTCTCCTGTAACCTCTTCTTCTACTTCTTCCCCTACAACTGCATTCCAGTCACCCATGACTATTAGATTTTTGTCCCCCTTTACATACTTCATTACCCTTTCAATATCCTCACACACTTTCTCTATCTGTTCATCTTCAGCTTGCGATGTCGGCATGTATACCTGAACTATCGTTGTCGGTGTTGGTCTGCTGTCGATTCTGATTAGAACAACCCGGTCACTGAACTGTTCACAGTAACACACTCTCTGCCCTACCTTCCCATTCATAATGAATCCTACACCTGTTATACCATTTTCTGCTGCTGTTGCTATTACCTAATAATCATCTGACCAGAAATCCTTGTCTTCCTTGAACTTCACTTCACTGACCCCTACTATATCTAGATTGAGCCTTTGCATTTCCCTTTTCAGATTTTCTAGTTTCCCTACCACGTTCAAGCTTCTGACATTTCACGCCCCGACTCGTAGAACATTACCCTTTCATTGATTATTCAATCTTTTTCTCATGGTAACCTCCCCCTTTGCAGTCCTCTCCCAGAGATCCGAATGGGGGACTATTCCGGAATCTTTTGCCAATGGAGAGATCATCATGACACTTCTTCAACTACAGGCCACATGTCCCATGGATACACGTTACATGTCTTTAATGCAGTGGTTTCCATTGCCTTCTGCATCCTCATGTCATTGATCATTGCTGATTCTTCCGCCTTTAGGGGCAATTTCCCACCCCTAGGACAAGAGAGTGCCCTGAACCTCTATCCGCTCCTCCGCCCTCTTTGACAAGGCCGTTGGCAGAATGAGGCTGACTTCATATGCCGGAAATCTTTGGCCGCCAATGCTGATTATTTATCAAAATTTAGGCAGTGGCAGGGATCGAACCCAGGACCAAAGACATTTAGATTATGAATCAAAGACCTAAGCTAGTTGTGTGTTATATGGCACTTTTTTAAATCTTTGACGATTTTTGGGTACCCTCTTTTTTAGTTCGGTTCCGTGTAAAAACAAGCTTCATGAAATTGGGGGTCATCAGGAAAACGGGACAGGCACCAGGGGCCAGGGCCTTCAAAATAAGGGGGGGGGGGGGGGGGGGGGAATACCATTAACTTCATGATAAATTCATCAATTGCCTAAATGTAGGTAGATTGCTTACTTCAATTTCCTTAATTTTCCTTCACTGGTATAGGTCAGATGACATGAGGGGTCAGCGATTTCAAAACAGGTAGAGACAGGGCAGATTGACTCAAGTCGTTTTACGAACCAACCCGGTCCATCTCCTTAGTTTAAACTTTTGAGCAAGAGTAACAGTCATTAGCAAGTGCAATATCTTTTTAATTTGTTTACAGCATGTTATATGTCTACTTGTGTATTCCTCACTTCAAATAACTGGAAGTGAACTGACATCTGCCAAACAACTGTTTTTCTCTGCAATTAGTGCATATGTAAATTAACTGTGCATCTTAGGCCACACTAGTAGTGCAGGAAGTGATTTATTGGGAAAAACAACACACTGTGATACAAAAGGTGGAAAACTTCATATCAAAATTGGAAACTTTGCATCAACAATGGAAGAACCTACAAGAGTATCCTGGAGGATTGTCAGAAGCTCACAAGCAAACAGGAAAAAGATTATGCTAATACTTCAACAATCATTGCTATTGAAAAAGATAGTGAGTTATTGATCAATAAACAGTTGAATGAGATAAGATCTTCTGAGTTAGCAGAGGCAGTCATGAAGAGCTGAGGGTGAAGTGCATATGCACTGTGTGTCTATGTGCTTATAATTCAAATTTTAGACGTAAATATATTTGAATTAAGAGAACTGGAAAACCCATTCGTGTGTAGTTTTAGAATTAACTGTGATTTCATTTGTCAAAGCACCATCTCGAGGAGTATCTTATAATTCTTCAGGGGTTAACCATTATTGAAAATGGATGACAAAGCTGTTTAATGCTTGAAAATGTTCGTGTGACATAAGCTATTTGATTTATGACCACAAGAAGAGATGTTTATTGCTTGAAAATGTTTGTGTGACAGAAGCAATTTGATTTACGACCACAAGAAGAGAATGAAATTTGTGATTTTGTATTTTCCTTATCGCAGTGTATGTTGAAGCATGGTTCTAAGCCACTTCTGAGGCCAAAACACTGTATTTACTTTTCAGTATGCTCTAATACTTTATACATGTCAAGCTTTCTTGTAGGTTTATAAAAACTGAAAAATCATTCATGGTACCTGTCTCCTGTTCAGTTTCTATTAAACAGAGGTGCGACAAATCCACCTAACCACGATGATGGATCTCCATTAAAATCTAAATGTTAAAGATGGAGCTTGCTCTCTGACGTACATAGGGATTCGTAAAGAACTAAAATGCATACAGCTGATTGAATTTCATTAAAAAAAAAGTACAAATGAGAATAGATCAACATCCATAAAATATCCACAATGGCAATGTGTGCCTGTTGAGGACTCAACACTTCCGCTACTCGTTGAGTTGTTTCCTTTACTCCTCAATTATTTACGTTCTGTCAGAGCTTTAAATACCACATTTAGGAATTATTCAATAGCCACCACAACTAGGTCTAGATAGAGCCACTGGTTTCTCTTGACAAAAAACTACTTAGTCAATCCAAGAGCATCACAAAGATGTTCAATAAACTCTGTTGGGTGACCCTACGAATGTGTCTCACTTTTGAAACTTTAGTAGTCTACATTACAATATGAATAATTAATTCTATTACCTTGTGGAAGATGGGTATTACTTAATTAACTAGACAGTAAAATAAGGAAATTTGGGCTTGTAAAGAGGGGGCATCAAAAATTAAATAATGGAGTATCCAGGATACAGTAATGACAATATTATGAAAAGGATAGTTGCTACTCACCATTATAGTGTTACAGCATATAGCGCAATATGGTGAGTAGCAACTATCCTTTTGATTACAAGGGTATCAAAAACTGTTATTCTCGTAAACTATCTATGAATTGAATAACAGGTGGAGAAATGATTCTGGTACACCACATACCCCCATCCCCTTTATACAATGCATGCTGCCCACTGGTGTAAATATGTAAATGTTAAGTCCTTTCGTCACACACATACCATCAATACATTCAACCATCTCCTCATTTTTACCTATACCTCTCATAAGAGGAGGAAGGGGTGGAGGGGAGGGGAAGACAAAATTAAAAATAGAAAATTAAGAAATCAGTTCTTGACGTTAACATCCAATGCCTGTTTCAGCGAATAGTTGCAAGTAAGTTTATTTGTTGGAAATAATAGATCTCTTACCATTATTTGACCACAAGTACGACAATATCAAAATGTTAGCTGTATTAAATGATACATAGAAATAAAAAGGTTTTATAATAATCAATATGTATTGTTTACAAAGATATAATAAATGAAACTAGAAAACTTTACTTACATCACAGGAATGATTGATGAACCGAGCTGCATTGCCACGCATAGTAGCATCCACCACTAACTGATCATCAATTCTAAACATGTAGCAACCAATGCCTTTTGATTCATACAATTTCTCCCTCTTCTCTGTAAGAGTTGAACGAATGACTTCACCTGCATACTCTATAACCATCTCACCAGATTCAATATCTCTCAGACAAAACAGTCCTCTTCCATGAATATGCGACTGGTAAACACCAACAGCTTTGTTTGGATTTGCTCGTTTCAAATTCCGGAAACGCATAGCCATTGGCAGGTTGGAGCTCGTTGCACGCCTGAAATTAAAGATATTTCAATACTCAAAAATGAAACTGTATTATGATAACATCATGTTAAAATTACAAAGTCCTGGTGTGGGCTAAATGAAAACAATCATATCCCCTTCGTTTTTGTATCCAACACTCAACTCAAGAGTACCCCATACTGAATCCTTTAACACAGAATCTAATCATCATAAAGGAAGAAAATGCAGAAAGGTTGTACAGAACAGTGGATGATTTTCAAGATACAAAATCTAAACTGTGAATTAACTTTGCCTACAATTTTAATGCAATGTGTAAATACAAATAAGCAAAGTAGCTCACTGTTACCACACAATCTATCATTCTGGGAATGTCTATTACTTTTTGGCACTTCTTCCAGCAATAAGTGCACTCTAACTGCTATCCTTTATTTCAAAGTTTAATGCAACATGTTTCTGCAACATTCAAATAATAATTCACTATTTCAGTTATTTTATTACACATTACATTTACACATACTGTCTGGCAGGAATATTCTATGACATCTTAAAATACCAATTAACTTTCTACCATGAATCAAAGAGCACATGAAAATATAAAAACCATGTAATGCAAAGCATAGTGTTGCCCCTATCAGAACAGAAGTTAATAAGAAAGAACACAATAATAATAATTCAAAGGGTAATAAAATATTTTTTGAAAGAAGAAGAAGAAAAAGAAGGAAGACAGAGTAAAACAGTTGCATTCCACCTCTAAGAATAAGTATATCCAGATTAAACAGTAATACCAGTCTCAGAAAGATGATTCCCATGTTTGAAGAAGGGATCAAACCACTCCATGCATATCTGCATATCTCAGAAGAATTTTTTTTTTTTTTTTTAACTGTTGTAACTTTTACTCATCCCTGCTGTGACAAAGTTGGACACACTTGAGATTTTCAGTCTTTGTCAGTGCACCCTTTGGATGCTGTGCTCAAACAAATACTGACTGGTTAAAAACATATTTCAGTAGCTACGGTCATTGAGGGCAAAGATTCTGTATCTGTTTCACTCTTTTGACATCCCGATGTGTCATCTCTACTCATTGCAGCTATCACAGTTCCAAGTAGGAGCATGTAGTGCTCTATGGCGGACTGAAGAGAGATGTGATTACATACACACTTGCTTCTTCACACAAGTATTATATAGTGCATAATTATCGGAAATATACCATGGTTGGACAAAAATATGGAAACACAAAGAGAAATGCACACTTGAACACAAATGCAGTTACCAATCAAGCCTTCAGGTTTTGCTGTTATATTTGACCATGAACAGCACTTGTGCAATGTTCTCAATGCATTGCAATGGTCAGTCATTTACAGAACAGTGTACTTTGTAGTTGTGAGTGCATTATTTCACAGCTAAGTGAATTCAAACATGGGAAAATTGTTGGTGCTAGTATGGTGGATGATTCTGTAACCAGGTACCTGAAATGTCTCACATTTCGAGAGTCGCCATATAGAAGATTTATACCACACATAATGAAAGTGGAAAATCATCATCTGCTAAGTCAAAATGCAGACAGAAGTGTGTGCTGAGTGATTGTGACAGGCATCCACTGAAGAGAATTGTGACGGAAAATAAGGGAACAACCCATGCAAAGTGCTGCAGAACTGAATGTCACACTCATCAACCGTATCAGAACCAAAACAAAATGAAAGGAGTTCCATAGTGACGCAAATGGATGTAACAGGAAAATGTGGTGCTGAAGCTGTAAAGCAAAAGAAGAAAGTCATTTGGTTGTATGAGTCTTGCTTCACACTGTTTCTAACTTCTAACTGAGTTTATATCCCAAAAGTGAAACATGGCAGAGGTTCGGTGATGATTTGAGCAGCCATATTGTGGTACTGCATGGCCCATGTGGGTAATCTACAAGCCCACATTACTCCCAAGGATTGCATGTCCATCCCATGGAACAATGGTTGTTCCTCAATGGTGTTGCTGTGTCCCAAGTTGGCAGCATCCCTTTTTACACAGCTTGCATCATCCAGGACTGGTTTTGTAAACATGAGGACGAATTGTCACATCTCCCCTGTCAACAAGTCACCCGATTTCAATATTATCAAGCATATATGCTCTAGCTCAATAAGTCTGGGGCTCCAAAACACCTGGTATCCTTACTAAGAGGTCTTTATAGTAGCCATACTGCAACCATAAAAGTAGATGGTGAATACTCGAAATTTTTCGATGTGACCAACAGCGTCAGATAAGGTTGCATACTGTCACTTCAGCTCTACAATATCTATGCAGCGAGTGTAACCAGGAGAGTGCTGGATGGCTGGGATGTTGGGATTTCAATTGGCAGCAGAAAAATTTATGCTTTGCAGATGATACTACACTCATAGCAGGACGTGAGGAAGAACTTGGTAATCAGGAGTGAGAGATATTAGTCTAAACCTTGACCTAGAGATAAACATGGGAGAAAAGAAGAAGAAGAAGAAGAAGAAGAATGGTTATAAATCACCAAGGCATCGATCAAAACCAACTTACGGGATGCTTAAGGAATCTGGAGATAGTGAGTGATTATGTATACCTAGGCATTCTGATCAGTTTCCAAAGGAAAGTGTGATAAAAAGATAAGAAGACAAATCATTCTTGGCAGAGCCGCAATGGTCAAACTCACTAAGATATGGCAGAATCAGGCAATATCCAAGACAATGAAGATGTGCTTGGTAGAAGCATTGGTGTTTCCTGTATTCTTATACAGATGGAAGATCTGGACTGTGAAAGGTAGTGATAAGAACCGCATTGATGCCTTCGAGATGTGGTGTTGACGGAAAATGCTACATGTATTGTGGACACAAAAAAGAACAAAATAATAGAAGAATTTAAAATCACAAGAAGGTTATCTTCTCGTCTCAGCCAAAGATACCTTCAGTTCCTTGGGTACATCTTCAGAAGGAAAGAGGATAATTTAGAGAAGACCAACGTGCAGGGAAAAATTGACAGCATGAGATCACGTGGGAGAGCAGCGAACAGATGGTTGGATCAAGCGAAGAAGATTACCAGCCTGCCACTTCACATGATATTAAGAAAGGCCAAAGATTGCTGTGAAAGGACACATCTGTCTAAAGTTTCAACTACATAAGAATGAATGAGCAAATGAGGTCACGACACTCAACAATGAGTAAAAACTAATGATGAATGGGCTAAAAAAAGCCATTCTTGGCAGTTTTTTTTCCAATGTATGTCAACGTTTTCCTCAGTTTGTAATCTATTGGAAAGCAGTAGGGGAATGAAATTTTATATTCTAAGTTATTATGTGCAAATTTCAAGCTTATTCCATAATTACATCCAGAGATATAAAAAGCAAAAATTCATATTTCTCCACAAGTGTCCTTTTTCCCCCCAACTTACTTTGCTTCACATTATCCACACAAAAACTGATCAAAAATTTGTGTTATTATTTTGCTTAAGAGAGTGCAAAAAGTTGTACAAGGTGGCCAAGTTTTTGTTTCTTTCAAGTTGCTGGAGACTATGCATCAAAACTGCCAAACAGTCAGGGATACTCTGTTGAAAGCAGTGCTATGGGGTCAAATAAATGACTATATCTCTGCCAGTATTATATTAGCAAAAGTGTATTCATTGGGAACATGTGTGAATGTTCACACAAAAATTTCAGCTAAATCAGTGATGTTCATGAGTGAACTACTTCCAAAATTGACCACTTGTCATGGAATGGCCCAAAGAGAAAAGTCAAGTTTCACAGTTTCTTTTATGTACTTATCACATCTAAGCCGCTGTGAATGTGATGACTATTTGCATCCTTATGAATGGAAATAAGTATTCTGCATTGCTTCAAAATGAACTAAATTTTCCATATCTGCAGTTTATAGAGAAAACAAGAAACGGATCATAGTATAACAAGAGAGTGTTCACAGTTTCTCTGCACAGGCTTTCTTACACACCAACACACATCTGTAAAGCCCACAGTGTTTTTATCCCAGTGGTACTTGTTAGGTCTCAATTCAATTTTCATTTTTTTTTCCTTTTCTGTACCAGATGCACTGTTTGCTCATGCTATGTTACAATAATAGAGAGGTTATTGTATCATAACTGTCAAAATTATTTCTATATTAGTGCTTAATAGAAGTAGTTGTTTTACAGTGTATGTGATGAACCCCCCCCCCCCCCTCAACACCCCCTCCCCCCAATTTAACAGCAGATGATATCATGAAATTATAAATTGGTTAGATAGAATAGATTAATAAAGTCACACTTAGTTACTATTACAGCATATTTGTAATAAATAGAATTTAAACATTGGAAAGAGTAAAGATAGCCTCTTACCAGATAACCAAGCCACATACAGACGACTGAACATACAGCTCAGTTCTTGGGCATGTCACCTTCAATGCTAGTGAGTGAGTGTGTGTGTGTGTGTGTGTGTGTGTGTGTGTGAGAGAGAGAGAGAGAGAGAGAGAGAGAGAGAGAGAGAGAGAGAGAGAGAGAGAGAGAGAGAGAGGGGGGGGAGGGGAGGGGGTGTCTTGGTCCAAATGGATGACCCCCCCTTCTTTTTTTCTTATTGGTGCCTCCGTTATTGCTCAGAACTTTATACAGTGAGTTGTTATTTTTACTCTTTCTGTTGTTTTTATTCCACCTAGGAAGAATGGATTTTTTCAATACCATATTACTACTTAAGTAATTACATAAAAGCATGACACTACAATATACCACAAAACCTACCTGTTACTCATTAACTTGCTGTCATTTTGTTGAACAAATTTCGGAGGATTCCTGTGGCTGGAGGCCAGCCAACTGAACATGTCATAAGGTCTTCGAGATTTAAAAGGTTCAGTTCTAATGCATCCACTTTTATTAGGAGGTGGCAAAGTGTCCAAGTCATCCTCTGGTCGTAATGTCCGTTGTTTGTGGTAACGAGGTTTGTATTTTACACATCGACCAACTCCTGGTAATTGTTCAACGAGATATCTAACAGCATTATGCTTCAAGCCGAGAATCTGTAAACTTTTCTGCTTCAAACTAAATGGATTCAGTGGTAGTGGTGGCATTTTGTTCACAATTCGAGCATTCTGAACAGCGTCAAACACTTTCTGCCATGCCTCACTAAACGATTTTGAAGTGCAACAAAAACC
The DNA here is from genome assembly GCF_023897955.1 of Schistocerca gregaria. Taxonomy (NCBI): domain Eukaryota; kingdom Metazoa; phylum Arthropoda; class Insecta; order Orthoptera; family Acrididae; genus Schistocerca; species Schistocerca gregaria. The sequence goes on from NC_064931.1 coordinate 207,754,950, forward strand.
ATCTTGAGAACAGATTTCATACATAATATAAGATGATTTTTCTTCAGAATTTTCTCCATTACAGTATACTAGAGACGTGTCCCTACTGTCATCACCACCATTATCATCCTCGTCACCGCTATCATCTTCATTCTCATCCTCGTCACCTTCGTCACAATCATTGTCACCATTTTCTTCCTCTTCCTCCTCGTCGTCATCTTTACAACATTCAGTATCGTCATCCTCTTCATCATTGTAACCGGTAGTACCAGTGTCATCGACATTCTTTTCAGTAGTCAAATCACGTATATCTGGCCTACTGTCTTTCTCAATACTGCCACAAATATTACAGTCACTTGGAGGTCCAAATCCGCTATAAGCATCACCAGCATTATCTTCATCACTGACATCCATACAGTTGCCGCTGTTATTGGTAGCACTTCTGCCACCGCCACCACCACTGCTGCCGCCACCGCCGCCACTACCACCACCGCCGCCGCCGCCGCCACAGCTACTGCCATCACAGTCATCTTTTGTCAATGAAGATGCTGCTCTTTCTTTTTCAGTGTCACTGCTATATACAGACACATCAGAATTTACTTGTGGAACAGTGTTGCATGTGAAAAAGGATTTCCTCTCTTCTGGACAATTTTTCTGAGTGTACAGCCGTGCCACATTCTGTTCATCATATTGTGGGCTGCTGACAGAAGTGTTACATTCTGATGAAGGTGTTCTTTTTGGAAAACGGTCCAAGCTGATTCCAGAGGTACACTCTACATCCTCCTCCTCCTTATCTCTGTTCACAAGTACAGCTTCTGCAAAGGTATCACTTTCTGTGACATCAACATACTTAACATTCTGCAGTTTCAAAATACGGCTTTCATCATTTGTTAGAGATGTACTGAACTTTCCCTGCTTTTGCAAAATAGGTTTTGATGAAGACAATTTGTCAGATAAATTACTAGCTTTAACTTTGATATTATTATGTCTGTTTACAACTGTTTTCGAGGGTGGGATTGCGTCAGTAATGTGTAACACTGACCTGCCGTTCCCTTCTTTATCTGGCTCTTCAACTGAATTATCATTAACTGGACTGGTTTGTCTAGTAGCCAATCTTTTGTATTTTCCATGTGACAGTGTTTCCCTCCTGCAGGGAGATTCTGTTACTTTGTGTCCAGGGAGTCTACTGATGACTGTAGGTGCTGATGTATTGAATGTGGACATATCATTATTGCAAAGTTGATCTTTAGAGGAAGGATTGTGGTTATAGCTAATTGCTTGATTCAGCAAATTAGCAATACATTTTGGTTCATTATATTCTGTGCTAACTTCTAGACTGTGGTCAGGTTCTCTATCGATTACCCACAATTCACTAGGATTATTTGTCAGATGTGCTGGAATATCCGAAGATTTTTGATTCAAACTGAGAGCCCCGTCTTCCATTACTACATGCGTCAGCACTTGTCCTACTATTGCTGCCTCACAGCGCTTCTTACATGCACAACAAACATCAAATGCATAGCAATACACGCATGAACAGCAAATCTGGTTTTTCTTTCTTGTTGACACTGATTCTGCACGCTTTGTAAGGATAGTGGTATTAGATTGCAGACATGTGCAGAATATCTGATGTCCACTGTTTTCAGACAGCTGCTGCTCTGCTTGGATAAGGCAGTCCTCACGGTCAGACTGTGACTTGCCTGAACATTTGTCACAAGCATTTCTGACAGGTGACGCAGGAGGACTCGTGTTAACACCACTGGTCACACACCTAGGTGTTATAATCCTTGCCATTTCAAAACGTGTGTGGACACCAAGTCTAGGATTCATGATCTTTGTTTTATCATAGGGCGTGTTGACACCAGTGCTTACGCGCCTGGGTGTCATTATCTTCGGAAATTCAGAATCGATTGGAAATTTAGATTCAGCGTTACCAAAGTTGCTCACACGTCTGGGTGTCATTATCTTCGGAAATTCAGAATCATCGTTAACAAAGTTGCTCACATGTCTGGGCGTCATGATCTTCGGAAAGTCAGAATCGGCGTTAGCAAACTTGCTCACACGTCTAGGTGTAATGATCTTCGGAAATTCAGAATCGTTCGGAAATTCAGAAACGGCGTTACCGAAGTTGGTCACACGTCTAGGTGTAATGATCTTCGGAAATTCAGAATTTGTGCTAACACATCTTGGTGTCATGATCTTTGGAAATTCAGGTTTTGTGCTAGCACATCTCGGTGTCATTATCTTTGGATATTCAGGTTTTTTATCATTTGACATATCAAAGGATGTGTTCACACCAGTGCTCACACATTTAGGTGTTATGATCTTTGGAAATTCAGGATTTATGCTAACACTACTGCCCACACATCTAGGTGCCATGATCTTTGGAAATTCATGATCTGTGCTCACACATCTAGGTGCCATGATCTTTGGAAATTCATGATCTGTGCTAACACTACTGCCCACACAGCTAGGTGCCATGATCTTTGGAAATTCATGATCTGTGCTAACACTACTGCTCACACGTCTGGGCGTCATGACCTTTGGAAATTCATGATCTGTGCTAGCACTACTGCTCACACGTCTAGGTGTCATGATCTTTGGAAATTCATGATCTGTGCCAACACTACTGCTCACACGTCTAGGCGTCATGATCTTTGGAAATTCAGAATTCTGGCTACCATTATTGCTCACGCATCTGGGTGTCATGACCTTTGACATTTCAAAATACATATGCCCACCACTGTTCACACACCTAGGAGTCTCAACACTAGACATTTCGGGGGCCACATCAACACTGGTGCTCGCACATTTGGGTGTCACAATCTTTGTCACTTCAGGGATTGTTCGCCTGCGATTCTCACTTCTCATAACTGTCTTTAATGTAACTGATGTACACGTGCTAGATGATTCAGGGTACTGAACAGCTTGATCTTCTGTGCACACTTGTTGAGCTGGCAAGAAAGAGTGATCATACGAAGGCACTTGCATGCTGACAGTCGAAGGTGGGCAGTTTACATACTCTGTATTTCTAACAGGAGAATTTGAAATAGGAGTTTGTTGGTTAATAATAAGGTAACTTGGCTGGACTTCCACAACAGGTTCTAATGTTAATTCAATTACAGATCCTAATTTGCTAGCCTGAAACACTTGTGTCGTAGTTGCCGAAAAACTGCTACTCGCAGCAACCACACCGGGTAGAGCAGCAGAGACAAGTTGGCTTGAAGACATAACTGTATTACTGACTACTGTCTCGTAATTTGAAATATACATAGGCTGTCCAGCTAAATGCATTCCTCCTGGCTGTGTCCCATACATGTCTAAAGATGGCGTACAACCAATCATTGTCTGCTCTGCAGAAACACAATGAACCGCATTTTGCTGTGTGGGAGGAAGTACTGTCCCAAGAAATGCAGAATGTGGAGCTGGTGACTGTACAGGTGAGTTCTGAGGTGGTGCAGCAGAGCACTCAACACTTTCACTCCGCACAGACAAATCTGTGGCATCAGTCTCTCCCAGAACACTTTCACCTACATTACAACAAGATTCAGTTGTATCAAACTGCTGCTTTTTGGTGCATTCTTCCTCACTAGAGCGTGTATTTTCTGAATCACTTTCACTTGTCGAAAGCATAAAATCATTGCAGCATGTTGACAAATGGCGCTCAAAACTTTTCTTTGTCCTGTAGGTACAGCGACACTGAGAGCAGCACACTGACTCTTCTTCAGTATCATATGTCTTGCACCAACTCTTTCCGTGCGCCTGGCTTGAGATAGAGCTACAGTTACAAACAGCTCCAAAATTACTTCCAGAATTAAAATCTGAACTGCAACGTTGACATTGGCCGCAACTTCTCAGTGATGAGGAACTTGCTTCGTAAGCACAGTCTGACAGCTTTTCATCATCAGAACGAGGAGATTGACCACCTTCACTGCCACTGCTACTTAAGGGATCGACAGTACCATCTAACTGGAGGAATCGTGTTTGTGGGTGGCCGTTCCAAGGTAGGAATTTGTTTTCCTTCCCTTCTTCCTTTCTGAGTGTGACTTTCCCCTTACTGCTGTCCGACGGAGACTCCTCATCGACTCCGCACTTGAGTTCTGCAGGTGTCTCAGTTGCAGTAGATGAAACACCCGACGGCAGTGATCGTGAAAGTGTTACGTGAACACATTCTGGCAAGCGCGATTCCTGCAAAGTATGTGATGCATCTGAATCAACAACAACAACAAACGGATTTTCACACACACTCCTTCCAACGGTGTGAGATAGTTTCCGTCTTTTGTATGCTGAAGAGTAGTTGCCATCAGGTTTACAATTCCATGTCGTACTACACGCTCGTTTCCGTCTTTTAGGAGGTTCATCAGATGTAATGTGGACAACATTATTTTGCTTTGTTCTTCTCATTTTCATTCTCTTAGTTCGTTTTACTTTATTTTTACTCAAACCAGCATTCTCTGCAGACTTTTGCTTTGAAAGAGTGCTATTGTGGCACAAATCATCTTGATCTTGCACACTCACTTCTAGAAAACCAGTTTTTTTGGCATTTCCCATATGGTGATTATTTACTAGATTAGCCTCATCTGTACTACTAATTTCTTTTTCTGTCACTGATGGATCATTCCCATAAAATCCATCACTTTTCTCCATAGCTCCCATTTCTTCATATATCATCAGCTTAGGTAATACATCCTGCATTGAAATGCCATCTATAAGGTCGTGAGGCAGATCTTCAAAGACAGCTTCTTTTACTTCAGGAGGCAAATGATCAGCTGCACTTTGTGAGTCATGAAGTGAATTCTCATCAAAATCTTTATTGCTCACTATGTCTAACATGTAATTGACAACCTGATAAACAATTTTATCATCAAGTGAATGACACTTTCGCTTATTCTGATACTTGTGGTACGGAATTCGTCTTTTAAATTTGGAAAATTTCTTCTGATTAATTTTAAAAGATAATTTTGAGTTAGCTTTCAGATTCTTTGTGTCATTTGTTTTAATTTCATGTCTCCATTTGGAAATTTCATTTAGTTTTTCCTCGACTACATGCCTTTCTTGACTATGATCTACTGTCATGTTTTTTCCACAGTCGGGAGACTGAGATTCGTTTTTATTACATAGCACAGTTTTAATGTGATATCGAACTATTCTCCAAGGTTCTATTGAAGACCAAAATAATCTTGTACATGAAAACCCATTTGGTATAATAGCCTCTGGAGTATCAGAAACTTCACTAACAAATTCTCCTATATTTTCAACTGAAAGTGAACCAATCATTAACCTAACCTTTTTAGGTTCAGCAAACTTCTTCTTTTTACGGTCTAGTTCCACATAAATTGGGCGGCATATTTCAAAATCTGATTCATTGTGCAGAACTTTACCAGTGGCACCTTTTGCATGCGATGGGCAGAAAACATTTTTGTCATCCATAAAAGTGCAATTCACTTTCCTCGCACAGGGGAAATGGAAGGTTTCTGGACAATTTCGTGTGCAACATCCTACACTTGCACCTCTTTTTCCACAATGATCACATCGTATCTGACGGCCTCGAGACATTGCACTGTGAACATTCTGTAGCGATCCATCAATTTCCTCAAACACTTCTGCTGACCACAGAGCACAGTTTGTGTGTGCCCATTCATTCTGTCCACAGTACAAAAGTCTGCCTTCTTCAGCGGGCAACCCATCACCAACACCTTTACAAAGGACACAAACTCTATTATCCTGGACAGAATACCCGCTGTAGAAATCATCCAAGGATTTCCCTAACATTTTATCAGGAACAGCATGAAAAGAATCATCCAATATTGACACTTCCATTGAACTATTATGATCATCACTGCCAGATTTTTCTGAAATGATTCTTCTCCTCTTACTTGGTTGTGAGTTACGTTCAGAAACAGGATTATTTGAAACACGTGCAAATTTAGGGTTAAACCATGGGAAAACTTCCTGCATATTATGATAATATAGCTGAAGTAAATCAGAGCAGTGAGATTTATTTAGGATGTCTTCCATTTCCTGATGAAACTGCAGAACTGATGTGTACTCACTGGAATTTACTTTATTTTTTACAGACAGAAATGTTAAGGATGACTTGTGTTTCAAATTTTCCAAACAGTTGCATTCGAGGAACTCATCCTTTGGTACATCGTCACTGCACAATTTCTTGGAACTGGCCTCAGTAAAATTTTCAAAGCTTCTGCTGCTGCTGCTACACTGTTCTAATGACAGCAAACGGCTGGAAGCTACAAAACCCAAACATGATAATGCATGTTCCTTCAGCTCCTCTGCATCATTTCCCCCCAAAATTTTCAATTCTTCATCAGTGCTGCTAATGCCAGAATCACTTGTAGGTGTCGCAAGTGAAACCTGATGCACTTTGGAAGGCGATTTAGTAGTATCGAAAGCAGATGTATCAGATAATTCAGCACACTGAACATCAATTTTAACTGGGAAAAGTGAATTTTGCAAGTACTTGGAAACACAGTCCTTTACGCGAACAGAACATTCTTTTAAGTTATACTTCTCTCGCCAAAGTCTAAGAGAGTTTCCTGACAGGTATGGTACAACAGTTTGCCCTTGGGAGTGAGGAAAACATTTTTCTTCTGAACAGCTATTATGCAAATTATATTCACGATTTGACAATCTCTGATCTCTGGCACAGATATTATCACGTTTTGAATCTGCCAAAAATTCATTGTTGTCATCATCAACTTCATACGTCATTTTTACTTCCACATTTTCAACATGCAGATCTGTAATACTGAGAAATTTGTTGTCTTCACAATTTGAGTCAGTCTTTTCACCCAAGCACATATTTCCAATGGCAGTGGGATCCGAATGTGTATTTATGTTATCACCATCTATTAAATTGGGATGGTATTCACAGTGTTTCTTTGGACTGCATCTGAGCATTGAATAAGCTTTACGATTTTTGCTCAGTAACTTCAGCACAGTTAGGTATCCTGCTTTCATCTCTTCTTCAACAGCATACCACCATGGAGCAGGAGGCTTCTCACAACACTTCCTGTAGGGAAGAAAAAGGGATTATTAAATATTTGAAAAGAGAGAGCAGTGATCAATGTTTATAACTATAAGGTGAGAAGCATAGAAGCCAGCCAGGATAATTTTTTTTTTAAATGTTCATTTTATATTGGAAATTATACACCTACAGGGGAGAGGGAGGGGAAAAAAGGGGGGGCAGATGCTGTTAAAAGGACATTTTACAATGTGTAAGGGTCGAATAGACTATATCCATTTATCACGTGTACAAAAATTTGGAAAGTTATTGGTAAAATGTGCTTCATTCTTCCTTAATAATGTGCATTTGTCATATCAATGGTATGCAATGAAAACCTCATAAGTCAATTTTATTAAATTCTGCAACTGAAGCAAAAACAGTTTCTTAAAAAATAAAATGGTTTCTTAAAAATAATGTAAAGCAAGACAGAAAGCTGCTACATGTGTAACTGTATAGTAGAAGTCCAGTTATTGACAGATTAGAGAAAGCTGAGCACTTTCAAATCTTCCTTTGATTATGGAGTCACTGGTTACAGCAATTACAAGTCTTCACAGACAGATGGACTTATGAGGTTTTCACTGACTGCCATTGATATACTGCTTTGTGCAATCTAAAGTTTTAAAAATTATGAAGTTTGTAAACTGCCACTGATTTTATACTCTGCAAGCCACAAAGTGTTTCATGATGCACACAGGTCCCTCATGCCAGTTTCACTTGTAAATGCACTCCCTTACCCGTTCTGCAAATTGGTGCTTCTTGTAAGGTATATCTTAACTGCAAGCCCCCTTCCCCACCCCCCAATTTCATAACCACACGAATGAAGGTGAGCACTACATTCATAGAAAAATATTGTGAAATTTTGAAGGTCAACTTTTTGTAAGCCATTTATGTTATCTTGTCATCTCTTTGATGCTCAAGCATCAACCACATAAACCCATCACAAATTACACACTTCTTCCAAAATTATCACCTTATTTTCTTCTTTCTTTCTTTCTTTCTTGGAGACTAAAAGTACTAAATGGTTGGAGAAAGCCAATGGGAGTCCAACCTACATCCTTCACACAAGCGCATGTGTTACACACACATTTAACAGCAACTTTTACATAGAGAAAACATAAATTTAGGCTGAGAGGTAAGCAAACCAATAAAGGTTTCTGTAGCCAAAACCATCCATCAAAATTTGAAGTGTACAATTACTGATATTTTCGAAACAAATAAAAAATCAGAATATCTTGATAGATCACTGCAGACAAAAATGAAACAATAAAACATAACTACCACAGAACAAAGGGGCTAGTTTAAAATCGCTGCAGATTTTTAAAAAGTTATACAAAGGAAGAAAGTTGGAGGGAAAAGTTTTTCTAGCCACCTACGGTGTTCAAAATGAAAATGGTAAAAGACAAGTATAAAGTTCCTCACGTACTAATAATTTAGCACATTAATACTCTACAGTATGTAACTGTATGTGCAAGAGCTTTACAAAAATGACAACTACAATAATCTTCGACAGCATAGATTCTCAGCCCCAAAAGTGTATTAGTAATGAGAAAAACCCTGCAAATTTACAGCAATACTAAGTTATCGCCACAGGATTGGTGATTAGCAGAAGCATGGAAAAGTCATTCCTGATGACAGTATGAAGATGTACAATCTTTGTATCTACTACCTAGTAATACTTAATGCAAATAGTGATAGGGAGGTACTCCATTCTTCTAGAATCTTTTAAAATATCCCACACATAAATAGTGACATAATATTATTATGAGACATATCCAGATATAACAAAAATATTACACAGAGTAAGTAGTATCATAATTTTTACAATAATATCTGGCGTCCTCTGGTTCCTTTTGCATGTGGGCATATGAAGTATCATTTGGTAAGGTCAGATTTCTTCCCTGTCAACAGCTCAGATTCCAAGAATGCCGTGATGGTAACTCGAAGTGGTTGCAGTATGGGGGAGGAAAAGTATGATAAAAAGAAAATGCTTGCCCTGAATTTAATTACAAACCCTCTGCAAAGGTAAATAATTCAAAACTGATCTTGCTACAGGCTCTTCGCTTGTAAGTCACCAACTAATTCAAGACTGAAATCTGGCACATAAGGGGGGGGGGGGGGGGGGGGGGGAATGAACGTTTACACAACAATCAAGGACAAGTATCTTTTCCCACACTGTTTTAAGGCCCTGTTACTTCCCTACTATTTTTATTAATTTGGGGTATCTGCAGCTCAGACTCAAGGAAAAGTCTAAGGAAGTTCTGAAAAATGCTGCTAGAAGCCTCTGCAAGCAGTTATTTTGCCTCGGAAGCCATTGTCTTAGTACTTCGAGTATTAAATGCTAAGTATTTTTTATCAGGCAGCAAATTCAAATTTAATATAGCTCATCTTTAAATTTAGCAATTTTTCAAATAATTATAGCAATACACAAATGAACCCCTCCCCATGCGCGCTCAAAAAAAACATGTTTTTAAGAAACCTGCAGAAGTTGGCAAGCATGGTAAGCACAGTTTTGCATTTCGACAGCTCCAGGATTTGGAAGCTGCCGGCACACACTGATGCACATTTAGCCATTTCTTAATGCTGGTAATATTCATGATGTAACAATAATAAATGTTTCACTGCCTTAAATTAATTTCATATTCGTGAGTACCAATAATTTCCACATCTGAACAAGAGGGTCCATATAAACAAGCTTTTACATAACCTTGTTACTTCCATGAGAGACTTCTACTATAGCACATGACTGACATGAATCATATGTTATACACAGTGCATGCAATGAGTGAAACTTTCCCACTGCATCATTCCCCCTCCTCTCCCCTAACTCCATTTTTGTTTTTTCCATTGACCCCTAGGAGAATGAGAGCAGTGCTTGCTCAACATTTCCAGACAATACATTTGGATTTCACCCCTTGCTTAAGGCTACTTTCGTACTTTTGTAAAGTGCCAGGTTTAAAGATGTTCACTATACTGTGAAGTTGAAAAGAGAAGTGATGGCTGGTGTTATACATTAGAAGTTGTGCTGAATGATCCTGTTAGGTACCACTGACAGACGTGCTTACCCATGAATGCAGAAATTATCCGAGTGAATGTACACGGAGTTGCTCGATAGCAGAAAATCGTTAATTTCAAATGAATCCGCAATTGGGTTGCCTGTATCATAAAAAATTGAGGATTTTCTCTTCGTAGACACATTTCAACTGCACAGAAGTTGCCAGAAAACTATGAGGAAAGACTCGTTGAATTTCAACATTTCATAATCAGAAGGTGCGCCAAAAATAATTATCTGCCTCGTCAACAATTTAGGAAGAGACAGATTGCTACTCTCCATGAAGAAGACATGTTAAGTTGCAGACAGGCACAAATATAAGACACTTACACAAAGCTTTTGGCCACAGCCTTCATCAGCAAAGGAGAAAAACACACTGTTCATAAACACAAGAAAGCAAACCTCACGCACACGTGACCACCAACTCCAGAAGTGCAGTGGTTTGTATCTTAAAGATAATACCTCATCTGTTGTCATTTTTTATATACTGTATTTTCCCAAATGCAAGCCGACCTTATTTCTAATTTTTGGTGTCCAAAAATGTAGCTGTGACTTAGACTCGAGGCAAAGTCTAATGGCATTCTGGGCCAAGCTGCCTCAGATGGCAGTCGTGTGTGTGAGGTGAGCTTTCTTGTGTGTATGAACTGTGTGTGTTTCTGTTTTGTTGACTGTACACAGCAATCTATCTGTTCCTACATTGTTGGTATTCCTATATGGAGCTTCCATTATCTTTTTGGTCAGATAGGTAATGTGGATCAAACTCTGGTATATTTCGATATGCCAAGAAATTACATCCTAGGAGCAACTGGAGAACAAAGATGTGAAGATAATTTCTGTAATTGGTGAAATGCAGTGTACGTCTGTCATGCTTGCCTGCACAGCCAATGACCACAAACTACCACAATTCAATGTTTTTAAATGCAAGAAGTTACCTAAGTCTGAGGTATTTCCAGAATGTGTTATTGTACATGCTAATGAATGGCTGGTTCACAGAGGACTTGGTTTAGAGTGGATTAAACTTGTATAACAACATCGTACTGATGCCTAGCTAGGTTTGCCAAACATGCTGGTACCAGTTTCATATGCTAGTCATACTACCCAGCTGTAAAGAGGAAATCAGTAGAGAGTAGAACAGATTTAGCTGTAATTCCAGGAGGGATTACGTCAATTTAACAGCCATTAGATGTCTGTTTCAAAAAAACCATTTAAGGACATACTTAAAAATATGTACACACAATGGCTAACAAAAGAAGCTAAGCATTTAACACCTACACAAAGTGTTAAGCGTGCCAGTTTGTCTAAGTGTGTGAGTGGATTGACCAATCTTTGAAATGTGTACTGAATAAAATTATCTATCACGCATTTAAAAAATGATATATTTCTAACTTTCACATTTCATCGTAAATCAATTTTCTTGGTAGACAGGCGACAGTATCCACTCAGTCTGTGAGCCTATGCTACTACAAATGAGAAAGACAGAGAGTGTGTGTGTGTGTGTGTGTGTGTGTGTGTGTGTGTGTGTGTGTGTGTTCTACTATGAGTTGTAAATTTGTATTCATGCATGCCACATTTTTTGGGGCTTCTCTGTAGCACGACTTTCCTGTGATATCACCGCTCACAGCTCCTTGCATGTGGTACCTATTACAGCTGCCATAATTTGTTTGTCGAGCAACGCTGACTGATGTAGGAGATACTGTAGAAGAAACATTTTCTGTAATGATGACAATACTTACAGTTCACACTTTGTATGGATCACTTGTGCTGGAAATCATTCTGTGTAGACAAATATACTGCTTAGAATGTTAAAAAAGTAATCGAAACTAGATGATACAAATTAGTGTCTTTAATACATAGATTGCTCTTCACCAAATTTATATCCTTTAAATCAACTGTGATGCTGTGTGTCAAGCCAAAATGTACCTTTCTTGGATGAAAACAATATACTTTGTTGAAATAAATAATACTTCAGATGAAATTCATTTGAAATAAAAAGACTGACGTATGACTCAAACATGAGATATGGTAGAGTCTGCAAAAGTCTTAGTGGCCCCAACTGCAATAGCTCCACACGGAATATTTTGAAAGATATCGCGGATCTTCACTGCTGTCTCTGTTTGTGATGTAACGATAATTTTAAGTGTCCAATAAGCTAAAGTTGTTTCCACGTGAATTACTAAAATTAGTACAACTCCTCACAAATCCCTGAGAGGTGGAGCCACTATCATTAACCATATCTGTTTTGATTTTTAAATACAACTTGAAATAAGGCATGTACCACAGAGACACAATTCAATCACTCTGCTCATGGCTGACATGGCACCAGAGCGTAATTTATGAGAGCAAGCACACTGATGTCGCTGTGTTTGTTATTTTGAAAATATGTTTTTATGCACATTCTCCTTTCAACTAGAGATACACCGTATGTTGTGCAATAACAGTAACCAAATGTTTGTCACTTTTTTTGTTGTTTACATGCAGAAAATAAAGCTATTTCAATCTACTTCTGATGAAATAGTGCATCTAGATACAATTTGCTGTGCAATAGCATTTATTAGTTAAGTTCGCATTTTGAGGTAAAATTTGCATCTAAATTCACATTTATCACAAATGATAATTTTTCTGGTCTCTAGTATACTTGTGAAACTGAAAAAGCATTGTAATTTTGTTTGTATTTTGTACAGCCAAAATCACGAAAATGTAAAAGCACATGGACAAACTTTCCTTAGGCGCAAAGCATTAAGTGGCAACAGTACATAGTGATGTTTTTAAAACCTAACACTGCACATGAGAAAGCACCATGGGCCTAATTATTTTCAAAATATATGAAAAATTACCATAAAAGCAATAACCCTGTGACAAATTGAATGGAATCAGCTACTACACATTTCATACTCCATTATCCAGCAGCAAAGTGAGATCCTACAGAAAAATATCCATGAATGAAACAGAATAAAGCACTGCACTTGGAAGCAACACAACCAGACAAAGACAATACTGAGAAATTTTCATCAGGGAATGATATGTAGCAATATCACAACTACATGCAAAGTAAAAATGATCAAAAAGACCTAAAAATCACAGTGGACATCAATATTGCCTGATAATGAAGAATAAGTCTCCAATTGTGATAATTTCATTGAGTGCTAACAGAAGATAAATATATTTGTATACTAAGAATCCTTCTTTAAGAAAGAAAGCTGGTACAGTTGAGTATGTATGGACTTCCCTTCCATAAATTCCTAGGAAAAACACAAAACTGTATAGTGCGATCCAAAATTTGCTGAAAATGGTGATGAAAAGTGAGACCATTACTGGACTGAAATGTCGCGTGTGCATGGATTGAAGACAATGAGAATTTGCTTGACCATACCAATCAGTAACGACAAATTGAGTAGGGGGGGGAAAAAAATAAGGTGTGTGTGTGTGTGTGTGTGTGTGTGTGTTTGTGTGTGTGTGTGTGTGTGTGTGTGTGTGTGTGTGTGTGGGTGTGTGTGTGTGATTGCTATGATAAAGCAAATTTTCCTTGTCTTCAATCCAAAACTTAACCAGATAAATGCATTCCTTTTCCTTCAGATACCAAACACAGACACAAAAAAAACAGTTCAAGTCCTTTCGTTAAATAATTTTCACATAATTACTGTTACTATTTCAAATTGCAAACTTACCTGCAGATAAACTCTACAGTATCTGGAAGGTAGCTGAGTATATGATATTTTTCATCTGAAAGTCCTTCACATCTTGAATGGACCCAGCAATTGCATTTCACACACTCCATCATCTAGGGTAAGACAGTATCACATATTACATACAGAATAGAGCATAAAGCATAACAAAAAGTTAAATATCTGAACACTATGTTACAAGATGACATTAGCACAACACACATGGTTCTACACAAACATAACCCTTATAGAACGAAACCAAATAATAAATACTGATTTTTGTAGCAGTGACAAATTCACTGATTAGGAAATGGACTGGTAAAATATCTTATATCATCAATATCTACCTGTCTTCAAACTGGTGCTCATAATATCATGTTACATTGGTACACCATAACAATTTATATAATTTTTGAATGCAGAGCAGACCGATAAAATCTGTAGAGTGCAGTAACACCTGCTGATACTCACACCTGCTGATACTCTATCTCCCCAGTCCTACCTATATACTGTTTAAGTGCACTGAATGTTTCTGGAATCTGGAACAGAATACTAAAAGCTCAGAATGATTTTTTTCTCTCATCAAGTTCAATGCCTCACAAAATAAGACAACCACATTTCTGAAAATTGGAACACCTAAAAAAGATACATGTGAACGAATGGTCTGTATAACACAGATCTGTATAACAAACCCCACCCGTGTGGGGTTGCTGGTCCCCATCGCTTGCCTCCCCATGTGGCGGATAGGTGAACGTCCTCCAGGTATGGAGGGTACCAGGGAAATAAAATACCTAGGGCAGACGAAAACCAGCAGGTATGAGGGCCGATGGCTTGGATGAAAGGCAGAGTAGCCCCAACCATCAAATGCTGCCTTGCAGTCAGTAGAAGGATCTACAAAGGCTAAGGATGTTCCTCTGAAAATGGAACCAGCTACCCGCCGAGATGCAAGGAGTAACCCCTCAAATGGTTGGATGGAAAGTTAACAATCTTCCCCTGTAAAAATCATTTGCTGCAAATGCTAACAAAGGAATAAGCCGGACAGATATTTTGATGATGACCCCATCAAACAAAAAAAAAAAAGGATAAGAGATACGTACATATGAACATGGAATGTGTGGAACCTGTACCAAGCTGGAGCCCTATGGCAGCTGCTAATGCAAGTAAACAACTACGGTATAACACTATTGTCTCTCCAGGAAATTAGGTGGAAGGGAAGTCACATAATGGACTCCCGAAATTTCACAATCATCTATAGTGGCGGGAGGACATATACCTTTGGTACAGGTTTTGTAGTTGCTAAAGGACTGAAACATGCACTTCAAACCAATCAATGAACGGATGTCCATAATAAGATAAGGGGAAAATTTTTCAAATAACAATTGTAAATGTACATGCACCCACAGACGAGGCAGATGAACAACAGAAGGATGAGTTTTATAGAAAGGTAGAGCAGTTGAATGATCAGGCTCCTTAACATGATATTAAGATCTTAATAGGAGACTTGAATGCAAAAATAGGAAAAGAAGAGGCAACTATAGGAAGACATTGCCTCCATGAAATATCAAATGACAATGGAATTAGTGTTTTGGATTTTGCTATAAGTAAAAACATGACTGTCAGCAGTACATGTTTTCCATATAAAAAGACACACAAAGAAACATGCATGTCACCAGATGGACAAACTAGAAATGGAATAGACCATATATTGATTGACTACAGGCATGCATCAGACATCATGGATGTTAGGAGCCCACGTAGATATGACTGCAATTCAGTGAGAATTAAGTACAGGCAAAGGATTTGGCTACTGAGTAAACTAAAAGGCCACAAAAAGAAAAGTTTTGACGTTGAGAAACTAAAGTCATAAGAAATACGTTGAGTATATCAGATGAAAATAGAAGAGGGGCTTTAGAACGATACTGACACATTAAATCAACATATAGAAATAATGTGGAAACAATGTAAGACTGCAATCTTCAAGGCAGCTGGGGAGGTTCTGGGACATGTACGAGCTCAAAGGAAGGCTGATTGGTTGAATGAAGAATGTATGAGAAGAATTGAGGAGTGCAACGTAGCATGAACAAAATTATTTCAGGGAAGGACTAGAGCAAATCTGAATGAATATAATGAGAAGTGCCATGGAGCTAAAAGGGTTTGCAGAAAGAAGAAAAGAACACTAGAAAAGAAAAAAATGGAAGAAACTGAACAGCTAGGAGAAGAGAAGCAAGTATGTGAAATGTACCAAAAGATTAAAGAAGGAAAGGCTGGGTTTCAAGCCAGAACAGATATATGCAGAAATAAAGATGGGAATTTGATAGGGGAGAGTAATAAAACACTTGACAGATGGGCAGAATACTTCCAAAAACTACTGAACCCGGAAATAGGATAAGAATAAGAGAACTGGAGGAAATAACTTATTAGGGACCAGAGGTCGTAACACAAGAACCTGCAATGGAGAAAGTGATACAAGCCATTAAGACATTAAAAAATAATAGGGCACCAGGAGATCAGATTCAGGTGGAATTTCTCAAATATGGTGAGGAAGCATTGTGGAAAGCAATACATAAAATAATACTGAACATCTGGCAGGAGGAGAGCATGCAAATGGAGTAGAAAACAGCTACTGTGTGTCCCATACATAAAAAAAGAGATGAATTAAACTGCCAGAATTACCGAGGAATATCCTTACTACATACTAACTATAAATTGTTCTCCACGATCCTAACTAGGAGGCTTACTCCCTATCTGGAAGACAGAATTCGACACTATCAGAGTGGCTTTAGAAGAAATAGGTCAACAACTGACCAAATATTCACATTACACATACTACTTGAAACATGTTGTGAACATCAAGTAAACATACATCAGCATTATATTGATTTTACATAAGCCTATGATAGCATCTCAAGAATGACATTGCTGAATGTGATGGAAGAAGCTGGAATATCTAAGAAGCTCATTAAACTTACTATGATGACCCTCAGTGAAACCAACTGTAAAGTAAAAATACAGGGCTGAATCTCCAGAGAAGTGGAAGCGAAAAAGGGACTGACACACGGTGACAATATCTCCTCACTGCTACTCAACCTCTGCCTATAAAAAGGCTAAGTCAGATAGAGATAAATAGAGTAGGAACCATTTTTAATCGTTCACTGCAGTACCTAGCCTACACAGATGATGTGGCATTACTTGCACGAAACACTGCTGTGCTGGCTGATGCCTATCAACAAATGGAGAGAGGTGCAAGGGAAAGACCAAATATGAGGTATGCCCACAAAGTTCCGTTTGGTTATATAAAACAAATGTGTACATATACAGAAAAAATATTTATTGTACAAAAATCTACAACTGTTAAACTAATTTTCTACATAGCTTCCAAAATTTTGTAGGCACTTGACATAGCATGGCGCATGTTTTTGTATTCCCTCTTCGTAGAAGGTTGCCGCCTATGTATTCAGCCATGTGGTAACGTGTTCTTTCAGCTTGTAATCACCGCTGAAGTGCTGAAAACCAAGGACAGATTTGAGGTGTAATAAGAGATGAAAGTCGACAGGAGTGCAGGAGTGAGGTACGGGCTGTATGGAGGATGATCAAATGCATTCCATTGAAATTCCTGTAAGAACTGTTTGGTCAAATTCGCTGTGTGAGGTCGGGCATTATCGTGGAAAAAAACAACACCTTTTGACAGTAATCCTCAGCGCGTGTTCTGTATTGCGCAGCACAATTTCTTAATGGTCTCGCAGTAACAATGTGCATTGATTGTTTAGCTTCGTGGTAAGAAATCAATCAGCAAACTGCCTTTTCTATCCCAAAAAACGGTGCACATGACTTTTCGTAGTGTCAAGATTTGCTTGGGCTTAACCATAGTTGGGGATGAAGTGTGCCTCCATTCTACTGACTACCGTTTTGTTTCAGGGGTGTCGTACAATACCCAAGTTTCTTCCCCTGTGACTATCCGAGAAAGAAAACCATTGCCTTCTTCATTGTAGTGTGTCAAAAACTAAAGTGCACTTCCCCTCCGTTGTTTTTTTTTTGTTGTTCAGTGAGAATTTTGGGTACCCAACACGAGCAAAGTTTTCAAAATTTCAGTTTTTCAGTAACAATTTCATGAATTAGTGATCGTGACATTTGTGCGACTTCCGTAGCAAGGGCACTATGCATAAACTTATGGTTATGCTTAATCTCCTCTTCAATTGTGTGAACCAGTTCATCAGCAACCTCAGACGGGCGTCCACTTTGTTCTTCATAGTATGGGCATTGATAACCGCGCTGTTGAGAGCCCCACAAGCCACTCATCATCATCATTACCATCATCGTTCTTCATCGTGCACTTGATCATGACCTTCATTGAACAGCCTGACCCATCTTCTAACCATTGAATCACTTACAGCAGGCCGGCTGGTGTGGCCGAGCGGTTCTAGGCGCTTCAGTCTGGAGCCGCGTGACCGCTACGGTTGCAGGTTCGAATCCTGCCTAGGGCATGGATGTATGTGATGTCCTTAGGTTAGTTAGGTTTAAGTAGTTATAAGTTCTAGGGAACTGATGATCTCAGATGTTAAGTCCCATAGTGCTCAGAGCCACTTTAACCATTTGAACTCGTAGCATTTTGTCCGTAAACCTCGCAATGAATTTCTTTGGGTTTAACTTTCTTTGCATTTAGAAAATGAATCACAGATCTGATTTCACACGTGGTGGCTCACATTATAAAGAAGCACTACAAAGCACACATCGGCAGCAGCGATCTGAAAATGGCGTACATGTCTTCTCCTCGAGTCAGATTAACCGCAGTGCATGCTCGGAAATGCAATCGTAGTGCTACCGTGGATAGAAATACAAATGGAACTTATTCTGTGGACAACCCTGAAAGGGTTAGAGACTTCAAGTAACTCGGATCAACTATCACAGAGACAAATGACATCAGCAGCGAGGTGAAAGCTAGAACAGCAGCAGGCAACAGATGCTACTTTGCCACACTACCCATGCTTAGCAGCTCACTTCTACCACAGAAATATAAAATCCTCATTTACAAAACAATTATAAGACCAGTTGTTATGTATGGTGCCGAGACATGGACCATGACTGAAAATGAGTAAAGGATCCTTAGCATTTGGGAGAGAAAAGTTCTGCTTAAAATATACAGCCCAATATATGATCAAGAAGGTTGGCACATCCGTACGGATGCAGAATTAGAACAACTTTTTGAAAAACCTGACATTGTCACTGCCATTAAAGTAAGAAGACTGCTATGGGCAGAACCCATGGTCAGAATGGAAGAAAATAGAATATGTAAGAAGATTTTTGATGGCTAGGCTTGGGGCAGACAATGGAAGGGACATCCCAGAAAGAGACGGCTGCTGCTGGAGTCAGCCCAAACAAATACTTCTTACCATGCCTTTCATGCAATGCCCAGAGAGAGATGAAAGTGTCAGTTTGTTTCCCTTTACAAAAAAAAATTATTATTAAAGTGTAATTTTATGTGCTCATTCAGTAGAGTGGTCCCAAATTAGTCAAACACAATATTTGTCTTGTCAGTATGTATTAACAGTGTCAGTAAAACATGAAGAATAATCAGTACTTCAGTAGTGACCATAACTCCCTGGCCAGTGCCAACTGCTACCGCCATGCAGCAGTGCTGCTGCTCAGTCACTCCTCGAGTACTGGCTATTCTTTGTGTTTTACTGTCCCTATTAATTGATATTGATGAAAAAATGTCACTCTTGACTAATTTGGGACCACTGTATCAAATGAGCACGTAAAATTCAGCTTTAAAAATAATTTTGTTTGTAACAGGAAAGAAACTGACACTTTCCGTTGACACTGGGTGTTGTATAATAGATGTGATGAGCTGTATTTATTAGCGCTGACTCCAGCTACACACAAACAAAATTGCAAATATCTGCAGATATATCACAGAAAATAAGTCTAAGACTCTTGGGAGAGAGACCCTGTATAAACACATTCAAAAAATGTTTGTTTGGTGCCATATGAAATGAACACAGAATCAGTCATATGTATCCATCTTTTACTTACACTGTCCTCACTATAACATAGTTCCCTTGTAAAAGACAGTTCTTCAGTTCCAAAAACCTTCATGTTGTTATGGTTGCTGTTCACACTTTTGCCAACAAATAATAGTCATGATTGCATGTTTTATTTAACTATGTTTGCTGACAATATCATTTAATAATGCAAACTGCGTTTTCTGTTGTCTCCAGATGCCTTTTCATACACAATCTTCTGTATCTACATCTACAAAGATACTCTGCAATCCACAATACAGTGCATGGTGGAGAGTACACTGTACCACTACTAGTCATTTCGTTTCCTGATCCATTTGCAAATAGAGTGAGGGAAAAATGACTGCCTATATGCCACCATATGACCCATAATTTCTCGAATTTTATCTCTGAGGCCTTTATGCGCAATATATGTTGGCAGCAGTAGAACTTCTCTGCAGTCATCTTCAATTGTCTGTTCTCTAAATTTTATCAATAACATTTCTCGAAAATCATGTCACTTGCCCTCCAGGGATTCTCATTTGAGTTCCCAAAGCACCTCTGTAACACTTACATGTTGCTCGAACCTACCGGTAACAAATCTAGCAGCTCTGCATTGCTTCATGTCTTCCTTCAGTCTGATCCGCATGGATCCCAAACACTTTAGCAGTACTCAAGAATAGGTCGCACCGTCGTCCCATATGTGGTCTCCTTTCCAGTTGAACCACACTTTCCTAAAATTCTCCCAATGAACTGAAGTCGATCATTTGCCTTCCCTACCACAGTTCTCATGTTTGTTTCATTTCATATTGCTTTTCCACGTTACGGCCAGATATCTGAATGACTTCACTGTGTCAAGCAGGACACTATTAATACTGTATGTGAACATTACAGGCCTGTTCTTCATACTCATCTGCACTGACTTTTTATGAGTCTTACACCAAGTATTTGCATAGATGCAATTGTGCTCTGTGCAAAATTCTACTGGGCAGTTTCCAATTTCATTCCATTCCTCCAGTCCACATTCTCCAGCTATTTTTTTTCCTTTTCATCTTTTCTTACTATTTAATTCTAGTTCCTCATAACAAAGTTACGCCTCGCTTAATATACTGTATAGTTCATTTAATCTCGTCATACATTCTTTCAATCACTTCATCATCTGCAGAGCTGGTATGCATGCAATACTGTGGTGGGTTGCGGCTTTGTGTGTATCTCATCTATGATGATTTGTTGACTTCACTGTTTGTGATAGTGTACTCACATTCACTGTCCTTACTCCTGCATTACCCCTATAGGATCTTGTGTTCATAAACCTGTAGCCATGTGACCAATAATCATGGTCTTCCTGCAACAGCATTTACTGGTTTCATTATATCTAACTTCAAACTATCCGTGTCTCTAACATGTCTATTTGATTAAATGATTTAATATAACATACTCTTACCCACAGAGGTCATTTCTTTTCACATCACCCTTCTGATCAGTACTTCCCAGAGATCCAAATGGTGGATTATTTTACCTCCAGAATGGATACCATCATCATTTAACTATGCAATACAGCTGCATGTCCCCAGAAAAGGTAACAGCTGCAGTTTACCATCAGTTGCTGATGTCCAAAATAAAAATATATTAAGGACGTGTTGGCCAATGTTACAAGGCAAGATATGTCAATTATGCATACTTTTTAAAAAATAAATAAAAAGGGCGCACTACAAAGGAATTACCTGAATGAGACACAAATCTGTAGATGTGATGTACATGTACAGACAAACAAATGATTTCAGTTTCACAAAAATTGGATCATTTATTCAAGGAAAGGAGCTTCACAAATTGAGTAAGTCAACAACATATTGGCCTCCCTCTGGCTCTTGTGCAAGCACTGACTGATACAGTTGTTGGCTGTCCTCCTGAGGGATACTGTGCCAAATTCTGTCCAACTGGTATGTTAATATCATCAAAATCCCGAGCTGATTGGAGGGCTCCACCCATAGTGCTTCAAATGTTTTCAGTTGGGGTGATATCTGGTGACCTTGCTGTCCAAGGTTGGGTTTGAAACGCACGAAGACAAGCAGCAGCAACTCTTGCCCTTTATGGGTGGGCATTATCTTGCTAAAATGTACACCCAGGATGGCTTGTCACAAATGGCAACAGAACATGGCGCACAACATCTTCAATGTATTGCTGTGCTGTAAGAGTGCTGCAGATGGCAGTCAAATGGGTCCTGCTGTGAGAAGAAATGGCACCCCCAGACTGTTACTCATGGCTGTCAGGCCATATGGTTCAGGTTGGTATATCCCGGAAGGTTTACCAGAAGACATGTCATCTGGTCATGAAAGCCTTCATACTATGATCAGGTTGGTATCCCACCACTGTCTGTGGTGTCTCCAGACACGTATTTGACCTGGAATCTCATTCACTGGAGTAGAGTTGTCTTCAGTGATGAGTCCTGCTTCGCATTTAGTACAATGACAAGCAAATACGTGTCTTAAGATGCCCTGGACAACAGTGGGATACCAACCCGACTGTAACCACCATACGGCAGAACAGCCAGGAGTGATGGTTTAGGGGGACATTTCTTTTCATTTTGTTTGGTTGTTATCCACAGCGCCCCTACAGCATGATACGTTGACTACATTCTACCCCCTGTTTTGCTACCCTTCATGGCAAGTCATCCTGGGCTTGTATTTCAGCAAGATAATGCCCTCCTGTACACTGCAAGAGTTTCTACTGCTTGTCTTCTGGTTGCCAAACCCTAGCTCGGCCAGCAAGGTCGCTGGATCTCTCCCCAACTAAGAACACTTGGAGCATTACAGGCAGAGCCCTCCAACAATCTCAAGAGTTTGACAATCTAATGTGCCAACTGGACAGAATTTAGTACCACATCTCTCAGTAGGACAGCCAACAACGACAAGGTGAATAATTGCTTGCATAAGGGCCAGAGGTGGACCAACACATTACCGACTTCCTCAATCATCAAAATTCCTTCAAATTTTTTTGAAATTGCTATCATTTCTTTGTCCATACATGTACACCATATCTAACAATTTCTGTCCCATTTGGATAATTTCTCCATGGTGTGTGTATTTTTTGGTCCTAAAAGTGTGTAATTTTGGTCAGTTCAACACCCCGTAACAGTCAAAGATTGAGAGCAAGCACTCAATTGAGATATGATTGATTGCTACTAAATGAAAACTTTATCTTAGTTCTGATGTAACCCCCCCCCCCTCCCCCCCGCCCATCACACACACACCTACAACATAATTATTATTTTTTTTCCTCCATATTGCATTTTACTTACATTTACTCTATCAGTTGTAATCAAATGATTTGACTTTTCACATTTGGTTTCCTTTTTAGAAATTCACTGTCCACCTTTCACTATTAGTGACATACACTTACTCGAATCTAAGCCACACCTGAGAAATGAGACTCGAAATTAAGGAAAAAAATTTCAGCCGCACCTGAAATTTGAGACTCAAAATTCAAGGGGGGAGAAAAGTTTTAGATCGCACTTCCAAATCGAAACAAAGTTGGTCCATTGTAACATGGGACACAATTGAGGTCGAATGGATGAAGATACAGCTACAATAGTTTGGTTTGAATCGTAAGCTTAACTCTTAAGCTTTGCGAAGTAGCCATTGCTATGTGCCAGGGGCTCCGTCCGTACCCTTCCTTTTTCACATGCTTCATCTGGTTTGAATCAATTGCTTATTTTGCTATGATCTGATAAGTGCCGTTCTCTTTCTTATATGTGTTTACGTCACTCTAAGCTGAAAATGCATTATTGTACTGTGTCATAAATGTCACATTGTGATAATGATTGTTCACAACTTGTTGCTGCTTGCAGCATGGCTTGCTTCTGTGCGTGCTACCACCACTTACAAAATATATATATATATATATATATATATATATAGACACACACTCCTGGAAATGAAAAAAAGAACACATTGACACCGGTGTGTCAGACCCACCATACTTGCTCCGGACACTGCGAGAGGGCTGTACAAGCAATGATCACACGCACTGCACAGCGGACACACCAGGAAGCGCGGTGTTGGCCGTCGAATGGCGCTAGCTGCGCAGCATTTGTGCACTGCCGCCGTCAGTGTCAGCCAGTTTGCCATGGCATACGGAGCTCCATCGCAGTCTTTAACACTGGTAGCATGCCGGGACAGTGTGGACGTGAACCGTATGTGGAGTTGACGGACTTTGAGCGAGGGTGTATAGTGGGCATGCGGGAGGCCGGGTGGACGTACCGCCGAATTGCTCAACACGTGGGGCGTGAGGTCTCCACAGTACATCGATGTTGTCGCCAGTGGTCGGCGGAAGGTGCATGTGCCCGTCGACCTGGGACCGGACCGCAGCGACTCACGGATGCACGCCAAGACCATAGGATCCTACGCAGTGCCGTAGGGGACCGCACCGCCACTTCCCAGCAAATTAGGGACACTGTTGCTCCTCGGGTATCGGCAAGGACCATTCGCAACCGTTTGCATGAAGCTGGGCTACGGTCCCGCACACCGTTAGGCCGTCTTCCGCTCACGCCCCAACATCGTGCAGACCGCCTCCAGTGGTGTCGCGACAGGCGTGAATGGAGGGACGAATGGAGACGTGTCGTCTTCAGCGATGAGAGTTGCTTCTGCCTTGGTAACAATGATGGTCGTAAGCGTGTTTGGCACCGTGCAGGTGAGCACCACAATCAGGACTGCATACGACCGAGGTACACAGGGCCAACACCCGGCATCATGGTGTGGGGAGCGATCTCCTACACTGGCCGTACACCTCTGGTGATCGTCGAGGGGACACTGAATAGTGCACGGTACATCCAAACCGTCATCGAACCCATCGTTCTACCATTCCTACACCGGCAAGGGAACTTGCTGTTCCAACAGGACAATGCACGTCCGCATGTATCCCGTGCCACCCGATGTGCTCTAGAAGGTTTAAGTCAACTACCCTGGCCAGCAAGATCTCCGGATCTGTCCCCCATTGAGCATATTTGGGACTGGATGAAGCGTCGTCACACGCGGTCTACACGTCCAGCACGAACGCTGGTCCAACTGAGGCCCCAGGTGGAAATGGCATGGCAAGCCATTCCACAGGACTACATCCAGCATCTCTATGATCGTCTCCATGGGAGAATAGCAGCCTGCATTGCTGCAAAATGTGGATATACACTGTACTATCGCCGACATTGTGCATGCTCTGTTGCCTGTGTCTATGTGCCTGTGGTTCTGTCAGTGTGATCATGTGATGTATCTGACCCCAGGAATGTGTCAATAAAGTTTCCCCTTCCTGGGACAATGAATTCACGGTGTTCTTATTTCAATTTCCAGGAGTGTATATGCAAGAGACTGCAGCTTTCTTTGATAACAAGGAACCAAATAATAGACTGCGTATGATAGATGTTCTGAATGAGAGTTTAGCGAAAAAATTTCTCTGTTTGAAAATCTTTGCAGAAGCCTCTTTAGTACATTACATTCTGCACAAAAATTGGATTCATCTTAGATTTAAAAATCTAGTCAGTTGCTGTGCTTCGTTTCTGACTGTATCACTATTCAGCATAAGAATAATATGAATATAAACATGACATAATATGTATATTCTTCCGCATTTGCTCTTGTCTCACTCCAGTTTCATAGTTCATTAGGCAGCAAACACGAAAGAATACATGGCATAATGTTTACATTCTTCTACCTTTTCTTTTAATTTATTTACTGACGCAGAGGTTTTGGCGCCAGTATTTATCTTTGTGCCTGCTAAGCATGCCTGTGGAGCGCTATGTATCTTCAATGGCAGAAGTTAGTTGTGGCAGCACCTACCAACATTTTTCAGAACTTCCACTTACTTTGCACTCGATTCTAAGCTGCAGGCAGTTTTTTGGATTACAAAAAGGCACCATAAAATATTTTTTACATGGATTAGGTGAGGCAAAGAACAAACCGAACAGTGTTATAAGCAGGAACCTAGACTACAGATTCTTTTGTTTAGTGATGGAAGTGTTTTGTGGATGAAGTATGAATGAAGAACTTCATCTGGCACTCACAAGTATGTTTGTTCAAATTTGTACCTATAGCTCTTGTGATGTAGAGGGGTCATTTTTTGCTACAAAAATATTTTGACTGATACATGCAGGAACCCCACAGGACAAATTTAAAAATAATGTTAGCTGTTAGCTATGCAAAAAGGGAAGTGAATTAACAAATTGAGAACAAAAATGATAGTGCCTCTTATAATGTATTTTTCACTTGATCATGCATGTATTGTTGTCTGACAGTGGAAGAATGCACACATATTTTGTGACTGTGCATATAATTCTCCTCTTTTAATTATCACATCAGTAATCAGAACACAAAAAAACCTAATGAATAAGCCACTTTCATTAAAAGGTTTTTTCATTGTTGTCCAACATCTATGTTTCACCAAGTGTTATAGAAATAAGTATTCTGATGATTCAGAATACTCCTGAACAGCACTGTTGCTTGTTTCAGAGCAGTTCACAACAACATCAAGTTATTTTACAAAAGAAATGTGACACAGTTATTACTAGATAATAATAAAAATTAAAATAAATTTTGATTCCAAAGTCATAAAGAAATAATCTTTTTCCTGTATTTTCACAGGGTCACCACATCAATTACTGGATTTGGCAATGTCCCCCCCCCCTCCACCCCCCCCCCCTCCACCCCCCACCCACCCGACGACAATTTTGTGTACCTCCCCAGACTGCATCTATTGTTACACAATAGGAAAGTCTGTGAAAGTTTTTTTCTAAATTTTTGTGAGTCATGTAACTGACATGGTTACCAGTCTGGTATTCACTTAGACAGATATTTGAAACTGCCTAAAAACCACATCTACGCTGACCAGGTCACGATGTACCTCCCAGAATCCTGGAAGCGCCTTCATGCTAATGCACACAACTATCAGGGCAGATCACAATCATATAGAAATAATGACTGCTATTTGGTCAAAAGCATATTTATGTGAAATAAAAATTGAGACCGAGAACTTTATTTACTTACTGCAGCTGCCAGCAGCTGTACATTCCTACTTCATGCACAGAGCAAGAAGCTTTTGTATACAAAATCTAATGCAGCCATCAGCAATCAATATAATGGCAAATTGAATTGCCAAGAGAACAAATTAGACAAGAATGAAACTAATCGCTTGTGAGCGATCACACTTTTATATGCAGTGGAAAAATACCACTTAATGGTTGACTGCAAAAAACTGAGTATTCTACACTTAACAGGACAATAAGGTAATCAATTACAGGAAAATATGTTATGGATATTCTTTGGTAACATACACAAAGAAAGCAGTGTTAACTGCTACGTCAGGCTATTATTAATGACAGGGAACTTACCTTGGTATCATAATCATGATCTTCATAACAACGCTGGCACAAAGGGCAATAGTTCCCTTTCTGTCGCAGTTTAAAGCATGCTTTACAGAGTGGAATGTTACCCACAAAATTAGTCACATTTTCAGTACCACAGCTCTTGCATCGGAGACATGTTGAACATACCTAAAACAAATTTATCCTAGGTGTCAGTAACATTATACCATCTTTACAAATATGGTAGTTGTGAGGTTTTTTTTTTTTTTTTTTTTTTTTATATATATATATATTAATGGGAACTCTAATAGTGTTTTGTCCGTAATTTCATATCATCTTTTGTGATGTTTATTTTGGGTATTCCTGCAACAAATTGAACTTCGTAATTCAACTCTATTATGCTTTTTGTGGAAGGTGGTGAACTGACAGTTAAGTGCTCAAATCACAGTAAAAAGTTTACAATTTTCAAGGCAACCTGTTCTCAAAATAATCATGTACACTTATTTTGCAGAGTGTGTTTTGAGAGAATTGGTGCAAGATCACCACCATTACAGAGCAGGCAGGTGTGCAACAAAGTAGCAACTAACATTACAATTCAATAATATCGAGTATGTGTGCTTCATTAGCTGTTCCATATTTAAGTTTCACTACTAGCCACACAACTCATAAAAACAATAGTTAGCGCCACTGCAGATATTTGTGTGGATTAAACCTAAGCCACAAACTTTTCACAACTAATTTCATGCATTTATTGCAGTTCATATGAAGGGATATATGGCATAATTATGTAAGTCAAGTCTGCTCATTTTGAGAAATTGTACATTTTGTGAAAAATTTTACAGAAAAACTAGGAAAGCCTAAATGAAGTGCATATAGGGATACTGAGTCTAGTAAGGGATATTATTAATAATGGAGCATAAATTAAGTGTAGTAATATTAATATTATGACCATAATTAATAAAGTCTATGAATTTAATTTCATTTTGAACTAATAATTTCACTTTGAATTAACAATACCTGAGCACAATTACATGTAGCAATATTAACATCAACATCATAATTGTGTACAAATTGCATGAATTTCAGTCTGAATTAAAACAAAAATACATTCAGTTATCCTTGCCCTCAATAGTTTCTTTCAGGGAATAAAAGAACACATGGTGAACAGGAAGGATGTATGGTAACAAGGCTAACATGTCCTTTTTCTTCAAATTACCAGCTAGTTGTATTTCACAGTAGAGTGGTTCCTGTTTTATAATGTTGAGCTCGACTAGACATCCCTTCTTTCCCTGTCATATATATGCATGGTGTAAAATTCCTTTTTAGCACAGTTGTCTCGTAATTTTTTTTCCAGGTTCAAATCTTTTATATTACAATCATTGAATTTGTAGCCAAGAAACTGGACACTACAATTCATTTGTATTGGGATTAACTACTGCCTTCTGCAAAGCTACTGTCAATGAAAATTTTCTTGCTTCATCTGTACTACTCTATACTGAGGTGTAAAATGGCATGGGATAGTGATATGCACGTATGCAGATGGCAGTAGTATCACGTATACAAGGCATAAAAATGCAGTGCATTGGCAGATCTGTCATTTTTACTCGTGTGATTAATGTAAAAAGGTTTCAGATGTGATAATGAATACACATTGAGAATTAACAGACTTTGAACACAGAAAGGTAGTTGAAGTTGGGCACATGAGACATTCCATTTCAGAAATTATTAGGGAATTCAACATTCTGAGATCAACAGTGTTAAGAGTGTGCCGAGAATATTGAATTTCAGGCATTACTCTCAGCACAGACAACACCATGGGTGATTGCCTTCACTTACCGACAGAGAGTTGCAGCATTTGTGTAGAGTTGTCAGTGCAAACAGAGAAACAACACTGCATGAAATAACCACAGAAATCCATTAGGATACTGTGGCAAAATCTGGTGTTAATGGGCTATGGCAACAAATGACCAATGGGAGTGCCTTGGCTAACAGCAGGACATCAACAGTGCATCTCTCCTAGGCTCGTAGCCATATCAGTTGTACCCTAGATGACTGGAAATCCATGGCCTGATCAGATGAGTCCCATTTTCAGTTGATAAGAGGTGATGGTAGGATTCGAGTCTGGCACAGGCCCCACGAAGCCATGGACCCAAGTTGTCACAAGACACTGTGCAAACTGGTGGTGGCTTCATAATGCTGTGGGCTGTGTTTACATGGAATAGACTGGGTCTGACTGAACCGATCATTGACTGAACTTAGTTACGTTCAGCTTCTTGAAGACTATTTGCAGCCAAACAACAATGGAATTTTTATGGACGATAATGCGCCATGTCACTAGACCACAGTTGTTTGCACTTGGCTTGAAGAACATTCCGCACAGTTCGAGTGAATGATCTGACCACTCATACTACCAGACATGAACCCCATTAAACATTTATGGGGCATAATCGAGTGGTCAGTTCATGCACTAAATACAGCATCAGCAACACATTCACAATAATGGACAGATATAGAGGCAACATGGCTCAATATTTCTGCAGGGGCTTCCAAGGACTTGTTGAGTCCATGCCATGTTGAGCTGCTGCACCGCATCGAGCAAAAAGAGGTCCAACATGATATAAGGAGGTATCCTATATGACTTCTGTCACCTCAGTGCAAATGGCTTCCTTCTTTGTGATTGAGCAATGATTTTACCCCAGTCTGACAGTGTGTAGAAAGTTTTTCCTTCTGCCTGAAGTTCCACAGATCCAAAATCAGCATCATTTGAGAGTTTGGGAGATACAAATGCCCACTTGTCATAAAATTATGCTCAAGAACATCCACCTGAAGTAGTGATCTGTCACAAGTTTCGAAAGCAAAGTGCAATTTTAAAATTTCTATTTTGTCCAGTGCAGGCATTACTGTACATTGTTTGGTGTTTTCTTGCACAAACCAATTCTTTTACGTGATGCACTATGGATAATGAAATTTCCTGTTTTCCTTTCAAAGCTACAGTTTCATACCATACATACAAGACAACAGTCATGTTCCGAGGTCGTGAGAGCCAAGATTATAACAATATACATTGCATTTATAATGTGCTACTGAACATGTTAACTTGAAAAGGCCAGAGCTTTTTCCAAATCTAATGTAAAAGTGTACAAACTTTCGGAGTTGGATTTTGATCATTCCTTATTGACTTTCAAAGAATTTCATGCAGATTTGGCTCTCCTTAAATGAAATTCATGTGGCATTTCTAACTGTCTGTTTTTTTTTTTTTTTTTTTTTTCACCTGCAGCAACTTACATTTGCTTCTAGTACATATTACATGATGTGCGCGTATCTCTTTTTGGCGGGTGAGAACTTAGATTGAAATCATGATTGAAAATCTTTGTATACAAATGCTCTGACACTGGTTTAATGTTATCTTCAAATAAATTTTTCTATATAATAAATTTTACACAACTGTGGTGTTCAACTCAGGACTCAGTAATGTTTGATAGGGTTTTTCAGTGGAGAATAATGCAACTGATAATATGAAAACTTTTAATGCGGGAATGAGTATGATGAACTGTACCTTCCGGAGCTTTATTGGAAGGTTTATGACGACCTCTCTAATCACTAATGCACCTCTCTGCTTGCTATTCTCTTCATGTACATCGACACATTCTGCTGTTGTATATTCGAAAAGGTCCCAGAAAACACTTTTTACAGACAATAATTCTGAAAATGTAAAGTGCATTTGGAGATCAAGATACAGTTAGTGGGCTACTTGCTGCAGGCGTTTCTGATTTGATTAGTTCACATAAGTTCACATAGGTACGCACTTCCAGAGTTAAAATATACCATTTTTCTAAAATTTACAAAATTCCTTTCCTTTCTTCTTTGGTTATTTTTAAGCACAATGTAGTGTGCAGTGGCAACCATAATTACAAAATATATTAGCAAAAACTGTTTCACCTTTTCTGGTACTATATGCTTCACCTCAATTTCTTTCCAGTTTTGTCTCCTGTCTTGTATCTTCTCTCTGTCATTTTCTTCCACACCTTTGGCATTAGTTATCCTCTTTGTACTCACATTCAGATGAATAATATTCTGAAGCAGAACCCAATATTTCTTCCTCTTTGTTCATGATTTTTCTAAGCCTTTCTAAATTACTCATATTACCATAAACATAAGCTCATTCAAACACCAGTAACGACTGCCAAATAATCAAGCTAACGGTTTAGACAAAAATATAATAATATAATACTTGTCTGAAAATGGTCTAGACAATATTATCATACAAAACTTTTCTGAAAAGGGTTTAGACAATGTTATAATACAAAACTTAGCTGAAAACAGTTTTTATACTGTTAAAATACAACATACTTTTCTGCAAAATAATAATAAAGAAAGGAAAACTTCTGGTGGTGAAACAGAAAATCTAATTTTGTTTTTATGGCATTGTGGTACCAGTCACACTTACTTCACTTTGCAGTAACATGTAAACAGAATGTCTCATTTTCTTTCATAATCATTTTGCAAGTGAGACTTACTTCATTTTGCCATAACATATATCATACAAACCATTTCAAAGTAGAGTTTGTGCTGCCATCTGTGATGCTATTGTGGATATAAAGACATATATCACTATGCCATGCAAATGAGTGCAGTGTTCACTACATAACATGGTGCTTAACTCATTTTCATCCACACCTGGCTTACATCATTATGCCATAAACCCCTCCATATTATAGCACAATTTTTACCCAACACTTGTAATCGATGTGCAGTCCCTGAAGGATAACTGTATCACACACACTTTCCAAAATCAATTTTCACTCAATAGCAGATTGTGTGCTGATTTGAAACTTCCTGGCACTGTGTGCCATACCAGGACACAAACCTAGGACATTAAAAAAAGATTCCAGGTTTGAGTCTTGTTCCAGTAAACACTGTTGATATGCCATGAAGCTTCTGTCACATACTACTTGACTCTTTCTCTGATTTGTCCATTTTAACTAGCATTTATTCCTAATCATGTCAAGCTTCCATTCACTACACACAATGTAAATTATGTCTTCCAAAATTTTTAACACTTACACAGCAATGGCACTTGACAAAGGAATTGAACTGCTAACTGTGAGAGTTGCTCATTTATTCTCTTAATATAAAGCAGCACTACACTGGAAAAACAATTCTTTTCTGGGAATACATGTTGCGTTCTATGCATCACACAATTTGAAAGA
Source organism: Schistocerca gregaria (assembly GCF_023897955.1). Taxonomy (NCBI): domain Eukaryota; kingdom Metazoa; phylum Arthropoda; class Insecta; order Orthoptera; family Acrididae; genus Schistocerca; species Schistocerca gregaria. Next base: position 207,787,215 of record NC_064931.1, read on the forward strand.
TAATCGATATAATTGTACCACCATTTTCTGTACACAGGGTAGTATGTAATGAATATCTTTCTGGAGGAAAATAAGCTAACTTGAAGTCTGGTCATGCTCTACCAGGTATGCTGCTACTGGAACTGATATGCCCTTGCCTCCGCCTGACATGGGAAATGACAGTTGGAACCCCATTTGCCTGTAATACAGCTGTGACGCTTCTTGCAATACTGGCATATAACGATCACACAATCTCCAGTGGAATGTTATACCAATCCTCGATCAGAACCTCTTCTAACTCCTGTAGTGATGAGGGAGTCGGAAATCTGCTCCATAGTCCAATACCGCCCACAAGGGTTCAATAACGTTCAAGTCCTGGGTCCATGCTGGCCAGGGAAGACGCTGTGGTTCAATTGCATGCCCCTCATACCATGATTGTTCCGTCCTGGCTGTGTGAAAGGGTGCATCATCCTGAAATATGTCATCATTGTTGGGAAATAACATTTGAAACATGGGGTGCACCTGATCACCTAATATGTTCACATAATCGCTGGCTGTAATGTGACCTTTAAGACTACTGCCTGTGTCCTTAGGATACCGTAATATGGCTGCCCACACCATCACACTTCCACCTCCATGCCTAACTGTAGGAATCAAGTAATCAGGATTGTAGGCTTCTTTTGGCGTTCTCCAGACGTAAACCTGGCCAAGTGTGGAAATGATGAAAAGGTTGACTCGTCAGGCCATATGACGTGTTTCCATTGATCAGCCATCCAGGATTTGCATTCCTGATACCATGTTTTATACTTCTTTGCATTGGTTGTCATCACTAATGGTTTTGGTATAGCAGCTCATCCATGAATATTTGCTGTATACAGTTCTCTAAGGTGGCTATTGAGCTCTGCAGTAACTATGACCGCCATACTTTTGTGTTGTTTTGACACAATTTTTGTTAGTGTATGTCGATCTCTGTCATTTAGTTTTTATTTGCGCCCACTATTACGTTTACACGATGATGTCTTTCCACGATTTGTGCAAGCTGTCATGACCTTTGAAACAGTTGCTCTTGAAACATTCAATAAGCTGGCTGTCTTGGTTACTGATGATCCAGTTAATCGGGCCCCCTCAATCAGCCCTCTCTTGAAGTCTGTTAGGTTTTTGATTGCACATTGACCTCGGCCTCTGAATGCAAATACAAAGTGTGCACTACTGAACCTGCAATGATGCCTAGTCCATACTGAACATACAATGTACACACAGCCCTGTCTCAGTATGAAAGGAATAGCAAAGATTTCAGTTACACGATGTGAGAAATATGATTGCATTCCAGAGACCCTCAACCATTTTCCATTTGCAGGCATGCACACATCTGGGTTATCATTTCTTCTTCTTCTTCTTCTTCTTCTTCTTCTTCTTCTTCCTCCTCCAAATTTCCAACTGAAGTCTTCCAGCTACTGCTGAAGTGAGCTGGTGACTGAATGGAGATTTGAACCTATTTAGTCTTCGATATGTCAACACGTGGGCATCTCAGACAACATAACTGACGCAGTGACACACACATATAAACCTTACGCAGCTTAATAAAAATTCACCAAATATCAATTTTTGCAACTCGTACATACCAGCACAGAGTCACTTTACAACATCTGCAAGTCTGAATAGGTTATGAGTCAGGTGGAACATTGTAAAAATGGTAGCAGACTTCAGAACGTAAACACAGCAAAGCCTCTTCTTAAAAACTGCTGTGATAGCGGAAATGAGATATAGAAAGATTCTAGAATCTGTCTAAATGGAATCTATCATTCCACTTTATTTGCAGTGTATCTAACATATTTCCACCAGTTAATTGAGCACAAAAGCTCAGAAAGAGGCAGCTGTGTCCCAGATCTGAATTTTCACAATTCATTCAGTGGCCAGCAGAAATTGTAAGACTATACCATCACTGATTTATTAATATGAAGAAGTTGGGTGTTTTGCTGATGTTCAGTGCACCATTCTTTAATCTTTATCACTTGATCTATATGACACTTACCATACTCAAACGGAATTTTAAAGATTCCCAAATTTGTGTTTGTAGATTGTGCGCTACATTTCTCAGAAGATTGACTGTTTTGGACAGTGTGGAGGGATAACTTTCACAACACAGTTCTTCATGATTATGATAATTTTTTAAGAAATAGTTTTCACTAATAATAGAAGAGCTATCAACTAGAGAACACCAGTAGCCTCTTCACCTTCCCTCAGTCTTTCTAGAGTTCTGGCATTACATATACCCGTTATTGCTTAATAATACAGACAGTATATTGGGAAATAAAATTTAAAGGGTGCTTGTAGGCTGCAGAGCATAGCAGTGGTTCAATGTCTGCAATTGCAAGTCCATACGGACAAGCTTGTGGTAAACGGAATGTCCTGTCTACAAATCTTCCGCTCCCAAAATGAATAACTCCAAAAATACCAGAACTCTATTATTCTGACATTCCATGGTAAGCTTAATATTCCAACGGAACAAAATCAACTTAATTCAATTTACCAACTTCAATTGAAATTAATGAATATGCACTCAGATGAAATGATGTCCTGTGAAAACCATTCCTTATTGCTGAACCTGAAATAGAATGACTATGTTGAGATAAAGGATAATGTGAGGTACACTAGGACTCAAATTTAAATCTCTTGCTTATTGCAAAAAGTCACCTTAATCATTAGACTATCTGAGTGAGTCTCCATACCTGACTCCAATTTTTATTGTCACTAACATTTCCTAATATTACTTCTGAACACTACAGCCAGCACTTCTTCCACAGGGTATGTGGGAACAGAATCGTGATCAGACAGTATAATGGTCAAGGTGATTGCTCATCATAGATGGTATCAATCAGACGTGAATGAGGGCTACCCATGGTAACAGTCTCTTTCTTCAAAATATATGTTAGTAAGAAATATGTGGAGGTTAGTGTGTGCTTAAATTATGAGATTATATCCATGCAGTTACCAATCGCTGACCAAGACTCAAGAAGCCATATTCTAGCACACAAGGAAACGCATTAAAGCTAACTAATAAACTTGATCTGTTACAGCTAAGTGTTTTATTTACGAATAAAAGCAGTGGAAAGGCTAAAACTGTGTGTGCACTTTCCAACAAAAGGCCTCAACAATTTGGTTAAATATGTCGTGAAAATTATAGACTGAATTTGGTTGCTCATTTTTGGTCTAGAAGGAGTGTGTTTAAGAATAACACTAAGCATGATGTCTGCATTTCCCTTTCTTCTTAACATGTTTGTTGTTCTTAGTCTAATAACACTTCAATTCACTTACTGTGGCGTAAGTATTCTTTAATGAACTAAACTTGCCTCATTCTATCTTCAACTATTTTTGCACGACTTTGTGACCCTTGCAAAGGCCATAATAATCAGGAAGGCACAGAGCTATGTGGCTTCAAACAGATGGATATATCCTGTGGTTTGCAGCTGGAGTTCCTATGCACCCTGACTATGTAACTACTCAGTTTTACATTATGTTGATGAAGCACATGCCCTGTACACCTTTTTTATGTACACATCAATCGGTAAAAAATAGTGGCATTGCCTTCATGACCAAGAAGAATGGACATTTGTGAACTGACCTAATGACTACACTAATCACTTTACTACATCACAGGATTGGAGCAAATGTATTTTCGTGAAATATCTAGAACATAAGCTCCTTATGTACTCTCTATACTTTTTTGAGTTGTTTTGCTCAGAAGGTCATGTGAGCAGTGTATGTGGATGTTTAGAACAATGACGCTCAAACAGCTTAAGAGTTGTTTAAACCAAATGATAACAATTTTTTTAAGAATTGAACAGCAACAGTATAGCGTGACAACTGTCACAGATACAATGACCATCCTCCCTTAATACTGTGATAATTATGACATTTTGAATGCCAATTGTACATTTTGAGCTTTAAAAATGAAGAGAACTATCTTAAAGGATAAGATTGCAGTTTTATTAACTACAGAAGAATGTTATATAGAGAAAGAGGTTTTCAAGACTGCCATTCACTTAAGACTTCTCGAAGTTTTTGATAAAATGGCGAAGGTATATACGACTGTTCTTCATATTTCTGAGCGACACTGGAAAAGAAAGCTGTCTACAACGCAAGAGCTTTTCTTGAAAAGTGTGGAGAATAGTTCTCTCCCATACTCGAAGATCTAAAAATTCACAGCGAGAATAGCAGAAGAAAACCAACTTTCCTAATGAAGAGCCAGTTTCACCAAACAACTCTTATTTAAACATCAAAGTTCATTAAGTGTCAGGTATCCCACAGACTAAGTTTGTAATTTATGAGTTGGCTCAATTTGTTCCTTTTTCCATTATGATTGTCAGGCACGTCCATTTGATTTCCAAGAAATGTTCGTCAACATACTCAGGGGGCAGCATGATGTAAATACTGGGAGTGATGAAACAAACACCAGCCGTGAAGTTAACAGGGACATAAGTGAAGACTGTGATTACAAGTATGGTATTTCTGTGTATTTTATCTACACTATCTGATCAAAAGTATGTGGACACCTATTAGTAGACACGAATGTGGAGTGCATCCACCCTTCACCTTTATGATGGCTTGAACTCTGCTGGGGACACTTTCAATTATGTGTCTGAATATCTGTGGAGGAAAGCCAGGTCATTCTTTCCCAAGAGCTTAAACCATAGAAGGCAGTGATGCTGGATGCTCAGGTATGGAGTTATAACTCATCCCGAAGGTGTTCCGTTGTGTTCAGGTTGTGTCTCTGGGAAAGGCCAGTCCATTACTGGAATGTTATTGGCCACAAACTATTGCCTGAAAGATGTTGCTTATCACCACGTGCATTGCCATGCTAATGCAAACAGTTATGTTCCTCCGCCATACGCAAAATAAAATGCTATAAAATGAGTTCATATCCTTCCGCATTTAGCATTTTTTTAAGAGCAATAAGTGACCACATCTTAACCACAAAAAACATCCCCACACCATAACACCACTTCCTTCATACTTCAATGTTGGCACCATGGAGGCATTTTTTGTACAGTACACTGAGAACTAAACATTTTGAAAAAAAGAAAAAGAAATCTCAACATAAAAACTTCTAAAATAGAAAGACTGCCAAAGTAACTTAGTAACATGTTTCCACTAATATTGCATGAAACTATTACAGAATTTTTTATAGGCTGATCTCATCTCAAATTGTACAGGACAAGTTCGAATGTGTAATATCAATATTTCAAAGTATGCCAGAAATTATATACACACCAAACGGGAAAGTGTTGGTAGATAGACACAATAAAAAAATATCAAGCTTTCGCAACCCACAGTTGCTTCATCAGGAAAGAGGGAAGGAGAGGGAAAGACGAAAGGATGTGGGTTTCAAGTGAGAGGGTAAGGAGTCATTCCAAACCCGGGAGCGGAAAGACTTACCTTAGGGGTAAGACACTATCTAAATTGAATCCTGCCTGGACAGTTCCGTCCTCCATCCCAGCGGGACCCACCTCCTCTTCCTCAAAATCACCCTCTCCAACCTTCCAGGAATTTCACACTTCCAGCATTGCCTCTCAATCTTTCTTGAAAAACCTTGATCCTACTCCCAACATCACCACAGCTGAAGCCCAGGCTATCCGTGATCTGAAAGCTGACCGATCCATCGTCATTCTTCCGGCTGACAAGGGTTCCACGACAGTGGTACTTGACTGCTGGGAGTATGTGGCAGAGGGACTGCGTCAGCTTTCAGACAACACTACATACAAAGTTTGCCAAAGTAATCTCATTCCTGATGTCCAGGCGGAGCTTCAAGGAATCCTCAGAACCTTAGGCCCCCTACAAAACCTTTCACCCGACTCCATCAACCTCCTGACCCCATCGACACCCAGCACCCCTACCTTCTACCTACTTCCTAAAATTCACAAACCCAACCATCCCGGCCGCCCCATTGTAGCTGGTTACCAGGCCCCCACAGAACGTATCTCTGCCTACGTAGATCAACACCTTCAACCCATTACATGCAGTCTCACAACCTTCATCAAAGACACCAACCACTTTCTCAAATGCCTGGAATCCTTACCCAATCTGTTACCCCCGGAAACCATCCTTGTAACCACTGATGCCACTTCCCTATACATAAATATACCACACGTCCAGGGCCTCACTGCGATGGAGCACTTCCTTTCACGCTGATCACCTGCCACCCTACCTAAAATCTCTTTCCTCATTACCATGGCCAGCTTCATCCTAGCTCACAACTTCTTCACTTTTGAACGCCAGACATACTAACAATTAAAGGGAACAGCCATGGGTACCAGGATGGCCCCCTCATACGTCAACCTATTTATGGGTCACTTAGCGGAAGCCTTCTTGGTTACCCAGGCCTGCCAACCCAAAGTTTGGTACAGATTTATTGATGACATCTTCATGATTTGGACTCAAAGTGAAGAAGAACTCCAGAATTTCCTATCCAACCTCAACACCTTTGGTTCCATCAGTTTCACCTGGTCCTACTCCAAATCCCATGCCACTTTCCTTGACATTGACCTCCATCTGTCCAATGGCCAGCTTCACACATCCGTCCACATCAAACCCACCAACAAGCAACAGTACCTCCATTATGACAGCTGCCGCCCATTCCATATCATATGGTCCCTTCCCTACAGCTTAGGTCTTCATGGCTCCAGTCCCGAATCCCTTGGTACAGAAGCAAATAACCAGAGTCACTTCCTCATCCCCTCAAACCGAGAACCTCCCACAGAAAAACCCCAAAAGTGCCCCACTTATGACAGGATACTTTCCGGGACTGGATCAGACTCTGAATGTGGCTCTCCAGCAAAGATACAACTTCAGCAAATCCTGCCCCGAAATGAGATCCATCATGAAATCCTCCCCATTCCACCAAGAGTGTCTTTCTGCCGTCCACCTTGCCTTCATAACCTCTTGGTTTATCCCTATGAAATCCCTAAACCACCTTCCCTACCCTCTGGCTCCTACCATTGTAACCACCCCCGGTGTAAAACCTGTCCCATGCACCCTCCCACCACGATCTACTCCAGGCCTGTAACCTGGAAGGTGTACACGATCAATGGCAGAGCCACCTGTGAAAGCACCCATGTGATTTACCATCTGACCCGCCTGCAATGTGAAGCCTTCTATGTGGGAACGACTAGCAACAAACTGTCCATTTGCATGAACAGTCACAGGCGGACAGTGTTTGTTGGTAATGAGGATCACCCTGTGGCTAAACATGCCTCGGTGCACGGCCAGCACATCTTGGCACAGTGTTACACCGTCCAGGTTATCTGGATACTTCCCACTAACACCAACCTATCAGAACTCCAGAGATGGGAACTTGCCCTTCAATATATCCTCTCCTCCCGTTACCCACCTGGCCTCAACCTCCGCTAATTTCAACTTGCCGCCCCTCGTTCATCATTTGACACTCAGCAACACCTTTGCCTCTGTACTTTAGCCTCAACTGACATCTCTGCCCAAACTCTTTGCCTTTACATATGTCTGCTTGTGTCTGTATATGTGCGGATAGATGTGTGTGCGTGTGTGCAAGTGTATACCTATCCCTTTTTCCCCCTAAGGTAAGTCTTTCCGCTCCCGGGATTGAAATGATTCCTTACCCTCTCCCTTAAAACCCACATTCTTTTGTCTTTCTCTCTCCTTCCCTCTTTTCTGATGAAGCAACCGTGGGTTGCGAAAGCTTGACATTTGTGTGTGTGTGTTTGCGTGTTTTTTATTGTGTCTATCTACCAGGGGTTTCCTGTTTGGTACGTCACAACATCTTTTTTTAATATATTTTTCCCATGTGGAATGTTTCTTCACATGACATGTATCGAAAAATAAAATATTTTCATTTTATGTTGATTAATTAAAATGTTATTAACTTATCGAAAAATGGCATTTGTGATATTGTGTTAATGAAAGGAAGGTAAAAAATGTAATTAGTAAACTATACTGAAGAGCCCAAGCAACTGGTATAAGCATTCGTATTCAAATGCAGAGATATATAAACAGGTAGAATACAGCGCTGTGGGCGGCAATGACTATATATAACAAGTGTATAGCAAAATTGTTAGATTGGTTACTGCTGCTACAATAGTACTTTATCAAGATTTAAGTGAGTTTGAACATGGTGTTATAGTTGGTGCACGAGCGATGGGACACACCATCTCCGAGGTAGCGATGAAGTGGGGATTTTCGCAGACAACCATTTCATGAATGTACCGTAAATATCAGCAGTCTGGCAAAACATCAAATCTCCAATATCACTGGGGCCGGAAAAAAATCCTGCAAGAATGGGTTCAACAACAACTGAAGATAATTGTTCAACGCTACAGAAATGCAACCATTCTGCAAATTGCTGCAGATTTCAATTCTGGGCCATCTTCAAGCATCAGGAAGCGAACCATTCATCGAAACATCATCGTTACGAGCTTTCAAAGCCGATGGTCCACTCATATAACCTTGATGACTGCATGATAAAGTTTTACGCCTCATCTGGGCTCGTCAAAATCAACATTGGTCTGTTGATGACTGGAAACACGTTGACCTGTTGGACGAGTCTCATTTCAAAGTGTATCAAGTGGATGGATGTTTAAGGGTATGGAGGCAACCTCACGGATCCATGGACCCCAATTGTCAGTCAGGCATGAACATTATTGAGCATGTCTGGGATGCCTTGCAACATGCTGTTCAGAAGAGATCTCCACTCTCTCATGCTCTTACAAATTTATGGACAGCCCTGCAGGTATCATGGTGTCAATCCCCTCCAGCACTACTTCAGACATTACTCAAGTCCATGCCACATCGTGCTGCAGCACTTTTGCATGTTCGCAGGGGCCCTACACGATATTAGGCAGGTGTACCAGTTTCTTTGGCTCTTCAGTGTATTTACTATACAACGTACTGTTTTCAATTACCCAGAATGACAATCACAGTAACATCTGCATTGCAAGCAAGTCTCAAAATTGCATTAAAAATTGCAAGATCTGGGAAACTGTTTTCAAAAGGGGAGTTTGTAAAAGTCTGTCTCCTTGATGCTGCAGAACTTGTGTGTCCACAAACATCATCAGGTTTTAAGAAATTGGTTTTTCGAAACAGTGACACGGGCCGTAAGTGTTATGGCTCACTAGGGGCTTTGTTGCTTCATTAGTTGCACTTGATGAAGCAACAGATCTTACAAATACAGCTCTGGTAGTAATATACGTATCAGATGTGTATAACGCTCTACATGTAACAGAGGATGTATGGACTTATCAGGGGACCTTCCAGTCTTGGAAATTCAGTTTGGGATGAGACTTTGCAAGTTGGTGGCACACCTCAAGTGTGCCCACTCATAGAAGACTGAAAGCACACTATTTAGAAAATTCTGAGAAAAAGGGCTCCCAAGTTTTATAGTTCCATATGCATCTCATATCTGGTCAGAAGTAGCATTCCAGCATACAGGTGAAATAGCTTGGTCAGTAGTGTGCTAGAATGTCATATGACCAATCTGGGTTCGATCCTACCTGGCGGCTCGATTTTACTTTGTTTCCTTAATTGTTTTACAAATTATAACAACTTTTACATAAAGTTAATGACCTATAGTATTACCAATTACATCACAAATAATTTTATTTTGTTTATGAAAAGGCTGTCAGTAGCTACTTAAAGTGTGGATCACACTCGTCAATACTTTCTTTTTAAAAGGTTGAATCATTTCAATTGCATTTTTAATCGAGGTAAATTAAAAGTGTTTAGTACTGTCATTATAACATTATAATAAAATTTGGTGATATTGTAAGCTGTGGAAAGGTTATAAATATTCATTGTAAATTCGAGGAACCAGTGTATTCATGGAAAAGCAAAGTACAGCTGTTGCCCTATTGTATATAGAAACAGGCAGACAGTCAGGAAATGTTAAGGCTTGCACTGAACTAATCAAGCAGTGGACCTTACCTGCTACATTACCACTTCATTCCTGACTTTACAGTGAAGTGATGATAAAAGATGTAGTTATTTATTACAAAAGCTTGCTTGCTGCAAATAATTTGACTGCATCAGAATCTTGAACGAAAATTTCTCGTGAAGCAATGTTGATGAGTGAAGAAATTTATAGACATACTATGGACATGTTGGCTGAAAAAATGCTTGTGACTGCTGATGAACTTGCTCACAAAAATGAAAACTGTGAATATGAACCATTTGAAAAGCATGAAGTCCACAAGTTATCCGATGAATACAAAACAGAAGAAAAGAAGGAAAGAGAAGTAGATCCTCACAAAGCCACAGCCCAGGCGCAAACTACAAATATTACAAAAAAAAGATGCAGCCAGTTAAGAAAGAAAGAATATTTATCCCAATGGGAAGAAGACATAAAACAGTGGGGCTATCAATTTGATAAGTGTGCAGCAATCAGTTCCTGGACATACCATCATTTTTTGTTGAAGCCAAAGACAATTATCAGTAAATGTTTACACGAAATTTACAACATCGGTCTTTAGTAGCAGCACAACAGTTTACAGATTTTTTATTTAAAGCTTCTGACAGCTGGGTTCATATATTCAAAAATAAATATGGAATTTGTCAGCAAAAAGTGACAAGATTTGTTTCAAGAAAAGACAACACAGCGATGATCGAAGAGACTTTGGCTGCGGCACATGCTTTTCGAACCCAGATGTTAAAACTGATACCGGATTTCAATAAAGATTTTTTTATCAACACTAACCAGACAGGATTTTGCTCTCTCTGTTTTTATGATTCTCTAACAAAATTCTTCGATTTTGGTTGTTCTTTCTTTCCAGATGTCAGTATTAGTCTGTGTACAAACTATTTTCATCAAAAGACATGGCATGAATACATAGATACACTGCTCTATATGCTCTCAATCTGTCTGAAAATATCCTACCTAATCCTACCTAAAGTGTGTGTGTGTGTGTGTGTGTGTGTGTGTGTGTGTGTGTGTGTGTGTGTGTGTGAGTTCACAAGAGGCATCTGGTAACTTTGGCCCCCAAGTTAAAAAAAAAAAAAAAAAAACAGGAAAAGAAATTATAAAAATGTTGTAATAATGTCTTCCGCATCTGGAAAGCTAACAACAGAGAGGTATACTGACTTCCTCAACTAGTGTTTGAAGTCTTTATGTGGGTCAAGAACAGTTTCTGTTAATTATTGACTCTTGGGGTGGACAAGCAAAGGCTGAATTATACGATGAAATTCTTCAGGATGATGAGAAATAATCAACATTTACAATTAAAGTGACTCCTCCGATAGGTACTCCACTTATTCAGCCATTGATGTCTATTTTTATAGACAATAAAAAAAATTGATGAAGCATATACAAAATTGCCCTTATTGTATCGATAATAGTAGAGACATAAACTGACAAACTCTCGTGAAGACTGTTTAAAAATACTATCAATAGTCCGTCCATCATCAGCTGACACTGTCAATTTTAAGGGAAATGATCCGATATGACTGGTATGCTTCCAGGGTTTCTTATGAATGTTTCTGATGAATGTCAACAAAGTATGTTTTTCAACAGACCTTTAAAAAAAACATTGTTCCTGTAAACAATCGTCCTTCATAAATTGTGCAAAATGCGAAAATATTTTTTGTTTTCACTGTTTTTCTGCCAATTATCATTCTGGTGCTTGGACATAAAATACAAAATTGACATATGACCATGCCACTGTAAAACATTTTATATGACTGAAACGTCACCCAGAATTTTGTGACAGTAGTAATTAATTTACCTCCATTAAAAATGCATTTGAAATTATTTAACTTTTCAAAAAGAAAATATTGATAATTGTAATTCACATTTTAAGTAGCTGTGACAGTCATTTCATAAGATAAATAAAATTATTTATGATTTATTTGATAACACTTTAGGTCATTAACTTCATTTAAAAGTTGTTATAATTTTTAAAACAATTAAAAAATAAACTGAATTGTATCAGCAGGTAGGTAGGATCACACCCGGATTGTTCGTATGCCTTTCTAGCATGGCTATTTTATCCATATGCTAGAATGCTACTTCTTACCATATATGAGGTGGGTATGAGCTACGCCTAAAACTTTCAATCCACTCCACCCCCCCCCCCCCTTTCTCCCCACCACCTTTCTTTTTTAAAAAAATTTTTCTTGAAAGCATGCTTTAAGACTGCTATGAGTGGATACCCCTGAGGTGCACTACCAACCTGTGAAGTCTCATCCCGAACTGAATTTCCAAGACCAAAAGGTCCCCTTGTTACTGCCTTTCAAAGTGCCTACGACAGATGTGGACTTCCTAGCCGCTGTCAACCAAGTGATCAATGGTGTCAGTACGCATTGGAATCTGTTATTATCAGTGATCATGAATGGAGCACCAGCAATGTGATGCCATCATAGAGGGCTCATAGACCTGATATGCAAAAAGGTAGAATGCACACAAACGAGATGTTGTATGGAATTCACTGCATTCTACATCGAGAGCCGTTTTGTGCAAAATCAGTAATGTTAGAAAACATCACGCAAATTATTACATGCACTATAACCTATCTGAAAACATGTGGGCTTATACATTGCCAGTTTCGCCAGTTCTTGGAGGAATTAGAAGAGGAGTACAGTGACATACTTTACTAGAACAAAGGACACTGGGTCAGTCTAAGTGAAATGCTGGAAAGATTTTTTTATTTATGTTTGGTCTAGTACATTTCTTACACGAGACAGGAAAGAGTGAAGCAAAATTGGAAGATCCTTGCTGGATATCAGACATCACACTTCTCACGGACATTACATCTCGCATGAACAGCCTGGGCGTCAGTTTGCAAGTGAAAATAATTTTAATTTCTGACATTTTGGAACAAGTAAACACTTTTCATAGGCAGCTTGCTCTTTGGGAGATCCAACTATTGTCTGAAAACACTTAAAGTTTCCCTACCCTTGATTTGGTACATGAAAGAGCTGCATTTCAAGAATGTGTGTCAATAATTATAAAAGTTAAGAAGCTATTTTAAGCACAATTTGTAGACGTTACAAGTGTGTCTCCTACCATTTGTTGCTTTGCGCAGCCATTATCAGCATCAGTTGAAGGTGCTCCGAATCATCTACAGATGGAAATGATCGACCTGCAGTGCAATACACGGCTGAAGGACAAGTTCTTTGCAATACAAAGTACAAAAGAATGCTATGAAAACTTTCCACAGCAAGAATTCCCATGCCCGTCTCATGAAGCCATGAGGGTTATGTCCATGTCTGGTTTCGACCTATGCATGTGTGAAAGACTTTTCTATGTAATGAAAATAAATAAATAAAAGTTTAGATCGAGTATTACTGACAAAAATCTTCGTGACTCCTTGAATTTATCATTGTATTGTGCTTTTGTGCTTGATATTAACTTTTATAAAACTTCCTAGCAGATTAGAACTGTGTGCCGGACCGAAACTTGAACTCGGAACCTTTGCCTTTTGCAGGCAAGTGCTCTACCAACTGAGCTATCCAAGCACAACCCATGCCCCGTCCTCACGGCTTTACTTCTGCCAGTACCTCGTCTCCTACCTTCCAAAATTTACAGAAGCTCTTCTGCAAACCTAGCAGAATTAGAACTAATGGGGAAAAAAAAGGATATTGCGGAGACGTGGCTTAGCCACAGCCAGGGTGATGTTTCTAGAATGAAATTTTCACTCTACAGCAGAGACAAGGTACTGGCAGAAGTAAAGCTGTGAGGACGGGGCATCATTCGTGCTTGGGTAGCTCAATTGGTAGAGCACTTGCCCGCAAAAGGCAAAGGTCCTGAGTTTGAGTCTCGGTCCGGCACACAGTTTTAATCTGCCAGGAAGTTTCATATCAGCGCACACTCCACTGTAGAGTGAAAATTTCATTCTAGAAACATCCCCCAGGCTGTGGCTAAGCCATGTCTCCGCAATATCCTTTCTTTCAGGAGTGCTAGTTCTGCAAGGTTCGCAGAAGAGCTTCTGTAAAGTTTGGAAGGTAGGAGACAAGGTACAGGCAGAATTAAAGCTGTGAGGACGGGGCATCATTCGTGCTTGGGTAGCTCAATTGGTAGAGCACTTGCCCGCAAAAGGCAAAGGTCCTGAGTTTGAGTCTCGGTCCGGCACACAGTTTTAATCTGCCAGGAAGTTTCATATCAGCGCACACTCCACTGTAGAGTGAAAATTTCATTCTAGAAACATCCCCCAGGCTGTGGCTAAGCCATGTCTCCGCAATATCCTTTCTTTCAGGAGTGCTAGTTCTGCAAGGTTCGCAGAAGAGCTTCTGTAAAGTTTGGAAGGTAGGAGACAAGGTACAGGCAGAATTAAAGCTGTGAGGACGGGGCATCATTCGTGCTTGGGTAGCTCAATTGGTAGAGCACTTACCCGCAAAAGGCAAAGGTCCTGAGTTTGAGTCTCGGTCCGGCACACAGTTTTAATCTGCCAGGAAGTTTCATATCAGCGCACACTCCACTGTAGAGTGAAAATTTCATTCTAGAAACATCCCCCAGGCTGTGGCTAAGCCATGTCTCCGCAATATCCTTTCTTTCAGGAGTGCTAGTTCTGCAAGGTTCGCAGAAGAGCTTCTGTAAAGTTTGGAAGGTAGGAGACAAGGTACAGGCAGAATTAAAGCTGTGAGGACGGGGTGTGAGTCATGCTCGAGTAGCTCAGTTGGTAGAGCACTTGCCCGCCAAAGCCAAGGTCCCAAGTTTGAGTCTCAGTGCGGCACACAGTTTTAATCTGCCAGGAAGTTTCATATCAGCGCACACTCCGCTGTAGAGTGAAAATTTCATTGTATTAACTTTATAGTTTCTCATCACCAATGATATACACATTTTGGACTTTTTTCTTTTGTCTAATTTAAAACTTTTATTTACTAATTGTGTCTCATCCTGTTCCATATTACAGAGGCGAACATTGTTATCAGAAAAAATTGGTATTAAACCAGTTGTTCAAGGTATACTTATATGCCTAAAAATTATTCTTTAATTACTGAGCCGAATATGTGATATCGTTGAAATGAAGGGTATTCAGGTACCTAACATGGGCATAAAACAAATCCAGCATATTTCTGCACTTTTTATTTTAACCATGTCGTATGTTGACAGGGTGATGGAATAACACAGTACCTTCCCACAACAGCTTTGCACACTGCGAAAGGAGCATGAGAGAGCACTAGGTACAGTGTATCCCAGCTAGTGGGAAAAGTGAACCAGTGACATCCGTGTTTAGACACACATACTGAATTAGCGGTTATAGTTCTGTTTCCCTGTTTACACATATGGTAAGTGTACACACTGTGGCCAGGAAGTCGCACATGTGCAGCAGCTCCCCATGTGTGCAGAATTTCTGGCCGGCCCTGGTGTACTGGGTAGAAAGAACCATTACAGACCATTCAAAATAATTTGACAAAATTTGAATGTGATCTGGAGCAGCAAAGGATGTTTATTGTTTTTCAGCCCTCACGTTCCTGTGGCATGTAGCATGATCACAGACTTGGGGGACGGGGGCTCTGACATTGTTATATGGTTGAATAAAATGGCAAACGGTCCCCCTATAATCCCCCAGTTCGGCAACAGCCTTCGTGCTACATGTGTACCACTGATCACATTTAACATGTACCTGTGTGGTGAGAGGCCATTTAGTGATACCAAATGACTAGCAGTATAGCTAACACTTTCCACAAACATAACAATTCGTATGCAGCCAGCAAATGCTAGTGCAGAGAAGTGTGCAACCAAGCTATTTTGCTTTGATTGACAAAAATCATTCTTTTCAGTGCATTGCATGAAATCTGGGAATAAAAAAATGTTAAAAGTGTTGCTTACACTCTGGCTCACTTCAACACAAAGAACACAAATGTTTATTGTGTTTTACAGAAATGTGTTATGGAGACATGGGTGAGTCACATTTCTCCACAGAAGGTCATGACTGCAGGACCGATGTTTGGCAATCATGATGAGGAAGCAAGAAATCAGTCGAATGTCATTTCCCAACACACTGCAATTCATGGCAGACCTATCACAGTTTGCGGAGGCACCAGACTTAACGAGAAAATGCCCTTTTTGCTGAGCCACCTCCAGCACTGAGTGTAGAGCGCTAGCGGGATGAGACAGAGGAGCCATATGTCATTCAGGTTGGGGAGTGGCCATCCACCCCGACTTAAATCCAATTGAAAGTGTGTGGGAATACATGAAATGAAAGCTAAGGCACATGCATCTCCAACCAGGAAAAGGTGGGAAATTGACCAATGCCTTACAAAACATCTGGACCAACATCCCCCATGACTGCATCAATTCTGTGACCCACAGTGGTTGTCGCCGATGCCAAGCTGTTATTACTACCAGAGTTGGTATCACCTGTTTCTGAATATTCATTGTAACCAATAAATAAATCATTGAAATAGGAATGTGTATCTTTCTTTGCGATGAAAATGATTTCCTTGTCCATCAAAACCAAATAGGTGAGTTGCACTACATCACTGCACTGGCATTTGCTGGCCACATTTGAGATATAATTGTGTCAAAAAGAGTTGCCTATACCACAGGCACTGAGGCTGTCGCCAAACTGAAGGTGGGGAGTGTAGAGGGACAACCTGCCATTTTATTCAAACATATAACAATGTCCGTGTCCCCCCCCCATGATCATGCCATAGAAATGTGTGAAACATGAGGACTGAAAAAGTATAAACATCCTTTGCTGCTTTGGATGACATTCACATTTTGTCAGACAGGAATGAATGGTCTCATGACACTCCAAAGCAAAGAAGTGTTGAACCATCCAGGAGGTGTCAGCAGTACAAAACGTTGTCAAAAACATTGTCCTGTTGCTCATCACACTGCAAACTGTAATTTTTGACTGTAAAACATGTGGGAATCAATGTCCCAGAGGAAGAGATGGTTTCTTAGACACCTTTTATACCATCCCCTGAAGCCTTTTCAGGTCAATTCTGAGCGGTGGTGTGTGTGAAATGCTTTCCTCGGCCACTCATATGAAAATGACATGTTTTAAACACTAGGAATTGCACTTCTAACCTTCATTGCAGAAGCGTCAAAAGAAAGTGTGAAATGTGGGCAAGAGGATCATTAACCCAACTTACACCTTACATGAACTTCTGAGTTCTGGCCTTCTTTTCTCACATTTGTCAACACCATGCGGTTAGAACTGTCAATGAGCCTGAAGGTGACGTCACAGAGCGCCACGTTTTGCACCATTACAGAGGAAGGCCATAGGCACCTTTCAGCCAAGCTTCACGCTTACGCACTGTGATGTGATATAAAAAGGAGATCTTTAAATTGTGCTGTGCAGTTAAATACTGCCATTTAAATGTGCCACATATTTTGTAAACCCAAAGTTTCTATTTTACAATTTTATAAAATAACTTTTACAATTATTTTATACTTTTGATTTTTGCAAGAGAGAAGAAACATAAGTTAACATAAAATTGTTAATAATAGCCAAGCCGAATGTCACTATAATCATTAATTTGGACAATACAGCTTCTAGAACATTCAAGAAGTCCATGTTTTGATATATACAACTGACCATCAGTCAGTAGTTGGCAGTCGGTACCTGCGTAAGTCTTTGTTTCAGCATGCCTACAGCAGGTCTTTTGTCTCACAAAGGTATGTGCAAAAAGCTCTTTCTAGTAATTGATTTCTCTTTCCTTGATTTTTTTTAGAAGAATCACTGTAGTGTATGTGCAGGCATTTATATCTAGAGACAATGAGAAAGAAGATATGGTCACATATATAAAGCTCACATCTAAAAATAATAAAAATTCTGAAAGTGTGTAATTCTGTTATGAAGATCAAGATACCTTAAAATAACAGCTATCACACTCTCAATGGAAGCACAGCTGTCTACAAGATGCCAAAGCTAAAACAATTAGTAGGTAGGTAGTCCTCTTTCATCCATTTCTGCTAAGAATGATGTTCCTAATAACTACGAGAACCCTCCCATCAATGATGCTGTAGTAGCACAATAGGTAAATGGGTTGGCCCAGCTAATCTTATAGTTTCTGAGAATACCTATACTGCTGATGGAAGTGTTCAGGTGTACAGTCCCACATTCATAGTCTGTTTTGATGCCCAATTTGGCAGTGCCCTGCCACTCACTATGGCTAAGCACAGCACAAGTGGATTGGGTTATGGGAAAATGTGTGTGCACAGGAACACGTGTAGAACCCATAGTGCATTAAATGTTTTGCATAATGCACTGGTTCCTCAGTTGTTGTCACTTCCAAAAATAAGAGCTCAAAGTAAAGTAATTATAATTCATAATGGTTGTACAAACTCCTCCTTAGTCTCTGCCTATCAACAAAGAAATAGTGTGAATGGTTCCAGTTCCAAATGGCTGAAAATCACTATTAACATCAAAGAGAGTATCTTATGTGTAAACCAACAATTTTAAAATCCTGGCCAGTGAACTTATCTTGTACCTCAAATAATGTGTGTTTCAATGGAATAACTATTTGTCAATATTCAGAAATAATCACTATCTCAAGTATTTTTTTGTACATTTCTCCTAAAGTTCTTCCTTGATACAGTTTCTATGTCTTGTAAATTACCTCTAAATTCACTTGTCAATGCCATTACTTGCTCGTTGTGTGCTTTTACCTAAAACCTTCTATATTTACCATAAAATGACAATACAAATTCGTTTTTGGAGGGGGTCCACAGTCTGTAAACAGTGACAGTGAAAGTTAAATAGTGCAGTTTTTCACAATGAAGGCAACAGGGAAACCCAGAAAAAAATGAGAGACTGTGGAAGGAAAACCATAATGTAAAACATAAAAAAACCAAGAAAACCACAAAACGTGGTAACAAGAAAGAGAATAAGAGCTCACTGATGCTGCTGCTTTGGTAATAGAAGAAAAAAATGTTTACCTCATGGAGAACCCCTTCCAACACCAAATTTGTTTGTAAGCAAACATAGACAGAAGTGCTTCAACCTCAAGACAATAAAAAGTTTCATTTTCTTCCAAATTGAGGTTTTAACTTGCCTGAAATACACATCCTACTAGTTATCTAACCAGTGTTTATTTTATCCAGACAAATTAAATGTTTTTTTTTAAGTTTCTGAGTTTCACTTTACAGTTCCTTCTCACATTTTTCCTCCACCACCACCACTACCAACTCGCCTTTAACTTGCACAGTCTAAATTTACTGGCAAATGCTAAACAGAAGTGTGTAAGGTCCTAAAGTTTAATATTCATTTGTACCAGCAAGTTTTGTTTGTATATATATACAATACTACTTACCCATGGCCTATTGGCACTGTGGAGTCGTCGACCACTCAGGCAATCTGTATGGTAAGTGCGATGACAACACTGACAGCTGAGCTGCTGTCCTTTCCCATTACCACACACAGAACACACCGTGCAGCGTTGACACACCCAGTTTGACAGTGAGGTGCTACCAAACGCTTTTATGTTTGGATCACGAAGGCCGTCTTCCAGGCAGAATCTGTGGTATGGCTCGCAACATGAGGCACAGTGAATAAGCTGGTTAAGAGGGAGGAAATATGAATAAATATGCAAATTATACATTCAGACATAAGATATGTAAATTAAAAACTAATATCAAAATTCAAAATATTAAGCCAGTAAGAGTCAGATGAAGTATCACAGTACACTGTTTGAGAAGCTGAAGATGCCGCTAACCTAATAATGCAAGCTAAACTAGAAAAAGTATATCATAAGTATCCTGTGTGATGCACAGTAAATAAACTCTGAAACATAACAGATAAACTTTGTTGCACATTTATTAAGTCAACACACTATTACTGCTGAAATTCGGTTGGCAAAGCAAAAAAATATTTCCGTACTGCTGGTCATTAACACAATAAATGTGTGAGTTTAGGGAATAACAATTTGTACTTTTGTACCTACATCTAGATTCTGATCTGATTGTGGTAACTAAAGTAAGTAAGTAAGTAAGAAAGAAAGAAAGATAAGTGTTTAACATCCCATTAGTGTCGAGGTCATTAGAGAAGGAGCACAAGGTTGGATCAAGGTGGGATAGCAAAGTAAACCAGCTATACCCTTTCAAAAGAACCGAGTAATTTAGGGAAATCCTGGTAAACCTAAATCACAGACCACACAATAATTTTGAGAGTCCACAGTGTGATAACCACTGTGTTACCGCACTCAGTGCAGCATCTAAATATCTTACCTTCAACTATTACTGGCATAGCAACAACACCATCCCTAATTGCCACCAGTTTTTTAGTGTTTACATGAAACTACCCACATTCTTAATATTTAATGGCCATCATAACACAACCAGAAAGCTCACTGAAATGTCACTTTCAGTCACATTGCTCTTAATTTGTGTCGTAGAATTTGAATTTATAACAAATGCTCCTCCTGTTTTGGTGTAAACCTGTGTTTATTTTTCATATGTGTTGAAAAATTTCTCTCTTGTCTAGAATATAATACAATTATGGCGAAGCATGTCTTGCGACACTTTCCCCTCTACCAAGTGCTTCCCCCTCAAACTCTAATTGCATGGTGCCATCACAGCTTCTCTGCAGACTACAGTTCGCTTGTCTGTAAGTGATCAAGGGAGGCAGCATCCCTTTGATTATTTACTCAAAGCAAAGGCTCTCAGCTCCTGCATATTCACTCATTCTTGGACTATGAACAGGCGTAACTGACTCAATGGTCCACTTGCTCCACTCTCGTTTCTTAATATAGCACTACCTCTCAATATCTCTACTGCAGTTCTTGAGAATGTCTAAAGGAAGAATACTGAAAATAGTCTTTTCTGTGAGGAGTAGAGTAAGTATTTTTTTGCACACAATTTGGATGAAACATCTTAAACGTTTAATACGTAAAAAAATTCTCAAGTCAAAACATTTCTTTTCACTACATGAAGCAACACATGGGTATTACTCACATTATAAATGATGAGCTTTAGTGAACAAGTTAAAAAAACAAATACAGGAGTTGTCTGAACCAGTAAATCCTTAAGAAAAGAGTTTAGCTGTATCTTGTATGGTATGCTTCAAATTTTCAGACAATCACAATTGCTACAGTGGTGGCATACTCTTGAGAGAATGTACAAAAGAAATGGAAAAAATGTTCTGTCACTATGATGCTTTGACACATATCACTAAAAAATAAAATTCTTTATATGGATGATAACATTAAAACATATTAAACAATTTAACTGCAAACTTTCAGTATTATTTTTGGTATGCAGAAGAGAGTGCTGATCAAACCTATCTTGGTTTTCTACTTTTATTTGCCTAATATTGGACAACTTTTTTTTTAAGATGAAGAGGTATTCACTTTGGTTCCAGAATATCATGTTTGGATATTTTTAGTGCAGTTAAAAGGAGTGATCACAAAACTGGCAGTTTTAGAAAATACTCTGCAATTTGTACCAGTGGCACAATAGCTACAGTGTGCAGCGAACATTGCTTCCTCACTCAAAAGAAATAGAACAAATTGTTTAACTTTTTATTTTACTGTTCACCAAGAAGCACAAATTGAGAAAAGCCTCAGAGTGCTGTCCACAAAGAAGGCAATGTAAAGCAAAAGTAATAGGTGGAGGAAATCAATCACCATCTCTTGAAAATTTACACAATTTTTGGAAGAAGTTGATGTAGAATATAGAAATGTACTACTCCATTCCGAAATTCATTGGTTGAGCAAATGCCCCCTCCCCCCACCCCACCCCACTTAGAACAGAATGTTTCAAGTTTTTAAATGTGAAATTGGATGCTACAGAATTTTAAAATAAACATAAGGATTCATTTTTTAAAAATCAGAATTCACATTTCTAACAAATTTTGCAAATCGGTGAAATTTTCTGAACCTACAGCTGCACAGAAAGAAATGCACTATTTCTCATATGTTTGCAGATATTACTGGATTTCAGTGTAAACTTACATTGTTTAAAATTTATGTTTTAATAGCTTAAATCTTGTGACACTTTTGTATGGAGAGTAAGTAGGGTTCATGATCCCCAATGACTTATGTTCATCTCTGCAATTGGTGGGCATGGTTGTGTTGGGTTGCTGGTGTTACAGCACAAATAGTGCTCGGGCGGCGAGGGTGGGGGGCAGCTGCTGCTCGCTGGAGGAAAATGGTTCTTGAGCCACACTTCGCCAGGACTGTTATAATATGTACAGCTAAATGTCAAGAGTTCATTCTTATTTTACTCATTTGTAATACCACTAAAGGGGTGTAGTAGATACATTAAAAATCCTTTTCTCCTCAATTCTGAATCATTTCAACAAGTCATATGAATGGCACACGCCTAAGAAATATGTTTCAAAAAACTGGAAGGCAAACATAATATTTAGATTTGTTGAAGGGCTCCTGGGAAAGTGGAGTGCATCTGTAAGTAAACCGTGTGCAAGTTAGTTTCATGTTCCATGGACCATTTGCTTGATAAATCATAACGATGTGGAATGAGTCATATTACATTCACATTGCAAATTAATTTGTAAATATTGCTACAAATTGAACATTTATACGTCTTTTTTTAAATTATTGTTAGTACTAATATCAAATATGAAGACTGGAGTTGATTATTCCGACCCACCAACTTGTACACATACAATTACAGAAATAATTCTACAAAACAAGAGGAGTTGTTGAGGAGATACTTTTTGGGTTTATTTTCAAATTTTAATTTTCTTTCAACTGTGGTAGATTATTTACAACAGACTTCATGAGGGAATAAATATACAACTAAAGCAGCAGTCTGTATGTCCAATTCCTTAAAAAATATTTGCAAGATCATCATGGGTGAGCACCCCATATTATTGTCACACCACATTTTTGAGCAGCGCACACTTTAGTTTCATAAAGGTGAGTTACCACAAAACATTATTCTATTTTATGAAAACTGAAGCTCATGGGGGGAGGGGGGGGGGGGGGGGATGGGAGAGGAAGGAGAGGGAAGGAATGTCAGCTGCATTCGGACTTTATGCGGATTCAGTGGTGACGAGCCAAAATGTGTGTCAGACTGGAATCTGTGCCCAAGATCTCCTGCTTATTAGGCAGTTGCATTAACCATTGTGCCACCCGGACACAGTGTTTATCGCAATTACATGGGGTATCTTGGTACATCACTCAGAAAACCCACATTCCCATCCAGCACCACCTGTCCACAGTCTCTGTCTATGTCCTCTTTGCTTACTACTTTGAGATTCCCACAGGAGGTCAAATGTGATATTTCATTCGCAGTGAAGGTGTTGGATTCATTGCCCATTGAGGAGAATAAATTATATAAATGCATTGTGTATGTTCTCTCCTTTCTGTGCCCCCCCCCCCCCCTCCTCTCCCCCACCCTCCACCCCTCCGTCACCTACAATTTCATAATATGTATCACAGCTGTGAACATGTCCAAAAGAACAGACACCACACATTTGTATAATTCATTATTCCAAATATACAAAATATGTGAACTTACTGATCTGTCTCACCCCAAGATTTACAATGATTCTAAGTTCAAACATGCCCAAGCCAAGTTATTTTAGGAAATCCAAAATGTGTCTTTTTCCAGTTTAAATTCTCATCAACATTGACACCTAAGAATTCTGTAGTTTTCACCCTATTTATTATTTCCTTGCCATATGTTACATTTATTACTAGCATGGTTCCCCTGCTTATGCAGAACTGAATATGTAGTACCTTTTCAAAATGGAGGGCAAGACCATTCCCAGAAAAACAGTCAATGATACTTTTAAGAACATTGTTTAACATATCTTCTGTTGCTGTATGTATGCTTGGACTGATTACAATACTACTGCCATCTGCAAAAAGAATGTTTACATATATGAGGACCATTAGGGGACCTAAGACTGAGACTTGGAGAACTCCATATATGCTTTGTCCCCAGTCTGAATAATGTCCCCAAACCACACTGGCTGCATTATTAAGTACAACTTTCTGCATTCTTTGGCTTACATCTGACATAATCAAACAGTTGGCTAAAGTATCAATCCCATAAAACTTCAGTATATCTAGGAGAATATTGTGATTCACACAGTCACATGCTTTAGATAGGTTGCAGAAAATACTAGGTGGTGGCATTCAGTTATTTAATGCTTGTAAAATTTGTTGAGTGAGGGCATAAATGGCATGCACAACAGAGCGACTCTTCTGAAATCTGAAGTGCGATTTGTTGGACTACTTTTGTGTCTAAGGTAAGACAGTATTGTAGAAAGTTAAGTTTTCAAAATACTGCTCTGATTTTTCTCTTAGTATGTTTGTCCCTATACTTTCTACAATACTTAAGCAATGATTGTAATATATATTTGCTCCCTATGACTCAACATTTATAGCTGTTACGTTCTGCTCAATAGTGATGTTATCCTGTTCCATCGCTGGCTGTTCTCTCACGCAATTTGATTTCACACAAGCAGACAACACAAAAAATAATCCTGGATTTCCTAATTTAAATACAATTTTTCCTGCATGAAACTACAATTTTCCATGTTAAGTGACAACATACTTTCCCTTGGAGTTGCAAAACCTACCAATCCTTTGAACGGTAAATGCTTTATACAGCAGCGTAAAACTTCTCCGCACTTTAGGAAATGAAACCCAGCAAAAAACGACCAAAATTTTGACGCGCCGCAACAAGTACACTGTATATTTTTGCATTAC
The DNA here is from genome assembly GCF_023897955.1 of Schistocerca gregaria. Lineage (NCBI taxonomy): Eukaryota > Metazoa > Arthropoda > Insecta > Orthoptera > Acrididae > Schistocerca > Schistocerca gregaria. The sequence goes on from NC_064931.1 coordinate 207,811,782, forward strand.
AAAAGTATATATATGCATTCCACCAAATACTGCATGGTAGCTTCTGAAACACTGAAATCAATATTATGATGCACTTTTTTCAGGCAATCCTAGCTCATGTCACGTGATCACATACACTGATCAGCCACAACATTATGATGATTGACCTAGTATCAATATAAACCCATCCAGGAAGTAGCAGCATCACCTGGTGAGGAATGACTGCTAGTCAGACACACACATACTATATGCAATATCAGTAAGCATGGGGAAGACACCCAATTTACCCGAGTTTGACTGGGGGCAGACTGTGATGACCCATAGGCTTGTCGTGAACAGTTCGAAAACTGCACGACTTGTCGGGTGTTCGAAATACTATGCTGATGGGAGGTTGCGAACCATCTTCCAGGGGAATTGCTCCTAGACACCTATACTGTGGAGTGTAGACAACCTGGCAGCGGCTTCATTATGTTCTGGGGACAATTCATATAGGCATCCACAGGTCCAGTGGAGCTCGTGCAATGCACCATGATGCCAAGGAGTATCATGTACTGGTTGCAGGCTACATACAACTCTTTATGACAGTTCCAATTGATGTACTGGCCCTCCAACAAACCAGATCTGAACCCAATTGAGCACATCTAGATTTGATTGAACATGGTGTTAGGGCTCACTGGCTCCCTCCCCAGAATGTATGGAATCAGGTGACTTATGTGTGGAGAAGCGCTGTCAACTCCCACTCAGCGACCTACCATGGCCTCACTGCTTCCATGCCATGACACATCACTGCTGTCACCTGTGCCAAAGGTGCACATACCAGCTATGAGGCAGGTGGTCATACTGTTCTGGCTGATCAGTGTATCAAACACAAATGTACCACTAAAATTTTAATAATGGCATAAATGGCTGGTCATCAGGGTCTGGAGTTTTTCTATGTGGCTGGTACTCAAAGTGCTAAGTTTTGAATAAGAGTCAAATGCACTGTGACTTAAGAAATTCATTGCACATTCTCACACGTAACGTAATTCATACTGCGTAACAGGAAATTTAATTTGAAAACCATCATTCCCAATATTTGCGCACAACCTGTTAGAAATGTAAACAGTTGTGACGTCATGTTCACCAAAAGCAGTTTGTTGTTATGAAGTATTGCATAGTCTTTGTTCTAAAGCCTTTGACACACTTTGCTGCCGGCAGATGCCTGTGTGTCAACCATGTTTTGTTGTTGTAAACGGTGCATTTTCTTTGAAACTTCATTCTATTTTGGTGTTATTCTCTCATTTGTTTCATTGCTGCAGTACAATTCTGCAGTAGTGGCCTAAAGTAAAATTCTTTGTTAGACCATGAATTCTCGTCAATCAAAATTATACAAATTTAACTGAAAACAGGAACAATGAAAAACTCTTGGGGAATTTTTTTCCCCACATGAAAATATTCCTGTAGTTTTCCCAGCTGTCTCAGAGCATATCACCCAGATATAGCTGAAAGTCTGTTGTCAGAATAACTGATTTCTGACCAATTCTACAGTACTGCTCCAGACTTTATCAACTAGGTTGCGTAATAGATACTGAATGAAATCACGTTTTGCTAGAGCCATAAAAGGCCAGTGTACCTTATACAAAAGCTTAAAAGAGATGCTACACTAATTTCAATGAAAAGCTTTGGAGGAAAAAGCAACACTGAGGTTGCAAAACCTTGTCAGATAAATTTAGTGAACTTGTGTTAGAATACAATTGTGCATTCTGTTGTTTCATGTGTACTGAATGTATGGACCACAACTATAGGATATGAGAAGAAGGATGACTGGGTTTTAACAACTCATCAACAATGAGGTCATTAGAGACAGAAGAGATCAGTGTGTACTGAGGCAGTAAATTTCCCTCACTCCATATGCAAATGAAATAGGACAAAGTTACTAACATTGGTAAGCTGTACTCTACTGATTCACAGTACAATGGCTCACAGACTCTGTGTTTACTAGTGTGAAATATAAAAATAACATTTGTGATTAGCACCATTTTCAGGAATTGGTATATGTGGTATGTCAAATCCAAGTATATTGTTTTAAACATATATTTATGGAAGGTAAGTACTATTACCATTTCCTGTTCCTTCACAAAATCTGATAAAACTATTCCATAAAACATCCTCCTCAGTATCTCTCCAAGCCACTTCCTCCTCTGCTTTCATTCTCTGCTGCATGCACACCTACAAGTTCCACACCAGCTTAATGATTTGCAACACCCTTCCCTGATGTGATACTCCCACTCCTCCCTTTAACAACACCGGCTGTGATCACTGTACTTTGCTCATCTTATGTTTAAATCTAATGTAAACAAATGTCTACTCAACATGCTCCATGGCTTTGTATTGATGGTCAGGCTCAGTCTACCCACACCAGATATTGTGATGGCACTGAAAATTTCCCTACTTACATATTAGTTATTTTGTTCTTATTCTAATGTGAAGTATTCAACGACATGAGCTAAAGTATTGCATTATTTACTGTTTTGGTCAATCACCATGTTAAATGTTTAACTTGTGTAGTTCTTGTTTTAAATTTCATTGGACAGTCATTACCTCTCTAGCTCATGTGGTCTTATCATTTGTACATGCTGTGGAAATTAGTGAAGTTGCTTTGAATTATGTAAGGGGAAAAAAAGAATGGAAAACCATTAAAAAGCAGTGAAGAACAGATCGTGGTTAATATTTCCAAATTTCTTGGAAATATTATCCTTTGCTACCAGTACAGCAGATTTCGGAAACAACATTCAAGTTTACTGGAGATTTTGTGATGAGTGTATTCGGTGCTTGGGAAGAAAAATGGAACACAGGTAAACAGTCTAATTTTGATATATCAGCAATATACTTTTACATCAGAGCTATCTCATGCAGCTGCAATATTGTAGGTTTGGAACAGGCTTTTCTGCTGCTCATACTCTCTCATAACTTTCACTTTCCACTTGATCTCATGTGCAGCATATTACAGAGTTTTACTGTGCATTATTTCATTGTTCTTCAAATTACACTAAGTGAATTTAGAAGTTAACCTGTTCACAAATCACATATAAACAGAATTTGATGTTTCATTGTTCAGCTGTAGCAGTGCGTTAATGCTGCAACTTATAGCCTAATCCTAGTGTGCTGCAGATTCCAGCTATGGGGAGTTCAGCGCAGCTGCATGTTAAAGTATTTGACATAGAGCCCAACTGCACAATGTTAACTAAGGTACGTGCACACAGGATAGGTTTTCAGATATTCAAGTGGCTCTTAAAGACTTCATAAGTAATAGGACCCAGTACATTGTCGTAGATGGTCAGTGTTCAGAGACAAGGGTATTGTAAGAAGTGCCCCAGGGAAGTATGATAGGACCACTATTATTTTCTGCCTACACGAATGAACTAGTGGACCGGGTGGGCAACCTGTGGTTGTTTGCTAATGATGCCATGGTGAATGGGAATGTATTGAATTTAAGTGACTGCAGGAAGATGACTTGGACAAAATTTCTAGATGGTGTAATGAATGACAGCTGGCCATAAATGTAGAAAATATAAGTTAATGTGGAAAAGTAGGAAAACAAACCCGTAATGCTCAGACACAGCATTAATAGTGGCCATGGCATTTAAGTATCTGAATGCGATGCTCTAAAGCAGTATGAAATGGAACAAGCATTATGAGGACTGTGGTAGGGCAGGTGAATGGACAACTTGAGTTTATTGAGAGAATTTTAGGGAAGTGTGGTTCGCCTATGAAGGAGACCTCATGTAGGACACTAGTGCGACCTACTCTTGAGTATTGCTTAAGTGTTCTGGTAGGTTCAATAAACATACAGATATTATAGAGATGTTTTGAGAACTCAAATGAGAACCCTTAATTAGAGGAGACGTTCTTTTCGAGAAATGCTATCGAGAAAATTTAGAGAACCAGCATTTAAAGCCGACTGCTGATGATCCTACTGCTGCTAACTTGTATTTCACATAAGGACCTCAAAGATAAGATATGAGATATTAGGGTTCATAGGGAAGCATAGACAAAGTCATTTTTTCCTCTCTCTGTGGGTGGAACAGGAAAGGACTTAACACTACAGGATACCCTTCACCACACACTGTTTGGTGGCTTGCAGAGTATGTCTGTAAATACAGAAATGTGCCAGCAAGGCAACAAACGAGCTGTGTGGCTGTAGCACAACAAGATTGCACTAACTGTATCCAAGTGTACTCAAGAAGGCATCATGTACATTTAACGAAACAGACACACCAATGACGTCACAACAAATTTCGAGAAATCTTACAATGAACAAAGTATTGCAACTGTAGGCAGGACACAGTAACGGGATGAAATGGTTTGTAGCAAGGTACTGCAGGTACAAACATACAATGCAGGACAGAATCAAAATATGTATGTGATTAAATGAGAGTCATTGAGCAGCAGACAGACAAATAGAAATGACATGCTGAGCCTTCATCCAAAGAGTCCTCATCCAACACACACACACACACACACACACACACACACACACACACACACACACACACAAAAGTGTGCTTGAGAATAATGCGAGTGATGACCTCTTAAAAAATATCAGTGCACCTTTCATTACATGAGACTTTTTTCAGTACACAAAAACCAACATGTTAATTGAAGTAATTTGTGGAACATGTACATTAGCATGCAGTTATTTGCTTTACTTGAAATATACAAGGTGATTCAATCTGTCTCATTTTCAACGCACCTAGGAACTGCAACCAGGGGACAGCAACAAGCACATGAGATTTGCACAGTGGTTTCTGCAGGAATCCGCTGCAGACTGAAGCTTCATAGTGTCCTCATCACTGATGAAGTGGCATTCTCACTCTAGGATGTGTTGAACATTCACAACCTGCATACATGGGTGGACATGAACCAACATGCTACACATATGCATGCCTCACAATGCGAATTTACCCTTACCATGTGGGCCGGCATCATCGCGGACTGTTTAATTGGGCCATAAAATCTCCCAGACAGACTTGATGGTCACACGTATCTCATATTCCTGCAAGAGGTCCTGCCAACCATGCTGAATGTTTCCACACCTATTTGTCACCGCATTCGATTTCTGCATGACAGAGCTCCCACCGATTTCAGCAGACAAGTGACAACATCTGCTGGCGACATTTCCTGGCTGCTGGATTGGTCACAGTGGCCAGTTACATGGCCACCATGATCACCCAACCAGTCCCCAATCGATTTTGTCCTGTGGAGGTACCCAGAGAGGATTATGTATGAAACAACTGTTACATCGCCGGAGGATCTAGTGGGAAGGACTGTCGTGGTAGCACAATGTCTTTGAGATACACCAGGTACCTCTGAGAGAGTGCACCATTCAATTTAGTGTCAATGTCAGGGGTGTCTCAATGCATCTGGCTAAAACGTTGACTATCTCCTGTAATGCACGTCCATTTGTAGCATTCTGATTAAATCTACATCTACAGTAACATACTCTGCAAATCACACGTAAGTGCCTGGAAGGTTCATCAAACGCCTACACAATACTTCCCTATTATTAATCGAAAGCACGTGGAAAAACCAAACACCTATATCTTTTCTATCATGCTCTGTTTTCCCTTATTTTATTATGATGATTGTTTCTCCATATGTAGGTAGGCACCAACAAAACTTTGTTGCACTCTGAGGAGAAAGTTGGTGATTGAAATTTCGTGAGAAGATTTCACCGCAATGAAAATGTCTGTTTTAATTATATCCACCTCAAATCCTGTACCATTTCAGTGACATTCTACCCCTATTTTGCAATAATATGAAATGTGCTGCCCTTCTCTGAACTTTCTCGATGTACTCTGTTAATCCTATCTGGTAAGGATCCCACACCACACAGCAGTACTCTAAAAGAAGATGGACAATTGTAGTATAAGTCAGTCTCTTATGTAGATCTGTTACGCTTTCTAAGTGTTCTGCCAGGAACACGCAGTCTTTGGTTTCCATTCCCACAGTATTTTGTGTGTGTTCTTTCCAATTCAAGTTGTTTGTAATTATACTTCCTAGGTATTTAGTTGAATTTACCACCATTACATTTGACTGATTTATTGTGTAACTGAAGTTTAATGGGTTCCTTTTAGCACAAACACTTTTCATTATTTAGAGACAACTGCCAATTTTTGCACCATACAGAAATCTTTTCGAAGTCATTTTAGAATTTGTTTTGATCTTCTTATGACTTTACTAGCCAATAAACAGCAGCATCATCTGCAAACAACCTTAGACAGCTGCTCAGATTGTGTCCTAAATTGTTTATATAGATAATTAACAGCAGAGGGCCTCCAACACTACCTTGAGGAATGCCAGAAATCACTTCTGTTTTACCCCATGAGTTTCCATCAATTATTATGAACTGTGACCTCTCCAACAGGAAATCACAAATCCAGAACTGAGACAATATTCCATAAGAGCGCAATTTCACTACAAGCCATTTGTGTGGTAGTGTCAAAAGACATCTGTAAATACAGAATCAATCCTGAAATCCCCTGTCAATAGCATTCAACACTTAGTGTGTGAGAAAAGCCAGTTGTGTTTCACAAGAACAATGTTTTCTGAATCAGTGTTGACTGTTTGTCAATAGCCCGTTCTCTTCGAAGTCATTCATAATGTTTGAACACAATATACATTCCAAAATATTGCATATTGACGTTAATGATATGGACCTGTAACTTAGTGGATTACTCCTACTACCTTCCTTGAATACTGGTGTGACTAATGCAACTTTCCAGTCTTTGGGTGCAGACCTTTCGTTGAGCAAGCGGTTGTATATGACAGTTACGTATGGACCTATTGCATCAACATACTCGGAAAGGAACCTAATTGGTAGACAGTCTGGACGCAAAGACTTGCTTTTGTTAATTGATTTTAAGTTACTTCACTACTCCAAGGATATCTACTTCTAACGAGGGGACCTTCTGGGAGGTGCATCAAGTTATGGGCTCCCGCTTCACCTGCTTATAGTGTGGATAGGCACCTATCACACCCTAAAATTGCAGGTGCCAATGCGGCCTTGTTTTTTAAATATTGCCTGATAAAGTTTGGGCAGCTCTTTATATACAGAAAAGTTTCACTGTTGTGTCAAGTGAGCGAGTAGCCCAAGTGGCAAGTGAGCAATACTACCGTCCAGGCGACCCTGGTTCGAGACCCGTCTATGATACTCTTTTTTTCAAATGCCTGTTTTAATTTATAATTAATCATGAAAATTCCACAAAGAATTGTATACAAGAATTACAAGCATAAAAAGTGGCATAGACGGGTCTCGAACCAGGGTCACCTGGAAGGGAGTATCGCTCGCTTGCCACTCAGCTAGTTGCTCACTTGACACAACAGTGAAACTTTTCTGTATATAAAGAGCTGCCCAAACTTAAACAGGCAATATTTCAAAAATGTGGCCGCACTGGCACCTACAATTTTAGGGTGTGTTAGGTGCCTACCCACACTATAAGCAGGCAAAGTGGGAGCTCATAACTTAATGCACCTTCCAGAAGGTCCCCTCGTAAGTTACTCATAGTGGAAGCTGTTCCTGATGCAAATTCTGGAATATTTACTTTTGTCTTCTTTGGTAAAGGAATTTCAGAATGTTGCATTTAGCAATTCTGCTTTTCCAGCACATTTGTAAATAGTATTTCCATTGCTATCTTGCAGAGAAGGCATTAACACTGTCTTGCCACTAGCATACTTTACACACGACCAGAATTTCTCTGGATTTTCTTCCAGATTTTGAGAAAAAGTTTCGTTGTGGAAACTTATAAGCATCTCGCAGTGATGTCCGCACTACATTTCAAGCCCCTGTAAAAGAACGCCAAACTTGGATGTATTGCATTCGTTTAAATTTGGCATGCCTTTTTTTTTTGTTGTTGTTTCTGCAACAGTGTTCTGACCTGTTTTGTGAACCAAGGAGAATCAGCTCCATCATTTATTAATTTATTTTGTATAAATCTTTCAATAGATGTCAATACTATTTCTCTGAATTCAAGACACATCTGGTCTACACTTACACTATTAATTTGGAAGGAGTGGTGATTGTCTCCCACGGAGGAGTCAAGTAAATTTTTAGCTGCTTTTTGAATAGGTATATTTTTCGTTTATTTCTGGAGGATCTGGGGATTACAATATTCAATCTCACTATGACAACCCTCTGTGCCAGCCGCGGTGGTCTCGCGGTTCTAAGCGCGCAGTCTGGAACCGTGCGACTGCTACAGTCACAGGTTTGAATCCTGCTTTGGGCATGGATGTGTGTGATGTCCTTAGGTTAGTTAGGTTTAAGTAGTTCTAAGTTCTAGGGGACTGATGACCACAGCAGTTGAGTCCCATAGTGCTCAGAGCCATTTGAACCATTTTTGAACAACCCTCTGTTCACTAATCCCTGTATCCATTTTGATACTCGTTATTAGCTAATGGTTATTTGTTGCTAGGAGGTCAAGTGTGTTTTCACAACTGTTTACTATTCGCATGAGCTCATGAACTAACTGCATGAAATAATTTTCAGAGAATGGACCAAGCACAATTTTGGATGATGTTATGAGTTGGGTACACGGTTAAAATTAAACTGAAGTTATTTTTGAACCTTTTAGCAACTGTATCACCTGAATTGGGTGGTCGGTAAAATGATCCTACTATTATTTTATTCGGGTTGCCCATACTAACTCCCTTCAGTTTTGCAACAAGATAAACTACTTCTAACAGTAACAAAAATGTCACTGCCACCTGTGTTTAGCCTATCTTTTCAAAACACAGTTAGGTTCCTCACAACAATTTCAGTTGAACTTATCTCTTTGCTTTAGCCAGCTTTCAGTGCATATAACAATTCGAGCATCAGCGCTTTCTATTAGCTCTTGGAGCTCTAGTACCTTCCCAACACAGCTACGACACGTCAGCCACAGACAGCACCTGGAAACTCTTTGTCAGACTAATCATGGACGCCTTAAGTGTGGCCTCCTGAGTTGTCTTTTGCCACCTGCCATGCCTCGAGGAGACATCCCACTCAACCACGAGTGAGGGGCCAACCTCAGTGCAAAGAGTAACTGGGATGGCCACCAGTGTAAACTGATTGGAGGACTCAGGAGTGCTGGATGTCCACTGGAACCCCATGGTCAGCCCACAACAGTGACGCCCATCCACTGCAGGTTCAGGCTGTGTATATAAAGCCATCACAGCTTGAGTTCAGAGTGAAGTGTCACCAACTGGGCTCACATCCACACGCAGCAATCGCAGTCCCAATCCATGCTAAAGGCTATGGAAAACTACACTATGCTGACAAACGGTAGAGCGATGTGCTGCAGAAATCTACTGAAAAAAACGAAAGAACCCTGTCTAAGAAATTATATTAATCCACACAGATTAAAAACTGGACTACCAACGCACTCAGTTGAGACTAAATAACTCTCTCCTAATTAGAAACTACACTCCTGGAAATTGAAATAAGAACACCGTGAATTCATTGTCCCAGGAAGGGGAAACTTTATTGACACATTCCTGGGGTCAGATACATCACATGATCACACTGACAGAACCACAGGCACATAGACACAGGCAACAGAGCATTCACAATGTCGGCACTAGTACAGTGTATATCCACCTTTTGCAGCAATGCAGGCTGCTATTCTATCTTGTTGTTGTTTCTGCAACAGTGTTCTGACCTGTTTTGTGAACCAAGGAGAATCAGCTCCATCATTTATTAATTTATTTTGTATAAATCTTTCAATAGATGTCAATACTATTTCTCTGAATTCAAGACACATCTGGTCTACACTTACACTATTAATTTGGAAGGAGTGGTGATTGTCTCCCACGGAGGAGTCAAGTAAATTTTTAGCTGCTTTTTGAATAGGTATATTTTTCGTTTATTTCTGGAGGATCTGGGGATTACAATATTCAATCTCACTATGACAACCCTCTGTGCCAGCCGCGGTGGTCTCGCGGTTCTAAGCGCGCAGTCTGGAACCGTGCGACTGCTACAGTCACAGGTTTGAATCCTGCTTTGGGCATGGATGTGTGTGATGTCCTTAGGTTAGTTAGGTTTAAGTAGTTCTAAGTTCTAGGGGACTGATGACCACAGCAGTTGAGTCCCATAGTGCTCAGAGCCATTTGAACCATTTTTGAACAACCCTCTGTTCACTAATCCCTGTATCCATTTTGATACTCGTTATTAGCTAATGGTTATTTGTTGCTAGGAGGTCAAGTGTGTTTTCACAACTGTTTACTATTCGCATGAGCTCATGAACTAACTGCATGAAATAATTTTCAGAGAATGGACCAAGCACAATTTTGGATGATGTTATGAGTTGGGTACACGGTTAAAATTAAACTGAAGTTATTTTTGAACCTTTTAGCAACTGTATCACCTGAATTGGGTGGTCGGTAAAATGATCCTACTATTATTTTATTCGGGTTGCCCATACTAACTCCCTTCAGTTTTGCAACAAGATAAACTACTTCTAACAGTAACAAAAATGTCACTGCCACCTGTGTTTAGCCTATCTTTTCAAAACACAGTTAGGTTCCTCACAACAATTTCAGTTGAACTTATCTCTTTGCTTTAGCCAGCTTTCAGTGCATATAACAATTCGAGCATCAGCGCTTTCTATTAGCTCTTGGAGCTCTAGTACCTTCCCAACACAGCTACGACACGTCAGCCACAGACAGCACCTGGAAACTCTTTGTCAGACTAATCATGGACGCCTTAAGTGTGGCCTCCTGAGTTGTCTTTTGCCACCTGCCATGCCTCGAGGAGACATCCCACTCAACCACGAGTGAGGGGCCAACCTCAGTGTAAAGAGTAACTGGGATGGCCACCAGTGTAAACTGACTGGAGGACTCAGGAGTGCTGGATGTCCACTGGATCCCCATGGTCAGCCCACAACAGTGACGCCCATCCACTGCAGGTTCAGGCTGTGTATCTAAAGCCATCACAGCTTGAGTTCAGAGTGAAGTGTCACCAACTGTGCTCACATCCACACGCAGCAATCGCAGTCCCAATCCATGCTAAAGGCTATGGAAAACTACACTATGCTGACAAACGATAGAGCGATGTGCTGCAGAAATCTACTGAAAAAAACGAAAGAACCCTGTCTAAGAAATTATATTAATCCGCACAGATTAAAAACTGGACTACCAACGCACTCAGTTGAGACTAAATAACTCTCTCCTAATTAGAAACTACACTCCTGGAAATTGAAATAAGAACACCGTGAATTCATTGTCCCAGGAAGGGGAAACTTTATTGACACATTCCTGGGGTCAGATACATCACATGATCACACTGACAGAACCACAGGCACATAGACACAGGCAACAGAGCATTCACAATGTCGGCACTAGTACAGTGTATATCCACCTTTTGCAGCAATGCAGGCTGCTATTCTCCCATGGAGACGATCGTAGAGATGCTGGATGTAGTCCTGTGGAATGGCTTGCCATGCCATTTCCACCTGGTGCCTCAGTTGGACCAGCGTTCGTGCTGGACGTGCAGACCGTGTGAGACGACACTTCATCCAGTCCCAAACATGCTCAATGGGAGACAGATCCGGAGATCTTGCTGGCCAGGGTAGTTGACTTACACCTTCTAGAGCACGTTGGGTGGCACGGGATACATGCGGACGTGCATTGTCCTGTTGGAACAGCAAGTTCCCTTGCCGATCTAGGAATGGTAGAATGATGGGTTCGGTGACGGTTTGGATGTACCGTGCACTATTCAGTGTCCCCTCGACGATCACCAGAGGTGTACGGCCAGTGTAGGAGATCGCTCCCCACACCATGATGCCGGGTGTTGGCCCTGTGTGCCTCGGTCGTATGCAGTCCTGATTGTGGCGCTCACCTGCACGGCGCCAAACACGCTTACGACCATCATTGGCACCAAGGCAGAAGCGACTCTCATCGCTGAAGACGACACGTCTCCATTCGTCCCTCCATTCACGCCTGTCGCGACACCGCTGGAGGCGGTCTGCACGATGTTGGGGCGTGAGCGGAAGACGGCCTAACGGTGTGCGGGACCATAGCCCAGCTTCATTGAGACGGTTGCGAATGGTCCTCGCCGATACCCCAGGAGCAACAGTGTCCCTAACTTGCTGGGAAGTGGCGGTGCAGTCCCCTACGGCACTGCGTAGGATCCTACGGTCTTGGCGTGCATCCATGCATCGCTGTGGTCCGGTCCCAGGTCGACGGGCACGTGCACCTTCCGCCGACCACTGGCGACAACATCGATGTACTGTGGAGACCTCACACCCCACGTGATGAGCAATTCGGTGGTACGTCCACCCGGCCTCCCGCATGCCCACTATACGCCCTCGCTCAAAGTCCATCAACTACACATACGGTTCACGTCCACACTGTCGCGGCATGCTACCAGTGTTAAAGACTGTGATGGAGCTCCGTATGCCACGGCAAACTGCCTGACACTGACGGCGGCGGTGCACAAATGCTGCGCAGCTAGCGCCATTCGACGGCCAACACCGTGGTTTCTGGTGTGTCCGCTGTGCCGTGCGTGTGATCATTGCTTGTACAGCCCTCTCGCAGTGTCCGGAGCAAGTATGGTGGGTCTGACACACCGGTGTCAATGTGTTCTTTTTTCCATTTCCAGGAGTGTAGTAATATGTTGCAAAATCGCTTTACTTTCCAACACAAACGAAAATGTAAGAACTTTGTCTATTAAATATTACATTAACATGTGGAAACTGACAAAACTAAAATACCAAAGCACACAGATGAAAATATACAATTTGCTCCTTGTTAGGAAGTCGTAAAATGTCACAAAATCAGTTACTTCTCTGTTACTACTTGTGTCTTGGCTGGTTGCTGCTGCCTGCAATGCCATTTAGTAGCCACAGATGGCCTTTACAACCCCTGATTCATATGTGATTATTGAGCCTTGTTGTATGCCTCATGTCCCATGTCCATTTATAAATGTTTCTTTGAATCACCCTGTATAATGGAAGTGCTTATATCATGTTGTTCTTTCAAAGGTTGTGATGAATACTGTCATACTTGTACCAATGGCGTATGTCAGGAATTTGCTTTGCGATTTGGATATTTGTTAGAAGTAGGTGACCACTTACAGACTGGGATTTGAAGAGAATTTACTTTACAGTTTAAATATTACCATTTTTGAATCAGGACGTATGAAACATTGATAAGTTTCTTAAATTATCATCATCATAATCATCATCATATACAGATTTTTCAGACACTATGCTTTCTTGTTTGGCATCTGGCATTATAAGTCAGCTAAGCATTATTTGTCAATTTTGAGTGCAGCAACCATAATATAATAAAGACGGAACAAAATCTCTTACAGTTAAAGAATTCTAAATTCTATTATGTTTTAAACTCTGACAATCTGTAACACACGTCCACTTCAAGTGATAGACACAACATATTCTTCATGTCACACACAAAAATTATTTATGTGACACGTCAGGGAAAAATGTTTTATTTTATAGCTAATTTATGTGTTATTTTAGTCATTTTTGCTGATTTTTCTCAATGTGTATTTCTCAAGCCTGTTCCTTATTTTTGTCTCATTTCATTGTTTTTCAGTACTATGTTGAAAATGAAAATATACCCCTCAATTACACTATTTTAAACATTAAATTCATTCACATTTTTTGTCTGAAAAATATATATATATACATTGAACATATTGATTTGCTCAAAGGAAAAATGACTCTTTTTAACTACATAACAAGTAAAGTTTTTCCTACGAAACAAGTGTCATCAGTTCCGAATTCTCTTCTGAGAGATATGCCTCTAATTTGTCACTACTTCAATATATTGGGAAACTAACCACTCCGTGTCTATGTTGGAACATGGAAGCTGAACTGCCTTCAACCCAACAGCAGCTAACTGCGGGTTGTTGAGTGTAGTTGACTGCAGATACTTCACAACGTCCATATTTCCTGCTAAAAGCTGCTGTTCAAGTATATTCTGACGGGATCTGTATCCCTACAGAATATCTATATTGTTAAGAGCTGTTGCACCACATATACCTGACAGACACTTGGCCATGTCAGCACTGACAGAAATTGTGATTACTACCCTATGAATGAAGCACAACCATAAGGCTGAGAATAAAAATTTGCATCCAATCTGTAGCCATGAGCACAGACAGCTTTGTTTGTAGGAATAATCCAGTGCTTTTAAGTATTTCTCCCATCTCCACCTCAAGTGTATGTTTCTTTACATTATTCATCTTGTTGGTTTCTTCACCAAAAAACGTCATCTGCCACAGTAACAGATTTTTCCAGCTGTTTTAATTTTGAACTTCATTCATGGACGATATGATACTTTGAAGACTAAGTCTGCACTTATTGTCATAAAAACATTTGCATATTCCTAAATAAACAAGGCCTCCACAAGAATTGAATTATGTCATCACCGAAATGTGGATTAAGATAATCAATAGAACTTCTGCATATCATCAGTGTGGAAATAATCTGTCATTTAAATGACTGTGGAAAGCCAAGAGTTTCAAAACATTAACACTTGAAGAGGAAATGCCTTTGACTCTCTCCACTTCTTTGAAACCTGCAGATATAAATGTTTTCTCTTCTTAGTATTCAGAAAAGCACCCTTTCATTTAGTTACTGCAGTGTTCCACTTGAGAAGTTCCTATGAAGAAACATTTATAATCATATGCAGCTTGTGTGTCCAATACTGAACACAGCTCAAATGGTCTCCTATAATTGTTTTAAAAAGAGTTGACACAGTTGTTCGTGTACCTTGCACTGTCACTAGTAACAGATTTACATTGTCATACTAAATGTTATAGTTCTGCAAAACACAGAATATTGCATGAACACACTGTGTTGAGTTGTTGTTGAGAATCTGTACACTAACAACAAAAAGTGTTTTGTTCATTCTAGGCCTCATCTGTCTTCACTAACTGCAAAAACACAACAACCTCTTGTCAGTGGTCTCATCAGCTACCACGACAGCACTGGCAGCTAGATGCTGCATCATTTCATCTTTTGTTGCTTTTTTACTTAAGGCACAACAGTTGTCCTCATTATCTTGACACATGGGACCAGCACCTTAAACAAAATTATCCTACTGTTACCATTCAGTTTAAAAATAATTTAATCTGAATCTGTACTAATAAAATGTATTAATTTATTAAACAGACAGTGGCAAGCTGAAAACAATAATCTGAATTATCATGCTGTTTACTATCAGTAATTCTAGCTTACCTTCCATGAATTCGTTTGCATACTGCGAAAATCTTCATTTTCTAGTTTGTGTAGCAGAATGTTGGCTTATAAAAACATTTTGATACCCCTTTGAGCCATATATTCACAGTTGTTTTTCTCCTTCTCAGCCACTTCAAAGCTTGTCCCTTCATTTTCACACTGGAATTGTTTGATTTCTTTCCCTTGTGTGTTTCACTTGGCATGTGCGTTAATACAGTATCTTTTCTTTCCCACACTATCCCACTGGTGATGTATTTACAGAACACTGTAAATTTATTGGGAGCATACAAAGAATCACCTTCAAACGCCCATAGTCTGTTGTTGCAGTAACTGCAAGCATGATGTTTTTACAATTGCGAATCCTACTTCAGTGAACAATCTCAAAGTAAACAGTGAGAAATCTCAAGAAAATGTGGACACTGGTCAAGGCTTGATTCTTTGGAGAAAGATCTGAAACAATCATTCTGAACAGCCGAAGATCTTGCATCAAGATGAATTTTGATCCAATAAGAGTTGCTTCAGTGAGGACATACATTGGGTGTTCGACTGAAATTTGTAGATCTGGTTGTGGTGATAGATCGATCTGTAGCATAACCCAATCTAAGATAGGCTGAAATGAGAATCTGGTGGTGAGTTGGCTAGGACAACAAATGTGAATGCCAAATACATGTTGTGGCAACAGATTGCACTATATTATTTAAGCGAGCAAGGGATGTCACGTGACCTCACACATGGTTGCAGTGTCGTCATTTCAGTCACTTGTATAAACACAATTGTATATAACATAGAAACTTTTCGAACTACTTTTCATGGCAATGTCTACAAAATTCAGTCACTATTAAATAACATTTCTGTTAGCTAATATCAGGTGCAGCTTGTCGTTTGTCACCACAACCACGACTTCAAACAGGGAGGGGAGGGGGGGGGGGGGGACAATGTCACACACTAGCCGAACACTTACATACTGTACCTTCTTTCTATCCACTACTAAGTAATCTCAAAATCTAACTCCAACATAAAATCTTTAGGAAGCTACTTTATCCCTTCACGTTACATTTCCTGACAGTTTACCACAACAAATCATACTAAAAACGTGCTTTGGAGAGATCGTTAATGTGGTATGTGTAAGCTTCGCTACACGCTTAATGGCTTTGGTATTTTCATTCCTAAAATTCACATGTTTAATGTTTGTGTGCTCAAATGGCAATGTTTATGTGTTCATGTGATGAAAGAGTGATGTTTCCATGATGTCCTGGATCATGTGCTGTGACTGGCTGACCTTAACAACCTGAGCAACTGCCATGGTAATTTACACACTGTATTTATACTTGTGTATCACAAATATAAGCTTTTTAAGTGATAAAGTGCATACAATCACTCAGCTGTATTGTATAGAAGAGTACGACCCCCCCCCCCCCCCTTACACACATGTGCACACACACACACACACACACACACACACATACACACACACACACAAACCAGAATAACATTGCCGTGGACAGAGCTTATGTAGTACGCACTTCTACTATTAGGCGTGTATAGCACAACTCATTGCCAGTTCAGTGCCACCTTTGTTGGTGACATGGCTTGTTCTGTTCAACTGCAGTGACTGCTCTTGCTGCCACTGTTTTGTCCTCGTTTCATTTTTTATGATAAGTTTAATGAACAAGGTGCAGCTGTGAAATTTTGTTTTCTTCTCAGCAAAAATTCTGCTGAAACTGTTTTAATGCTGAAAACAGCTTACCCAGATGACACCATGGGAAAAACTCAAGTGTACAAGCGGTTTGCGGAATTTAAAAGTGGCAACATGTTGACTGATTGCAAACCTTGTTCTGGACATCCATAATCTGTCCGAATTGACGAAAATATTGACAACATTTTAAAGGTTGTGTTCACAGACTGTCGACAGCCAATTTGGAAGTTTTAAGAAGACTGGGCAACAATATTCATCAAAAAAGACCCAATTTGTGGCAGACAGGAGACTGGTTCTTCCACCACAACAATGCACCTGCACGCACACACACACACACACACACACACACACACACACACACACACCCATCTCTGTTACACAGTTTTTGGCTAAAATCTGCTTGGTTCCGCTGTCCCATCCACCTTAATTGCCTCACCTCACTCCGTGCGACTTTTTCTTATTTCTACGCATGAAAAGGGGCATGAAAGGAAATTGATTTGACAACACTGAAGGAGTCAAGAAAAAACAAGGGAGGAGCTGTCAGCCATTTCTACAGATGACTGCAAAAAATGTGGAAGCACCAGTGGGGCAAATGTATTATTTGTAATGGAGAGTATTTTGAAGGGGATAAGGTTGTTTGTAAACAATTTGAAAATATACAGCTTTTAAAAAATAGTTCCAACTTTTTTTCTCTTTTGGTACTCCCTTGTACACTGCTCTGTTGAAATTGTGTGTATACTTTGCCTTCACTTCCATCCTAATCGCATGTTCCAAAATTTTATCTGATAAATGGCACACTGAATTCAGACTGTGTTGTATTCTAACTCTTAGCACACTGCTGTTATTTGCAAAAACATAACACTCATTAAATTCATGCATAATAGACTAACAAAAAGAAACTTGATAATAGCGCACATTACTACAGTCAGCAAGCAAGAAAACTAAAGTAACATGGCACATTTCACGCCTTGGGTATATTTTGGGTGTCTTTTCCTCTAATCATTCATGGAACTCTCACTAGGTGGTGATACTTGCGGTACCACACTCTAGCACACTCCGGTGATACAGCTGCAAACTTATTCCAATGGTGCATTGAGCAGTCAATGGCAGAAACAAAAGACTATCTGAAACACTATCAGAACAATAATACTAAATGTTCATTAATGATGCACCAAAACATAAGAGAGATATACAGAGACAGGGATTCAATACCAAAGTTTCAGAAACTCTGTTCATTCCCTTTTGATGTAAGCAGTGAAACATGGATATTGTTTGCAGGTTTGTAGGACATCCGTAGGCTGAAACACCAGAGCACGAGGAAGCCATGCTCCCAAGCCTCTGCTACATTAGAGCTCCATGGCATTTCAAGGTGCAGCCTTGTGACTAGCTACTACCTGTTTGAAAAAAAAATCACTTGACATCAGACATCAACAGTTCCAAAAATGCTGACTGCCATTATTTAAATTTGTATGGGAAATACATTAAATGCTTTCTGATAATTTAAATTCTGTAATATATTACTGAGAAATTTAATTTAATATACTGTTTTGGGCAGCTCTACCTCAGAGCTCTTAATTACAAACCTCGCTTGCTTAGTCTGTTCAGAGTACAAGCTGAGTTCACGATGTGACAAACATGGAGTTTTTTGTGCCTTTATCCAGGTAAACAAAATGTACGATAAATATATTTGTTTTCAGTCTGTGACTGTACCTTTAGAATTTTTTAATGTAGGGGAAGGACCATGAATACTACATATTCTGTGGTTAGCAAGCAAAACAAGCAAGTACTAATGCACAGGCATCACACAAAAGTAAACAGTAATGAATGCTAAAATACAAACATCAAAAAGAGTTTTGCATCCCCCCAGTTCCCAGAACTCCTGAAGAGAGACATTCACTGTGGATATTGTATCAGAGACACAGTCCCTTTGACTGTTCAGAGATGTCACTAAACCTGCCCACAATCATGCATGAGCAATGCATATTAGACGGAGGGGGGTCTGACAGCCAAACAGTTCCAGTCATTTCAGCACGAAGGAGGTACACGGCTTGTGTTGTCTGTAGTTTAACCATGTCTAGACGGTCAATACTACGGTTTGGTAGTGTCCGCATTGTTACTTTGTGCCAGGAAGGGCTCTCAACAAGGAAAGTGTCCAGGCATCTAGGAGTGAACCGAAGCGACGTTGTTTGTACATGGAGGAGATACAGAGAGAGAGAGAGACAGAGAGAGAGAGAGAGAGAGAGAGAGAGAGAGAGAGAGAGAGAGAGAGAGAGAGAGAGAGAGAGAGGAGCTGTCGATGACATGCGACATGCCTCGCTCAGGTCATCCAAGGGCTACTACTGCAGTGGATGACCACCTACGGATTATGTTCAACCAGACAATTGTCAAGAGTTGTGTTTGGAGGCAACCCAGTCAGGCTGAGTGCCTTGGACACGTTGTCCAATAAGTGCAGCAAGGTGGGGGTTCCCTGCTGTTTTGGGGTGGCATTATGTGGGACCGATGTACGTCGCTGGTGGTAATGAAAGGCGCCGTAACGGCTGTACAATACGTGAATGCCATCCTCTGATTGATAGTGCAACCATATCAACAGCATATTGGCGAGGCATTCGTCTTTATGGATGTCAATTCACTCCGCCATTGTGCACATCTTGTAAATGACTTGCTTCAGGATAACAACATCACTCGACTAGAGTAGCCAGTATGTTCTCCAGACATGAACCCTATCGAACATGCCTGGGATAAATTGAAAAGGACTGCTTATGGACGACGTGACCCTTCTACCACTCTGAAGGATCTATGCCGAATCACAGCTGAAGAGTGGGAAAATCTGGACCAACAGTGCCTTGATGAACTTGTGGATAGTAAGCCACGAAGAATACAAGCCTACACGAATGCAAGAGGAGGTGCTACTGGGTATTAGAGGTACCAGTGTGTACAGCAATCTGGACCAATTAGGTATTAAGAGGTACCAGTATGTACAGCAATCTGGACCACCACCTCTGAAGGTCTTGCTGTATGGTGGTACAACATGCAATGTTTGGTTTTCACGAGCAATAAAAAGGCCAGAAATGATGTTTACATTCTATCCCAGATTTCTTTACAGGTTCCGGAACTCTCGGAACCGACGTGACACAAAACTTTTATTGATGTGTGTATATCAAGTAATCAGAATTTTTATCACCTTTCATACTGATGAGTTCAATAATAATAATATGCTGAAACATTACATCAGTGAAACTGAAACAAGCAATGAACAAGCACAAAAGATTGGTAATTTCATGGTTACATGTGAAAGTCAACCTTAAAGTCAAGATTCAATTTCAAAGTTAAATTACCTTCAGTCATCAATATTAATTAATTGTTGCCATTTTGTACAGGAAATGGTAGATAGCCAAACTGCATGACAAATTGTTAAAACAGCCAATTCATGATGTCGCTAAAAAAAACTGCCAATTTCACATTATTTTTTGCATTATCATTAACAAAAAGTTTTCTTGTCCATATTCTTAAGATACGAGGAGGAATGTGTGTTTCTCTGTAGTGAACGAGCACAGATTCTCACAAATGTGACACGTCACAGTTAAAGGAGACTTCTGCGAAAACCTTGCACTGTCTGCTAGAGCCCTGTAATACTATCTGCAGGGTCTGCACATGCCTGCAGTGTGTGAGAGGGAGGGTGAATACACTTTATGGATGTCTGCAGAAGTTGCCGACAATGTCTGATACTGCCTCACCTAATAACATAAATGAGTGAGCGATTGCCCACGGTCACGTGGATGTTACGCTTTTACATTCACTTGTACATAGGCTACCAATATTCAGTGTGCACATGCACAAAGGACATTGATTATGACCCAAGTTGGGCCACATTTATTCAAATGCTCAATGACAAATAAAAATATTAATTTAAAATGTTATTCATTAACATGAATAATGACATTTACTCAGGATCTGTGAATAAAAAATGTTCCAGATAATAGATAAATCTGAAATCCAATGACATTTATTGTTTGAATTATTTGTCATTTCATCAACAAATGTACTTCTAGTTCCTTCAAAATTAGTTTTCAAAACAAGTCTTCTTTTCAAACATCTCATGAAGTTTATCTAATTTGGGAAGAGCTGTCATTGTGATACATTAAAGGACTTCCACACAAGTAAAGAGGATATCGGAGCATTATATCTCCTGAAACCATCTTTATTACAGAATAATTATACAAGACTCAGTTTCACATGGTCTTCAACAACCACTGAGGGATTATCAATTCCACTGTAGTTTTTTGCACATAATTTGTTATGGTCCCACATTAACTTCACCTTCCAAATCATGTTCCAAATAAGATTTTCTTTTTATGATACATCATTCATTTGAAACTCATGACCCGATCGATATCTTTGACTATTATTTGTCTGTAGTTTGCTGTAAGCCTCCCTCAGTTCATGTCCGGCCATATAGATTTAGGTGTTCTGTGATTTCCGTAAATAGTTTCATGCCGAACAGTTCCTTTGAAAAAGCATGGATAAGCTCCTTTCCCAGCCTTCTCTAATCCGAGTTCGTGCTCCATCTCCAACAACCTTGTTATCGACAGTTTGTTAAACACTAACCACCTACCTTAATTGATATTCAAAAAATGAAACCTGGACCTAATTGCCAATTCTGTCATTTTCATTTTAAGCAGTGTCAAATACTAAGTATTTTGGTTCAGTTTTGGCACTGACCACTCTAAGGGCTGAATGTATGAAGCATTTAACCTTTGGTTAACACAGAAAATGACCTCAGATCAAAGTTAACCTGGAAATCTGCATTGCATAAACATTAGTCCTCTATCACATCACAATGAAATCTGATCATATTTGGCGGCGAAAATTTGTGGTTCAACGTCAGGATCAGCTCTAATTCCCAGTTTATAGTGTAGTGGCACTACAATTCATTGCTTTTTTAGCAGATACCAACTGAAATAATAATAAAAAGTTCTCATTAACACAAAAATAGCATGTAAATATGTGACTATGCCATTACCATGCTGCTGATGCTCAAAATACTGTTTTTCAATCTGGAATGTTAGGTTAAGGAAATTACCAGCTACTGTGTGTACTTAATGAGAGTTCTTGGGATATGACTCTTAATTTATGTGATTAGTTCAAAGGCATTTTATAGACACTTAGCAGCAGACTAATTAAAGGAGAATTCAAAATATTTGCAGTAAACAGTTAAGTATGGGAATTTTGACAGCAGCCAATAATAATTCAAAATCACATATATAAGGTCTCTTTCAGCTCAAGTAGGAGTAACTATGACATTTGTATTAAATTTTTAACTACTGAACATTTCCTTAAATTGCTATGACAATTCCATGTGTGTTGATAAATAGAACATAAGCAAGTGTTTTGAAATACACTAACCTCATAATACTGTCTCATTAATTTCGATGGCTCAGAGGTTATGCTGTGCCCCGCAGTGCAGAAGATCACATGTTTAAATCCACATCAATTCTTGAAACATTTTTTTTTTCATTTCTTACTACTTTCACTACCTTATGGGTCATAAAGATAATCATAACATCATTAACATGCCATTCCATACCACTGAAACCATACCTTACTCTCTGCTTTGGAACATTCTGAATCACTATTGGGTAAAATTCTGTGTGCAGTAACCCTGATGATAATGATAATGTCTGATACCCAAAGGAGTGTAGGGGATGATGCGGGAGACCCACACTGCTGTACTAGGCAAGGTCCTAGTGGAGGTGGTTTGCCATTGCCTTCCTCCGACCGTAATGGGGATGAATGATGATGATGATGATGATGATGATGATGACACAACAACACCCAGTCATTTCAAGGCAGGAAAAATCCCTGACACTGTCGGGAATCGAACCTGGTACCCCATGTGTGGAAAGTGAGAACGCTACCCCAAGACCACAAGCTGCAGCAATAACCTTATGCGATGTGAATTGAATTGTTTCCTTTACAGATATCTAAGCATTCTGATGTGTTCACTGAGGATGATGATGGCAAGACCCAACGAGCTCACCACACATTTCATAAAAGGGTGAGCCCATTGTTGGAGTTAAGTAACAAGTCATTTAAGTTGAGGTTTTGTTTGGAGAAAAGTACTGTAAAGCAACTGGAACTAAGGTTCTGAGACTGTCTGATGAAATCATCCAAAAGAAATTAACCCCTGACTGCAATGTACAAGTTGCTGTTAATCTTAAGATTTCACACCACAGGAACGTTTCGTTTTCAGTGAATTATATCTTTATACTGGCCCAACACAATATCCAGCAACAAATATTTCTCGTATTGAGAGTTGTTTGATGACTGCTCCTTTTTCTGTTTACTTGCTCCTAGGTTTCTAGCAAGACACTTTCAATAATAAATGCTGCCTATTACGATGTACTATAAATATTTGCAGTTGAAGTACAATAATCACCCGCCAGAAAATTTTAGCCTCGTTGCCAAGTATGGGTAAGATCAAATCTGAACCTGCTTTGGTGGGTCCAAGTTTAGCGTTATACAACAGAGCTGAATCCTGAACATAATTCAATTTTTGATCTTATGTCAAATTTGATCTCGAGTCAGCGATTTTTATACAGTCAGCCCTAATTAGTGCCAATGAGTCACTTCATTCCAATACCAGTCATTAAACCCCAGTGCTTATTGGTACCTTCATTCCAGTGAGAGAGATATTTTGTGGTGCTGACTTGGCACATGTAACTAATTGCGATAACCCTGTTTCACGACAATAACATTAAAATCATAAAATTAGCAGGCTGCTTCATTAACACTAACCTAACACACACACACACACACACACACACACACACACACACACACACACACACACACATACACTGATGAGAAAAATTTACAGTTTAATTAAATTTGGGAGAACTGTCAAGTGACATGATGTTACCAGTCAGCTAATAGATTTTTACATTTGTTGATCACTGAAGCTCCCACTATGCAAAATGAATTTCACAATTTATGTGCTAAATTACTTCCTATTGAATACAAATTCGCTCTAACAAGTAGCAATACCAGCAGTCTAAGTTTCGGCTCCACAATGGCTTATCATATCTACATAAGTAAATGCTGACTCTATTGAGAATGCATCCACTCGCCTCCAACATATAAATCTATATGAGAACATAGTTCTTATGGTGATATTCTTGTACAAATGCTTCTCAGATTTCTTGCTTCATATGATTTGTAAATAAATTCAAGCTTTCAATGACTTGCTCTGTCATCGAAGTCATAATGTGTCTGTCATATTAATAGTGTGTTCGTATTTGTTGGCCAAATTATGTTGCAGATATGTTAAAAAGTCAAGGAAATTCCATATGCTACCAGAGATAATGTTGATGTCTATGATAGAAGAACCTAGGTGCAACACTGATTCTGCTAGATGGTAAATAATTCACCTTATTTCTCTGTAGTCTTTAAGGATTGAGTGTCCATTTCCATGCACCACTAAGGGTATAGCCGTTGCCCTGGTAGCAGCAGCAGCAGCAGCAGCAACACCACCACCAACACCACCACCACCACCAGCAGATTTTATTGTTGTATTAGTAGTAGTAGTAGTAGTAGTAGTAGTAAAAGTGCATTCCAATCTCACTGACTTCTTTAAAGGCAGAGTCCCAGTAGGTAGATGGATGCAAAAGATTTTCATTTCATCAAATGTGATCATATCTGTTTATAAAGCTATGTTCAGCAACAGCAGATTCATCAAACTGAGGGTTATATTTCAAAATGATGAACTACAGTTGCCCAGTTCCAATCACTCACCTACGAACATTCTGCAGAACACCTTTTTGTCAGATCAGCAATATTTATTATGAACATTACAGCTTCCTCTGAGTCAATAACCCTAACATTCTTGTTGCTTTCCCATTTATCACTTACACTGTCAAAATCTTCACCATCTTCTAATCGTTAATATCCCTTTCTTATAAAGATGCAATAATATCATGACTTCTTGTTCATACGGGTATGGCATGCTGTCATTCTGCTCGTGAAGTACAGACTAAACCATGTAAGCTTGTACTTTGGGCATAGTTTCATGCACCCAAAACTCATAATGGCTACTGGTATTAAAATAGAGCTACTACAAAAATCACTGATCTGCAGAAGAAACACATTACATGTCTACAGCACTGTGACAGCTGTACCCATCACTGTAGTGCATAAACAGAACTGTCACAACAGCTGTACTTGTCCTTGTAAGTGAATGAGTTGTGAGTTCATGACATCATCTCATTTGAGTTCTTTAAAATTCTACATACACTAAATAATACTTTCATGTGGTAAACATTACAAAGGAAACATAATGTGCTAAGCTTTCTTTCTATTTTCTACACACAACTGAAAAACAAACTGAACCTGCAAAATATGAATTATTTTACTAGTCAGCTACATAAATTGCATTGCAGCAACCTCACAACTAATTTTCTTTCAGTATAAGCTAGCAATACAAATATAACTTACTTGTTCTTGACCAGCACTTCCACAAAGAAAACAAACTGCTCGTACTGGGAATGGTTCAGATGCAATTAAAGCAAATCCTAAATTGCAAACCACATCTGGGTCATAGCTCTCCCAAAAGTCTATGGTCATCTGCTGGGAAGATTCCTCTGACCTATCCTTCCCCATAGGAAGAGGCAAGGTATGCAACCTAGTCTGTAAAAGTAAACAAACAGTAAAAGCACTGGAGAGACTATAATACACATGAGAATTGCTTTCTTTGCTTGCTGTTATTCAGTTGTGTGTTTGTCATGCTCACTGTGCAGTTGGGAAATACTATTGGTAAGTAGTTTCTATGATAAGGTCACCACAACTACTGAATCATTATTACTTAAATTAACAGCAAAGTTGCTGAGCTGATTTGAAATTTCATGTCCAAACCATTATCAGCTTACCACAGAATTTGAAGAATCAGAGTACTGCAAGGTTAAAAAGCTGCTAACCAAATTAGAACGAGGAGACAACATCTACTTTGCTCCATGAGATGCGTGTTCTTGCTGGAATGCAAGTAACAAACAATTTTTTAAGATCTATATTTCTTCAGTGACTACCAATCAATGCATGTTCTATAACAGAAACTAGTCAAGATGTAAATCTTGAAGCAATAGTTTCTATGGCCTACAAAATTGTAGAGATTACGACACCTTGTCAGTACATATATAGTACAGAAACTGTTTTGTCTCCATCTCAAGATGACAGACTTTCCCCCTCTGGAAAGACAGCTTTTGAAAGTAACAACCGCAATTCAGAATCTACAAACTGGGTCTTGATCAGAAAGCAGATTGAAATCACCGTGGTGTGCACAGAAACATTCTGTGTTCTGGTACCACTATACAGTCAAACAGAACGCGAAGAAGTATACACCACCATGTTCATTTATTTCTCATCAGTCCGCTAATGCTCAGACAGAAAATTAGTGTGCTACTCACTTGGCATTGCACAGAGTGAGGAGGCCAAGTCATCTTGCTTCCTATTACTAACTGATCGCAACAGACATCTTCAATTTTTAGTTTACTCCAGAGCAGAGATTTCTGTATTGCCAACAGTATTACATCACAAAAACATTAAAAAACAGCAATTCTATGCTGCAAATCGTTTCGTAATACACATATACGGTGAAAGACTACTGAAGCTAGAAAGATTTCCATGGCTGTTCTTTCTTGCAGATATTTACCAACCAATTATTATCTGTTGCTTGATGTTGTCAAAAAAGTTACTTGACCGAGAAACTTTCAATTGCTAGTACAGGCTCTGTAGACATACCTACAGAGAGTTTAGTGTTTCTGATTGACCCACAGCATAAACATCAAAGCTTGCTAAAGACATAACCTAAAATTCCTATGAAGAGACCTAATGATGATTTTCCTGAAGGTAATGTACACACACAATGGCAACAACAGGAGCTTCAGTGTATGCACAAGTGGGACACTGATCACCAGAAAAATTAGCACAAGCAAAACTTGAATTTCAGGAGACAATCTTGGCATACATCGTCCTTCCAAAAGCTGCTGGTCTACTGCTCACCATCCTGTTCCAAAGAAAAATGGAACTTGGGTCCTGTGGAAATTACAGAGCTTTAAATGCTGCCACAGTGCTAGACCGTTACCCAATTCCACATTTACAATATTTCAACTGTCCACTCTCCAACAGAAAGATATTCCCTTAAATCGAACTTATCTGAGCTCGTCACCCCATTTCTGCTACAACAAAAGATGAGCCTAAAACAGCCGTTATCGCACCATTTGCATTTTCTGCACTACTGAAAATGGCATTTGTTCTATACAATGCAGCGCTAATATTCTAACGAATTATTCATACATTCTGAATGGTCTGCCTTTTGTGTATTCCAATTTAGATGATATTCTTGTTGCTTCAACATCAGATGAAGAGCATGTAATGCATCTGCAACAACTTCTTCAATGGCTAGATAAATATCATCTTAACATCAACATAGCAAAATGTGTTTTTGGAGAGAAAGAGAGATCATGGTCATTATTAGGTTTTTGTGTGTCACATCAAGGAATTTCTGGATTGTGAGAAAAAGTGAAAGTAACCAAGAACTTCCATCACCCCAAAACAGTAGCACAACTGTGTTATTTTTTAGGACTGGTGAATTTCTACAGATGTATGCTACCACATACTGAAGAAATCCCAAACACATTTGTTTAACTTGTGCAAAAACACCAAGGGGAAGGATAATCTCCTTGTTACATGAACTGGCAAGCCAGACAAATTGCTCAAGAAGTTAAAAGAAGAACTAGCTAACACAACTCTGCTTCCTCACCCAACTGATCTTCCCTTAATTTTGATGGTCGATGCTTTGGACTATGCTATAGGTGCTACACCAATTGCACATAGGAACACCTGAACTTCTTGCATTTTTCTACAGGTCTCTCACCAATACACAACATAACTTTTTCACTGCACTATTTTTTTTTTTAACTGGGTGATACACTGCACTGAGATTCAAATGAAGATTGTTCATTTAAGAAACATCAAAAACAATTCTTAAATGTGGATGCCTCATTAACTTACAATCTTATGCAATACCTATTATATAACTGCCACACATCTATCTACATTCGACTTCAACAACAAACAAAATTAGTTATTTCTATTACCTTGTATTGTAATGCTGATGCTCTTAGAACAGACACAGTACAATGCAAATAAACTATTGAGCAGAGTGGACAATTCATTGCAAACATACAACATGAAACACAGGACCAAAACTAGTAAATATACAAGAACCGACATGGAAATTAAAACTTACCATAGGGATCCTAAGTCTGCCTTACATTGCTAGTACACAATGGAGCAACTGGAAGTTAGCAAGAACTGACAAAGAGTTATAACATGAGAAGGTGGGGAGGAATGTTTTCTATAACAGCAATAAATATTTAAAAGCTCATTTAAGGTGCATGTAATAAAATTACAGAAGAAAGAAAAACACCGAACAACAAAGAAACATTCTTGCTTTACACACACGAAGATCTGGCAGGATTCCTTTTTTTTATAAAATATGTTGACATAAATTACACGCAAAACTAAATCTGACACAGAGGCATTGTAACAGATTTAACATATTACCAAGAAGTCACTTCTTGTCTGGTATACTGAACTGTGCCCATCAACAATAGTTGGTTTAAAGCTAAAATTGTTCACATAAGTGGGAAAATTTTCTAAGTTTAACATAAACAAAATATTAAAATGTTTGCTGAAACCTTATGATGTCAATACAGACCCTTCCAACACAGCTACAGCCCAAAATAATACCCCAGGCTAATTGTTGCATGAAGTGCTGGGAAGTGCCTATCAGGTCACCAGCATTGTGAAGGCTAGTGCGGGGTTGGCTCAGGTGACTGTTGATGTAGTGGAGTTGCATAGGAATTTTACGAAAGAGGATCAGGAAGTGATTGTGGGTGGGGAGTATGATGTAGGTGGTGAGCTTGAAACAATAGCTACTCAACTTGGTGTCACAAAAGAGCACTCCATGCACTTATCTCAGCGCCATGATCGGCTTCATCTTAATGCTGCAGTCAGGCATGCTGGAGAAGGCACTGATAGTGGAGGGGATGGCTCAAATTGCGCTGGTCCCAGATGAATCTATCAATAGATCGGGTTTCACAAGGTATGGTCTGCACCTCAATAGGTATGAGAAGGGGAGGTTGGCAAAGTTTACAGGTGACAGCATAGTAGGCAGTGGCGGGATCACTCATGGGAAAATTCCTATAGTAGTTGGTGTTAGAGCTGAATCTTTTTTAGACTGAAGTCAGCTGATAGATATCCCTACTTAAAAGAACTCTCCAATAAAGGAATCATCTTCAAAGGAGATCAAGTAGCTAAATAATGAAGCAATTACCATATTTCATCAAAATATGAGGTGTTAGAGCCAAAGTTAGTGAACTTCTTACAGACGTTGACTAACATTATTGGTATATTGGGGCACCACTTAAATAATTTCACAATTTATAGGCCTCCTTTACCAGGATACAGATTAGTTGGCTGTTTTTCAAGGAGTTCTTTGAGGGAATGCGGGAGGGGGGGGGGGGAGGGGAGTGGCCATGTATGTAGAAAGCAGTATTCCATTGGAGTCCGCAGACATATCATGGCACTGCACTGAACAGGTATTTGAATGTTGTGCAGCAACAGTTTAATTTAGTGAAACAAAACTTTGAATTATTGTTATTTATAAGTCCCCAAATTCTGACTTCAGAACATTTCTACTCAAGCTAGAGAGCGTTCTTGGTTCACTTTATAAGAAGTACCAAAATTAGTTGCATGTGGTGACCTCAACTTTAATTTTGTATGTGGGGGAAAAAAAGAAAGAAAGAAAGAATGATGGAATGCATGGGAACAGTAGGACAGACACAGACAATAATTTTATCCATTCTTCATTACAAGACAGGCATTCTGTTAGTAAAACATGGTGCACAAAATTTAACACTAAAAGGTTTCTTGTACTCAAGCAAATGTTATATATAACTACAAACTGTGTATAAAAGCTAATTCAATGGTAATAGAGTTTTTTAAACCTCGTTATGGAACAAGAGTGACAGGATGCTTATAGTGCCGATAACATAGATCTTCCTCTTCTTATGATGCATGTCCACTTCTTCATGCCTATTCTGTCTAAATCAGTTGCAATGCAAACAGTTCTTCAGAGCTAATATTAAACCAAGATCTAATGTTATTGAGCCAGGAAATTCTTCTTCATCCTGGATGTCTCTTTCCCTCGATTTTTCCTTGCAGGATACATTGAAGCAGTTCATATCATTTTTAATTACTCATGAAGTGGTCAAGGTATTGTAGTTTGCGACACTTGATGATGTTGGTCAGCTCCGGGCTTTTGTTAACTCGACATAGAACCTTGATGTTTGTCACTTTTTGAGTCCATGATATTCTCAACATTC
Source organism: Schistocerca gregaria (assembly GCF_023897955.1). NCBI lineage: Eukaryota > Metazoa > Arthropoda > Insecta > Orthoptera > Acrididae > Schistocerca > Schistocerca gregaria. The sequence continues at coordinate 207,842,114 of NC_064931.1, forward strand.
TTCTGTATAGCCAGAGTTCAAAGGCTTGGAGTCTGGTAGTGGTTGCCTTTGTAAGGGTCCGTGTTTCCACACCATACAAGACAACTGAGAATACTTTTTCTTGTTCATGGTAAGATCATGACTCTTGAATGCTGAACTCATCGAGTTGAAAACACTCCTCACCTTTCCGATGCGACACTTTACCTCCTCCGAGTTGTCCCATGCTTTGTTAATGATGGTGCCCAGATACGGGTACTGTGAAACTTGCTCTATGCTTGTGCCAACAATGTACAGATTCTCACCTCGAACGTCATTCCTCATGATGATCATAAATTTTGTTTTGTTTTGTTTGTGTTCATGTCAAAGCCTTATTTCTTGCTAGTCTCAGAAATTTTTAACAGCTTCTGCAGCCCTTCCATTGTATCCACAAAAACCATGGTGTCATTTGCATAACAAAAATTGTTGAGTGGGACCCCATTCACTGAGATTCCGTCTTCCATGTCAAGAATGGCTTCTTTGAATGTGTGTTCTGAATACTGGTTAAAGAGTATTGGTTATATTATACAACCCTGCCTGACGCCATGTTGTATTCTCACTTGTTCTGATTGGTCTAGGTTATAGATTGGTTCCAGTATTATTTGGCTATAATTTCTTTCCCATCAATTCCTGTTTCCTTTAGTACTTATTTCATTTGTTCAAGCTCCACATGATCAAATGCCTTCTGATAATGAGGCAAGCACATACATCACAACTGATGTCCCTACATCTTTGGAACAATACTCGTACATTAAATACTGCTTCTCTTGATAACATAGATGGCACAGATAATTCTTTCCTTGACACATTTCTCATGCTCATTGAAAGTTGCTTTCCATTATAACATTCAAAAAAGGGGACCGGCAGTAAAAGGCAGCCTGAGTGTCTGACTAGTGGGATAAGGATATCCTATAGAACAAAGTGGGAATTATATCAAAATGTTAGAAGTAGTCCCAACTGAGCTACAGTAGCCCATTACAAATAGTATTGCAAGGTGCTTAAAATGATATTTCTGTTACCGATAAGTCAGATACATGTACAGTATTTAACAACCACTTTCTGGGCATTGCTGGCGAATTAAATAAAAACTTATGTTTCTACAGGGAATCATATAACTCTCTTAGAAAACACTTTTCTGCGACTGACATATGAAATACTCCTCTGTGTCACTGACAAGGTGGAGATTGAATCAATAATTAAATCATGGAAAACTAAGGACTCTTATGGATATGATGGAGTACCTAGCAGAATATTAAAGTACTGTGCTGCACATGTTAGCTCTGTACTTGGCCATATTTGTAATTTTTCCTTTTAGAATGGTCAGTTTCCCGAATGATTCAGTAGCAAAAGGCGCTTTACAGAAAGGAAGAAAGGGATAATGTAGACAATTTTAGACCTATATCTATGCCTTCAGTGGTTGCTAAGGTTATTGAAAAGGCTGTGTATGTAAGGATAATTAATCATTTTATTTTGCATAATTTGCTATGAAATGTACAGTTCGATTTCAGAAGTGATTTAACAACTGAAAATGCTACATTCTCTTTTATTTGCAAAGTACTGGATGAATTAAACAAAAGGTTTCGAATGCTAGGCATCTTTTTTGATTTAACTAAAGTGTTTGATTATGTTCATCACAACATATTGTTCCAGAAGTTAGACCATTACGAAATAAGGGAAGTAGCTCACAATTGGTTTACCTTTACTTTAATAACAGACAGCAAAAGGTTCTTCTCCACAGTGTCAAGAATGGCTATGATGGGTGGTGGCCTAGTGGGGCGAAACTAACGGAGACAAACTACTAGGTGTTCATATAGATAGTAAACTGCTGTGGAAAGCCAAGTTCAGACCTCGTTCAAGACTTTATGCTGCCATTTTTAGTATTCAAATGGCATCTTAAGTTAGTGATAGTTCAATATGAAAAGTAGGCTACTTTGCTTATTTTCATTCGTTTATGACATATGGTATTATATTTTGGGGTAACTCTTCCCATTCTCAAAGGATACAAGAATTGTACAAAAGTAAGGTTCCCAATGAGCTCTAGGGAAGGTACTAGGCTAAATCCGACTACAGTGCTGTGAGCAGTGGTTCCCCCACTTTCAAGCCTGCCCTTCTGCGATTCGCAATGTCGCTCAGTGTTGGCCTGGCAGCCATCAGAGGTGGAAGTGTTGATCGCTGCTCCTGCCAAGAGCGAGGTTCGAGCAGTATCCAGTTTCTCCGTACAAGGAACTTACCGCCTGTGAAGATTCATCGACAACTGACTGAGGTTTATGGTGAAGAGTGCATATCCGTTCAGCACATCCGCAAATGGGTCGCACGGAAGTTCACGATGAAGAACGGAGTGGCAGACCGCTGGTTTTGGATGCAATTGTCCAGAAGATCAACAGTGAGCTGCTCAAAGATCAGAGGGTCACTGTGCATGAACATGTTGAATGCATTCCTGAAGCTTCCCACAGCACAATTCAAAGAACTTAAACAGAAAGTTTGGGTTAACACAAGGTGTGCATTCGCTGGGTCCCACGGATGCTGACTGACGGACACAAGGAGCATTGCCTTGACTGTGCTTGCAAATTTCTTCTACAGTGTGAGGGGGAGACAACAAGGAGAAGTTGTTGGACTCTAGCGTGACGAAAGATGAAGCGTGGGTTTTCATTACACCCTCAAAACGAAACAACAATCTCGTCAGTGGCATCACTCTGGTTCACCGCCACCAAAGAAATAAAAAAAACGCATTCGGCAGGAAAAGTTATGGTGATGGTGTTTTGGGATCTGAAGGGGGTACTCCTCATCAATTTCATGCAACCTGGGACGACAATAAACTCAGACAGATATTGTGAAACATTGACCAAACTCCGGCGGGCAATCCAGAATCAACACATAGAACAACTGACGCGAGGGATTAGTGCTTCTTCATGATAACGCTCAACCCTACGTTGCTCATCAAACACAGGAGCTTTTCAATAAATTTGGGTGGACTGTTATGCCCCATCCCCCGTACAGCACAGACTTAGCCCCCAGTGATTATCACCTCCTCCCCAAGAAAAAGAAACACTTAGGTGGCAAACGCTTCAAGAGCAATGATGAAGTCCGAGCAGAGGCCACACACTTCTTCAAGCGGTTGACGGGAGACTTCTTTGACTTAGCAATACAAAAGTTGGAGCATCGTCTTCAAAAGTGTGTCAAAAAAAATGGAGACTATATAGAAACACGGCGGACGCGGTGGTCTCGCGGTTCTAGGCGCGCAGTCTGGAACCGTGCGACTGCTAAGGTCACAGGTTCGACTCCTGCCTCGGGCATGGATGTGTGTGATGTCCTTAGGTTAGTTCTAAGTCCTAGGCGACTAATGACTACAGCAGTTGAGTCCCATAGTGCTCAGAGCCATTTGAACCATTTTGTAGAAACACAGACAAAAGTGTAAGCTTTGCAACAATGTATAAAATAACAACAACAGACAATGCTTTCTATTTGTAAAATATTGAGATCCTTACTTTTGGTACAGCCCTCATATTTTTGCCTCAAAAATGGGTGGTTTGGGTAATAAGTGGTACAAGTCCATGAACTTCTTGTTGACCCCTGTTAATTAGTCTGGATATTCTGACACTGGCCTCTCAATATGTATATGTTTAATCTTTTTTTGTTAACAGTATCAACTTATTCCCAAGAATTAGCAGCTTTCACTACAATAGACAGAAATCCAATCTGCATTTGGATCACACTTCCTTGTCTCTTATGCAGAAAGGTGTGAAGTATAATGTTGCATCCATTTCCAATAAGTTACAACAAGAATCAAAAATCAAGCGATTTCAAATCTAAACTGAAGAGTTTTCTCATGGGTCACTTCTCTTATTCTGTCAAGGAGCTCCTTGAAAAATTAAGCTGATTCCAGTGTTATATTGTTGATTGCATTTACATACATTCGTGGCCTGTCTTTTTATGGGTTCATGAACATTTTATTTTATCTGTTATTACTTCTATGTTGTAATGTCATGTACTGACACATTCCATGACCTTTGAGATTGCTAATCAATTTGGTCCTTCGGGACTAGACATGTAAAATAAAGTAGAATAAAAAGTAAAAATAGCAGGCTTTTCATTCAGAGGTAGACAAGTTTCTTTCACATCCTGAAGAAATTATGTGCCAAGTACAGAATGGATACAATATATATTTCAAAAGGTTGTTAAAAATCTTATGTTTTATGCAAAACGTATGCTATTATTACAAACACTGTTTTACAGTGTTTAGTGTAACACAGTGGCAGTCAGCCTCGTCCTATCGCTCACTAGTGGGCGTTCCAGCTTTAAGGGAGGGCATCAGATTGTACAGATAACGTTTTCATAAAAGTTTGACAAAGTATTTAGTAACAATTACATTATTATTCACTTTAACTAGCTGCAATTCTGCTTCATAAATTTTATAAAGTAAAGTTACTTTCCTACCAATCACCACTACTGTGGAACTTCTGGATGGTTACAAAATCATACTAATATAGATACAAATGTAGGCATTAGTTAAAAAAAGGTTGACTACCCCTCACATAACAGTTTACACCAGTCTTACAGCTACTGCTGTCCTAACCAGGTAATGACTTACAGATGCAATAAACAACAAATGCCTACTTTAAATACCCAGAAGCATGTTTGGACCTTGGATAACTGTTCATTACAATTCTTGATTTTACCTCACCATTAGTTCTCCCTTTACCCTTGCACCATTCTATCTTTCATTTTTCCTTTCTGTTTCAGTAACATCATAGAAACATTGAACATCATCTTGTATCCACTTCACTTCATAAGTACTCTTCGTTTTGTGTACTAACTCTTGCATCCTCCTTCCTAAGAATACTTACGTAATTTCTACAGTTATAATCACCACCACCAAAAACTTTAATTACTTCTTGTCAACCTCTCAAACTTCCTATTTCCTTTCTTAGCTCACAACAAAAAGTAAAACCAGATTTCGAACCCTTTCGCAGCACTCTCGTGACTTGCGCAGTTTGTATTTTTTGATCAGACATCTTTTCCCCAATAACCTTTTATCCACATGGAACAGCCACTACTTGGGTAGTGGAGGTAACAACTATACACGCATTCTCAGTGCACTTCAACCAAGTGTGATGTGCCTCCAAGTGCACACACTGCAGCTTGTGCACACTGTTCAGTCAGTCAACAAGCCCTGAGTTTAGATCACACACACACAGCAAGAAAGGTTGTCAGCATGGAAGTTGTCCTCAAAATTGCCATATGACACAGCAGCATCATTCCAACACACTACCACTATAGTGAGACACAAAATATTAAAGGTAAGCCTTTTAGTGACTGTCCACAGTTAACACCACCAGCTAATGACTGACACACAAAAATTATGGCTCACATATACCCTAGGAAAGTGCAATAGAAGAATAAACTGCCTTTTTGGAGGAAACTGAGTTTTCTGCCAACTCCAACAGATAGCAACCATCTTCACATGTGCAACCAATTTGACCTTCCAGCATCCATTTCATTGAGCGGAACAAATACCTCAGCACTGCAGTGTGCAAGAGCATCCCTGGAACAGAACATTGGTGCGTAGCATCTGGTTCCCTCCATCGATGAATGGAGCATTTGTCCAGTGCTTGACAATAATCGTAGTAGCGTGTGAAGGTGGCCGGCTACCGATGCTCATCTTGAGCACGTAGTTCCGAGGATTCGGCAGGGAGGTGAGTCAGTCACTTTTCAAGCCAGTATCATGTATGGATAACTGACATCACTCATTACTATTGAGGACAATCTGAAGGCTGTGCAGTATTGAGACAAGATTCTCCAGCCTAATGCCCGGCATTTCAGCCATGGATTCGTCCTGGATGAGGAAAATGCACAAGCACACAATGTCCACATCGAGAACACCTTCCTAAGAGACACAGGAATTGAATAAATGGAATGGCCTGCGGTATCTGCTGTCATGAACTCGATTGGGCTAGACTGTGACATTGCAGGAACCCTCACAGGTCACTGGATGACTCTGAGACGGCGTTGTGAATCAGTCAGATGGGCTTGAGTGTGATTTGTGTACCACCATCAGACAGCATGCCGAAGAACACAGTATTGAATGCTATCTGGCAGCACAATTTCAAAGAAGTGCATTTCTAAACACACAGCCTTTATTTTGTTTATAGTTTTGCTTTTATTTCACAGTACAGTATCTCTTAGTTTCCATAATGCTTTTTCTTTTATTCTATGTGCCCCTCAAAATCTAAGCCCATGTACATTCACAAATATGAGGGTGGTTTTTGAGCAATTTAAATATTTCCGCAAAGGAGAAATTTTTTGCATTACAAGTTTTTTTATCGACAGTACTGTGACTTGTGCACCCTGGTGGTAAGTTGCTCATGAAGATATAATGATATGCCTTCTTGAAAGAACTGTTCATGCATATTCTCTCAGTACAGCCCAGTAGATACAATTTCTGTAAATCAAAATTGATATTGACGTGATGAACAGTGACTGGTGTGAATTTTTGATTAAGCTTGCATAAGCATTTTAAGATTTGCACAAGAACCTGTAAGAAGTTGACAAAAGTTCACGAATAAAAGTAATGTCATTTCCTGGAGGAGTTAAAACTCATGGAGGGCAAAATGTGGATCTAAGGTGCCTAACAAAGAGAGTCCAAAATGTTCAGATCACAGATATACTTCAGACTTCGTACACTATTAGTAGTCCAGTAGGATAACAACATCGAAGTAGTAAGGAGTACTACTGCGGTGAGTTCAAGAAAACGTCAAGAGAAGTCTTTTACGTCAATGGTGTACAGGTGCGTTGTGACCCTGCGCATGAACTGGAAGCAGTAGTGTGGTTAGCGTTCGAGCTCAGTAATCTTTGGATCACTGGATCGAACCCCACTGATCTTTTTATTTGAATTTATATTTTTTTCAACACTAATCATCTTGCAGGGTTATTCTAAATGAGGGACCCATTTTCAAAACTTCATATTATTCAAGCACAAATCCAAAATGAACAGTCTTTATACCAATAAAACAAGCAAGTTGTCATTAGTGAATACCCGAAGTATTTTTAACTAGGGGATTTCATGTCAGGTTAACTAGTCTGACTTCTTAAAATCTTTACTACTGTTATTTCTGTGAGTGATTTGCACTCAGGATTATAGCTAGTCTAACACTGTGGAACTTTTGGTTTTAAACTTATGCTAAGGGAATTTTGATTATTTCTCATAATTTACCGGAAGTTTATGTGACTGTGAAACACTGTCCTCTTTCGTTTAAGACTTGTACAGGTATCAGTTGATTCAATGTTAAATCATTATTAACTTGTTATTAGTGGCACAAGAATATAGAAATCATTCAGTTTTGTTAAAATTTAAAACTGTAAATTCCTGCCTGCATTTATTTGAACTCTGTGACTTGACTTAAGGAATGTGACAATATGCAGTGGTTGGTCTCTACACTGTAGCACAGCCAACACTTAAAAATCCAATCACATGTGGAGGTCCTATGAACAGTGACTTCCAAATTTACAATTAACTGTTTGTGCTGGTACATGTGGGGGTTCACGAGCTAGAAGTTTATTCAATAATATTGTGTGGAGTCAACAAGACTGTCACATGTCAGCTTCTCCAATTTTATCCTATCACATGACACATGTGAGTCTCATCTGAGAACATCTCCATTTATAATCCAATACATGACGTGATCGAAGAAACTTTATTTACTCGGGTGTTATTCCCAGACAATAACTGGAAGCAAACTGCCATCTGTCCAACAAAAGTTAAAGGTTTTCCCTTACGATATGAGGTTGAATAAATCAACTGAGGATCAAAGTGCCACACTATCTGTGTATGGGATGGGATGATTTATTGGGGTGAATCACAAATTACAAAACATGAGCTGAGGAACTGTGTACAAAATTAGAAATTTCTTGTCAACAACGGAGGCAACAACAAAAACTTGATAAAAGATTACTGAATGCTGATAAGCAAAGACAAACACATTTTGTTCAAAGACTGACATTTTTCACATAGCACATGCTAATGTGTTTAATATCATAATTTCGGAAGAAGATAAAAAGTTCTTGATCAACTAACAGTTAAAAGGATGGCCAAGAGTCAAGCACGGGATTGCTTATCAACTACCTGTGAATGAGAGAGAGGAGTATCTGAGCAAGCAAAGCAGCTGGGAGAACAAAGTGAATATGAATTTCAACAATTTGGTAAGTAATTCATTTATGAACTTTTAACATAAATGTTATACATAAACAAACTTGAAAATTAAAGGAAAACTCACTAAACATTTACCACTGTTACTTTTTCTTGTACTTCCCTCATTTAACTGGCTATCATTGAGATCTTCCTATCATTTTTACACAAACCAACTAGCTTAACTGGTGACAGCTAGTTCCTGCAGTGTTAAATCAAAGTTACTAGATTTTGATCAACCTCCAGGAACATGCAATAATAAAACTCTCTCAAAAATGCCATCACCACAATTAAAAGAAGAGTGTTTTTCAGTGTTCCAGAAGTATCTGTCATGCACGGTGGATGCTGAAACTCATTTACTGCTTGAAAATATTTGTATTTCATGGTGAATTTGAATTTATCACTACAGGAACACACATTTTTGATGTTTGTTATTTTGATTGGCAGAGTGTATGCTGAAGTGTGGTTTGCTGCCCCTTCTGCGGCCAAAGCACCATCAGGAACACACATTTTTGATGTTTGTTATTTTGATTGGCAGAGTGTATGCTGAAGTGTGGTTTGCTGCCCCTTCTGCGGCCAAAGCACCATTATGGATTTCAGCATTCTTTCAAAACTTCATAAACATCAGGTTGTCGATTGTGAAATCTCTCATGTGGCTTGACATACAGAGAAAAAACATTTATAGTACCTTCTTCCTTCAACGTGCTGATTGTATACTTGTATTTTTTATCATAATTTAAATTCCAATTCAAATTGAAAAGTGGTCAATGCACTGAACCTTGAGGCAGAACGATCACACAAAAATCTAGAAAGTATTGAAGCAAAAATTGATCAAATCACAGAAGACATCAATAACATGACTGAACAGTTTGATTTGTATAAAACACGACCACTTTTCACCAGACTGAACTTTAGTGTTGAGTCTAACAGATCCTTTGCAGAGACATGAAAATGAAGATATCATTTATGCTGTAGAACTGAATTGCTCACCTAAAAAACATTGTAACTAGCAAAAAGCTAATTTTACATTTTCCTATTTGGACTTTCTTGGTGCAGGCAGTGTATATTAGATAAAATACCATTATCGATTTTTTAACAGTTATTACACAATTGCTTATGTTTTCCTTGAAAAACTAGCAATATTTTAATTTTCCTGGACAAATAATGTTGTATCTGGATAGTAACAGCATTGTAATGCTCAAATACACTGTTTTTCTGCGTTAATTGTTGTAGAAACAGAAACACAGGAAAGAGTAAAATAAGAGAAATAATATTTTAAGCTACCCCCTTGCACTTTATGTATGATATATGTACACAACCCGCATCAAAACACACAATGGTTGTTGCAATACAAATAGGAACAAGAAGCAGTAGAAAAATACTGGAAATTTTAGCACTATGTCTGTTACAATTACACTAAACATGCATAATCACCATTCCATTCCTGGTCCTTGATCAAAGGGTTTTTCCACACCCATGTACAAATCTACTATTCACTTGGTAGATATTGATAGAAATTTCGCATTTCAGCTGAGATATACTGCTATGTCAAGTAAGTCTTTCCTCTTCACACTTTCAGTTGGTAAAATAGCTAGATGTACTCTGTTATTTTGAATGAGCCTTTATGCAACTGCCGGTCTAGTGCACGAAACTCCCTCCAATACTGGCACTTCATCTTCCAAATAAGGCCAATAAAAGGGCCAGATTACACTACCACATTGCCGACCTCACCACCACTAAGCAGACTGAAATGTGTGAGAACATACTTCAGTGCGCATGAAGATGTTTCTTCTGAGCTTCTCCTTGAAATGCTTTCAGGCCAAAAACATATGAAAGCATTAGAGAACAACCCCCCCCCCCCCCCCCCCCCCCACACACACACACACACACACACTTTTACACTTTTCAAGGGACTTAAAAATTAAAGTGGAAAATGTGGGAAATAAGTTACGTAAAAGAAACCCCCTTGCACTTTATGTGTAACCTTTTTATTATCTAATGAAGGTTTATTAGATAATAAAAACCACTGATGTAACTGGAACTGATAACTGTTTGGGAAGTAGGAATGTTTAACTCAATTTCATGTGTCATAATCGACATTTTTGTTAGTCTGTAGCTGCCATTCTTTATTTAAATAATGAAATACTGCAGTTGTTACGTAGTTTTTCATGCTTAGCATGACACGCTTCAATAATTTTTTCTCATTGTCAAGTCCAAATACGTAGATAAATATTTTGTATGGTGTTTGCATATGTGTTATTCTGCATCACTTTCACTGCTGTCATCTTTTTGATGTTATCAAGGACTGTGCCTCATCAGCTGTGTAGAAAATCTCTCTCTCTCTCTCTCACACACACACACACACACACAAAAAAAAATATCACTCACATTGTTTGTGTAACATCACAAAAAATACATACCTAAATACTGCACTTGACAACGAGAATACATTCTCGAAACACGTTTTGATCAGCATGTATAAAATACGTAACCAGCACTGTGTTTAAACTAAAAGCATTTCAGCAGTTTGGGCAATGCAGAGTCAATGACGGTATCAACTAGTGCTCCAAGTGGCCATAAGCCAAAACACACTAAATACTGTTCAACAAAGGTGTCACCAATGATCACAACAATCACGAAACTGTGTCTGCGCTGTAGAGGCAGTTTGAAAATGGCAGTGATTGATCATGATATCTTCATTCAAACAAACCTAGTTACTCTCATCAGCCACCATACCAAGTAGAACTTGGCAGTGGCAGGAGATACGGCACAAATTGTTCCAAATTTTACATACTTACTGGTTCAGATCCGCTGAGTAGAGTGCCCTAGTGTCAAGAAACTTGACCACGTAATATTTGTAGACACTACTGGACGGCCAACATCATGCCACGAACATTTTTTTGTAATGCATAAATTCCGGGAAAATTATAAATATGTTGATGCAAAATTGGGTGATAATTAACGTTATGGGCATAGGAAATATGACGGGACCGACAAAAATTGTCATAAACAGCGTAAAAATGTTAAAGTCCTAGGATTTTTCGCTGACAAATTTTGATATCTCAAAAGTAAGTTTAGACGTAAGTTGCAATCTGCTTTGCAGCTTTGGTACAAGAAACAATAGCACAAACGAGGAAATACCTAACAAAACATGCAAGCAGATGGCGTTTCCTGATGTGAGCAAGAATCTTATAAGTACTAACATCAACATCTTTTGTAATTAAATGTTTTTAGATGAAGAAACCAAGCCAAATGGTGTATGTGTTTCATTAAGACAACTGATGTTATTTTAATTCAATAAAACAAAACAAATTTTGTGACCAAAAAATGGATTTCCTTGGAGTTGCAAGACAGATTTAAAACATCTTCACTGATTTCAGAAATTACTTCAGAAAAAAGTAGGCCTCTAGAAATAATTGTGTAAACCAACACTGTAGGTGACCACCAATAAAATGTTGGTTCTACTATGTTCATTATTGTTGGTTATTACCTACTGTGTTGTATCTATTACTTTACATTTATTGTACAATTTTTCTTTCGAGAAATATATGAGAACACAACGTAAAAACCACCATACTTTCTAATATATAAACTCCTTTCAAAGTGCCAAAATGTACTAAAAGAAATAGAATGTCTATAAAATGCCACACTGTACTATGTACTTGTGGTGAGACAGTCGCAATTCCTGAAATCCATCGCCTGTGGCCTCTGGCCTGGCGAGGAGCACCGCAGTCCTCAGTCCATGGATAAACCTCGAAAATCCTCTGTATTACGCAACACACAAACACACTCGGCTTGTGGATAGATCGGTGAGACTAGATGCGATGGGCAGGGCCTGCACAGTAGTGGGAAACGAATGGCTTCAGATGGCAGGCCCGATCCATTACAGATACCTGCAAAAACGGCCTACAGTTTTGGCCTGTTGCGAAAATCCACTTGTGTGGCCAGATACTCACGAGCCACAGACAGCATGTCGGTGAAATGAGACTGCGATGGTCAATCCTTGCAACAGATAACTTGTTCAAATAATCTGAGAATCAATAATAATTAAGATAGGTAGCAACTCACTGTCAAGATGATTGGCACATAGACGGGCACATAGAAGACACAATTATCCTCTCACAACTAAATTTTCTGCCATAGTTTTTGTCAGAAAACAAGAATACACACAATCACTCAGACACAACTCATGCACTCGCGACCAGTGTGTAAGGCCGCTGTGTCTACAGTCTCTGAAATCCAGATGAGCCTCAGAGGAACAGATCCAAACAAACTATTGCCCATGCCCCTCATCAGCAGCTGCTAGGCTAGTGACAAGAAGTGGTGACAGCACTGACTGAAGCTGAGGGGAGAAGCAGTAAGAATGAGGGAGTAGGGAGGCAGTGCACAGACACAGCTGCACCCAGCCAGTGACTGTGCATGACACCTCAGTAAACAAACCATTTCATCTACTGAGGCAAAAAATGAGATGTTTCTAGAGCTTTTTTTTCTTCAAATTTCCCTGATGTGGTTGAAATTCCCTGACTTCCAGAACCTGTGGCAACTCATTTGTTACAATCAAGTGAATAAAATGTCTGAAAGAGCTGCACCTTATCTTTGCATAAAAACTGACAGTGACGAATTCTTTCCTTGAAAAGAAGGAAATTGCATTCCTAATATTCTGAACATATCTCGCAAAATCATATTTGGGTTAACATTCGAATGAAAATCATATGAAAAAAATAGCAATTATGTCCAAACCATTACAGTTTATATTAAATGTTATGTTATTGTATTAGAGCCCTTGAAATATGTAACATATAACACAACTTTCGGCTACGCAATTTACAAGAAACGGTTTTTTCATTACAAATAGTAACTACAATGTTGTTCCTTTTACCCCATCAGGCAACAATTTTCCAGGTACAAAATCATTTCTCCTCAATATGTAAGGGCATTCACTATTTCTAAGTGTCTTGCATTTTAGCCCTTTCACTCACAAATGGCAGCCTTGTGCTTCCTTCATTTATTCAATATGCTAATGATCTCTCCCTGTTACAATATTTAGTGCATTAGCCATGTTGTGTTCACATAAAATGTTGTCCGTTGCAACAAAGAATTTTGTCTCTAGAAGTCAAACTTTCAATGCGATGGTTGAGGGACCTCGGCTGTTCAATATAAAATGTAAAAGTAGAAACACCTTCCGCAATCTATATTTTGAATGTAATTTGTTTATGCGACCAATTTTAGCAATTCACTACACCATCTTCAGCACCCCTGTCCAACATGTAGGAGGAATCCAACAACCTATGCAGTCAAAACAGAGGTCATCATTAAGTAACTGGTATCTGTAAACTTCTGGTTTCACTAACACGATTCCTTCATTCATCAACTGAAGAACAATGAATGAAGGAATGGCATTGCTGAAACCAAAAGTCTATGGATACCAGTCACTTAATGCTGGCCCCTATTTTGACTGCAGGGGACGTTGGATTCCTCCTGCACATTGGTCAGGGGGCCTGAAGATGGCATAGTGAAATGCCATATAAATAAATTACATTCAAAATATATATCCGGAAAGTGTTTTTTTTTTAATAAAGGATTTTGTGGTCCAACAATTATCTTAAAAATAACTTTAGGAGAGAATAATTTAACCAGTAGGTGCAGGGCGTTCAGATACAATGCTATTCGAACTCTAACTCACTGCCTACAAAAGTGTTTAATAAGAATATCTCGGTGTACATGCCGCGTCAATTCACGATAAAACTCCAAGCTTTCGACCACTACCTCCATGGTCGTCATCAGGGCTAAAACTGACTATCGTGAACTAGCGAGGCTCCAACTTTGATATGCAAAGGACGACTTCTGATTGGCTGGAATACGTCATAGCAACAGCGATATGGCACGTAGTGAAGTGTTGCCCTCTACTTCCATATATGTAGTTTCTATCCCGCGTTGCTTGCAGCGCCATCCCTTGAATCAGGAGGTAAAGTACAGGAAGTTTTTCTCTGACCTTGACTCTTTCATGATTACGCTTGACACTATAGATATGATCGAGGAAGATGAACATCGGCCAAGACAACCGGTTATGCAGAGGAGAGCGATTGAGGCGCCAAACGCAAACCGGAACGGAAACGGCTTTAATAATTATTGTACTAGGAATAGTCAGAGATTCAATGGAAACAATTGCAACGCAAATGGAAATTTCAATAACAGTGCTGCGAGGGGCAGATTCAGAGACAACCGAACAGGTCACAGATACAACCCAATGTTTGGAAATGCAAGAGATTATCAGAACCACCAGTTTTCAAACAATAATAATGCGTACAGAAATTCTGACCCTCGATTTGAAGCAAATAACACAACTAGTCATCAACAACAACCAATCATAAAAGAAGTAGTAGATGATTCAAGAGGAAATAATAATCGACATTTAAACTGAAGGGGGCCGCTTTATGCTCCGTAAAGTCGGCTGGGGAATACAAAAGGGGCAAATCTGTTTTAAATGAAATTAATTCCGTGGCAATGTTGAGATATAATGAGGGCGAATTAATGACAGATAAATCTACGAGAGACTTAAGAGGCCTGTGTAGCCGAAGATAATATCACAGAAGTGAGAGGAATTTTAACCAATGTTGTATTGGACACAGTTTCATCTACAGACGTAGTAACCAGAACTTTGTTTAACAGAATTAGTAAAATTAAGAAAATCCCTGTTCTACCAGTACAAAATTGCCGAGTTATAGGTGCAGTGGGAGCAAAATCCCGGGACATCAAGATACAAACGCTTATAAAGATAAAATTGGGAAATGTAGCTCAACAATGCACACTCCTTGTAGTGGAAAAGTAGTTAGTAGATTGTATTCTTGGCATTGGAACTTTGCAAGCCTGCAATTGCAAGTTGGACTTGGTAGAAGGAAAGGTGCATTTTAAAATCTAAGATCAATTTGTTACACTGATCTTACTGAGAAAGGAGGCAGTGTATGAGCGATATTTCCGTGGTGCTACTGTGCAGTTCATTTGTGCTGAAAATAATAATATGTACCGACTACCGATCAAGTCAATTCAAGTAGTTCAGGAG
Organism: Schistocerca gregaria; assembly: GCF_023897955.1. Taxonomy (NCBI): domain Eukaryota; kingdom Metazoa; phylum Arthropoda; class Insecta; order Orthoptera; family Acrididae; genus Schistocerca; species Schistocerca gregaria. The sequence goes on from NC_064931.1 coordinate 207,857,371, forward strand.
GAGATACAAAAAATGTTAAACTGGAATCTTATTGAACCGTCAAACAGCCCATATTCTTCTCCGTTGCTTGTTGTACCAAAGCTAGGAGGAAAAGTTCGATTGGTATTAGATGCAAGGGAAATTAACAAAATTATAGTACCTGTGCGCACACATCCGGAGAACATCAATGAGTTAATACAGAAATTTCAAGATGTATCCTATTTAACCAGTATTGATTTGAGAAGTTCGTTCTGGCAAGTCCAGTTAGACAAGGACTCAAGAAAATATACTGCTTTTATATATGGAGGGAGAAGTTATCAGTTCAAGGTCGTTCCGTTTGGTCTCAATATCAGCTATGGAGTTTTTATTTCTGCGTTTGACTATGCCCTTGAACCAGAACTACGTAGTCGAATAACAATTTTTGTGGACGATTTATTAATTGCCTCTAAAACTTGGGAGGAACATGTACAACTTATTATGAGGATTTATGCTGTGTTCAAACAAACTGGTATAACTTCAAATCTAAAAAAATCCCAATTTTCTCTACAGAGAATTACATTCTTAGGACATATGATTAATGCAAAAGGCATTCTTCCAACAGAAGCGAAGATTAGTGCGATAAAAAATTTTCCAACTCCAAGAAACAGAAGACAACTGAAAGGCTTTATAGGCTTGGCTTCATTTTTCCGTCAGTTTATTAAAACTCAAGCAATGAACTCTGAAGCACTAAACCGGCTCCTGAGGAAAGATGTACCATGGCAATGGTCTAATGATTGTGAAAAGGCTTTTTGTGAAATTAAGGATTAACTGATAAATGCTCTGTAATTATACCACCCTGATATGAATGTCGGATACTGTTTAGCCACTGATTCATCAGATGTGGGATTAGGATCTTGCTTATTTCAAATTAGGTACCGTATTTACTCGAATCTAAGCCGCACCTGAAAAATGAGACTCGAAATTGGGGAAAAAAAATTTTCCCGAATCTAAGCCGCTCCTGAAATTTGAGACTCGGAATTCAATGTGAGAGAAAAGTTTTTGACCGCCCCTCCAAATCGAAACAAAGTTGATCCATTGCAACGTGAAACACAATTGAGGTCGAATGGATGAAGATACAGCTACAGTAGTTTGGTTCGAGTCGTAAGCTTGACAGTTAAGCTTTAGCAAGTAGCCATTGTTGTGTCAGGCGTTTCCTTTTTCGCGTGCTTCGTCTGGTTGGAATCATTTGTTTATTTTGCTTCGATCTGATAAGTGTCGTTCTCTTTATTATAGGGGTTTACTTCACTCTAAGCTGAAAATGCATTATTGTACTATGTCATGCATTGTTTGTCACATTCTGATAATGAGTGTTAACGACCTGTCGCAGCTCGCGGCATGGCTTGATTTTGTGCACGCTACCTTACAATAAAAAGAAAGAGAGGAATTGTCTCATAAGCGAAACAATGGCATGATACTGCTATTTGTTGTTACTTACACTGCTGCTTTCTTTGATAATCATCAACAAGAACCAAATAATAGACTACGTATGATAGAAGATGTTCTGAACAAGATTTTAGGGAAAATTTTTCTCCGTTTGAAAATCTTTGCAGATGCCTCTTTAGTACATTACATTCTGCACAGAAATTAGAGTCATCTTATATTTAAGAATCTAGTCAGTTGCTCTGCTTCATTTCTGACTGTATCACTATTCAACGTAAGAATAATACGAATATAAACATGACATGATATGTATATTCTTCCGCGTTTGCTGTTGTCTCACTCTAGTTGCGTATTTTTTAGACAGACAGGATTTAAATGAGACAGCAGCAAACACGAAAGAATTCATGGCATAATGTTTACATTCTTCTACCTTTTCTTTCAATTTATTTACTGACGCAGGGGTTTTGGCACCAGTATTTATCTTTGTGCTTGCAAAACATACCTGTGTTGCGCTACGTGTATTTGATGGCAGAAGTTAGTTGTGGCGACACCTACCAACATTTTCAGAACTTTCGCTTACTTTGCACTCGATTCTAAGCCGCAGACAGTTTTTTGGATTACAAAAAAAAGGAAAAAAGTGCGGATTAGATTCGAGTAAATACGGTACAACGATGGTGTAAAAACCTTTTGTCCAACTGCATTTCCTAGCAGAGTTTTATCCACCTGTGAAAGAGCATATACCACTACGGAATTGGAAGCCTTAGCAGTTATTTGGCATTTGAAAAGGTTTAATTATTATGCATATGATTCAAAGATAACCGTTTATTGTGACCACCAATCACTAGCCTTTTTACAAACTTGTAAGTTGCTGCATCTCGCTTGTCAAGGTGGACGCTGGCGCTGCAAGAATATCAGTTTCAAATTATTCATGTAGCCGGATAATAAAATATTATAGCTGACGCGTTGTCAAGATCTCCAGAAGGAATAACACCTGAAATGGATGTAAGTAATAAGGCAGAATTTCCCGTGCTTCTTCTTCAAGAAAATGATTACAAGTTATATTATATTCATTTATGTAGGACAATGGCTCAGCTTCAGAAGAAGAATCGGCGATGGAATGCTATAATACGACAATTCAATCAACAAAATCCTATGGTCAGTTTGGAAGAGTACCGGCTTGTGAATAATATTTTCTTTTTTAAATCTGGGAAGGCTCAGAATCCAAAGTGGTGTGTCTGCATACCCGAAGAATATGAAGAACGATTAATTTGGTTTACACATTTGACCTGGGGTCATGTTGGTGTTGTAAAGCGTGCTAATAAAATTAGATATTATTGTTACTTCCCAAATATAAGACGAAAAGTGCACAAAGTCATACAGAAATGTGCTCTCTGTCAAAAGGTTATGCCGGACAACAAGGGAAATAAAACTGCGCTTCACTCCATAATACCTGAAGCACCATATCACCTATATCATGTGATATTTGTAGACCACTTCCTAGTGCCAGAGGTGGTGTTAAGTACATTATTGGATTCTGTGATGTGTTTACAAAATATGTTAAACTGTTGGTGTTGTCTTCAGTCCTGAGACTGGTTTGATGCAGCTCTCCATGCTACTCTATCCTGTGCAAGCTGCTTCATCTCCCAGTACCTACTGCAACCAACATCCTTCTGAATCTGCTTAGTGTACTCATCTCTCGGTCTCCCTCTACGATTTTTACCTTCCACACTGCCCTCCAATGCTAAATTTGTGATCCCTTGATGCCTCAAAACATGTCCTACCAACCGATCCCTTCTTCTAGTCAAGTTGTGCCACAAACTTCTCTTCTCCCCAATCCTATTCAATACCTCCTCATTAGTTACGTGATCTATCCACCTTATCTTCAGCATTCTTCTGTAGCACCACATTTCGAAAGCTTCTATTCTCTTCTTGTCCAAACTAGTTATCGTCCATGTTTCACTTCCATACATGGCTACACTCCAAACAAATACTTTCAGAAACGACTTCCTGATACATAAATCTATATTCGATGTTAACAAATTTCTCTTCTTCAGAAACGCTTTCCTTGCCATTGCCAGTCTACATTTTATATCCTCTCTACTTCGACCATCATCAGTTATTTTACTTCCTAAATAGCAAAACTCCTTTACTACTTTAAGTGTCTCATTTTCTAATCTAATTCCCTCAGCATCACCCGATTTAATTTGACTACATTCCATTATCCTCGTTTTGCTTTTGTTAATGTTCATCTTATATCCTCCTTTCAAGACACTATCCATTCCGTTCAACAGCTCTTCCAAGTCCTTTGCTGTCTCTGACATAATTACAATGTCATCGGCGAACCTCAAAGTTTTTACTTCGTCTCCATGAATTTTAGTACCTACTCCAAATTTTTCTTTTGTTTCCTTTACTGCTTCCTCAATATACAGATTGAATAACATCGGGGAGAGGCTACAACCCTGTCTCACTCCTTTCCCAACCACTGCTTCCCTTTCATGCCCCTCGACTCTTATGACTGCCGTCTGGTTTCTGTACAAATTCTAAATAGCCTTTCGCTCCCTGTATTTTACCCCTGCCACCTTAAGAATTTGAAAAAGAGTATTCCAGTCAACATTGTCAAAAGCTTTCTCTAAGTCTACAAATGCTAGAAACGTAGGTTTGCCTTTTCTTAATCTTTCTTCTAAGATAAGTCGTAAGGTCAGTATTGCCTCACGTGTTCCAACATTTCGACGGAATCCAAACTGATCCTCCCCGAGGTCCGCATCTACCAGTTTTTCCATTCGTCTGTAAAGAATTCGCGTTAGTATTTTGCAGCCGTGGCTTATTAAACTGATAGTTCGGTAATTTTCACATCTGTCAACACCTGCTTTCTTTGGGATTGGAATTATTATATTCTTCTTGAAGTCTGAGGGTATTTCGCCTGTCTCATACATCTTGCTCACCAGCTGGTAGAGTTTTGTCAGGACTGGTTGTCCCAAGGCCGTCAGTAGTTCTAATGGAATGTTGTCTACTCCGGGGACCTTGTTTCGACTCAGGTCTTTCAGTGCTCTGTCAAACTCTTCACGCAGTATAGTATTTCCCATTTCGTCTTCATCTACATCCTCTTCCATTTCCATAATATTGTCCTCAAGTACCTCGCCCTTGTATAAACCTTCTATATACTCCTTCCACCTTTCTGCCTTCCCTTCTTTGCTTAGAACTGGGCTGCCATCTGACCTCTTGATATTCATACACGTGGTTCTCTTCTCTCCAAAGGTCTCTTTAATTTTCCTGTAGGCAGTATCTATCTTACCCCTAGTGAGATAAGCTTCTACATCCTTACATTTGTCCTCTAGCCATCCCTGTTTAGCCATTTTGCACTTCCTGTCGATCTCATTTTTGAAACGTTTGTATTCCTTTTTGCCTTCTTCATTTACTGCATTTTTATATTTTCTCCTTTCATCAATTAAATTCAATATTTCTTCTGTTACCCAAGGATTTCTAGCAGCCCTCGTCTTTGTACCTACTTTATCCTCTGCTACCTTCACTACTACATCCCTCAGAGCTACCCATTCTTCTTCTACTGTATTTCTTTCCCCTATTCCTGTCAATTGTTCCCTTATGCTCTCCCTGAAACTCTGTACAACCTCTGGTTCTTTCAGTTTATCCAGGTCCCATCTCCTTAATTTCCCACATTTTTGCAGTTTCTTCAGTTTTAACCTACAGGTCATAACCAATAGATTGTGGTCAGAGTCCACATCTGCCCCTGGAAATGTCTTACAACTTAAAACCTGGTTCCTAAATCTCTGTCTTACCATTATATAATCTATCTGATACCTTTTAGTATCTCCAGGGTTCTTCCACGTATACAATCTTCTTTCATGATTCTTAAACCAAGTGTTAGCTATGATTAAGTTGTGCTCTGTGCAAAATTCTACTAGGCGGCTTCCTCTTTCGTTTCTTAGCCCCAATCCATATTCACCTACTATGTTTCCTTCTCTCCCTTTTCCTACACTCGAATTCCAGTCACCCATTACTATTAAATTTTCGTCTCCCTTCACTATCTGAATAATTTCTTTTATTTCATCGTACATTTCTTCAATTTCTTCATCATCTGCAGTAGGTGTGGGCTTCGTATCTATCTTGGCCACAATAATGCGTTCACTATGCTGTTTGTAGTAGCTTACCTGCATTCCTATTTTCCTATTCATTATTAAACCTACTCCTGCATTACCCTTATTTGATTTTGTGTTTATAACACTGTAGTCACCTGACCAGAAGTCTTGTTCCTCCTGCCACCGAACTTCACTAATTCCCACTATATCTAACTTTAACCTATCCATTTCCCTTTTTAAATTTTCTAACCTACCTGCCCGATTAAGGGATCTGACATTCCACGCTCCGATCCGTAGAACGCCAGTTTTCTTTCTCCTGATAACGACATCCTCCTGAGTAGTCCCCGCCCGGAGATCCGAATGGGGGACTATTTTACCTCCGGAATATTTTACCCAAGAGGATGCCATCATCATTTAATCATACAGTAAAGCTGCATGTCCTCGGGAAAAATTACGGCTGTAGTTTCCCCTTGCTTTCAGCCGTTCCCAGTACCAGCACAGCAAGGCCGTTTTGGTTAATGTTGCAAGGCCAGATCAGTCAATCATCCAGACTGTTGCCCCTGCAACTACTGAAAAGGCTGCTGCCCCTCTTCAGGAACCACACGTTTGTCTGGCCTCTCAACAGATACTCCTCCGTTGTGGTTGCACCTACGGTACGGCCATCTGTATCGCTGAGGCACGCAAGCCTCCCCACCAACGGCAAGGTCCATGGTTCATGGGGGGAGGAATGTTAAACTATATCTTATAAAATCAGCAACTGCAAGAGCTGCCGCAGTAAAGTTTGTAAATGACTACAGTTCTCATGCAGGGTTCCAAAATATATAATCTCTGACAATGCGAAGATATTTACTGGATATTTACTGAGATAATTAGTATCACAACTAGGAATAAAACAGATATTTACATCTTGCTACCATCCACAAGGGAATTTAATTGAACGGGTTTTCCGAGAACTAAACAGATTAATGAGAACATACTGTCATGATAAACAAACTACCTGGATAAACTATTTAACCGAGTTTGAGCAGATTTATAATAATTTACCGCATAGTTCTACAAACTTTACCCCGAATGAACTGATGTTCAGAGATAACGAAAGAAACTTTTGGGTAGATAACTTGCCTAAACTCGAGGACACCAAAATGTCATGTGAAGAAAAAATTCGCAATGCTCTCATTAATATTATGGAGAAAGCAAGACAGCGAAAGGAAATCCATTATAGAAACATCAAACGGATTCAGACTTTCAATATCGGACAGAAAATTCTTTTAAGAAGACACATCAAGTCAAGAAGGTTGAAGAAGACCATTAGAAAATGGATATTCCGAATCCTGATGCGTATTTATTAGCATATCCGGATTCTGGAAGAATAAAAGGATTATTTCCCCATGTAGACATAAAGAGGTACTTTTAAGAAAAGTGTTTCAAATTAAATGACAGCATGCCAAGCATCTGTGATAGTTTAATGAACAGTAAGCAATTGCGTCTGTGGTAGTATAGGAATATTTAGGAAAGTAAGCGGAACTGTAGCTATTGTTGCTGTGAAGACTTACGGTTTATCTGTCTACGCGATGATCACCAAAGAAGCTTGTGCGTGTGACATAATATACATTCAGCGACTGTTAATCTCCAGTGATAATAAGTTTACTGAAGCTATATGATTGAATATGGCGCTTGCGTGTGAAGTTAGTGTTTGTAAACTGACAGTTCACAGGACAACAAATGAACCGCGTTAGGAAATTAGAATCGATTTTTAAATTTTTTTGAGTGCCACAAAAAAAATTAAAAGCAGATTAGGCAGAAGGATGATTTTGGAGCAAACAAGAATATCATTGTAAAGCTTCTGATGGAAAATCCACAACAATATCAAAATTTTACAAGAATACTATTTACAATTGAACCCAAAATTCCCAAACTAGATACTACTATTAGTAAATTCATTAACGTTAAAAACAGTCTGCTTGTAACACTAATATGGTGTATGTATTTCATTAAGACAACTGATGTTATTTTAATTCAATAAAACAAAACAAATTTTGTGACCAAAAAATGGATTTCCTTGGAGTTGCAAGACAGATTTCAAACATCTTCACTGATTTCAGAAATTACTTCAGAAAAAAGTAGGCCTCTAGAAATAATTGTGTAAACCAACACTGTAGGTGACCACCAATAAAATGTTGGTTCTACTATGTTCGTTATTGTTGGTTATTACCTACTGTGTTGTATCTATTACTTTACATTTATTGTACAATTTTTCTTTCGAGAAATATATGAGAACACAACGTAAAAACCACCATACTTTCTAATATATAAACTCCTTTCAAAGTGCCAAAATGTACTAAAAGAAATAGAATGTCTATAAAATGCCACACTGTACTATGTACTTGTGGTGAGACAGTCGCAATTCCTGAAATCCATCGCCTGTGGCCTCTGGCCTGGCGAGGAGCACCGCAGTCCTCAGTCCATGGATAAACCTCGAAAATCCTCTGTATTACGCAACACACAAACACACTCGGCTTGTGGATAGATTGGTGAGACTAGATGCGATGGGCAGGGCCTGCACAGTAGTGGGAAACGAATGGCTTCAGATGGCAGGCCCGATCCATTACAGATACCTGCAAAAACGGCCTACAGTTTTGGCCTGTTGCGAAAATCCACTTGTGTGGCCAGATACTCACGAGCCACAGACAGCATGTCGGTGAAATGAGACTGCGATGGTCAATCATTGCAACAGATAACTTGTTCAAATAATCTGAGAATCATTAATAATTAAGATAGGTAGCAACTCACTGTCAAGATGATTGGCACATAGACGGGCACATAGAAGACACAATTATCCTCTCACAACTAAATTTTCTGCCATAGTTTTTGTCAGAAAACAAGAATACACACAATCACTCAGACACAACTCATGCACTCGCGACCAGTGTGTAAGGCCGCTGTGTCTACAGTCTCTGAAATCCAGATGAGCCTCAGAGGAACAGATCCAAACAAACTATTGCCCATGCCCCTAATCAGCAGCTGCTAGGCTAGTGACAAGAAGTGTTTTCTACAGCTCTGATAAACTGTAGAAATAACAGTACATAACTCCATAAGCTGTTGTTAAAATTATTTTTGACAAGAAGTGTTTTCTACAGCTTTGATAAACTGTAGAAATAACAGTACATAACTCCATAAGCTGTTGTTTAAATTATTTTTTGATTTGTCACCAGTTTTGTTCAGAGACTATAATCCAGCACAGTTTGTGTTAACAGCAACTGTTACATACACAGCTCAATAAAGGACACAGTATGAAAAATATAATGTTTATAAATGTATGTACATCTCCATGGCTAAACATAATTTGTAAATACACTGCCTGAAGTAAAAATGAAGCAACCAGAAGACATGGTGGAATGACATTGTAACTTTATACGTGCAGACTACATCAGTGGGTAAGGAAATGATTACGGTTGCAATACTCTGTGACAAGTAGGATGGCAACCAGAGTGCATTAGTCTTGACCATGGTTAGTGTTGTTACCAGGTATGTAATGATCTTGAGAAATGTCAGATATTGAACAACGAAGGGATGCCGCTTGCTCCTGCGAGGCAACATTATCAACACCTGGCAAGAGTTTGAAAGGGGTTTCGTTGTGGGTCTTCATTTGGCCAGGAGATCAGATGGTGCAGGATCCATGTTTGTGGGGCATTTGTATGTGACAATGGCCCAATGTTGGCAGTATGGGGACGTGAGGGCAGGCATACTCAGTGCCAAGTTTCCTGTCGACCACCACAAGGGAGGATTGCTGTACAATGCACAAAGCACATTGTAACCCTTTCACATCTGCACATGTCATCTGGGAACAAGTAATGGACTCCATTTGTCAGCTACTAGCAGCAACTGGACTTAGGAATTACTTACTGTCCAATGCATAAACTGCTGTTAACACCACAACACAAAGAGCTTTGGTTTTGATGTGGTGCTGTGACGAGGTAGTGTGAACTGTAAATGAATGGTGTGGCATTGTGTTGAATAATGAATTGTGGTTTGGCAGTACCTCAGACAGCTGTCACCAGCAAGTATGGTTGTGACCTGAGGAGAGGTCCCATTCTTCCACTGGTCATTACGAAGGGTAGTGTGGGACCAGCTTGGACGATCTCTTCATCCCATTGTGAGCGTCCAGAATATCAAGGATCAGTTACAATTTTTGTGGGCTGGGTTACATGAGGATGACGATGATGATGATGATGATGATGATGATGATGATTGGTTTGTAGGGTGCTCAACTGCGCGGTTATCAGCACCTGTACAAGTTCACAACCTTTGCTCACTCGAACAGCGCCGTGTTCATGAATGATGATGAAATGATTAGCACAACACAAAGACCCAGTCATCTCGAGACAGGTGAAAATCCCTGACCCAGCCAGGAATCGAACCCGGGATCCCATGTTCGGGAAGTGAGAATGTGACCGCGAGACCATTTGCATTCCCTACTTCTGTCCTGTTTTTCCTACTCATCTGCATTAAGTAAACATTTTTGTACATTTACAGCAAGCTCCTATTCAATATGTGAAATAGAAATTCTGTTTAAGTTATCCGGTGTTCTTGTGCATTTGCTCAATAATAACATTTTCCAATATACTAAAGATTCATCAACAAACAATGTGTGCATATTCATTAACAAACAATGTGTGCATGCAGGTGAAAGAAGCAGCTACACTGTACTGACGGACTCGTACTGCTGCGTTCTTTGTAAATTTGACGCAGTTATATAATCTCTAAAATAACATAGTTTCATTTCGTTTTCTTGTCTCCTTCCGGATGCTTCACTTTTTTGTCAGGAAGTGTATTATATTTTTGGTATTGTGATGTTTTTAGACATATGTATGTAATGCTTGCTGTTAACCCAAACTGCACTTACCTGTCTTTGACTGAAACTGGTCACACATTAAAAAACTAACTTAACAGCAGCTTACGGTGCTATATAATATCATTCACAGGAAGTGTCATAAAGTTAAGTCTCATTTTAATGGCATATTGAACATGTTTAACATTTTGGTGCAGTTTTATTTTCAGGTATGTATGTTCTCCAAAAATTATATTTCTTGTCACACATTGCCTAGACAGCCTACTTTCACAGCGAAAATTCTAATGTTGGCCTCACTTATTTCTAACTATGTTATGTACTAATGCCTCCCATTTCATTTGCTGTCTATAGTTCACTCGTAGTTTTGGGAGATGCATAAAAAAAAAACATAAATGTTAAAACTTGTCTTTCTGCCTATGAGCTTAAGCAATTACAATCTTTTAGAATGCACAACGTTTACAACCATTCCACAAATACCTACATTAGAAGCACAAAGCAAATGACAGTTTTCCTCTGTGCGTTTCAGCAGCAGTGCACATATATAAAAGAATTATACTACTTGTTTCATTTTAAATAACCAATATTATTAATGGCTTTATTTAGAACTAACACTTCATATTGTCAAGCAGATGGCTTACAAAGAGAATTGTAAGTTCATTTGTGAACTTCAGTTGTGTGTATTGTAATCTCAGATAAATCTTGACATTTAATAGGATCTGTAATGTGTCATTATGATTACTCGATCTGTCATAACAATCAGTAAAGGAATGTCGAGGTACCTCTATTTGTGATTTTTCACACTTGTGTTGAACATTAGAGAACTATCACTTGAGGAGGAGGAGAAGGAGATGATTAGTGTTTAATGTTTTGTCATCAGTATTAATATAAAAATTATTTTTCAGCTGAGCCAAACTTTACAATACCATTGGTTGACTGACACATGGATAAAAATTCAGACTTGACTTGGACTTGTGAAGCATTTGGAATACCAGATGTCACATACAGCCGGTTAAGGAATGGTGAACCTCTAGACGTTTAAAAACTACCAGGAGAAGATTGTTACCAGTACAGAATTGTTGACTCTACAGCTCAACTGCATATCTTGTGTAAGCTTGAGTGACACACATTTTCTAGTTTAGTGAACATGTAAATAAAAGCTAGCTTAAGGCAGGCACTATACAATTTTGAATTCATAGTCACAACTGATACTTTTCTTTTTAAACTGTCAGCTCTGAAACCATCATTTAGAAAACGGCCACTTGAGCCAGAAACATATGCAGCAGAAGGGGGAAACATCACTATTAACTGCAATCCAGAAGCAGCTCCTAGGCCAAGTTTTGTATGGAAGAAAGACGGCTCTCAGATTGGTAAGACTTCTAAGTGAAACTAATACAACTTTCATTAATGACTGTTTTTTCCAGCTTTGTGGCCATGCTCATAATGAGCATGCATAAGCTATCAATTTCTTGATATTGTACTTGAAGCTGGCTACATCTTGAGCTGAAGAACATTGTGTTGTTCAGTATGACAACCTTACATCAAAGTAACTGTATTTACAATTGTTACTTAACCTAACTTAAAGCGAGTAAGCAAGTAAAGGTTATATATATTATGGCCTTAATCTATCTTGAAATATCAATTCTTCAATACTTTTTAGGATCTGGAGGCCTTCCTGAAATTCTGAGGAATGGTGATCTTCTGATACGTTCCGTATCTCGTAATGATGAAGGCCTGTATACTTGTATTGCCGAAAATGAGTATGGCGTGGCTAAAGCACAGGAAGGATAATGGTTCTTCGTAAGTATTGTACTGTAGTGCTTAATTTTGATTTCTTAAAACATTGGTCAGTTTTTCAAATTTAAAAGAAAGTTTAAGCAATACATCTGAAGATCATGTTTGCCTATTTACAAAGTAAACTAATATCGGTTGGGGTGTTATCAATGCAAAACATTCAATGCTAGTTTTTGTTTTTATATGAACAGCCAAAGGAAGGAGAGCGGAAAGGGGAGAGTTAATAGTGTCACTCACAATCAAAGGTTGCGAGAGGCAAGCTGATGGGGAGGAATTGTTGCAAAAAATGAAATGAAACCACCTGAAAGTCTATCTAGTTGATTCATCTTATTACATTTGTCTGCCCAGTGTAGGTTTACTTAAATTATTACACTTATTTGTACCTTATTACAATTGTGTTTTGGTCTGTGGTCCAGATCTTAATATAAACATCCTCAAAGTGGTTGTTGCAACTGACATGTATCAGTGTTTTTATGGTTCCCACTTATGCATTTCACCAATTCCTGGGGAAATTCATTCCCTGCACACATTGATCATGTGTAATTCATTAATTCTTTCAAAATTTGACCTGCTTTTCTATGAAGTGAACTATTAGTGGAGTGGCTATTGATAGAGTATACACAAGTAATATAATAAATAATAGAAAGTGGGCGGATTCTGGAAAAAGTGTGCTGTTGCATTATATTGCAGGAAGCAGTATGGAAGAATATTGAGTAAAGACTTAAGGATTCTGTCTGCTTCAGGAAAACACTGTTTCATGCCAGGTAGAAGGTATGGAATACAATTATATGACATGTGAGTAATACAGAGACATTAAACAGTCAGCATTACAACAAATTTGTCATGAAAGAAAAACTTTATAGGGTCAGTTTCTGAAAGTGATTATCCAGGTATTTCCACAAACTTTGGTAAATTTGTCAATACTTTGTATTGTTGCATGTCATCCTGATAATGAAGAATAATTTAAACTTATATGCAATATACACAGTACTCGAATTCCACAATGATATCTAATTCATCATGGGTTCACTTTGGAGCTGAAGTTTGATGCAGTACACTGAGCTGATGCTCTAACATTCATCGTGCTGAAGAAGAAATATCTGTTTCTGGGCTGTACTATCCTATCACTGGGCTGTACTGTCCTATCACCTGCAATAAACTGTTATTAGGAAGTTATTTTAACATCCAGGTGGTTCTTTAAGAACAGTTGATCTATCCATTGTCAACAACTGTTGCAAAATCAAATACAGTCACTGTAATGAAGTGGAAGAATTTAGTTAAATATTGTTTGCACGGTTAGATGGATGTGTGTAATCACAAGGCAAGGTAAATCAAAATGAATACAGTGTTTACAAATGGCTATAACTACTAATTAATTCATAGTGATACACCTGTAAGAATTTTTGAGAATGTGAAAGAATGTTCAGTTTTTTATGTACATTGTAGGTGTTTAGTATAACTCCAGTGTTTATTCGGACAACATATAAGTAGTAATCCAATGTATGCCACATATGAATGATATGTGGAGTCACTGATGTGAGCGCATTAGAAATGCATATTTTCATTTCTGGAATTGTTTTCAGCAAAGAATGCACATACTTGAGGTTTTTCACATTTTACCCCATTAAAAAATCAATGTGTCAGATCTGGCCATCTAGGTGGCAGGTGCTGGTCTCCCCACTTCTGCCCCCCTGCCTTCCTGATGCTAGGGTGCTCCATCTCGCTGAAAGATGTAATGAATGGAATCTTTGTCAAGCAGTGGTGTCACCCATTACTTAAGTATGTCAAAGTGAGTGTTTGTTGAAATGTTTTGCTCAATGAAGAAAACTGGACCATACAGTTTTGGTGCTGACATCACACAGAGCACATTAATTTTTGGTGAGTCATGCTGATGTTCAGTTACATACAAAGACTTTTCTGTAACCTACATTTGAATGTTGAGCTTATAAACCTTACTACATATGTGGAAGTAAGGAACGCAGCAAACGTTTTGTTCCTCCGTGGCTTCCAGTGTGGGCCAACTGCTTTTCATTTCTCTTTACATTGTCTGTAAGTCTTATTGGTGTATCACTATGTATTAAATAGTTATAGCTGTTTGTAATTGTTATATTCATTTTGAATTTCACTGTACATTCAAGAAATTATGTATAATTGAGGTGCAGTAGTATTTGTTGCGTAAGAGGGAAATGACCAATATCATTTCATGTTAAGAGGTTGAGAAACTGTAACTTATTTTCGTAAGCCAAACTGTGGTCAACCCCAAACTCAACCCCTAACTACTGAATATATTCTGCCCAACACAACCCTAATGATTCAGTACCTGAGACGTTTGGAATCCCCCTCTCCCAACACTGGCACTTCTGATCTACACAGGTGGGAACTTTGTCTCCAGCATATTCTTCTTTCCCACAATCCCACAGGTCTACCACTAGTACTTTCCCTCCCTTCTACTACCCTCACACTCAATTTCCCTACCCTCACCCTCACTTCTCCTCTACTATCATTTACCAAACCACTCTGTTTCATGGCTCAGCCTACTACTTACCTGAACTTCTCATTTATGGTGCTGCCAGCCTCAGCAAACAATTGTGAACTAGCCATTACCAAATGCGGTGTGCGCTGTGCATTGCTTTGGGTTGCACATTGCCCATAATTTTAATTTCTTATTTAAAAATGAAAGAGACTAATCCTGATTCATCACAGGGTTTGAGTATGACTCTCTCAACAGTGGAGGGAATCTGCAATGCCTACGACCACATTTCAATTCTGCTTTTGCAGAAGCACAAATTCCTGGTGTAGGCTGATTATAGTTTAAGTTCTCATTTGTTTAGTCATGCTGCTGACTGCCTCAGTATAATGTACACATTGTAGTGACCTCAAAAGAAAACAGGTCTTAACATATTCCTATGAAGTACGAATAGAATTATTTTTGGTTCTACTCTAAGATCGGCGAGTAAGGGTCATATGGCTTTAAATACCCATGAAAGGTCTCTGCAATATGCTAATCAGTGCTTTTATGTTACAGATTATAAATCAATGTTCTTGAGATTTTGTAATTATCAATATGGATTGGAAAAGAAAGATAATGATAAGAAACACCACAAATCAAGCGAGCACTTTGTTCATCTACAGTAAAATGCTACTGCTTCTCAACAGAAACAAACAATCAGAATCAAATATAGTTACAGCTGATTCTATCCTTCTATAAAAATTACTACAAAATTGTTCAACTTTTGTGGCCACTTGACATGTTGCCTTTTGGCACTCATCTCTCGAGATGTTTTGCCTTACAGACACTTAGTGGTGTTTCTGACATTTTGCCAGCACATTCCAAATCCTTATACTTGTATTTGACAAGCCTACGTGTCATTTTATATTACGTACTAAATTTTAATAGATACTGATTTGTGGACTTCTTGCTGTCTCTCATACTCAGCATTTGAAAACTATTAAGTTGAAATCAGAAATATGATAAAATATGGTGAAAGTAAGAATATTTGCTGTACCTCGTAATGTCAGAACAGCTTCACCTATTTTCTAAGACGTTCAGATTTTCATTCACCAGTTTAATAATAATGTACTAATGCATATTTCAACTCTCTTAAATGGTCCACACTTTATTCGAAAAATGGTTCCCGTAACACACACTGCCGTGGAGCGTGACATGGAACTGCGATGCCAGACAGTTGCAGAGGAAATACTTGATGTTGCTTGTATTTGGACTCATAATGGGCTTCGTATTAGAGACTCTGACGCAAGTGCAACTCAAATGGTATGTTATTTTTTATGTTTTTATTTTAGGAGGTAAGAAGGTAAACACTGATTGGTGACTATAGACTTTGTTTTTCTGGTATTGTTTTACAGTAATTTACAATGTATTAGTATTTTTTCATATTACTAAAATCAGTAATGTCCTAATTTGCACATTTTGGGGATTTTGCAGTTTGTGAAAGGATTCTTTAAATCTGGTAAAGATTTCCAGCATTTAAAGTTCACATCATAATGACAGTTTTTCCGTACCTTATACTGGGCATCCCAGGAAGAATGGCCTGTAGTTAGGGATATACCAGGAACAATCATTGGAAACAGTAAAGTGTAGTAAACATGGGATCTGCAATGCATACCTTAGGAACTAGGAGCACTTCTTCATCTTTGATACTGTGAAACAAATCTCTTCTACTGCATGCTCTTTACTTTCCAAATTTGAGGAGGAGGTAGTATGGACCAAAACAAAATAAATGAATGTCAAGTAATCATGGGCTCTAAAGTGCATACCTAGAAAACAATGAGCATGTACTCAGTAGAAGAACTGTTACTCATACTATCAAAGAGGAGCAAATTTACGGGAAAAAAGATTTTTATATGAAAGTTTAAGTATTGACTAACAGTGCAAGAAAGAAACAGTACTTACTAGTCACATATAAAATAAATATCAAGCCAGAAAGGCTTTAGTCATAACATTTTTAAAAAGGAATACATGAAAGGTGAGCCACTGTGGGTTGCTCATACCTTTAAAGCAACAGACTGAGGCGTCCGCATTAGCAAGTGTGGGCAGATCTACGTTAGCCAGTTCAGGCAGGTGAACATTACACCAAGAGTGCCATGTAGTAGCTGTAGATATAAGTAGGTTACATAACATCTAAAATATAGACAGCTCAATGTTAAATTGAACAGTATATAGTACATGAACTCACGGGCAAACTTTCATTTGACAACAGCAGACATGGTTACTTTTTGCTTATGTAAAAGCATAGAAATATGCTTTGGAGACTGAAAACTGATTAACAGCACAAAAAGAAGCAGTACTTACACATCAAATATAAATTAAATATTAAGCGAAAAAGCTTTACTTACAATTCTAAAGTACAAATTTGGAAACTTGTGGTAAAGTCTTATGGGACCAGACTGCTGAAATCATTGGTCCCTAAAAAATGCATGGAAAGCAAGCCACTGCGGACTGCTTGCATATATCTAGCTACGGGTAGCATCAGACTGAGGTGCCCGCTTTAACAACTGTGGGCAGGTGAACATTGCACAGACAGTGCCATCGAGTAGCTGCAAGTACATTCAAATAAAGACAGACGAATATTATGATGAACATTATTCAGTACATGATGTAAAAGGCAATATTTTGTTTAACAGTGGCAGATAGGGTAACATTTTATAAGTACAGTTCAAATATGAAAACATCATTATAGAAAATACAAAAAGGGCTGAATGACACAGCCTGTAGAAAATGATATAACATGAAATAAAGCCAATAAACCATTTAATAAATGAAAAATTATGAGCTGACTTAGATGGAAAAAACAAAAATAAAAATCTCTTCAACCGTATAAAGCCATTACTTGACATTTAATTTCGGGTTGCGTCTTGCAGTTACCAAAATGTTTTTTTTCCATCTAAGTAAGCACATAATTTTTCATTTATTAAATGGTTTATTGGCTGTATTTCATGTTATATCGTTTTCTACAGGCTGTGTCATTCAACCCTTTTTGTATTTTCTGTAATGATGTTTTCATACTTTGAACTGTACTTCTAAGCTCTGATGTAGACAAAAATGTAACTTTATGTGCTGCTGTTAAACAAAATATTGCCTTTTTCATCATGTACTGAATAATGTTCATCATAATATTCATCTGTCTTTATTTGAATGTTAAGTAGCCAGGTTGTACTTGCAGCTACTAGATGACACTGTCTGTGCAATGTTCACCTGCCCACAGTTGTTAATGCAGGCACCTCAGTTGGATGCTACCTGTAGCTAGACATATGCAAGCAGTCCGCAGTAGCTTGCTTCCCATGCATTCTTTAGGGACCGATGACTTCAGCAGTTTGGTCCCATAAGACCTTACCACAAATTTCCACACATTCTACTTTAGAATTGTGACTAAAGCTTTTTCACTTAATATTTAATTTATATGTGATGTGTAAGTACTGCTTCTTTTTGTACTGTTAATCAGTTTTCAGTCTCCATACCGTATTTCTATTTTTTTACATAAGCAAAAAGTAACCATGTCTACTGTTGTCAAATGAAAGTTTGCTTGTGAGTTCATATACTAAATACTGTTCATTTTAGCATTCAGATGTCTAAGGTGTTAAGTAGCCTGCTTATATCTATGGCTACTAGATGGCACTCTTGGTGTAATGTTCACCTCCCCACACTTGCTAATGCAGGCGCCTCAGTCTGTTGCTACCTGTGGCTTTATAGGTATGAGCAGCCCACAGTGGCTCACCTTTCATGCATTCTTTTTAAAAATACTTTGTAACTAAAGCCTTTTTGGCTTGATATTTATTTTATATGTGACATGTAAGCACTGTCTCTTTCTTGTACTGTTATATAAAAATCTTTTTTTCCCATAAATTTGTACTTATGTTATAGGCTACTTTAAATATTTAATTTCTGATGAAGGCACTCATGGGAGTGTTGAAACCTGGTCAAAAAGATTAAAAATTGTGACCAGGTGCTTATTGGGTTCAACTTTATTTTATTTTCTACATTTTTTTGCACCCTTTAGTTCTGTTATTAATGTATACAGAAACTTAAATGCCTTGTTTTCCACCTCGCTTATGTGCAGACCCAAATATAGTTTCCCTGCACTCAGGAGTTACACACAGGCAGTGGCATTTTCATGTGGCAGTGGTGTCATCTGGTTCCAGTTTGTATACATACATTTTTGTCCTACTACTATTTGGGAATATTACCACTTTACTGCCTCAGGACAGCCTTCTATTTTTGCCACCTGTGATGTGAAGTTCTCCATTGCCACCTGTTTTCTTTTGTGTAGGTATACTGTGATCCAACTTATTACTCTTCCATCTAGTTCCAGCTTCACAGTTTATTCAAGTCAATTTACTTTATCAAGAGCATCTGAGAGATCAGTTGTGGTCCTCTCATTCCTAACAAGACTTGCTAGAAACCATATAGCTGTGACACCATGAAAACCTTGATCTTTGTGCAATCACACTCTTATATGGGGTGAATCAAAATTTGCGCACTCAGATGCCACAGCATGCTTCCTTGTGTATTGACAGTACAAACATTTCACAAGCAAAATGTTATTCTGTATTTATATTTGACAGAAAATGGAAGTAGAAAAGGCAGTTTAGCAATACTGTAGTCACATATACAACCAGTATTTTTGTTTGGTACTGTGTGACTGTGCTGCACGTGTAACACAGTAGGTAGAGCTTTGTGTTACAATACTTGAGATTAAGAGTACAGTTCCTGCATGAAATGGTGTCTGGTTTCTTAAGCATTATACAGCAATGGCAGCAGATCTTACACAAAACACATGCCAATGCACAAATGAGTGTGCAGTCGTTTTATTGTTCCACTTTAATGAAGTATTTTCCTTTAAAATGTTTATTCTGTTCTCTTCCATGGACTAGGGCCCTCCATGCCTTCCAGTTCGTTATCAGCTTTGTTCCCCCCCCCCCCCCCTTTTTTTTATATATATACCACTTCCCTCAAAATAAAAACTGTCTTAATCTGACCTCTCTACATCTATCCTAGGTAGTTCCCCCACAACCATGCAATTCACATTGTTTAAGTATTTTGTTTTGCACTATTTCATCCTTTAAATTCAAATCCAGTTTCCATGATACCTGCCTGTCATAAGTTCATTCAGTTAGGAGATTACGTCACCAGTGGGTTAGCAACACTATTACTATATTTGTAATCATCAGGGTGTAACTAATTACGTCTTTCAGCTTTCAAATCAACAGCTACTTTTACTGAATGTAGTATGTGTGTCTCTGTGTTTAACATATCCACATTGATAAATTTTCTAGCTATTTCTGCCCTATGAGAGGTGATTAATTTTAACTGATTATTACTCTTAAAGAAAATTTCGACATGTCTGACCAATAATTTGCTATGGTCAATATTAAAAACACTCTTGTTGTAGTATGTGTATTGTTTAAAAAACAGTACATTTCACATTATTGGGCAGATCAAAACTGGAAAATAAATAATGAGTAACCATAGACCCTGAATAGGACTCTAGTATTCAAACACAAAACTGTCCCACTGCACACACTGGGCAGCACAGCTAACCAATATTGAATGAAGATACTTGTTGTACATGTGATTACAGAGTGTTGATTTTTTTGTATCGAACATATGTGAAGGGCAAAATTCGGTTAGGGGCAATCTTATACTGTTTGTATGCAAGGAATTGCACTGTGGTGTTTAAGTGCACCCTTCTTGGTTCACCTTGTATATCTGTTTGGAATTATTTCATATATTTTACTTATGATACAGTAAATCTAACTGGTGTGTAGTTTCTGTTCTCCTCTATTCCCTTCCCCTTGCAGACAGCTTCTTACCCATTGATTGAACATGTCAGATGGGTACCCTGACATTTGGTTTGCACCCACTAAACATATTCACAGTACTATTGCTTTATGGCCCTTCTCTCCTCAGTAGTGTCTGACTTCAACTCAGCTTTAGCAAAAATGCATTCATTGTCAGCCATTGTATTTTTTGAAACTAACTGCTGATAGCTCTCTCCCAGATTAGAGTATTTGTTATGAGTTGATCATTTTCCTATGAGTCCACATTTCCGTCCCAAGCTGTTCCTGACATATTTACTTCACCCAATTATTACACTTCTACCTTCTGTCAATTATACTGTCATCTCTTGCTGTCTTTGCACTCTGAAGCAAATAATAAAACAAGTAATTAAAATGATTTATGCAAATAAAGTACTGTGGCCCACTGGTATTACTACTGAGAAAGCTACCTCACCACTGGTTCTCCAATAGCTACTCTTCTGCACATTTGCCCCATTTAAACTACTTGATTTTATCTTAATTATTCATTCATTCATCTAGGAATCCTCTCAAAATGATGTAGGATTTGTCATCATAATACAGTGACAATAAATATATACAATCTTATCTGAAGTATCTGGACAACTATTAGTGGACATTAATATGCAGTGTGTCCACCCTTCACCTTCATGGTGGCTTGAATTCTGCTGGGAACACTTTCAATGAAATGTCTTAATGTCTGTGCAGGGATAGCAGCCCATTCTCCCTCAAGACCCAAAACTAGAGGAGGTAGGGATGTTAGACACTGAGGACTGGAGCAAAGTCGACACTGTAATTCATCATGGAGCTCTGGGTGGGCCAGCCCATTTCAGAAATGTTATTTATGATAGGATACTTTGTCATGCCCCCCATGAACCATGGACCTTGCCGCTGGTGGGGAGGCTTGCATGCCTCAGCGATACAGATAGCCGTACCGTAGGTGCAACCACAACGGAGGGGTATCTGTTGAGAGGCCAGACAAACATGTGGTTCCTGAAGAGGGGCAGCAGCCTTTTCAGTAGTTGCAGGGGCAACAGTCTGGATGATTGACTGATCTGGCCTTGTAACAATAACCAAAACAGCCTTGCTGTGCTGGTACTGCGAACTGCTGAAAGCAAGGGGAAACTACAGCCGTAATTTTTCCCGAGGGCATGCAGCTTTACTGTATGATTAAATGATGATGGCATCCTCTTGGGTAAAATATTCCGGAGGTAAAATAGTCCCCCATTCGGATCTCCGCGCGGGGACTACTCAAGAGGATGTCGTTATCAGGAGAAAGAAAACTGGCTTTCTACGGGTCAGAGCGTGGAATGTCAGATCCCTCAATCGGGCAGGTAGGTTAGAAAATTTGAAAAGGGAAATGGATAGGTTAAAGTTAGATATAGTGGGAATTAGTCAAGTTCGGTGGCAGGAGGAACAAGACTTCTGGTCAGGTGACTACAGGGTTATAAACACAAAATCAAATAGGGGTAATGCAGGAGTAGGTTTAATAATGAATAGGAAAATAGGAATGCGAGTAAGCTACTACAAACAACATAGTGAACGCATTATTGTGGCCAAGATAGATACGAAGCCCACACCTACAACAGTGGTACAAGTTTATATGCCAACTAGCTCTGCAGATGACAAAGAAATTGAAGAAATGTATGATCAAATAAAAGAAATTATTCAGATAGTGAAGGGTGACGAAAATTTAATAGTCATGGGTGACTGGAATTTGGTAGTAGGAAAAGGGAGAGAAGGAAATGTAGTAGGTGAATATGGACTGGGGCAAAGAAATGAAAGAGGAAGGCGCATGGTAGAATTTTGCACAGAGCACAACTTAATCATAGGTAACACTTGGTTCAAGAATCATAAAAGAAGGCTGTATACATGGAAGAAGCCTGGAGATACTGACAGGTTTCAGATAGATTATATAATGGTACGTCAAAGATTTAGGAAACAGGTTTTAAATTGTAAGACATTTCCAGGGGCAGATGTGGACTCTGACCACAATCTATTGGTTATGACCTGTAGATTAAAACTGAAGAAACTGCAAAAAGGTGGGAATTTAAGGAGATGGGACCTGGATAAACTAAAAGAACCAGAGGTTGTACGGAGTTTCAAGGACAGCATAAGGGAGCAATTGACAGGAATGGGGAAAAGAAATACAATAGAAGAAGAATGGGTAGCTTTGAGGGATGAAGTAGTGAAGGCAGCAGAGGATCAAGTAGGTAAAAAGACTAGGGCTAGCAGAAATCCTTGGGTAACAGAAGAAATATTGAATTTAATTGATGAAAGGAGAAAATATAAAAATGCAGTAAATGAAGAAGGCAAAAAGGAATACAAACGTCTCAAAAATGAGATCGACAGGAAGTGCAAAATGGCTAAGCAGGGATGGCTAGAGGACAAATGTAAGGATGTAGAGGCTTATCTCACTAGAGGTAAGATAGATACTGCCTAAAGGAAAATTAAAGAGACCTTTGGAGAATAGAGGACCACTTGTATGAATATTAAGAGCTCAAATGGAAACCCAGTTCTAACCAAAGAAGGGAAAGCAGAAAGGTGGAAGGAGTATATAGAGGGTCTATACAAGGGTGATGTACTTGAGGACAATGTTATGGAAATGGAAAAGGATGTAGATGAAGATGAAGATGAAATGGGAGATACGATACCGCGTGAAGAGTTTGACAGAGCACTGAAAGACCTGAGTCGAAACAAGGCCCCCGGAGTCGACAACATTCCATTGGAACTACTAACGGCCTTGGGAGAGCCAGTCCTGACAAAACTCTACCATCTGGTGAGCAAGATGTATGAGACAGGCGAAATACCCTCAGACTTCAAGAAGAATATAAAAATTCCAATCCCAAAGAAAGCAGGTGTTGACAGATGTGAAAATTACCGAACTATCAGTTTAATAAGTCACAGCTGCAAAATACTAACACGAGTTCTTTACAGACGAATGGAAAAACTAGTAGAAGCCGACCTCGGGGAAGATCAGTTTGGATTCCATAGAAATGTTGGAACACGTGAGGCAATACTGACCCTACGACTTACCTTAGAAGCTAGAATAAGAAAGGGCAAACCTACGTTTGTAGCATTTGTAGACTTAGAGAAAGCTTTTGACAATGTTGACTGGAATACTCTCTTTCAAATTCTGAAGGTGGCAGGGGTAAAATACAGGGAGCGAAAGACTATTTACAATTTGTACAGAAACCAGATGGCAGTTATAAGAGTCGAGGGACATGAAAGGGAAGCCGTGGTGGGGAAGGGAGTGAGACAGGGTTGTAGCCTCTCCCCGATGTTATTCAATCTGTATATTGAGTAAGCAGTAAAAGAAACAAAACAAAAATTCGGAGTAGGTATTAAAATCCATGGAGAAGAAATAAAAACTTTGAGGTTCGCCGATGACATCGTAATTCTGTCAGAGACAGCAAAGGACTTGGAAGAGCAGTTGAACGGAATGGATAGTGTCTTGAAAGGAGGATATAAGATGACCATCAACAAAAGCAAAACAAGGATAACGGAATGTAGTCGAATTAAGTCGGGTGATGCTGAGGGAATTAGATTAGGAAGTGAGACACTTAAAGTAGTAAAGGAGTTTTGCTATTTTGGGAGCAAAATAACTGATGATGGTCGAAGTAGAGAGGATATAAAATGTAGACTGGCAATGGCAAGAAAAGCGTTTCTGAAGAAGAGAAGTTTGTTAACATCGAGTATAGATTTAAATGTCAGGAAGTCATTTCTTAAAGTATTTGTATGGAGTTTAGCCATGTATGGAAGTGAATCATGGATGATAAATAGTTTCGACAAGAAGAGAATAGAAGCTTTCGAAATGTGGTGCTACAGAAGAATGCTGAAGATTAGATGGGTAGATCACATAACTAATGAGGAAGTATTGAATCGGATTGGGGAGAAGAGAAGTTTGTGGCACAAGTTGACCAGAAGAAGGGATCGGTTGGTAGGACATGTTCTGAGGCATCAAGGGATCACCAATTTAGTATTGGAGGGCAGCGTGGAGGATAAAAATCGTAGAGGGAGACCAAGAGATGACTACACTAAGCAGATTCAGAAGGATGTAGGTTGCAGTAGGTACTGGGAGATAAAGAAGCTTGCACAGGATAGAGTAGCATGGAGAGCTGCATCAAACCAGTTTCAGGACTGAAGACCACAACAACAGCAACAACATTGTCATGCTGTTGTAAACAGTTATCATCTCCGAATTGTTCCTCTGCTGTACAAAGTACACTGAGCTCTAATGTTTGTTTTCATCCTTCCACATTTCGTGGCTTCATAAGAGCAGTAAGGAGACCACAAAAAATACCCACATACCCTAATGCCCCCTACTCCATATATCACTGTTGGCACTAGCTGTTGTGGCAGGTAACGTTCTCTGGACATTCGCCAAACATAAGCACTTACATCAGATTGCCACAGCATAATTCATCAATCCAAATCAGTCATTTCCAGTCACCAACTGTGCAGTAGTATTGCACTTTACGCGACCTGCATTGCCCCTTAACGTTGACTACACAAATGCATGGCTTATGAGGAGCTGCTCGACCATTGCACTCTATTTTATTTAAACCTTTCACAGCTGTGGACAGATGTGTACGCCTGGCAGGTAGAGTGCCCAGATAGCTGTGGGTATACGTGTACACCTGGCAGGTAGAAGGGCCAGATGGCTAAGGGCATTCTTTTACACCTGGCAGGCAGGAAGGCCTTGAAGGCTGAGCACAGGAGCAGGTGAACATGCACAAAAGAGTGGTGACTCACTGTTTCCACATTTCAACATTCCTGCCAATGCTGTCGTTATCTGCTTCTCTGTGTAATGTCGGAAAACATTACAGCTTTCACCTGCTCTTGTTTCATTTCTGCTTAAGAATTGATTGAGTAGATTTCCTAACATACACAAGGGAAATAACACAAACATATATAATGTGAAGAACATGAAGTATCCTAATGAACTGGCATATCAGGTTTACAAAAGAACATAGTAGCAAAATACTTGCAGGTTCTAACCAGCTCTGGTGGCCACACAGAATAGACAATGGCTTGCACAGCCAAGTAACTGTAATTTGATTTCCTAATCTGCAAAGTACATGATACAAACATATATAATGTGAAAAGTAAACTAAACTCCATCTGAACAGGCCTTGGAAGGCTGAATGGTAGCGACCGGCCGCCGTGTTACCCTCAACGCACAGGCATCACTGGATGTTGATATGGAGGGGCATGTGGTTAGCACACCGCTCTCCCAGCCGTATGTCCGTTTACAAGACCAGAGCTGCTACTTCTCAATCAAGTAGCTCCTCAGTTTGCCGCACAAGGGCTGAGTGCACGCCACTTGCCAACAGCACTCGGCAGACCAGATGGTCACCCTTCGAAGTGATATAATGTGAAAAGGCAGGAATTATTCTACACATCTCACATATCAGATTGTCAAAAGGTAAGCAGTGCAGCCAAATATGTGCAGTTTCTTAACAACACTTTAAGCTATGCAGACCAGAAGCAGTCCAATTTTCAGTGTCTTTCTAGGAACTGGTCTCTTTAAAAGACTATATCTTGAAATGTATTGGTCCAATATTAATGAGGGTTTTTTTTTTTTTTTTTTTTTTTTTTTTTTTTTTTTTTTTTTTGTTATAATTTACAGGCATGTATATTTGTCGTGTAAATCTCAAGTTATAGATTTTCCAGTTGCAAGTAAAGAAGTTTTTATAATTTTTGTAAACTAACTTTTTCTCAGACCCGTATAAACTTTTAATAGAAATCTTGGATTAGTTTGAACGTTCTATTTCATGGTTATCAAAAACAGCAACTAATGTGATTGTACAGTGCAATTCTGATTTCATAAAAACATATTATTGAAGTTTGGTTCTATGCACATTATAATGTGCGATTAGACGACAATGGCCGAAGCTTGCAGCAGTTCTAGAGCTAAGTCAGCCATCTGCAGATTTGTTACTCATGTGACATCCAGTGCCTAGTCCATGTTCGTCATCTCTGAACTCTCCTGATGAGCTCATTCTGCTGTTCTTGCTCGTCTACTAGATAACACAGTACTCCCTGCCTCCTTTTATACTTGCGAATCCACCTCTCATGACATCTAGTGGTCAAATCTGCATTACATAGAAGTGTCTGGATGCCTTTGATCAGATAGTGTGCAATTGTGCTTTTCTGAAGTGGATGATAGGTGGTCAGTCGTGGCTTTGATCTACATCTACATCTACATCCATACTCCGCAAGCCACCTGACGGTGTGTGGCGGAGGGTACCCTGACTACCTCTATCGGTTCTCCCTTCTATTCCAGTCTCGTATTGTTCATGGAAAGAAGGATTGTCGGTATGCTTCTGTGTGGGCTCTAATCTCTCTGATTTTATCCTCATGGTCTCTTTGCGAGATATACGTAGGAGGGAGCAATATACTGCTTGACTCTTCGGTGAAGGTATGCTCTCGAAACTTTAACAAAAGCCCGTACCGAGTTACTGAGCGTCTCTCCTGCAGAGTCTTCCACTGGAGTTTATCTATCATCTCCGTAATGCTTTCGCGATTACTAATGATTCTGTAATGAAGCGTGCTGCTCTTTGTTGGATCTTCTCTATCTCTTCTATCAACCCTATCTGGTATGGATCCCACACTGATAAGCAGTATTCAAGCAGTGGGCGAACAAGCGTACTGTAACCTATTTCCTTTGTTTTCGGATTGCATTTCCTTAGGATTCTTCCAATGAATCTCAGTCTGGCATCTGCTTTACCGACGATCAACTTTATATGATCATTCCATTTTAAATCACTCCGAATGCGTACTCCCAGATAATTTATGGAATTAACTGCTTCCAGCTGCTTACCTGCTATTTTGTAGCTAAATGGTAAGGGATCTATCTTCCTATGTATTCGCAGCACATTACACTTGTCTACATTGAGATTCAATTGCCATTCCGTGCACCATGTGTCAATTCGCTGCAGATCCTCCTGCATTTCAGTACAATTTTTCGTTGTTGCAACATCTCGATACACCACAGCATCATCTGCAAAAAGCCTCAGTGAACTTCCGATGTCATCCACCAGGTCATTTATGTATATTGTGAATAGCAACGGTCCTATGACACTCCCCTGCGGCACACCTGAAATCACTCTTACTTCGGAAGACTTCTCTCCATTGAGAATGACATGCTGCATTCTGTTATCTAGGAACTCCTCAATTCAATCACACAATTGGTCTGATAGTCCGTATGCTCTTACTTTGTTCATTAAACGACTGTGGGGAACTGTGTCAAACGCCTTGCAGAAGTCAAGGAACACGGCATCTACCTGTGAACCCGTGTCTATGGCCCTCTGACTCTCGTGGACGAATAGCGCGAGCTGGGTTTCACACGACTGTCTCTTTCGAAACCCATGCTGATACCTACAGAGTAGATTTCTAGTCTCCAGAAAAGTAATTATACTCGAACATAATACGTGTTCCAAAATTCTACAACTGATCGACGTTAGAGATATAGGTCTATAGTTCTGCACATCTGTTCAACGTCCCTTCTTGAAAATGGGGATGACCTGTGCCCTTTTCCAATCCTTTGGAACTCTTCGCTCTTCTAGAGACCTACAGTACACCGCTGCAAGAAGGGGGGCAAGTTCCTTCGCGTACTCTATGTAAAATCGAACTGGTATCCCATCAGGTCCAGCGGCCTTTCCCCTTTTGAGCGATTTTAATTCTTTCTGTATCCCTCTGTCGTCTATTTCGATATCTACCATTTTATCATCTGTGCGACAATCTAGAGAAGGAACTACAGTGCAGTCTTCCTCTGTGAAACAACTTTGGAAGAAGACATTTAGTATTTCGGCCTTTAGTCTGTCATCCAGTGTTTCAGTACCATTTTGGTCACAGAGTGTCTGGAGATTTTGTTTTGATCCACCTACCGCTTTGACATAGGACCAAAATTTCTTAGGATTTTCTGCCAAGTCAGTACATAGAACTTTACTTTCGAATTCATTGAACGCCTCTCGCATAGCCCTCCTCACACTACATTTCGCTTCACGTAATTTTTATTTGTCTGCAAGGCTTTGGGTATGTTTGTGTTTGCTGTGAAGTACCCTTTGCTTCTGCAGCTGTTTTCTAACTCGGTTGTTGTACCACGGTGGCTCTTTTCCACCTCTTATGATCTTGCTTGGCACATACTCATCTAACACATATTGTACGATGGTTTTGAACTTTGTCCACTGATCCTCAACACTATCTGTACTTGAGACAAAACTTTTGTGTTAAGCCATCAGGTACACTGAAATCTGCTTTTTGTGACTTTTGCTAAACAGAAAAATCTTCCTACCTTTTTTAATATTTCTATTTACGGCTGAAATCATCGGTTCTCTGTTTAACTGGTCAAGGTAGTTTTCAGATAAAGTACTTTAAAAAATTTCACTGGATTCTTTTTCCCTGCCGCCTGTTATGAACGTTTGAGTCTCCCAGTCTATATTCGGCAAATTAAAATCTCCCCCCAAAACTATAACATGGTGGGGAAATCTACTCAAATATTTTCCAAATTATTCTTCAGGTGCTCATTCACAACAGCTGCTGAGTCCGGAAGCCTATAGAGACATCCAATTACCATGTCTGAGCCTGCTTTAACCGTGACCTTCACCCAAATCATTTCACAATTCGGATCTCCGTCAATTTCCTTCGATACTATTGCACTTCTTATTGCTATGAACACGCCTCCCCCTTCACTGTTCAGCCTATCTCTGCAGTATACATTCCAATATGAGTTTAGGATTTCATTACTGTTTACGTCTGGTTTCAGCCAACTTTCTGTCCCTAGCACTATATGGGCGTTGTGACCATTTATTAATGAGAGCAGTTCTGGGACCTTTCTATAGACGCTCCTGCAGTTTGCTATTAGCACATTAATATTGTCATTCCCTGTTGCACTTTGCCTACTCCTACCTTGCCGCGTCTCAGGAGGCGTCTTGTCGGGCCTAGGGAGTGAATTCTCTAACCTAAAAAACTCCCATGTGCACTCCACACATGCTCCGCTACACTTGTAGCCGCTTCCGGCGTGTAGTGCATGCCTGACCTATTCAGGGGGACCCTACATTTCTCCACCCGATAGCGGAGGTCGAGAAATTTGCACCCCAGCTCTCCGCAGAATCGTCTGAGCCTCTGGTTTAAGCCTTCCACTCGGCTCCAAACCAAAGGACCACGATCGGTTCTGGGAAGGATACTACAAATAGTTAGCTCTAATTCCACCTCGCGAGCGAGGCTTTCCGCCTTCACCAATTCCGCCAACCGCCTGTACGAACTGAGGATGACCTCTGAACCCAGACGGCAGGAGTCATGGGTGCTGACATGAGCAACAATTTGCAGTTGGGTGCACCCAGTGCCTTCTATCGCCGCCGGTAGGGCCTCCTCGACATCTCAGATGAGACCCCCCGGCAAGCAGACAGAGTGAACACTGGCCTTCTTCCCCGACCTTTCCGCTATTTCCCTAAGGGGCCCAATCACCCGCCTAACGTTGGAGCTCCCAATAACTAATAAACCCCTCCCTCCGTGTGCCTGCTCAGACCTTGCTGAAGGAGCAGCCACATGTCCACTCACAGGCAGAGCGGGCGATGCCACACGGCCAGCCTCCACATTTACCCTCCGCCTCGAACGCCGCTGAACCCGCCACTCCCCTTGGGGAGAGGGTGGCCCAACCACGCCCTGTACCTGCGAAGATGTCTCGACAGCAGGGACAGTGGGTGAAGCATGTAACAGCTGGGGTGTACCTTGCGTCGCACCAGACTCCCCACTGACACTACACTCCGAGGCAGCAGCCTGATGACGGCTGACCGCGGCCATCAACACGCTCAGCTCTTCACGAAGAGTAGCCAGCTCCTCCTGCGTCCGTACACAGCAGTCACACATCCTATCCATCCTAAGGAATCAATTTACTGAAGAGACTTAATCAACTTTTAACTAGGCTGCTAATTCACTAAAGGCAGCTGATTATTGACTAAACTGTGATTGCTAACCACTTCTTGTAGAAAACAATGAAAATAGCACTACCTGACTCTGGACTGTATTGAAAACAAACACTAGCACTACTGGCACTGTGGTTGACTAAAGGGACTCTCTCTGACTATATTCAAAACTAACACAAAATCTATGGAACACTATTAATAGCACTCGACAATTAAAGCTTCCTAAAAGCAAAAACACATGGAAGAAGAAGTGTCAGGTAAGAAAAATACAGTTAATACGTAAATTAAGGTAGCTCGCTGCACAGCAGATGTGAAGCAGACGGCAGATAGGGCGACACTGAAGGATTCATCCCAGCATTTATAGATTTACCTATTCTTAATGTGACAGAGTTGCTTCCCCTCTTTATACTGATTGCATACTATTTGTTTTCTTTATATTCAGTGTTAATTTATTATGTACTGCCCAATCATAAACATCCTTGAGGTTTCATTTGCTTTCTGCAATAGGAGCTTTGGTGTTTTATCTGTGAGTATGATGTTGTGTCATCAGCAAGGAGAACTTTTTCTCCGTGTGTCATACTATCTCAAAAGTCGACAAACAGGATGCATAAAAAAATGCATACACAGTTTGAACTGTCATAGAAAATTTATTTTCAGTTCTACAAGAAGTGGAAAGACTAAAGTCCAGATTGTAAAGTAAATGTATTTTCTTTCTTTGAAGGTAATGTAACTGGAGAAAAATACCTAACAGTGCTTGTTGATTCCATATTCCCTGCCATTCATGCATTACAGCTAATAACAGTTTTATTACCAACAAGATGCCACCCCTCCGCACTGTCATATGGATGTATGAGCATACCTGGATCAAAATTTGCCAGGCCAGGGGCAATTGCATTACCTCCACCCTCTCCAGGTCCTGTACTGCTTGATTTCTTCATATGGGCCACAGTAAAAAGTTAGGTTTGCAAACATAAACCACATAACCTGAACACACTTTAGAATGAGAGTCAAATGGTGTCTGAACTTGGTTATGATGTACAAGTCAGTGGTGTCATGTACTCAGGGATATATTGATACTAAAGCCCACCATTTTGAACATTTATCAGAAAGAAAGTACTTTACTTTTCAGATTGCACCTTTGTCCTACCATTTCTAGAAATTTAACCATGTAGAGTGGGAAATAAATTTTCTAAAGTGGCTCAAAGTTTTCTTTTTTTTATGCAGCCTGTGTATTAAGAGCATACCTGGGCTCGGTACACTATGCTATGTTTTTATGTCTCTTGTCTGCCTGTTGTTTTACTATAATTGTATCACCAGCAGACAAGGGAACTCTCTCTTCTATTTGTACCCTATTTTCCAGGTAATTCTGGGACTATTTGTGTGCTATTCCTCTTACACATAGTGCTTCTAGCTTGTTTAATAGTATTTCATGGTCAGCAGTGTCAGAAGCATTGAATAAGTTTAAGAAAATGCCTGTAACACAGACATACCTGTCAAGAGCTTAAAGTACCATGTCCACAGCTCGTGGTCTAGTGGCTAGCATTCCGCCTCTGGATCATGAGGTCCCAGGTTCGATTCCTGACCAGGGTGGGGATTTTCTCTGCTCGGGGGGTAGGTGTTTGTGTTTTCCTCATCATTTCGTTACCATTCGTGGAAGTGGTGACACTTTAACTATATAAAGATTGGGAATTTGTACAGTCACTGATAACTGCAAAATTGAATATCCCACAAACCAATCATCTTCATCCTCAAGTACCACTTTTTTGAACTTCTGTAATGGCTGATATTGTACTTCTTCCCCTTCCAAAACCAAACTGTGTTTCTGTATAAAGGTTATATTTATTCATTCAACTCATTAGTCTGTTTCCATGATTGATACAATTATTTTTGAGTGTGTAGAGATTAGTTGTAATGACCTGTAGTTTTCAGTCTCTCCACATTCCCTGCCTTTAGTAAGAGCTTGAGGTGTTCTGGAATAGTACCTGAACTAAGGGTCTGCCGGCCGCGGTGGTCTCGCGGTTCTAGGCGCACAGTCCGGAACCGTGCGACTGCTACGGTCGCAGGTTCGAATCCTGCCTCGGGCATGGATGTGTGTAATGTCCTTAGGTTAGTTAGGTTTAAGTAGTTCTAAGTTCTAGGGAACTAATGACCACAGCAGTTGAGTCCCATAGTGCTCAGAGCCATTTGAACTAAGGGTCTCATTTATTATACAGTGCTTGAAAGAAATATAGCACACTCAGATGTTAGGCCATCTTATTGACATGTGGTGTGGCAGGTAGTTCATCATTGTAGGAGTATATTTTAACAAATAAATTCAGACCAAATGAAACACACGTCACAATAACGCGCACCCAAACCGTTGCATCAGTACACAGTATACCCCTCTTCGACATCAATATTCTTGCATGCAAACAGTCATAAAGGTGCTGAATGGCATCCTGCAATAGATTCTCCCAAACATCTTGCATGATTCATTGCAGTTACACAATGGTTCTTACAGGCTCAGGTGAATGAGAAAGATCCTGCTTCACCATGTTCCATACGTGTTCAGCTGCCAAGAGATCTGGTACCTTGATGGCTAGGACAGTTGTACACTTCAAAGAGCACATTGTGTCATAGCAGCCATATGTGAATGATCATTGTCCTGCTGAAAAAGTGCATCATATTTCTATCTAAGAAATAGTAGTAGCAGGGGACTAACAACTTGTGCAGTGTAGCAGGCACTGCCTACTTTACTCTGCAGAAACACAAAATGTGGGAACGGGTTGTATCTGATGGCCCTCCATACGATGAAATATGAGGTGGGATGTGTGTGTTGTGGGCGAATGCATTCTGGAATAGAGCACTCACCGAGTCTGTGCTACACTCATGTGTTTCCATTGCTCGTATACAGACAAATCTACTCTCATCACTTAAGACAACAGAGCAGCATTCCACATTCCAGTCGACTGTTTTGTGACACCAGAATAGCCTTGCATGATGCTGTTGTGTTGCCAGTGGTAGCCCAGTTAGAGGCACTTGTGATCTTAGTCCTGCTGCAAGTAGATGGTTCCCAATATCCCTTGGTGACACAGCGGGTGCTAAATGTGTCCAGATTTGTTCCCTGAATGATGTTAGGTCAGTCTCCCCAAAAATTGGTTTAAACAATGTGCAGAATTTAGGGACTGTAGCATCTAAATTGTATTCCATGTAGACTTAAAGCCCGTCTTTGTGGCCTTATTATCTGAGAGTAATGATAAGAGAGACCAAAATCTTTTATTAATACTTTACACTGTTCCCTGTCAGTACCTGTGAGTACATGGCCTAAGATTTATGCTGAACTTCGTAATACCCTGTATTTGAGACAGTTGCAGTGGGCTGGGTGCTGCAGCTTTCTGCGTGTATCTCAACCAATTACGTAATGCAATTTTGTAAACATCTGTATGGCAATGACTCAGTGTTGTTGTAGCTGTATAGATGACTATTTATTTCCACTGCAGCTGTTAGCACTACACTACACAGGTTAAAGCTGCCAACAGTGGCTCTATCAGATCTTATTAAGCTGACTTTACTATAGTAGCAGTGTTTATCAGTTGTGCTATATCAAAATACCCTGTGTGTGTGTGTGTGTGTGAGAGAGAGAGAGAGAGAGAGAGAGAGAGAGAGAGAGAGAGAGAGAGAGAGAGAGAGAGAGAGCGCGAACGAGCAAGCAAGTGTGATCCAGTGTAAGAGAGGGTCTAAGGTTCCAGTCACATTGGGTTAAATAAGAAAGTATTCAGAATATTTAGGAAGTTATCCCTAATTTCCCATGTTAATATTCATGCATCCACATATTGTTACGTTAGTTTTGGGGGCTGAAACACTTTCTAGGATCCAGTTAATTTGTTAATAAAGTGTCGGCATTATCACTTGGTGAGTGCTACGTGCACAGAATGATGAGTTCTTATGGACATCTAGCTTTATGACTTCAGTGGCTACCAACTCAAAATGTTTATATACACCAACTGTGATCAAATCTTCTTCAGCTTTAAAATGTATGTCACTTTTGATATAAACTTACTAATAAACTTGCACCATAGCTGTTCCCTGGGAGATGTATGACAGTTACTGCTATTCGTACTCATGATTAAATTTTACAAGATTTTTTTTATAAACATAGTGACATAATGGCATGGTTCACAGCAAATAACAATTCCTCTGTCTTCCAATTACCTGTGGGTGCTAATAATTGCCTTATATAATTACAAACTCAGTGAGCACGTATTTCCCTAATAATTACAAACTATGGTGGTGATATAAAATTGCTCGTTTACATGTTAACCAAATTGAAAAGAAACCTCTTCTAAGATTGCATTATTTACATCTATAGTGTTGTGTTTAGAAGTAAGATCAACGTGTTTATGCTCACTTTGGCTGTAATATTAGGTATGTCATCTAACAGTAAAACCATAGCTACACTTGTTTTGCTGTGTGGAATTGAGTTATCTATCCCTAAATAATCCAATACAAATAAACTACAAGCAGCGGAAACGAGATTTCTTTGGAAAGTCAGAGGTGTTACCAGGGAAGACCATGTAAGAAATGAAGATATTAGGATAATCAGTGGAAAATCCAGGACGGAATGTAACAATATTATGAAAAGGATAGGTGCTACTCACCATATAGCAGAGATACTGAGTCTCAGATAGGCACAACAAAAAGACTGTTACAAAATGAGCCTTAGGGCAACAAGGCCAAGCATACACATACATTCACTCACTCACACACTTGACCACAGTCTCTGACAGCTAGCTGCCAGATTCTTCAGCTGCCAGAGACTGTCGTCATCTGTGTGTGTGTGTGTGTGTGTGTGTGTGTGTGTGTGTGTGTGTGTGTGTGTGTGTGTGTGTTGTGTGTGCGCGAGCGCGCACGCACGTCTGTGTGTGTGCGTGTGTGTGTGTGCGTGCGTGTGTGTGCGCGCGCATTTCATCTTTTTTCAACAAAGGCCTCATTGGTCAAAAACTCATTTTGTGACAGTCTTTTTGTTGCACCTATCTGCGACTTTGAATCTTCGCTATATGGTGTTTAGCAACTAACCTTTTCATAATATTGATATTGGGAATGAACTAGATATTAATAATATTAATGAAAAGATTGAAGACAATAAAACATTACTGAAACATCACCTACAAAGAATGAGTACAAAGGGAATCCCACATCAGGCCATGCTGTACCAGCCTAGAGGAAGAAGTGATGTGGGAAAACGCAGAACAAAGTGGCAGTTACAAGTGAAGACAGAACAGGCACAAGTAGCTAAACCTTGGTGTGCAGAGGAAGAAGATGATCTAACAGTAACCAGTTACTATATTAACATCTTCCTCCAGATGTGTCTATTGTTCATTTTGGGAGTATATTTGGAAGTCAAAGATTGTCTTTCTCTTCTTCTTCTTCTTCCTTTTTGGAGGGGGGGGGGGGGGGTGTTAGTAGGTGACATCTAAAAGTAATTCTGCCATCAGATTGTAAATTGGCACTACTAGGACTTCCACCAGAGTTGTGACTGTTGTAACACAATATTGAAGAAGTTTGCTTTACTACTTTGTAATTGTTTTGAGTTAATATTTTGTTTGCTAGACCCCTTTTATTCTAGTTGTAAGCATGATGCAGTAGATATATCAACATCCTCCTAATGGAGGAACAGGTTGAATTCAATCTTATGTGCAACTGCTTTGATGACTATAGCATTCTACAAACTTTAGGTTATTTGGTGCCCTCAATGTAATCTTTTCTTGGCACTGAGAATTGTATCACAATTATTATTCTGTGGATTGTGTTATACACTGTTTTATAATATACAAAAGTGCCGTCCTTCCATAAAAGAAGAGGATTTTCAAATATTTGCTCATGTATACATGTAGAGAAACAATTTTGTCTGCAGCTCGTGGTTGTGCGGTAGTGTTCTCGCTTCCCACGCCCGGGTTCCCGGGTTCAGTTCCCGGCGGGGTCCGGGATTTTCTCTGCCTCATGATGACTGGGTGTTGTGTGATGTCCTTAGGTTAGTTAGGTTTAAGTAGTTCTAAGTTTTATGGGACTGATGACCATAGATGTTAAGTCCCATAGTGCTCAGAGCCATTAGAGAAACAATTTTAATTTAAGTTAGGAGAAAGGGCAGCATTGGTCATAAATTTTTAATCTGTGTATTGCAGATTAATTTCAGCTACTGTGTAGTTATCTTCAATGCAGTTATGTCCAAGTCTTGATGATTCATGCATGTCAGTGTGGTACCATGAGTTTAATGTCAATGTGGTACCACAAGTGATTTTATTTATGATGTTTCATCATGACTTGGCTATAATTGCTCTGAAAATAGCTGTGCAGTAACTGAAATCAATCTGCAATAAAGAGATTAAAATTTTATGACCAGTGCTGCTCTTTGTCTTATCTTGGATCGCATTAATATGATCAGGGAGCAGCATGCTGTTTCAAATGGAGACAAATCTGAAGAATAATTTGAATGATTTCAATTTGTTTTTCAATTTCTTGTGTAAAATTCAGAAAGC
Source organism: Schistocerca gregaria (assembly GCF_023897955.1). NCBI lineage: Eukaryota > Metazoa > Arthropoda > Insecta > Orthoptera > Acrididae > Schistocerca > Schistocerca gregaria. The sequence goes on from NC_064931.1 coordinate 207,894,260, forward strand.
CTGTGGGTGTAGATTTTGTTATTATTAAATAAGATGTGCTGTGTCACTTGTCCAATCTTCAACGGCTACTGAAGATTATTATCCATGTAACTGGCATTTTGGTTATTCTTAAAACAATGTTCCATGTAAATGATATTAATCACTAAATTGTACTTTTTTCAGCATATTAAAGGCAATGTTTTGGATATTCGAAACATATCTTTTGCTGCAGGTGGTGACTATGAGTGTATTATAAAGAGTGCTGTTGGAAGGATTACATCTCTAAAACCCATCTTATTGTTGAAGGACCTCCAGGCCCACCAGGTATTTGTTATACAACAAATGTAACGTTCTTTTGGTTGTTTTATATTAATGTTGTTACTTGTTATGCCTGTCAGTGTTGTCTGTGAAGGTTATGGTAAGGATAACAGTTTTATTTTAGTTTATCTTTAAAGCCATATAACTTGAATCACCATCCCCATCTGCCAAATTTGAACCAAAACCTAGCTATATTATGGTGTCCTTCCTAAGTCAGCTCTCTTTAGTCTGTTCCCTGTTTCTTTAGGCAGAGTCCGGGTAGATTATCTCAATTCATATTCATTGCAAATGTTCTGCAAACATGTCCCCCCACCCCCACCCCCCTTGGTCATAAACTAATAAAGTTCCATTTCTCAATTTTATCAAATAAAACATTTTAATATAAAAAGCTTTTAATGCCTTGGCCACAATTTTCAGTATACAACTAAAGCACAATAACTAGTTTTTGTTGTTTTCTATAACAATCTTCAGAGAGTTCAAATTATAAAAATGCTGTGAACATGCATTAGCTGTATTTCTGCAATGACATGCAGTCATAATATGAGCAAGCAAGATATTGACAGTATGTTGTTAAAACCTTCATTGCGAGCCAGGCTGTGAACCATAATCTCACAAGATGATGGTAATAAAGAAGGAAAGTGACCATTGTCTTGCAACCTGGCTCACTCATGATGAAGTTTTTAGCTACATACTGTCATAGTCTTGTAGGTCCGTAAGACAAATGCAAGTCATTGCCTTATATTTTCCCCTGACTTTGCTACACATTTTTATCGTCAAACTGGCAACTTTTTTATGCCATCTTCGAATAAAGAAGAGAGATCCATGTACAACCACTTGCTCACAAACTCCTCTACCGCTGCGTTGTCGTCAAAGCGATGTCCTCTGTGCTCTTCTTTCAGATTTCCCAACGTGTGGTGGTTGCAGCATGATGAGTTGGGGAGTTTCCCAAAGACTTTTCTCCAGTTTTCCATCATTAAAGAAACAGTGTATGGTCTTGTATTGCTGCACAAATGAATCATCATTAGTGACAATTGCTTGAATACTTTCACAGTTTATCCATGCTGCAGAAGTAATTTCGAAAAGTTTTATGTGCTGTTCTTCGGCAACAGGTTATGTACGGCATGAATGTTGTCTGATGTGATACTTGTTCGGGGTTGCTTTTGGCATGGTGCAATTTCCACAGCTACCTATCCTGCCACAGTTTTATGCCATTCATACACTGTGATCTTAAAAAGGGTTTCTTCCCCAAACTGTGCACGGAGCCTCTTTAAAATTTCCATGGGTTCGGAGCATCCTTTCACAAAAAACTTGATTATTATGCGCCGTCCGCCAGACATGAGTGGTTACATTACTGCGGCATCACAGTGCTATTCCTGACATCCCCCAACATCCTGTCAAGGTGGCAGCCATTTCCATCCACTGTCACATTGCTAGATTTAAATTCTGGTTCATATTTGATACGCCCAGGTATGTTTCATAATACAACATATTGGTGTCAGTGAGAAAGGTATATCACAAACTACTTTACATTCCAACAATTGTTCCAGCTGTAAATAGAGTTCATCATAAAATCATGCAGAAAGGTATATGATTTCAGAATGAAATTTTCAGTCTGCAGCGGTGTGTGTACTGATATGAATCTGTCTGGCAGATTAAAACTGTGTGCCAGACCAAGACTCGAACTTGGGACCTTTGCCTTTCACTTTGCTCTTACCAACTGAGCTACCCAAGCACAACTCCCAGCCCATTCTCCCAGTTTACTTCCGTCAATGCCCCGACACCTAACTTTCTAACTTCACAGAAGTTCTCCTATGAAACATGGGAGACTAACACTCCTGGGAGAAAGAACAACTTTTGTGGAATAGCTTTATAGTATAATCTTACTTTAACATTTTCAGAACTAATATCCTCCCACAATTGATAACATTTGTTATTGCTCCAGTCAAATTTCCTAAGTTTACAATGTTAATTTGCACCCACTTTTGCGTTAACATTTTTATAATTTTGTCATGATTCACACTTAATGAAACAGTGTTGCTGGAGAAAAAACTGGCGTAGTCGGCATAAAATGACCCTGGCATGACATTGGTCTTTTCAGTTAACTTTCATAACACCTGGGTGCTCCACACAATTGGTAAAAGTTGGAACAATTTGTGCTTTGTCTCCTGCCACATACTTTCTCCCTCTACCTGCGAGGAATTTTGTAGTAACTACACACACAGAATGGAAATCACTTTAATGAGAAAACTGTTTAGAACTTCCATACACAGTCAGAGTACAATGCCAGGGGGAATCCAATACAGTGCCAAGAAAAAAGTCAAGTTAACACGAGAACACACAATAACAGATTCAGGCAGAGTGCACGCCACTCCATTATTATAATGTGTAGATTGCTCGTCAGTCTCTCGAGGTGGTGCTGTCAGTCGTCTGTGCATGCCAACCTCGATGCAGTGGCGCTTCCAGTGTTAATTTGTACCATCGCTTGGTGGCTGGACCTGCACCGCTGGCACGGATGAGTTGTATTATGACAGTAGTTGGTGTCAGGATACTGGTATGATGCTCAGAAAAATACCGAAATAGGGCTACCACAGTCCTCACCCCTTGGAGGGTTGACTGTTAAACGATGCAACCCCGGGGTCCCTCCCCCACATCATGGCATGACATGGGTACCCAGGAAACATATGTCCATGCCTTTCTGATCATCATAGGCAGGTGCCCTTGATGAGGACAGAAGCCCCCTGCTATTAGCTGCAACTGGAGAGTAGGTCCGGAAACAGCTCTGATAGTGATGACTCCCCTGTTGGCAAATGTCCAGTGGTGCCACGCCAACAAAGGCGGCGGACGGGGGGGAGGGGGGTGCTGAAGATGAATCCATGGGGACATCTGGCAGCTCTAGGGCGGGAACAGGTACTGGCTGCTGGACCGGCACCTGTGAACTCCTGCTGAGTGAGGGCTGGAAAAAGTAGCACATGAATGTGTGGTGGACAAAGGGCTCAGCCTAGGAGCTGGAGCCAAAAACAGGGAAGGTACCCCCAGGGATGGAGGAAAAGACAAAAACCCGGACACCACAAAGGAGACTGTGCAGATGCAGCAAACGCTGGTCCCCCCTGCGGGCGTAATTGATTGTGGTATCAGGCCACCAGCCTGTCCTCCATATGCAGCATAAAGTGGAGTTCACATATGAGTCTTAATTTGGCACCACAGCTTTTGGCTTTCTGTAGTGGCATCATGAGGCAGTGCATATACAGGGTGAAGCAAAATTCATGCACTCGGGCTTTGCAGTGCAACTCCTCACATGCCAGTGAATGCAAAAATGTCTCTCACCAAATTTCGGTGTGCAAGTACATCCGGCATAAAAAGGACATTAAAGAGTGGCAATCTGGCAACACTGTAACCACATGTATGGTAACTGTGTCAGCACATCTTAGTTCTGCTGTACAGTTGGTGCAGTGGACACAGTTTTTGTTAGCATGCAGGAGGTTGAGAGTTCGATCCTGGGTTGGGCACTTTTTTGCTAATTTCATTCTGACGTTTCATACTGTAATATACACCATTTCTTAGGTCACATGTATCGTAAATTTACAACATTTTGTAATGCCGAACATAACAAATTGTGGTTAGACAAATAAGAAAGGGACAGTTGAAACAAATGGCACGTCATAGGACAGAATAACTACAAAAACAATATCAATTTCGAGATGCTAGAGATGATAGCACAATAACACAACACGTACTTGTCATTTATACTACATATAACGTGAGTGCTCAGATGTCATACATTATCAAGCAGTGGCAATAATAATGTCCATATTAATGACCGCATGACCTTCACAACAGAATACGTTGTCCTCAGAACAACAGATGCACAAAGCGACCTCCCTGCACATCTAAACATTGCGCAACCTGCTGAATCATTCAGCTCTGGGCTCTTTGCAGCAAACCTGTGTCCACAGTAACAAGAGCAGCATGAACACTCGCTACCAATTGTTCCACATTGTCAGCAGAGTGGAGTACATGTGCTCCTTCAGGTTTGCCCACTGGAAGAAATCCAGGGGATTTAGGTCAGGTGAACATGGTGGGCATACAACTCGACCTCCACGTCTGAGCCATTTCCCTGGAAATGTTCTGTCCAAATACTGTCACACATTAATTCCAGAATGTGGAGGTGCACCATCATGTTGGAAACCATATCCTGTGCCGAACATGTAATGGAAGATGTTCCAGCACATCAGGCAGATAGTTTGCGAGGAATGTATGATACCTTCATGCAGTCAATTGGTCACATAGTGGCCCAAATACCTGTTGTCTGATGTTCCGGCCCATACGTTGATGCCAAAGTGAACTTGATATCCACAGTTGTGAGTGATCAATGGTGGGCATCGTGCATATTGAAGACAATATGCTGCTTCATCCAACCATATTACAGTGTTCACAAAGTAATGTTTGCCATCCGGTTGTCATTGAAACCATTCACAGACTTGCGTCTGCTGATGGCGATGTGCAGGATGCAGGTGTTGTGTGAAAGTATAATGATAAGGGTGCAGCCAATGCTCATACAGCACGTTAACGACTGCACTGTGAGACATGCAGCTGCCTTGCTCTGCTACGTGTACTTCATTGAGGTTCTTGGTGTATGACCTTCAGAATAGCTTCTTCAGTTGCTGGAGTACGGAGAGTATATGAATGACCTCTGTCATACGATGGTGGAAGGGGAGAACCTGACTCCTGAAGGTACAGCTCCATATGACAAAACACATTCTTATCTGGATAGTGTTGATGAGGATAATTAGCAGCATATTCATGAGTGGCAGCACCAGCCTGGTTATCAGATGCACCAAGTACCAAAAGCATATCCACATATTCATTGTTTTTGTATGCCATATGTCGGCCACACCAGTTTAGAGGTTTACAATGAGAAAATTCGATATGTCTATGCATGTACATCGGAGTCTGTCATGGGTACGTTACTCTGCTCACAACTAGTCCCTGTCCAATGAACAGCATATAAAGTACAAACACACTGTCAGTCCTACGCATTGTTCCATCTAACACTCATTACCCCTCTGACAGATATTGTTCTGTATGACTCATCCTGACACAGCTGATTGGGAAATGTTTGATTTTGAATTACATTGTTTCTGTAACGGTAATAGACGTGATGTTTCCGCAATACAATAATAATAATAATAATAATAATATTAATAATAATAATAATGGTTTGAGATACGTACTAAACAGCATGTGGTTACTAGACTCACTGGTGAAAGGCATAATTAGTGGGACCATGGTGGTAACACATACAAATACTAAGAATTATTCACGAAGCACATTGCTGGTCCTACTGGTAAGATAAAGCCCTAACGAAATGTAATGGACTTGAAGAAGACAAGAATAATAGTTGGTACTAAACTATGGGGCCACTGGATGAGGCTACAAAGAAAACAGATTTCACATCTAGTGGATGAAGTGGTACAAATAAAGTCATGCCCACGACATGGAAAGGGCATCTTTCAAAGCTGACCAATCTTCCATTTATAAGATTGTAGTATGTAAGTGCAAATGTTCTCTAGAGGACCCGCTGCAATCGCTGTTGATGATAAAGATACCAGATACCATACCACCTGGACTATATTTACAAAATAAAAATCATATACCTCCACCCAGGATCGAACTATCGACCTCCTGCATGTTAACCCAAAACTGCATCCCCTACACCAACTGTACAGCACAAAAAAAATCTGTCCAGACAGAGGTAGTTACCACACATTTGGTTACAGTGTTTCCAGATTGCCACTCTTTAACATCCATTTTCTGCTGGATGCACTCGCCTGATGAAATCTTGTGAGAGACATTTTTTTTTTTTATCACTGGCATGTGAGGAGTCATGCTGTGAAGCCCGAGTGTGCGAATTTTGCTTCATCCTGTATATGTTATAGTGCAGGTTATGGCCTTAGAGCTGTGACAAGAGCAAAGTACAAGGAAGACAAAACCCTAATATTAGATCCAAAAATGGATTTCACACAGGGATAAATCAGGCTGCACAAACTAAATAAAAGAAATAACACTCAAAAATTAAAGTGATGTCTGCAGTGGCAAACTAACCAAGAGCTGGTGTGTAAATATCACCTGCAGACACACCATTTTTCCAAGATTTTTAGAATTTTATCATATTAGTTGATGTAGGAATTTTGAATAACTAATTTTTAGTTTAACAGCTGCTGCATCACACTTTGGAGCTATCTCCTGCTTATAATCCACAATATATACAATGTGGTCCAACAAATCATGAAGTTTGTATGACTCAATTTTTTGGTTACATATATTAAGTTTATGTATTTGTTTAACTAAAAATCTTCTCTCTCTCTCTCTCTCTCCTCTCTCTCTCTCTCTCTCTCTCTCTCTCTCTCTCTCTCTTTCTCTCTCTCTTACACTCACACACACACACACACACTGCTGCAGAAAGTCAGACATAGGTTGCTGTTCTTGTAGTTGCAGAAGTAGCAAAAATGTACCTGCCAACCACTGTTTTCACTTTTTGCAGTAACAAAATGAAAACACACTGAAATCGAATGGAGTGCAGCAGCAATTACTACACAATAACTATCGCAGGATGTCCATGTTTCAGCATACTGCCACCAGGGAGCACTGGTGAAGGAAAGTAGCACAACAAAGTACAACCAAGTTGAACTATTTGTGGTATGATAAAAGTTGCATTTCTTTAAGTTGAGCCACTAAAAACTGGGAGTTCACACATGTAACTGTAGTATGCCACAAGCTGTGACAATGCTCTTGTTGTATGTGTGAGCCCATCCCAAAGACTTGCCAACCCCACTATTTGTCGATAACTGTCCGAATCCAATGCTCACAGTGACTAAAGACGCAAGCCCAGGCGGTGGTGTGCAGTGCAGCAACCTGGTTGCCATAGGTGAGCATGGAGAAAGCAGGAGGATATGCAGCACCATACCCAGCTGGTGCCCTTGCAGCAGTTTTTTTAGGCTCCTCTTGCCAAGCGTGGACCTGGGGGTTCTACCCTGGGGTGTCTCTGAAGTACTTCTTCATCTGATTTGTGAGCGGTGTTCTGCCGCCCTGCTCAATTGAGGGTGGAACAGAAGCACAAGCACTCTGACGGGGTGGACAGCATGTTGCGCACAAAAATCTTGAAAAGTCTGTGAGATAAACTGCAGCCCATTGTCCATCACCAGGGTGTGGGCGAGGCCTCCTATGGAGGAGATATAGTTGAGGCCCACATTGTCAGTTGCACCATCATGGAATGGCAGTTAACAATGTATGGAAACTGGGAGTAGGTATCTGTGACAATCAACCAATATGAATCCAAAACGGGCCTGTACTGACCACTTCCTCTTGAATATACTGCCACACATGGTGAAGAACAGCGTCTGAGTCAGTCGGGTGAGTTCATCATAGGAACCTGTCCACTGAGCTGCTTTGTCAAATTAAAAACAAGACTTCACCCCAATCAAAGCTGGGTTCAGGGGCCCACAAGATGATTTGAGAGAGCATCTGTGTTTTATTTCTAAGCCATTGGACATAATTGAATCTTCTAGTGAAAACGACTGGAGAACAGTACCCACCATTGAAGTCTATTTCCCATTTATAGAGCAGATGGACCATGGGACTAAAGGTTTGTGAACTGTAATGAGGAAAAACTTGACACCATATAAGATCGCATGAAACTTCTTGATTGCATAAATAATAGCAAGGGGGGGGGGGGGGGGGTCTCCTTGATTTGAGAAAAATTCTTAAGTGCTACATTGAGTGTTGGAACCATCTGGATTGCAATGGGCCCGTACACTTCCTAGGCCATTCTAAGATGCATATGGGGCCAGGCACGGGACTGAATGAAGACTATTCTTCACACTCTTGAATGCTTGTTGACATTCTGGTGTCCAAACAAATGATGCGTCCTTTTCTAGCAATTGATTAAAGAGGATATTCTATGGTAACTACAATACGCAATGTTTCCTAAAAATGACCGAACTTCCTTCACATTAGTTGGATGAGGGCGGCTACAGTAGCTGCAGCACAATTGTTTGTTGGCTGGATCCTCCATTTGTAATTGGCATGTCCCAGGTATTCAGTAGAGGATTGGAAGAAATCTGTGTTATCCAGATTGCACTTGAGACCTAAGTTCCGCAAGGTCTGAAACAGGTTGGAGGTTCTCTGTAGATGTTTCTTGGTGGTGGGACATGTGACTACAATGTCATCTAGGTAGTTTATAGAGCAAGGAACATATGTAGGTTGCTTAAAAAAAAACCTTGAAAAAGGGCCAGAGCATCCACAACCCCAAAAACCAACCGGTTCTACCTGTAGAGACTAAGAGTATGTTGACCACAAGGAACTGGTGTGATTCCTCATCCAGCAGAAGCTGTAGTACTTCTGGACACTGGATGGGGTATGTGTTGACTATAGTCTGTGCATTAATTATAACCTTGAAACCGCCACATAGACGGACCTTGTCATTTGGTTTCTTGATAATCACCAGTGGTGTAGCTCATTTTCTAGACATTGGTTCAGTGACATTCACAGCAGTCGATCTGTTGAGTTCTTACCTGTCTTTGTCACAAAGCACTAGTGGCACTGACCTAGCTCTGAAAAACATGAGGTTGTGCCATGCATTTGAGAGTAATATGCACTGTAAAATGTGTGACCTTGCCTAACCCAGATGAAATGTCCAAATATTCCTTGCGTAGTTCATCTTATCCCTGATACAGCACAAGGTTGGGAGCCAAGTTAACCAAATCTGCAACCATGAATCCAACAGCTGTAAAAGCATCCAAGTCAAACAGATGTTCTGTTAAATCACTATCCGCCCCAAGGAAGTTTAGGGGTTGGACCACTTCCTTGTATGCCATCTCCGCTGTAAAACTGCTGAGAATAGGGATGTGTTGTCTTTTTATAATTGACAAGGCAGCACATGGTAGAAGACAACAGAGGGGAGACAAGGCGCAGATACGTGTTAGAATTAATAAGTGATGCTGCCATGCCCATATCCGCTGGTAACCTTAGGGGTGTCCCATTAACACGTACACTGATGAACAGTTTGTTGGAAATACTCACAAGATTGTCACACATACGACTGACGACATTAATGTCCATAGATTGAGAGATTGGTGCTGACAGGGCATGGCATACCACTGCAATGTGTCCTCTTTTTTTCTACAGTGGTGGCAAGAAGACCAACACTTAAGGCAGGTGGGCCAGTCATATCGAACAAAATAAGTGAAGTAGGAAGGTAACGGCTAGCGAAAACCCATCTGCTGCCGCCCCTTTCTTGTGGAGTGTGGTGGCCAGGCTGTGTTGTACCACTATGATTCCCTCTAACAAATTCATAATGAAACGCCAGTCTATATTGTTGTCTAAATTGATAACTGCCACTGTCCAAGAATCTAATTGATAGCCCGCTGCACACACATCTTCAAACAATTGTGTAATAGAATGGATTTCTTGCAAAAGTAGGCTTTTCAAATAGCAGCATCCATTGGCAGACTTCTCTGTTGGGAACCATCCTGAACCGTAGTATCAGGGTAACACTCCTTAGACTGGGCACTAGTGAAACGACACTTTCGACTAAGACCTTGCAAATCTACAGCCCATATGATTGACAGGCTTGCTTCCTGCACTGGTAAAACTCCACTCCCATGGGGAAAAAGAGAGAAATAAAACCATGGGTATGTTGGTCTTAACACTTTGCTGTCTGCAGATCTCGTACAAATTTATTAGCTTGGCACCAGCAGTGCTAATTTGCATTACTTGGCTTGTCGCCAGCCATTCTTGGCATTATCTGGAGATTATAAATTGTTATGTTTTACTAATCTCATTGCTCTCATAAGTTCTCAACATTGTTCCCCTACTTTCATTATATTTCGAAGATATATGTATGTAAATAAACACAAAATTTGTTTGCTTCATAGCTTCGTTTATTTCCATTGTCTTTGGTACTTATTATTTCTCTTTCATATGATATGCAGCAAAACTGTCTTCAAGATGTAATGCAACTCCACAAGATGTGCACATTAAATTTTTTTTTACATAAATGGCAGTTTATTCATTTTCGTTTATTCGTTTTGGAAATACATAGGCCTATATGTTGCTGTTGTTTTATGTGACCAGAAAATCTGTCAACCGGACCATGATGGGTCATACGCGATGTAGTGGCAACCTCCTAATTTTGCTCCATGTATTCATCATAAATAATTGTATTGTCTCTTTAGTTTGCCATGATGAAAGGGCACAAGTACTTATAAAAACAACAACTTGTTGACGTGTGTAACTTATTGTTACCTAAACAAAACATAGACAGAATGCAAAAGATACTAAAGTGCTGCTGCCAGCCACTGCGTGATACTCTGCTCGTTACCACTGTGGTGTCGCCAACCACTGAGCTATACTCAACACATGATACCACTGTGGTGTCGCCGGCCGTTGACTGCTATTTTGTGTACAACACCACTGTGGTATCGCCAGATGGCAGATTGTTAATATGATGTCAACAAGCCACACATTTCGTCAAATGGTAGGGATGTTGGATGTTGAAGAAGTGCTATCTTTACTGACAAGTGATACATTTGGGAAAAGGTCTACAACAGAAAGAGGGCTTTAATGAAGTTAGCATCTATTACCCTGAAGGCTGTGAAGTGTTGCCAGAGACAGTTCTTATATGCCTTCCAGTTCTTGGCAGCTTGATCGTAGGTGGGGAAAACTGGTGAGGTTGGGCAAACAGGCTCGTCAACACCCTTTCCAACATGGCCATGTGCGTCTGCTACTGCATTTCCAGATTCTTCTGGTTTTCCAACTGTTGCTGCAGAAAGCTTTGAAGTGCTACCTGCAAAAAGGCACCTGTCATGTCATCACTTCAGTGAAAAACACGAGTGATCATACAACTACGCTTGTCCACCACTTGTGTAGTAACTACACACATAAGTATGGACATAGAATGAAAATTGCTTTAATGAGTAAACTGTTTAGAAGTTCCATACATAGCCCAAAATGCCAGGCCAAATCCAATACAATGCAAAGAGTCCGAAGAGCAAAGCTAAGTTAACATTATAACACAAAATAACAGAGTGAGGCCTAGTGCACTCCACTCTGGGATTATATCAGATAGATTGCTTGTCCATCTCTCGAGGTGATACTGCATGTCGGCCCTGATGCGGTGTTGCCTCCAGTGTTTGATTATGCTGCTGCACAGTGGCTGGACCTCCACTGCCGGGCACTGGTAATGGCAAGGATACAGGGTACAGAATTTATATTTGGTGTGATGAATATTGGTAGTGTACTGGTTGGTATAGTTGTGATGATTATAAATCTAGGTCTATTGTCACAGTGTGTTATGAAATGGAGAAAACACTTAAGGTTCATAGTGGGGTAGACAAATGGTATACTTTGTGTTATTGGAAGAAGTTTTAGGGAAGTGTACCTGATCTATAAAGGAGATAGTGTATAGAACACTAGTGTGACCCATACTTTTTAGAGTGTTTGGGAATCTTACCAGTGAAGCAATTCAGAGGTGCCTCTGTCCACGTGGACACTTTGCAGAAATTAAAGTGTGCCATCAAGTCCAAATACCCAGGAATGTTGATAGACGGCATCATTCTGTTGCAGAATAATACCTGCCCACATGTTGCCCAGGTTGTTTCATCTACACTGCAGAAGTGTCACTGGAGCACTGTTACACAACCTCCATACAGTACCAATCTCTTTCCCTGTTTTCCTTATTTTTGGGGCCCTGAGCAAAGAGATTTGTTGCCGTAGAGTTGCTTCAGGAGGATATGTACGTGCCTAGATACAAACATGATTCCATAGGCAACCACAAACATTTTTCCACAAAGGCATTGACCATCTTGTTTCACAGTGGGATAAATGTATTAACAGTTACAGCAATTACTTTTCAAATAATAAACAGTTTACTTACTTTTTTCCATCTGTGACAGTTTCATTTCACTGTCCTTTGTATGTCAAGCTGTATAAACTGTAGACATCGCAGTTGCATTTCATTATGAGGCTGCTTAATAGTGAATAGTAATGAGTGTTTTGTTACACTATACTGGGTGATGTGATGAAAGAACACTTAGAATTTGTTCAGATCCAGTTCTGAAATGCTTTTTAATTTGTCCAATGTTTAACTAAAGAACTTCATATAAATGCTGAGATTCAGATGGTTAAAATTCTCGATTCACATTCTGGTAGGAGCTGGATTCAGAGTATAGTTTGACTGTCAGTATGGTTAATTTGGGAGGAACAAAGTCAATCTGCTTCTGTATCTGTGCACTATCCCTTTTTTAATGTGTCTCTGATGTCTTTGTTGTTGAAGGGACCTTAAATCCCTGTCTTCCTTACTTCTTATTTTCCGATTTGAACAGTATGATGTGTCAAGTGAAATTGAGGGACATATTAGACTCTTTACTATGTGAGAAATCTTTAAATCACTCTATAGTTTGAAGAAGATAATTTTGGATGTCTGCAGTGGTGATTAATGTACTTGTGTCCTGTGAATTATACTGCTGTATAAGCAATAGATTAAAGTGTTACTACCATTGCTAATAGAATGATTAATTAACATTTCTGATAAGATTTGTAGAGAGAAATTTTGTGGGGAAACAACACTTGAAATGGATCTGTTGTCAATTGTAGTATAATTTGGCATATTTAAAATTTCTTGTGAAGGTGATACTACAATAGTTTATCCACAAACTTATTGGACAATTACATAGTGCTTTTTTAATGTTCATTCTTAATATAAAAAGGATAATGTTTTGCATACATATTGTCTTTTTGTTTTTGAGGGGTCTTTTGCAGACACACACACACACACACACACACAGAGAGAGAGAGAGAGAGAGAGAGAGAGAGAGAGAGAGGGAGAGAGAGAGTCAGAGTCAGATACATAGAAATACAGAGTTGTATAGCAGATCTAACTGTAGACACACTGCCACAGAAACAAAACAAAACAAAACAAGAGATGTTCCCATTTCCCATGATAAAGCAGTCGCGGTGAATGTGGATTGAAACAGACATGCTGAATGTGGATATACAGGATGTCCATATTTAAAGTTCCAGCTTCAAAACACTGTAGAAAGAGAACTGCTGCTCAGAATGATGTCAAATTTGACGAGAAAATTATTGGCGCAGGGGGAAACGTCATTTAACAAAAAAAAGTGATGAAAATTTTACCAGTAGATGCTGCTGTAAGTATCTTTAACTAAAGTAGGCTTGGCTTCAAATGACAGATGAATTCCAATATAACAGCTATGGTTTGAGTTGCACATTACACCATCCATACTGTTCAATTTGTATAACTGCACAAGTTCGGCAGTCAACAGTTCTGGCACTCTTAGTTAGATCCACCACAGCAAAGTCATACTTCATCAAATGGGAAAAATTGATTGCAAATTGTCCTGAGGCCAAAACCTGCATAATAAGCAAAATGACGTGGGTTTCTAATGTTGTGAGACTGGTGCAAGACATGTTCAGTATGTAGTATGTTGAAATCAAGACACAAAATGTTCCACAACAGATCGATGTGTCTCGGGGGCCATGTTCACAATGCACTGCACAATGTGCGCCATTGCTTCACCTATGTTCATTATTGGAACACTAAAAGTGACATCTCTCAAATAACCCCATAGCCAGAAGCCACATAGATTAAGATCAGGTGATCTGGATGGTCAGGCTGTAGGGAAATGATAGCTGATAATTCTACCATTTCTGAAATGCCTCTGCAGCAGCTGTTTCACTGTCTGTGCAATGTATGGGTGAGTGCTATCATGCATAAAAATGATCCTACCTATGCACCCATACTGTTGGAAGGGTTGGAATGGCATTGAGGTGCAAAAGACACTCATAAAGTTTCCCGGTGACAATGGTACAAGTAACAGAACCTGCAGAATTCATCTCCTCGAAAAAATTGGTAAACAATGCTGTCAACCCGTACTATATAGTCACTGTTGCTAAATGAAATTGTACCAGTTGACTTGTGTGCAGATTTTTACTTGCAAATGTCTTACAATTCTATGTATTGACAAGTCCTTGGAGATGAAAATGTGATTTGTCTGCCCACGGAATGTTCCACGGCCATTCATTGTCCACTAGGATGCGACCAAGAAATTCCAGACCAACCATTTGTCTTGCCGGCTGATCAGTCAGAAGCATCTCCTGACCATGGGTGATTTTAAATGGATGGCAGTGTAAGTTCTTCCATAGGATTTTTTGCACTGTGCTCGCAGGCATGTCCAGCCTTCGTGCAATGCCCTGTGCACAGCATGTCTGTACATCCCTGATTGACCCCTCCTGCATTGCTGTGACCACATCTTTGACAGATGTAGGATCAACTTCTTTCCTCCCTCTGCCACTTTGCATGTTAGAAGAACCTATCTCTTCAGTGTAATCATTTTGTGAGCCTTCATGGAGATAGTCATGTTGGGTGTTTCAGACACAAACTAAGCGACAGTTGTGTGGTGTGTATCTACTCTGACGCTTTAGGCACCATCTGTTGGTAAAATTGTAATTATTTTCTTTCCCATGATGTTTCCTCCTGCATTAATAATATGCTTCCCATTCTGAGCAATGGAGCTCTTTCTACAGCATTTTGAAACTGGAACGTTAATTATGGACACCCTATATACAAATCAAAACAAGCAAAGGAGAAAAGGTTGTGGCTAGTAGAGTGCAGTTTGTTGAAAAATGGATGCCTGCATATAGAACTCGGTGTAACATGGTAAGGAGCTGTGGTGGCATTGTGCTTTGCAAAGTGTATAAAGTTCGCCTCACCTCATGGTGAACCTCTTCTAACACGCACGCCTCCTTGAAGTTACTGACATGCAGTTCTCAGCTGCAAAAATTATAGAAAAAACAGCTGTACACATCGTAACTACAAGTTGCACTAAAATTGTTTTGTTGGTGCAAGGAACAGTTAAATAAAAGTATTTATGTGCATAATATCTCACTCCATTACGATAAGCTTTCATACACCAGTTACTACCCGGCCTTGCTCGTAACTGTACAAAGTCTGAAAAGTCCGCACACACACATCATTCACAACTGTTGCCAGTTTATAGTAATTATGAATTATTCTTCACCAAAAGTTTACAAATGGATTGTTTCTTTTAGAACAGCTGATTCAAATGTTGCTATAATCAGTCTCGCAGAACAAAATCTTCAAGTTTGCGAGTAAACAACATGCCATGTGAAATTTAATTATTTAAATTTCATCAAATGTTCCGAATTTGATACTGTGCTTTAATTCATAGTCCATTCCACACTTTACAGCACTTCACAAACATTTTATTACCAAGATATCACAGTATTAATAATTTTAAACAGAGCACATATCAGTAGGTCTGATCACTATGATGTCCTAGCTCTGACTCTACTCAT
This sequence comes from Schistocerca gregaria, assembly GCF_023897955.1. Lineage (NCBI taxonomy): Eukaryota > Metazoa > Arthropoda > Insecta > Orthoptera > Acrididae > Schistocerca > Schistocerca gregaria. The sequence goes on from NC_064931.1 coordinate 207,909,950, forward strand.
CTCTTTACACAAAAGAAGCTTGTAGTTCCCAAAATACATGTGAATATGCTAATTTCTGATTGACAGAGAAACATTTGCAAAGCAGAATGAAGCTCGCTCAATCCTGCACATATGTACAGAACAGTAAATTATTAAAATAAATTTTGAAAATCCACAAATATAAAATTAATTCCCTCTTAAGTCCTATCAGGTGTTCCCCAGGGAAGCATCCTGGGACCTCTGCTGTTCCTGATCTATATAAATGACCTGGGTGACAATCTGAACAGTTCTCTTAGGCTGTTCGCAGATCATGCTGCAATTTACTGTCTAGTAAGGTCATCCGAAGACCAGTATCACTTGCAAAGCGATTTAGAAAAGATTGCTGTATGGTGTGGCAGGTGGCGGTTGACACTAAATAACGAAAAGTGTGAGGTGATCCACATGAGTTCCAAAAGAAATCCATTGGAATTTGATTACTCGATAAATAGTACAATTCTCAAGGCTGTCAATTCAATTAAGTAACTGGGTGTTAAAATTACGAACAACTTCAGTTGGAAAGACCACATAGATAATATTGTGGGGAAGGTGAGCCAAAAGTTGTGTTTCATTGGCAGGACACTTAGAAGATGCAACAAGTCCACTAAAGAGACAGCTTACACTACACTCATTCGTCCTCTGTTAGAATATTGCTGCACGGTGTGGGATCCTTACCAGATGGGGTTGATGGAGGACATCGAAAGGGTGCAAAAAAGGGCATTTCGTTTTGTACTATCACGTAATAGGGGAGAGAGTGTGGCAGATATGATATGCGAGTTGGGATGGAAGTCATTGAAGCAAAGACGTTTTTCAGCGCAGCGAGATCTGTTTACGAAATTTCAGTCAACAACTTTCTCTTCTGAATTTGAAAATATTTTATTGAGCCCAACCTACATAGGTAGGAATGATCATCAAAATAAAATAAGAGAAATCAGAGCTCAAAAAGAAAGGTTTAGATGTTTCTTTTTCCCGTGCGCTGTTAGGGAGTGGAATGGTAGAGAGAGAGTATGATTGTGGTTCGATGAACCCTCTGCCAAGCACTTAAATGTGAATTGCAGAGTAATCATGTAGATGTAGATGTAGAACAAAACTGCTTTACCAAAATCATAATTTCATTTCCCCAAGACCATAAACTGACTTAATAGTTTATAACAAATTCCCCAGTACAGATGACTAACACACACTTCATTCTCGAACATTCCTCACATAACCAATTACTTAACTGTGTAGTTTAAAAACTTTATATAAACAGTATTTCACATTCGCATCTTCATTCAATTTCATAACTAAGCACAATCATTGTAGCAGTTAATAAACAGTTAGAAAATTAAACAAACAGAACCGTAAATAAAATTAACAGTAGGTTGACTGCTGCTCAAACAGTGTCTGTTATCTAGTGACCTCTATCAGCTGACATAAAAACTACATACTCTCGAGCAATCTGATGCCAGCTGTCCTGTGCGTGACTCATACTGCACATCCGATCATGGCTGTAATGTCTCATCTAAATAGGTATTATGTAGAGACAGTACACCTCAGAGCCAGAAAAACTTTAATACCAAAAAATAATTTTAAATATGATAACTGTTTGTGGCCTCACTAAACCAACATGTAAATAAAACCAGAATTGCTACTGTGACCACTACCAATGCTTTTAAATAAAACGAAATGCATTTGGTGTAAGGAAAACTTTGTATGGTTTCAAAAGACGGTATAACCACCATATTATTTGTTGAACATTTAACATTAATTGGACAGGTGCAGTACAAGTAGCATTCTCTGCGTACTAATTGGTTTACAAAAATCTATTAAGTTGTTTATTTATTTAAATGTCAAGTTCCATAGGACCAAATTGAGGAGCAAATCTCCAAGGTCATGGAACGTGCCAGTACATGATCTTACAAACATAAAAATTAATAACAGATAAAAATAAGTGTTCATGAACCTAAAAGAAAATCATTCCATAAGTTTAAGCAAAGGCTATCAGCTATACAATGAGAATCATCTTAATTTTTCAAGGAACTCCTCGACAGAATAGAAGGAGTGACCCATGAGGAAACTCTTCAGTTTCAATTTGAAAGCACATGGATTACTGCTAAGATTTTTGAATTCGAGTGGCACCTTATTGAAAATGGATGCAGCAGTATACTGCACACCTTTTTGCACAAGAGTTAAGGAAGTCCGATCCAAATGGTGGTTTGATTTCTGCTGAGTATTAACCGAGTGAAAGCTGCTTATTGTTGGAAATAAAGTAATATTGGTAACAATAAATGACATTAAGGAATATACATATTGAAAGGCCAATGTCAAAATACCCAGACTCGTGAAAAGAGGTCGACAAGAGGTTCGTGAACTCACACCACTTATTGCCCGAACCACTCGTTTCTGAGCCAAAAATATCCTTCTAGAATGGGAAGAGTTACCCCAAAACATAACACCATATGACATAAGTGAATGAAAATAAGCAAAGTAGACCAATTTATGTGTCGAAATGTCACTCACTTTCGATACCGTTCGATTAGTGAAAATGGCAGTATTAAGTCTTTGAACAAAATCCTGAACGTGGGCTTTCTCCGACAGCTTACTATCTATCTGAACACCTAGGAATTTGAACTGTTCAATTTCACTAATCATATGCCCATTCTGTGAGATTAAAACGTCAGGTTTTGTTGAATTGTGTGTTAGGAACTGTAAAAACTGAGTCTTACTGTGATTTAACCTTAGTTTATTTTCTACAAGCCATGAACTGAGGTCATGTACTGCTCTACTTGAAACCGAGTCAATGTTGCACACAACATCCTTTACTACCAAGCTAGTGTCATCAGCAAACAGAAATATTTTAGAGTTACCCATAATACTAGAGGGCATATCATTTATATAAATAAGGAACAGGAGCAGCCCCAACACTGATCCCTGGGGCACCCCCCACTTGACAGTACCCCACTCAGATCCCACATCACAGCCGTTATCAACATTGTGAATAATGACCTTTTGCTGCCTGTTGCTAAAGTAAGAGGTGAACCAATTGTGTGCTACTCTCCTTATTCCGTAGTGGTCCAACTTCTGGAGCAATATTGTGTGATCAACACAGTCAAATGCCTTTGTTAAATCCAAAAATACTCCAAGCGTTCGAAACTTTTTGTTTAGCCCATCCAGTACCTCACAGAGAAAAGAGAATATAGCGTTTCCAGTTGTCAAACGACTTCTAAAGCCGAACTGTACATTTGATAGCAAATCGTGTGATATAAAATGATCAATTAACCTTACATACACAGCCTTTTCGATAACTTTTTCAAACACTGATGGCATAGAAATAGGTCTAAAATTATCTACATTATCCCTTTCTCCCTTTTTATAAAGCGGCTTTACTACTGAGTACTTTAATCGCTCAGGAAACTGACGATTTCTGAAGGAAAAATTACAAATATGGCTAATTACAGGGCTAACATGTGCAGCACAATACTTTAATATTCTACTAGACACTCCATCTTAACCATGAGAGTCCTTAGTCTTCAGTGATTTGATTATTGTCTCAATCTCCCTCTTGTCTGTATCACAGAGGAGTATTTCAGACGTCAATCTCGGAAAGGCATTTGCTAAGAAATTTATATGATTTCCTGTAGATACTAAATTTAATTCACCAGCATTGCTCAGAAAATGGTTGTTAAATACTGTACATATATCTGGTGTATCAGTAACAGAAATCTTATTACTGCAAACTGACTTTATATCGTCAATCTTGTGCTGCTCACCAGACACTTCCTTCACAACTGACCATATGGCTTTAATTTTATCCTGTGAATTAGCTATTCTATTTGCATACCACATACTTTTTGCCTTGCTAATAACATTTTTAAGAACCTTGCAATACTGTTTGTAATGGGCTACTGTAACTTGATTGTGACTACTTCTAACATTTTGATATAATTCCTGCTTTGTTCTACATGATATCCTTATCCCACTAGTCAGCCAACTGGGCTGTCCATTACTGCTAGTACCCCATTTAGAATGTTCTAATGGAAAACAACTCTCAAAGAGCATGAGAAATGTGTTATGGAAAGCATTGTATTTATCATCTATATTATCGGCACTATAAACATCTTGCCACTCTTGTTCCTTGACAAGTTTTGAAAAACTCGCTATTGCTGTTGGATTAACTTTCCTACGTAGTTTGTAATTAAATACGAGATTGGTTTGAGTACAAAAACCTTTTAGTGTTAAAATTTGTGCATCATGGTCTGAAAGGCCATTCACCCTTTTACAAACAGAATGCCCATCTAGTAATGTAGAATGAATAAAAGTATTGTCTATGACTGTGCTACTGTTCCCCTGCACCCTAGTTGGAAACAGTTTGCATCAGATCATATGAATTTAGGAGATCTACCAATATCCTTTTTCTTGCACAACCATGTACAAAATTAATATTGAAGTCACCACATAGAACTACTTTCTGGTACTTTCTACAAAGTGAATCAAGAACCCTCTCTCTAACTTAAGCAAATATTCTCTGAAGTCGGAGTTAGGGGACCTATAAACAACAGCAATTAGAAGTTTAGTTTCACTAAACTCAACTAATGCTGCACAACTTTCAAATATCTGTTCAGTGCAGTGTCGTGATACATCTATGGACTCAAATGAAATACTGTTTTTTAAGTACAGAGCCACTCCCCCACCCAGCAAGGAACTCCTTGAGAAACAGCCAGCTAATCTGTAGCCTGGTAAAGGAAGCCTCTGAATTATCAAATTATTTAAGTGGTTCTCTGATATACCAATAATTTCAGAGTTAACATCTATTAGCAGTTCACTAACTTTATCTCTAATACCTCTTATATTTTGATGAAATATGCTAATTCCTTCTCTACTTGGAAACATTACATCCTCTGGAGGTGAGCCCTTAGTTAGAGGCACTTCCTTTAAGCAGGCATACCTATCAGCTGACTTCAGTCTAAAAAAAGGTGCAGCTCTAACATCAACTACTATAGGAATTTTCCATGAGTGATACCACTACCACCACCACCACCACCCACTACACTGTCACCTATAAGCTTAGCCAGCCTCCCCTTCCCATACCTATTGAGGTGCAGGCCATGCCTAGTGAAACCCCATCTACTGATAGACCCAACTGGCACCACTGAGATGTGATCCATGCCCTCCACCATCAGTGCCCTCCCCAGCCCCACATTAATGCACCTAACAGCCACATTAAGGTGAGGCCGATCATGACGCTGAAACAGTTGCACGAAATGCACATTAGTACCACCAGTTTGAGTAGCTATCTTAACCAAGTCACCACTGACATCATATTCCCTGTCCCTATCGAGACTCTTCCCTGCTCCACCCACTATCACTACCTGATCCTCTTTCATAAAATTCTTACATGACTCCCCTACGCTTTCAGTCACCTGAGCCAACCCTGCACTACGCTTTCTCACTCCCCAACACTTCCTGCAACTGCTGGCCCACATCTCTACCGTGGGAACTACCTAGCAGCAGAACCTTCTTTCTGCTAGACTTTGCAACTAACCTAGGCCTCCTAATTGCTGAGGACTAATGCAAGTTACCTACATCTACAGCTACACAAGGCTCCTCTCCACTCAACTCTGACAGTTGGTTGTATCTATTGCTTGTATGCAAAGTAAAACTGTCTGAGTACCTCCTCTTCCTAGCTACCTTCTTGCCAACTGCCAGTTCCCATTCCCCACCACCCTTCACCCTCCTCAACCTATCTAGTTCTTCTTTTGCGCATAGTAACTGCACCTGAAGGGCACAGATCTTATGCTCCTGCTCCTCTATTAACTTGTTTCTACTACAGATTCTACATTCCCAGGAGAGGATCTCCCTAAAATGACCACTGGATTCCCCAGTGCATTCCCCCCAATGAAAATACTTTGAACAAATCCCACACCGTAATCCACTACTCACGAACCTACGACAGAGCCCACACTTTTCACTCATGATAAATGTTACAGTAACTGAAAACAAAAACTATATGTCTACGTTACCAAAGTTCAGTTACACCAGTGAACTATTTAAGAACTAACAATAATGGTCTCGAAATTCTCTGCCTACTAAGAAAGCAGCTACTTGTATTAATACTACTACAACACAGCCGATACCAACACCAGCAAAACTTCACAAAATTATTAGCTACAACCAAAAAATTAAAACTACCACTATCCTTTCTTTTTCCCAACAATTATTATTTTCTTGTTTGGGTGAGGTCACACAAAAGTCTATAATTTAAAGAATTAAAGATACACAAAATTTGACTACACCAAAAACATAGGTGTTTATTTCTGCTGAAAAAAATGTGTTACCATTTTTTAATGTTTTTGTTGGATTTATGTCAGGTGGAGTCCAGGTAACAGACATAAAGAAAACATCAGAAACTATTCAGTGGACAGATGGAGCTACAAATGGCAATCCAATATTGCACTACACAATTTCGGGGCGTACAAGATGGAATAACACGTGGATGAATCTTTCTCAAAGTAAGTAATTTCACTCTCCATTTAGTTACTGTTCCATTTGTTACTTTTATTTGGAATTAATTGAATAACATGTCATAGATTAAGTTATAATGTATATGTGATGAATTGTTTTTGGAACTTGAAATATGTAAGTGATGTGTTGCAGTGAAAGATGATGAGTCCAGGCCCCAAAATATTATGTCTATCAAACTTTTCTGAAATCAGATGACTACTCAGATAGTTCCACTAGTGAGGTCATTACCAGATATTGCCCCCTTTTTTGCATCTATGTCAGTCTCTAATGAGGCTACTCATGGCAAAAGCTTAACCTTAACCTTCTGCCTACCTCATAAATATTGGAACAAACAGTCCATATTTTTTATTCAAGTACTCAGAATGTACTTATTGTCAAACTAATTAAAATAAAGTGCCCAGGAAAATACTGTAGGCATCATATGCTTGTTGTTGGATTATATTTCAACAAATATTCTGTAAGAGTAAACAGAGCTGTGACATTTGCTATGTTCCGTGAGTGAATGCATTGCCATCTCTCCCTCTCCCCCCCCCCTCCCCCCCCCCCCCCCCCACACACACAATGGTAATAAATGACAAGTACTCAGGGGATCCAGTCACTGGCACAATTTAGTGTTGGATAACCTGAGTTTCCCATGCTGGAGACTGGTCAGCACTGTCAGTACTTCATTACTGTAAACTCTGGCTTGTTTCAGTGCCCGTTATTGCCTGTGATAGTGAATTTGGTGCATTGCATGAAAGTATAGATCTTGGCTTAATTGCCTAGATCATGTGGATGGTAGAAACTTCTATTCTAAAAAGTGGGTAAAAATCTCAAATTGGCAATGGGCCACTGGAGTGGTGGAAAAATAATCAATAGCAGACCACCTTTGGGGCAACTGATGCACCTAAATTGCAACACAATTATGCAGGCGTGACAGGCTCAGTTGAAATCATTTTGTCTGTCCCTCGTATCTAGTATTGATGCAACAGTCATAGTACCAATACTCTGAATGGTTTGAGTTGGCTGTCACGGAGTATTATACTTGCACAATGTAGAATGCTTGAGAGACTACTCCTCCAAAGTGGGGTGGCGTTATATCAAAATTTAATGAGAATAACTGTACCCCTCAGTGCTAGAATATGAATATATAGTTATAGGGGGATCTTTTGAAAATATGTCCTTTTTTGTATACATCAATGTTTGGAAAATTTGCTATGAATCTGAAATTTAAAAAAAAACACACTCTTTGGCAATTTTTTGATAGAAACTGCTACAATTTTGCACACCAAAGATCTGGGGTAGTATCCAGTGACTGTAGAGTAGACCAACAACCTTAATGTCAATGTACCAGAAGTGGAGTAGTGGCGAGCACACTGGACTAACATTTGGGAGGATGACAGTTCAAATCCCTATCTGGCTTTCCAGATTTAGTTGTCCCCTCATTTCCTTAAATCTTTTAAGTCAAACACCGGAAAGATGGAAAGAACACAGCCAGTTTCCTTCCTTGAATCTGAGCTTGTGCTCCATCTTTAATGATCTCATTGTGAGCAGGGTGTTAAACTCTAATTGTAGTCCCATCTTTAAATTCAGTAAGGGGGTTTAAGCTGTAATTAAATCATGGGTATAGACACAGCTGAACTGCAAAATTAGCGGGTAGTCACAGGGATGAACAACATAGAGAACAAATTCAGTGGCACACTACAGAAGATTGGTACTTGTTTTAACATACAGTTTACTAATACTTCCTGAAAATGTGGAGGACAGTTTTATCCTCTGCCAGGCATCTGATTGTGGATTGCAGAGAAGTGATGTAGATGTAGGTAAGAGATAATGTGGGCAACAGAAGACGTACTTCAGTTGATAAAAAGAAGAAGAAAATTCGAAAATATTCAGCAACAAAAGGAATACAGCAATGAAAGCCACTTAGGAATGAAATCAATAGAAGGTGCACACAAGTTAAAGCAGAATAGCTGCAGGATAAATGTGAAGAAATCAAAGAAGAAATGGTCATTGGAAGGACATATTCTTCATATGGAAAAATAAAAATAATTTTCGATGAAATTAAAAACTACTGTATCAAACTAATGAGTGCCAATGGAGTCCTGCTCTTAAATGACACTAACATCAAAGCAGCACTCTACAGTAAATAAATAACTCTTTTAGGAAGAGGAGCTACCAGCTTATAGTGCTTGTGGTACACCAGTTTCAATACACCACATTTTAACTGGTTGCCTGTTTTATCAGAAAAGAGGAGAAGAATTTGTTCAGGTTACCTCTATTTTAGGTATCACTAAGGTCATGGTGAAACAGGTTTTAAAGTTTTATATGTTTCTGAAACTTTGGTCAAAATTATTAGGTAGTATCTTGTAATATATGTCAGAGGATTTGGTTCAGTTTAGTGTCAGTGGTCAACGAGGTATCTCCATCTGACTTTTTTAACATTTTTTACTGTTTAATTAGTCACATGTAATGAAGGTTTTTTTAACTTTTTAAGCATTATTTTCTCTGACTCTTGCTGTTACTTTATTTAATTAAACTGAGCTCGTTCCATAGTAAAAATGCTGTGAGTAGTAATGACCCAATTGTTGTGTCCTTTATTAAACTCATCAAATGTTAATTTTTACAGATGTAGAAGCAAAAGAAGTTTATCTTTACAATGGCCGTAAAGAAGCTGCAGTGGAAAATGTTCTGTCACCCTGGTCTGGCTATGAATTTAGAGTACCAGCTGCAAATGCTCTCGGTTATGGACCTCCATCTGCACCATCACCTATTTACAACACACCTGCTGATGTTCCTCACAAAGCGCCATCAAATGTTGGAGGTGGTGGTGGGAAAATTGGTGAACTGACCATCACATGGGATGTAGGTATCCGTATAATTACTTATCCAGCTGCAGTTAAAACATGGTATAATAGTGTAAAGCTAAGCATGCCAGAGAACATGCTATCCATAATCCTGGAATGAAATAAAGCAAAAGATGTATAGCCTACTCAGTTTCAGAGAAAGAATTAATTCTATATACATTTACACTTGCCAATTTACGATGTCAGTGGCATTGTTCCATCCAGTTCACATTCACTATCGTTGGAATCGGCACCAAAACTGTCATCTTCATTATCATCATCATCATCATCATCATCATCATCATCATCACCACCACCATCATCACATCATCATCATCATCACAAGAAATCATTCATTCTTTGTTCTCATTTATAATTCTTGTATTAGGCTACCAACATTGTCTACTTTCTTCTTCCATGATGTGATGTCTACGTTAGCAAGACCTACACATAGCAGTCTTTCCAGTTCTGCTATTGTAAAAATCTTGCTGTTATTTCTAATATATGCCTTAACATCTCCGAACCTATTCAGTTGGGTTAAAATGCCAGTGATAAGACAGTAGCCTAATTACCATATGACCGAACCCCTACAGTTTCATCTACAACATATGTAGGCATCACAGGCTTATTTTGTTTTATGAGCAAATATAACAACAGCTTTGTCATGCTCATGTCAGCAATGTCTCACTTCCAACCACTGCTCCATAGTTTCTTTGTGGCCACTAGTGATGGGAGTTTTGTCTAAAATCACAGAGTGGCAAGGTGCATTATCCATTACAAACACAGTCAGAACACTACACTGGTGCAACAAATTTTTAAACTATTGCAGAAATCATGGGTGGTCCAAATCCTCAGGATAGTCATAGGTGTTTTTTATGAAAAAACTAAAAGTCCTTCACGCACAAAGCCATTTGAAGAACCTGCATGGGCCACTAGTAATTGGGATCCTCTTCCTGTTGGATGATGACCACCACTGTTCAGAGTATCATCTGTCCAGCATTTATCAATTGATTCTCCAGTGCTGACCCAGGTTCCATGTAACCAAATAAATAAGTTTATATCCTTTCCTACAATTTTGTGTAAGAAAATGTTACGAGCTGCAACGATGTGAGCTTTTTTGCGCAACAGTTCTTCTGCATCTAACTTTTTAAAGTGGAAGCCCATACTTCTTAATACCATTTTAAATAACATTTTTCCAATAAGAAAAGATCACATTCTTTTAAAGAAATTAGCAACTACACTATTGTGGAGTATTCTTTCCTGCTATAATACCCATAAATGTGTTGACAAATTGCATGAATTTGGAAAGAATCGAGATCTGTAACTGGGAGAGGCTTCCTTTTTTTTCTTCCCAGGAGTTCTTAAAACCATACTGTTTTCTCCACATATGCTTTGTTCAACTCTATTTACTTCAGTATTGTGCGGTCCATGAAATAGCACCTCTTTCCTTGTACCCGTTTTCTGACTGAGTCCTAGAGTTTGTGAGTTATGCTTTAAAACTTTATAGGTAGGATATGATGCATGCCCACAAATAGGAATAAATTATTTTTCTTGTTTGTAAGATTCATGCATCCTCCATAGCAATTCCAAGACCTGACTATTTGACAGCACTCTGCGGCACAACAGATTGTCACATGGTGAACAACGCCATTTTGGTGACGTTCTTTAATAAAAAGAAACTGTAGTCGAGGCAGTAACACAACACAACACAACACAAAAGCAGGTGGTAGCACACTAACATACAATGTTAACACAGAAGCCAGCAAAATGGTAGTGTTGATGCTGGAACCGGCTTTTGTTGCAGTGCTGTAATCAGTTCAGAAATCTCAACACCTCACATCTCTCACTTATTTGTCACATATATTGCCAACAGCGTTTAAAATATCAGTCATGATTCTGAATCACTATCACTCGATTCCTTGTTGCTCATATCTTCATACAGAGCATCGTCCTCTGTACCATCTAGTGCCTTGGATATCAAATATTTTTTAAATGCTTGTTGCACAGTCTGATTTGGGACACATTTCCATGCATCATAAATCCATTGGCACACTTGTGACAAATTTGCACGTTCTACATGTCCTGTTCATGTCAGTTGTCTGTTGCTTTTTGAAAGCCAGTCTGTGTACATGCGTTTTAGCATGTCCTTAAATAGTTTATTGAAACAGATGTCAAATGGTTGCAAAATTGATGTCATCCCTCCTGGAATTACTGCCAAGTCCGTTTTGCTTTCCTGTAATTTTCATTTTACTGCAGATGTTGTACGGGCTGTGCACGCATCTAATACCAACAGACTGTGTAAGCCAAGCATTGTGCCAGGACGACGATTCCACACACGTCTAATCCGTTCCAGCGCCATGTCCTCCGAAAACCACCCAGTTTCGTTTGCTTGTACAATTACAGTTTTTGGAAACCCTTCCTATGATGGTAAAATCTTTTGCTTGAAAACTATGAATGGGGGTAATTTATGTCCATCTGCTGTGCAAGCAAGCATCACGGACATCCGCTGTTTCTTGCCCCCTGATGCAACAACACTTATGTCTTTCTTTCCTTTGGCGTCAACCGTATAATTTGACAGCATGTCAAAATATACAGGAGTTTGGTGAGAATTTCCTATCTGACCAATAAGGTATTGCTTTTCTCTGCACCACCTAATTATGAAGCGCTGAAATTCCACAAGTTTTTCTTCATAATTTTTCGGCAGCTTTTCTGGAACTAAAGTTTGCTTCCAAAGTGAAAAACCCCAGTGCTTCATAAACAGATCAATCCAGCTGCGACTAGCCTTAAAATTTTCGATCTTTTGCTCTCTAGCAATTTCATGTGCCTTAATTTTTAAAATTTCGGCTTTCACAGGCAAGAATATCTGACTCTGTTCCTTAACAAATTCATTTAAAATCACTTCTAGTGCATGATATTAGCCACACTTTGGGCCAATAAATGCTTTCTTGCTACTTGAACATTCAAATAATTTGTCTCTCTGCAGTCGCCATTGCCTGACGTTGCTCTCATCAATCCCATATCGCAGACCTGAAGCACGATGAGAACTTTCCTCCACAAAAGAAATAACTCTCCCTCTTGAATTTGGCGCTATAATCAAAGTGATACATTATGGTTCATGAACACCAACAAGCACTTCACAAAATTCCATGGAGCAATAGGTGCTGCTAAGTGAAATCTTAATGAGCCCCAGTGTATCAACTCATGCAACAATCCTAAAGCCTTGTGCATTGGTGGTATTTTTGTGTAAATAAATTTATTTTTGTTGCTATGAACATTTGAAAGGCTGCTACATTCGAAGATGAACAATATGGAATTTCTATTTACTTCGTTGGATAATGTATGAAAATGCAGTGGTCAAAACTCGGGGTGGAGAAAAAAGCTCATCTTCTACTCTTCTTCTTCTTCTTCTTCTTCTTCTTCTTCTTTTCTCTCTCTCTCTCTCTCTCTCTCTCTCTCTCTCTCTCTCTCTCTCTCTCTCTCTCTCTCTCTCTCTCTTTTTCCTGAAGTGGAAGTTTTGGCACCAGTATTTATCTTTGTGCCTGGCCTGCAAAGCATGCCTGTGTAGTGCTACATATATTCGACAGCAGAAGTTAATTGTGGTGGCACCTACCAACATTTTTCAGAACTTCCGCGTACTTTGCACTCGATTCTTAGCCATAGGCGTTTTTATGGATTACAAAAACCGGAAAGAAAGTGTGGCTTTGATTTGAGTAAATACAGTAGTGACCACAAAGAAACTATGTTGCAATGGTTGCTAGCAAGAGGCGTTGCTGTGGACATGAGTTTGACAAAGCCTGTAAGGCCTGCAAATGTTGTAGATGAAGTTGTAAGGACACTGAGTTATATGGTAAATAGGCTATCACCTTATCCCTGCCATTTCAATCCAATTATATTGGTTTGGGGTGACGTTAAGACTTACATTAGAAATAACAAGAAGTCTTTTTACCACAACAGAAGTGAAAGACTATTACATGCAGGTCTTGCACTGTAGACTCCACCTTATGGAGGAAGAAAGTGGACAATGTTGGTAAGCTTATTTGAGAAGCACAGGCTATAGACGTTATTGTAAATGAGAATAAACAATTAATTATTTATCTTGATGAAGATGATGACAACGATGGTTTTGGCACTGATTTCTGGATTATGGTAATGTTGGAGAACTGGATGGAATTGCACCATTGACATTGTAGCTTGGTGGGTGTAAATGTATCTGGAATTAATTACTTGACACTGTAACAGAGCATGTACCTGTTTCGTGTATGGGTGTCGATAGCATGCTCTTTGTTATTCTTAGGTCTACATTATTATATGGTGTTTTATATGCAACTATTACAGTAACAATTCAGAATGGCTTCTCATAGACAATATCATTAACTTTGGTTGTTATTTATTTGTTCTAGTGTTTCATATACTATCAAGTGCTTTTTCTCTATTGCTGTTTTCTCCATTGTCAAGAACGTTTTCTTTGTCATACTTACATCTATAATATCATGTGACAGCTTATGTACATGGTGATCCTAATGTACATTTACAAAACATAATTGGGAGATACCAGCTGTGGGAATGTGTGGTGGCAGCTATTGCTACCTCACTGTTGCGGTATAGCCAACTACACGTGAACTGTCCAAGTGACATGTTTCAGTTAGCCTGGGTACAGTAGCATGCTTCAGTATTATGGCACAGGGATTTTAGTGTGTACCAGGACTTAGATGTACCTGCAAACAAACAAATAATAATTAGTTTTATATTTTCAAAGTGATAATTAAAATCTTAGACTAACCATTGTAAAGGGGTAAAAAATGCCCAAACTGGAGATTTAAATAAATTTTATTTTATTTTATTTTACATGAATCTAGTATACATGTGTTGAAATTAGTAGTTTACCTTGAAAGTCATCATTTTTTGAATATGGTATCACTCAAATGGCATACTAGGTTTTGCATGTATTCTCTTGTGTCTAAAAGTGAAAAGTGTATACTGTTGTTGTAATCTTGAACTTGAAGGGCTTGCACAGCTTGCATGTTGTGTGGATGGTGTTAGAACTCATTCTTCAAAATTTTTCTCACCAGTTGCTGCCATCTCGCTGACTTTGACTGAGCTCTTTGTAAAGCTTCATGTAAATTATCAATATTCTCTTAGGTCAGGTCTCTTTTTACACTACCACCTCTTTGCTCACCCGGAGGCTTATACCATTAGTAGATGATGCAGGAGTGACTGTGGTGATTTAAACTCTCGAAAGGGTGTTGAGCTCCAACAAAACTGTCAAGAGTTCATGGGATACGCCTTTGCAGGAAACACGTGTTGTACGCTTGACTAACAATCCATCGCTACTAAAACTTCCACTTGTCTACACGTCCAAGGTTGGGTCACCCACTTATATAACCCCCACTACAGCACCCAGCCAGTCCACAAATCTTCCTTTTTGACCGTCTCACCTTGTATATGTCACATTGCAGTAGTGTTTGAAATTAGAGATTAACTTTGAACTAAATTCATGTCTGCTTGTAAGAGGTTTACACATCCTTGTTTCAAACATAAACCACCAAACTTGCACAAATAACTATATTCCATTCAGTAATTTTAATGTATTCCTTTTGTTGTTCATATTTTCCTTGGTCATTGCTGCCAGGTCACCATATATGTTAACCATCCTCAGTATATTTTTCAAATGCTGTTGGCAGCCCTTTAAGGATATCCATAAACCCTCCCTTGCTCAGTTTTGGAAGGTTCTGCATCCCATTATTTATGTCCAGGTACTTGTGCCCATCCAGGTGAATGTGAGCACCAAACGAAGTAGTACTATTGTTGCTCGTAGAAATGCGTTCCCTACATGTGGGCTAAATGTTCTAGCCATCTGTCCCACAAAGAATTTCTTATTTGCTACACAGCTTATATTGTATGTTATTCAGTGTGTAAACTGAGGAAATTTGTGTGTATCACACTGAAATTTGATGTGGAAGTCATCTTCTGTTTGAAAATCAATCTTAACTTTGGCGCTGTGAAACGTGTTCAGCTACGTTATTTGACATAACACCACTGTAGGGTAAGATATTGTACTCTAGTGTCATCAACGATTCCTCATTATGTATACAGTGTGTCTTTCATTTCTAGTTAGTATGTGTTATTCCTTGCAAATGCATCAAAGTATTTGAAGTTGAAATGTTTCAATAATGTGGTACTCCACAGTCGTTTGCGCTTTCGAAGCACTAAACCCGGGCCGCTGAAACATGTCACTTCAAGGTCATTCCTCAAGCTCTGTAGAGTTCGTAGTAGAACTAACAAACAAGTGAGGAACGGGAGGTACCGTGTCTTCTGAACCAATAACAGCACCGAACAAAAGTTGGTTCTGGCATCAACGCTACCACGTTGCCGGCTTCCGTGTAAACCTTCTATGTTAGTGCGCGAACGCCTGCTGTTGTGTTGTGTTACTGCCTTGACTACAGTTTTAGTTTGTTAAATAATGTCACCAAAACAATGTCGTTCACCAAGCAACAATCCATTGCACTGTGGAGTGCCATTAAATACTCAGGCTTTGGAATTGCTACGGAGGACGCGTGAGTTTTACGAGCAAGACCAAGAATTTGTTTCTGTTCATGGGCATGCGTTGATTCATGCCGATAAAGTTTTACATCATACCATGAAAACTTCAGGACTCAGTGAAAGAACAGTTATAAGGAAAGGTGTGCTACTTCAAGACTTACAAGACAGTGAAGTAAACAGGAAGAAAGCACCTGCAGAAGAAACAGTTTGTTTTTAAGTACTCCGGGCAAGAAAAAAAACCAGCCTTGTCCTGCTACAGATATTGATTCTTTCCAATCCGATGCAATTTATTCGCACATATATGGACATTATAAAAGGAAAGAATACCCCACAATTGCGAAGTTGCTAATTTCATTAAAAGAAAGTGAACTTTTCTCAAGGGGAAAACGCCACTTAAGATGATGTTAAAAAGTACGGGCTTCCATTTCAAAAAAGTAAGATGGACGAAAACTGTTACTTGAAAAAGCTCATGTCGTTGCAGCTCATACCATTTTCTTACACAAAATTGTAGGGAAGGACATACATATGGTTAGACAAAACCTGGGTCAGCGCTGGAGAATCAGTTGAGAAATGCTGGACAGATGATACTCCGAATAGGAGCGGTCATGAGACAACAGGAAGAGGGTCCCGATTAATTGTGACCCATGCAGGATCTTCAAACGGCTTTGTGCCTGAAGGACTTTAGTTTTTTTATCAAAAAAAGACTGGTGACTGTCATGAGGGTATGGACCACCCATGGTTTCTACAGTGGTTTAAAAATTTTTTGCTCCAGTTTAGTGTTCCGACAGTTTTTGTGATGGACAATGCACCGTACCATTCCGTGATTTTAGATAAAACTCCCACCACTAGTGACCGTAAAAAAACTATGGTGCAATGGTTGCAGGCGAGAGACATTGCTGTGGACATGAGCATGACAAAGCTGCTGTTATACTCGCTCGTGAAACAAAATAAGCCTGTGATACCTAACTGTGTCGTAGGTGAAATTGCAAGCAAATAGGGTCACTTGGTAATTAGGCTACCACCTTATCACTGCCAGTTTAATCCAATTGAATTGGTTTGGAGTGAAATCAAGGAGTGCATTAGAAGTAACAAGAAGACTTTTACTATAATAGAACTGGAAAGACTGCTACGTGAAGGTCTTGCTACTGTAGACACTACCTCATGGAGGGAAAAAGTAGACCATGTTGCTAAACTGATAAGAGAAGCACAGACTATAGACGTCATTATAAGTGAAAACCAACAATTAATGATTTCTCTTATTGATGATGATGACAAAGACAAAGGTTTTGGCACCGATTTCGATGATAGTGAAGGAGAACTGGACGGAATTGCGCCATTGACATCGTAACTTGGTGAGTCTAAATGTGTACAGAATTAATATTTTTCTTTCGGCAATCGGGTAAGCTATGCATGTTTTGCTTTAATTCTTTCTATGAGTGTGGTTAGCGTGTTATTTGGTATGCTTAGATTTACATTATTATACGCCATTTTACGTGCAGCTATTACTGTAACGATTTAGAATGACTTCCCGGTTTCATATACTATCAAATGTCGTCATTCTATCCATTGTTAGAATAACGTACTTTGTTGCACTTAACGTATAAATGTTGATTGTAGCTTACATTTACAAAACGTATTTCGGAGTTGTGGGTGTGTGCGGTGGCAGCTATTGCAACCTCGCAATCGCAGTGTAGCCAACCCCACACGAGCTGTCAAGTGACATGTTTCACCAGCCCGGGTATAGGTGGCATATACATTTCTTGTAATAGATGCCTAAGTAATTCCTAATCTGGTCACATTGCAACCCTGCGAAAAAGTGTGTTCTTGCAAAGCGGAAAACCATATTAATTTTGTCTGGTATATTAATTTCTTTGTCAATTTTCGCGTATTCTAGAGGAGTGCTAAATAGTGTACTTTTGGGAAACTCAGAAGTGAGCTTAATACATTGCAGGATAACACGAAGAATTGTTCATAAAGACATCCATTGTAGTTGGTTTATAGAAAATTTCTAATATACTTGTGACAGTGTCTTTGTTGTGCCTATCTGTGACTCAGAAGCTCGGCTATATGGTAAATTTATACTTGCGGTTTTTATTAGTCTGACATCAGTTTACATAGATCAGATTGACTAAGTAAAACATAAGTCTGGTGTTACCTTATTTCATCCCCAAGATTTTCAAGTTAATTGCCCTACTCTTTATAGCAGATTTAGTCTACATGAGTTCCATCAGGACAACTGAAACAAGACAATTCCTGAAACTTCCTGCAGAATCAACTCTGGGCTTCCTTTTCCTATTCTGATACCTGTGCTGATCCCATCTTTCAATTCAGTGCATGTTTTGCAGCAACATAGCATTATTTGTCATAAGTTATTTCTCTCTGAATAGTAGTGATAAGTTCCGAAGTTGGATGAGGATACATGTGATTACGTGATTACAGAAAGAAGAAAGCTATAATATTTTTAGAAAACATTGCAATATCAAGAGTATACATTGTTTTTATGTTGTAGCCATTGCCACCTCAAGATCACAATGGTCCTGGCATATACTACAAGATTTTTTGGCAGTGTGCTCACCATGATATGGAGTTTCAAAGTCTGGGATTGAAAAAAATATGGTAACATAGGAACTGCTGTTGTTAGAATACAACCAGAGTATTATTACACCCAGTTCAATGTTAAAGTGCAGGTTAGTGTCATATTGTTTTTGTTTGTGTGTATGTGTGTGTTCATAAAGATGTCCAGTGTAGTTGGTTTGTAAAAAATTTCAAATTGATACCTGTGGTTTTTACTAGCATGACATCTGTGTGTGTGTGTGTGTGTGTGTGTGTGTGTGTGTGTGTGTGTGTGTGTAACTTCTATTCTGTGTATGCTGTGTGTAGAAATTACCTTTATAATGGAGTGGGAAATAAGTGCAGTTAGTTACTCCTCAGTGTATTTGATTGCCATTTTATTGTACATATATTTTGAGGGAACAGTGTTGGGAGATATGATAGTATGAGGGCAGTGTGAAAAATTCTTGGCCAATCAGTGGAGCCCCTTGTACACCAAAGCGAATATGCCACAGTGAATGAGAATTCTCTGAGGTGTAAACATTAGGCATGCATGAACAAATTCAGTCGTTTTCTGTTCAATTTGCTTGTGTTCACTTGTATTCCACTGATTCCATTCATTTATTGGGCCATCAATTGAAATTCATGTCTCTCCACCTCAGCACAAATAGTACACAAAACTTTTGTGTGGTGTCTTGTCAATGTTTGCCGTTCTTGACAACTTGTTAACAATGGAGTGGTCTGAAACACAGAAGGTAATCATGCTTCTGGGATCCTAGAGATGCACAGCACAAATGCTGGATGAAAAGAAGTATTTATTGGCAGAAAATTGCTGAAACACTCAAAGTAAGCGGGATGATAAATTCATCCTGGGGAGCAAAGTGAATAAGCACAAAATTTGTAATCCTTTTGTTGAAACGAAAAAGTGTAATAAATTGCTGTGAAAATAAATGAAGGTAAATATATCTTTGTTATGCTAAGTAAAATTAAAAATATACAAAAAAACTTCATCATTGTCCTTGCTCATTTTCATGGTAATGGTAATTACATGACTGATTTATTGCTGTTATGTTAGAGATGTTTAATCATAAAAATGGTTTACATGGGACCATGCCATCTGGTCTCTAATAAAATGCATAGAAGATTTTATCAGGTAGTCTGTGACAGATCAACATGTCCATACTGCCAAGCACATTGACGCACTACTTCCAGGATTTGGGGAGGCGCACCAGCCATGTTCTGAATCCACCCGCATATTATTGATGGGGGCTGGTGTGCCAGCCAGTTGGATGTTGTTTTCATACTGTTTCCCACATCTCATTACATGAATATTAATCTAAAAATATATTATTAATTCCAATTTTCTGTTTGCGCCACATGAAACATATTTTTTTTACTCCACAAATCAAAAACTGTGCAACATTTCTGCTTGTACTATATACAGTTATACAAAGATTAAATTAGGAATGAGTAAAAATAAAACTTAGTAATTTAGAACAGAAATTTATGTGTATAAAGGGATAAACTGGTACACTGAAATCATTTTTTTCTGTAGGATAGATGCCTGGAAAGAAAACAGTCTGGGAAATTCAACCCCAGAGGTAACGAAATTGGTATTAATATAGTTTTGGGGATATGGTCTGAAAATTCAAAGTGAATATTGTTTGTTTGACAAAGGCATACACTAAGAAATAATTTTGCAAAATTCATTCCATAGAGGTTTGAAATCAGAATTATTCTTTTTTTTGGTGGGGAGGAAGGTGGGGGGGGGGGGGGGGGGGGGGGGGGTAATGCAGTCTCCCATCTGATTTCACAGGTAAATGCCAACCATCGGATTGGTCCTAGAAACAGAAATTTGATGGAACTTCCTTTATGTGCCATAGGAACCTACTGAGATAATATTTTTCAAAACTCAGCCCCAAATGAGAGTAAATTGCAGATGAAACGTGGGTTAAAAATTTCATTCCCATGGTAGTGCCACATATAATGAATGTGAGAATGCAGATTGCTTTGTGGGGTCTCTTAGCAGAAAATAATTTCCATGGGGATGAAGTTTGTTTGTTCTGCAAAGATAAGATGGGTGGTGGCCAGTCCAGACAAAAAGCATATTTTTAGAATTCCAAAAATTTTTTGTTCTCTTTTAGTTAAATTTTTGTAATTTTGACTGGTAAGAAACAATACTCTAACAGAGGATATTACTGTATCCTGCTACTGCAGAACAACTTTGCAGCAATAAAACAAAAACGAGAGAAAAGGAAAAAATGAAAATAAAACTTCAGTTGCAAAGGAAATGCACCATATACAACAACAAAACACAGTGCTCATACAAGTGTCTGCCAACAGCAAAATGTGTCAAAGGCTTTAGGAAGACTCTGCAGTGCTTCATAACAGAAAATTGACTTCAATGAGCGTGACATCACAACTGTTTACATTAGTTTAATTTGAGCAGTTGCGAGCGGGCCATGTGCATGCACAGTTGAGTCGTGCATGTGTAGTATCTTCTCCAGTTTCTGGCTACAGAAGTGTGACTGTTAGCTGTATAAGCAGCAGCAGTGCTACCCGGAAAAATTTCAGTGGCGCACAGAAGCTGCCATATTCAATAGAGGCAAAATTGGAAAAAGCCTTGTTTCACAAAGCGCCTAGTATCCAGCGCACGTTGGTCTATTAATTACTCACATGATTTTGAAACGCATCCCTGTTGGTTTTTTAACATTTGTGAACATATTCTAAGTTTATGCCTGAATGGATCATAAGTTGATTTTTGAATGCGTGCATAGTGTACTTTGTGTCTGCCGGGGGAATCCCCGTCACATGTAGAAATAAACTTTCCTGCAGACAGAAGGAGCCAGAGGTATATGAGCTGAGCGGAATAAAGCTGAATGGTTGAATGTCAATCGCTGTTTGTTTATGTGATTGACTGGGCCTGCGAATGATCAGCATTGTTATAAATACCAGTGAAAGTCATAGATTTAGACTACCAGAGTGGAAACAAACTACTAACAGGTAAGAAAGATTACGTATTATCTTCTTGGTGTATGCAATAAAATGAAATTTTGATAGAAAATTTTTGGCCAGACTGCTACACTAGTAACGGCCAGTTGTACAGACCTTTGTAGCAGCCGCCTAAGTTCTATTCTGGGAGTAGCGCGGAAAACGCATTGTATGAACAAGTAATAATGCCTAGCCAGAGATAAATGCGGGATAACTAAGCAGTTGATTGTGGCAGGGTTAGTTTTAACACTGACAGGAATAGTTACAGAATTAGTGACAACAAGATTTTTTGTTAAAATGAGGAAGGAGAAGAAACGGGGATATCACACAAATTATGGAAGAATATGACGATTCCAGATTTATATAAAAATAACGTACTACTACTTTTCGATCTCATGCTTGAGAAGCTTGAGCGTATGAATGAAATGTGAAACTATTTCCTAACATAAAGCTTTTTGCTTGTAGTAGGCCTGATAGGCATTTGATATTGTACTTCGTGAAGTATATTCTGTTGTGTTAAAAAAAAAAAGAAGTGACTGTTTGTGCTAAAACAGTCTGTTTATTTGGTGTGTGCTACAATTGCTGCAATATTAGACAGGCCTATTTCGTGTTATCTAGAAGACAGTGACAAAATACATGTAATCAGATCGAAAAACCACACCAGTCTTGGGAACTGTTTGTATAAACAGCTTTTTCAGTATTAGACCCGACATTTTGTTTTTTCATGTGGTAAAGCATTTGATGAGGTAATAGATCGCTTCGCACAAAGGAAAGGACACCATGTAATGCTGTAACAAGATTGGAGAGAAGAAAATGGTAGGACTTAAGGATTGAAGAAATAAGAAATGTGTACTGTCTTGCTTGTTACTTGTTTTTATTGATTTCATGTACCCTATATTTAATTTTATGTTACACAAAAAAGCAAGTTATTAGCTAATAGGCAATAAAGAGTGCGAATCTTCTGAAGAGATGTTGTTCAGCAGGCTACAAAAAATCCCATCCAATATTAATTGCAAAGTAATGACTTTCAATAGAAAAATGCCGTGTGAAGTGGCATGGCACTGCACTTTGGCACACAAAGAGACCAAATAATATGTCTTACATTTCCTCAAACACATGTTTCATATATCAGACTCTTCAGAAAGATGTGCGCTACAAAATGAACATATTTCTGAAAAGTCTATTTTTCTTTTTTTCCTAAATTTTTGTCCAACCCTCAAACACGCAAAACAGGAGTGGACAGGGGGGGGGGGGGGGGGGGAGCTCACCAACTTTTCCAATTTGTGTACATGTGCTACTTATTTCCCCCTCCCCTTGTCCGCGTATACACTCTGTCAGTCTAATCTAAGGGAAGGACCAAAGGAAGCAATCAGCAGAACAGAAGTTTGCTCCTGTGAGGAAACAGAAGGGGTCCTAAGAAGCAAACATTTCACTGCAGAGGCTCTGTATAACAGGAACCTGTTTTTTTTAGAGTTTAAGTTCAAGTTAAACATAGTTGACTTGAGTGTAATTGAAATGTGTTTTTGTTTTTTCCAGTCTGTGAATAAAGTTGGGTATGGACCTGAATGAAAAATAGTGACAATTTACGGTGCAGAAGACATGCCTCAAGTTGCTCCACAGCAAGTATCAGCCAGAGCATTCAATTCCACTGCTTTAAATGTCAGTTGGGTACCTATCAATCAGAGTAGGGAGATGATACGTGGAAAGCTCATTGGACATAGGGTGAGTGTTAAAGATGTCAGGTACTGTAAACGTGTTTGAGTAGACTCAGAATGATTGAACCAACAGCAAAAATCTGTTTTTCCCTGGACATTTGTCATCATAATTCAGGTGGTAACTTCCTGTGAACTGTGAAGAATGTCACATCTAATGCTGAAAGGATTATTACAAAAATTTATTCCATTAACTGCGAGAAATGCTTTGTTACATACCTCTTTCTTATGACTTGCTACCAGCCATGTTATGCATAATGAGCATATGTAAAAGACAGGTGATAATACACTTCCTTCCATGCTTCCTGTTCTTTAAAAAATAGGATCGTACACCTGCACTGCACAATTCAGACAGATTGGACTGAAGGGACAGTCTGGAGATTCAGATTAGCAGTGCATATGAGAGCAAGTAAGATGAAGTCAGATTTTCAGGGAAGGCATCACTAAAGTAAGAGGTGTTGCCTCTACACACTAACCGCACAAAATGTGCAGCAAATGGTATAAAAATTATAATTACTTCAAGCAATGAAATAAAGTGTGTATTTCAAAATAAAACAACAGACTGTGAGGAAAATGTTTTTCGTTTAAGAAATTCAATTAAAAAAATTATGAGAACCTGTTGTATCATAAAATGTTGAAAATTATATTATTAGAATAAGGTTAACTTTTGTATTGATTAGTGTAAATTTGATTGTGCTTCAATACCTGTTGTAATGTAATGTATGTACTTACATGCTGTCATTTTTCAGTTGAAATATTGGAAGGAAAAGAACCGTGAAGAAGATGCTGTTTATTACCTTAGCTGTAGCACTCGGCCTTGGGCAATTGTAGTTGGCCTGGAACCAGACACATATTATTATGTGAAAGTCATGGCTTATAATTCTGCAGGAGAAGGCCCTGAAAGTGAGAGGTTCTTAGGTAATGTTGTGCTATTATCTGTATTGATGTAGATTGCAATTATGTGATACTTTTTTTTTCAGAAGCAGCATGATGATATTTAGTTAGTTAAGGCATTAGTTTGTATATATTTTTCCTGTGGTTTAGCTAATGTGTGCTATCACTTTGTTTATCTCACCAATTGGCAATGAACACACAAAATACAGTTATTATAAAATAATTAGTACATAATTCATTGTGTTTCATTTAAGAGTATATGAGAAGGTGCATGAAATTTTGGTAAGAGAAATAATTGAAAACAAGAAGGTCATGAAGAAAATAGAACAGAAACTTATGTTGCATTAACATCACACACTGTCAGTTAAGATGGCAGATAGTGCAGTAACTAATAACAGAGAGATTACTGTACAACCATTTGACAATTTTTTAAACATATGTAGTTCAGTAGATGAATCAAAGTTATAGACAGTTAATAATAAAAAAATGATGTTCTGAAAGTAATGCCAAGTGAGATGTATAGGGTGATGCAAAATTCACAGCATGACTCCTCACATGCCAGTGACACAAAAATGTCTCTCACAAAATTTCATCTGGCGAGTACATCCGGCAGAAAAAGAACGTTAAGGACACACTGTAACCACAAGTATGGTAACTACCTATTAAGCTCATTTTAGTTGTGCTCTACAGTTGGTGCAGTGCGTAGAGTTTTGGGTTAGCATGCAGGATGTCGATGGTTCGATCCTGGGTTGGAGCATATATTTTTTATTTGGTAAATGTAGTCCAGGTGGTATGGTTTCTGACATCTTAATCGTCAACAGTGTTTGCAATGGGTCCTCTAGAAAACATTTGTGCTTACATACTACGAGGTGCATTCAAGTTCTGAGGCCTCTGATTTTTTTCTAATGAACTACTCACCCGAAATCGATGAAACTGGCGTTGCTTCTTGACATAATCGCTCTGCAGATGTACACATTTTTCATAACACTGATGCCATGATTCCATGGCAGTGGCGAAGTCTTCTTTAGGAGTCTGTTTTGACCACTGGAAAATCGCTGAGGCAATAGCAGCACGGCTGGTGAATGTGCTGCCACGGAGAGTGTCTTTGGTTGTTGGAAAAAGCCAAAAGTCACAAGGAGCCAGGTCAGGTGAGTAGGGAGCATGAGGAATCACTTCAAAGTTGTTATCACGAAGAAACTGTTAAGTAACGTTAGCTCAATGTGCGGGTGCGTTGTTTTGGTGAAACAGCACACGCACAGCCCTTTCTGGACGTTTTTGTTGCAGTGCAGGAAGGAATTTGTTCATCAAAACATTTTCGTAGGATGCATCTGTTACCGTACTGCCCTTTGGAATGAAATGGGTAAGGATTATGCCCTCGCTGTCCCAGAACATGGACACCATCATTTTTTCAGCACTGGCGGTTACTCGAAATTTTTGTGGTGGCGGTGAATCTGTGTGCTTCCATTGAGCTGACTGGCGCTTTGTTTCTGGATTAAAAAATGGCATCCACATCTCATTCATTGTCACAACCGATGAAAAGAAAGTCCCATTCATGCTGTCGTTGCGCGTCAACATTGCTTGGCAACATGGCACACAGGCAGCCATGTGGTCGTCCATCAGCATTCGTAGCACCCACCTGGATGACACTTTTCGCATTTTCAGGTCATCATGCAGGACTATGTGCACAAAATCCACAGAAATTTCAACTCTGGAGGCGATCTGTTCAACAGTCATTCAACGATCTCCCAAAACAATTCTCTCCACTTTCTCGATCATGTGGTCAGGCCGGCTTGTGCGAGCCCGAGGTTGTTTCGGTTTGTTGTCACACAATGTTCTGCCATCGTTAAACTGTCGCACCCATGAACGCACTTTCGACACATCCATAACTCCATCACCACATGTCTCCTTCAACTGTCGATGAATTTCAGTTGGTTTCACACCATGCAGAAAACGAATAATTGAATGCTGTTCAAGTAAGGAAAACGTCGCCATTTTAAGTATTTAAAACAGTTCTCATTCTCGCCACTGGCGGAAAAATTCCATCTGCCGTATGGTGCTGATATCTCTGGGACATATTGACAATGAACATGGCCTCATTTTAAAACAATGCACATGTTTCTATCTCTTTCCAGCCCGGAGAAAAAAAATCAGTGGTCTTAGAACTTGAATGCACCTTGTACAATCATAGATATGGAAGACTGGTCAAATTTGAATGAAGCTCTTTCCACAACATGGGTGTGAGTTTATTCACATCACTTCATCTACTATATGCGAAACTTGTTTTCTTTGTACTCTCCTCCAGTGGTCCCATAGATTAGTACCAACTATTATTCTTGCCTCGTTCAGGTACATTACATTTCGTTAGGGTCCTAGGTTACCAGTAGGACTAGCAACATGTTTTGCAAATAGTGTCCAAACTCTGTTACCATTTGTATGTGTTATCACAGTGGTTCCACTAATTATGCCTTTTGACATTGAGTCTGGTAACAACATGTTGTTCAGTACATTTCTCAATGCATTATTATTATTATTATTATTATTATTATTATTATTATTATTATTACTCCATCAATGGGATTGTGGAAACATCACGTCCATTACCATTAGGGAAACAGTGTAATTCGAAACTGAACATTTCACAATTAGCAGTGTAGGGATGAATCTTACAGAACAATATCTGTCGAAGGGGCTAATGCCGTTAGATGGAACAACATGCAAGACTGACGGCTGTTTATACCGTATGCGCTGTCCACCAGACAGGGACTAGTTCCGAGTGAAGTAACATGCCCATGACAAATTGCAATGTACGTGCGTACACGTATAGAATTTTATCATTGTAAACCTGTTGACCAGTGTGACAGACATGTGGCATACACAAACGATGAATTTGTGGGTATTCTTCTGGTCCTTCGTGCATCTGATAACTGGGCTGGTGTTTCCACTCATGAGTAAGCTGCTAGATATCTTCGTTGATGCCATCCAGATAAAAATTTGTTTCATTGTCTGGATCCGTGCCTTCAGGTGTCAGGTTCTCTCCTTCTACCATCGTGTGACAAAGGTCATCCATGGACTTGCCATACTCCAGCTACTGAGGAAGCTATTCTGGAGGTCATACACCAAGAACCTCAGCGAAGTACACGTAGTACAGCAAGGCAGCTGCGTGTCTCGCAATGCACCCGTCGTTAACATGCTGCACTGGCATGGACTGCGCCCCTCTCATTATGCTTTCACGCAACACCTCCATTCTGCAGATTGCCATCAGCGGATGATTCCAATAACAACAGGAAGCCAACCATGACTTTGTGAATACCATAATACAGTCAGCTGAAGCAGCATTCATTCATGCGGGTCTCTTCCATATGCACAGTGCCCACCATTGGCGTGAGGTTAACCTGCACGTCACCCACGAATGTGGATATCAAGTTCGATTCGGCATCAACATCTGGGCCAGAATATTGGGCGAAAGGTGTTTGGGCCCCTGAATGTTCCTGACTGGTTGACTGCACAAAGATATCATGCATTCATCTCAAACCATCTGTCTGATGCCCTGGAAAATGTTGCACTACATGTTCGGCAGAGGATATGGTTCCAACATGATGATGTACCTCCAACTCTGGAATTAACGTGCTACAGTATTTGGACAGAACCAGCATAACTAAGATGTGTTGACACAGGTAGTTACCATACATGTGGTTACAGTGTTGGCATATTGCCACTCTTTAATGTCCTTTTTCTGCCGGATGTAGTCGCTGGACGAAATTTTGTGTGAGGCATGTTTTTATCGTTGGCGTGTGAGGACTCGCGCTGCGAAGCCCAAGTGTGCGAATTTTGCTTCACCCTGTATAAAGCCATTTGAGGTATGGTGAAAGTAAAGGCACATGTTTCAGAATAATTGGCAATGCTAGGGTCAAGGTTATATTTGTATGCACTGTAAATGTTCATTGCACATTTTTTATATCTTCAGAAATGCCATTTTCGACTTTGTTATGATGATTTGAAAACTGTTCTCAGCCCGAAACTAGTCATGAATGAATAAAAAAGTAAAAATTTGAAACTAGAATGGTTTTTCGTTCTACAAAAGGAACTTCCAATATTATTTACCAACTCTCTGTATGAGATCAGCAACCAAAAGAAAAAACTGTTTCTAGAAGTGGATATAACCCAACAGTCAATTTGCAAGTCATGAACAAAATTATAGAATGTAGCAATGAGTGTAGATTAGTGCTCTGTCTGTGATTTGTAGGTTTTGAGAAAGCTGTGGACTCAGTATCAACAGAATTTGCATTAAGAGCCCTATATAACCAAGGTATTGATTAAGTATGTATTAGTTTGAGGAAGAATACGTACACTAATGGTACAGCTTCAGTTAGACTTCATCAGTGTAATAGAAAATTTGAAAGTGAAACAAGACTCATGTAAGCAGATGCCACATCATTAAAAGTATTCTCTGCAGCTCTAAAGGAAGCTTTCACATCTTTATAAATGAAAAACACGTTGGATTACCTGTTTGCCTCTAGTGCACAAAAACTTCAATATTGTAAGAACTTAATAAAGTAAGTTTGAAAGTTCACAGAGGAAGAAGACTGCTCTGCAGTTCCTTCTCTAAATCCTCGCACAAACAAAAAATTGGCTGACATCTAAATAAGTGTCCAAGGAATAGAAAAGCAACTGAAATCACTCAACAGAGGAAAGTCCACTGGACCTGACGGGATACCAGTTCGATTCTACACAGAGTACGCGAAAGAGCTTGCCCCCCTTCTAACAGCCGTGTACCGCAAGTCTCTAGAGGAACGGAAGGTTCCAAATGATTGGAAAAGAGCACAGGTAGTTCCAGTTTTCAAGAAGGGTCATCGAGCATATGCACAAAACTATAGACCTATATCTCTGGCATCGATCTGTTGTAGAATTTTATAACATGTTATTTGCTCGCGTACCATGTCATTTCTGGAAACCCAGAATCTACTCTGTAGGAATCAACATGGATTCCGGAAACAGCTATCGTGTGAGACCCAACTCGCTTTATTTGTTCATGAGACCCAGAAAATATTAGATATAGGCTGACAGGTAGATGCCATTTTCCTTGACTTCCGGAAGGCGTTCGATACAGTTCCGCACAAGCAGTTCAGACCAGCTGTGTGGCTGGATTGAAGAGTTTTCAGCAAACAGAACACAGCATGTTGTTCTCAATGGGGAGACGTCTACAGACATTAAAGTAACCTCTGGATTGCCACAGGGGAGTGTTATGGGACCATTGCTTTTCACAATATATATAAATGACCTAGTAGATAGTGTCCAAAGTTCCATGTGGCTTTTCACGGATGATGCTGTAGTATACATAGAAGTTACAGCATTAGAAAATTGCAGCAAAATTCAGGAAGATCTGCAGCGGATATGCACTTGGTGCAGGGAGTGGCAACTGACCCTTAACGTAGACAAATGTAAGGTATTGCGAATACATAGAAAGATGGATCCTTTATTGTATTATTATATGATAGCGGAACAAACACTGGTAGCAGTTAATTCTGCAAAATATCTGGGAGTATGCGTGCGGAACGATTTGAAGTGGAATGATCATATAAAATTAATTGTTGGTAAGGCGGGTGCCAGGTTGAGATTCATTGAGAGAGTCCTTAGAAAATGTAGTCCATCAACAAAGGAAGTGGCTTAAAAAACACTCGTTCAACCTATACTTGAGTATTGCTCATCAGTGTGGGATCCGTACCAGGTCAGGTTGACAGAGGAGATAGAGAAGATCCAAAGAAGAGCAGCACGTTTTGTCACAGGGTTATTTGGTAAGCGTGATAGCATTACGGAGATGTTTAGCAAATTCAAGTGGCAGACTCTGCAAGAGAGGTGCTCTGCATCGTGGTGTAGCTTGCTGTCCAGGTTTCGAGAGGGTGCGTTTCTGGATGAGGTATCGAATATATTGCTTCCCCCTACTTATACCTCCTGAGGAGATCGCGAATGTAAAATTAGAGAGATTAGAGCACGCACGGAGGCTTTCCGGCAGTCGCGCTTCTCGTGAACCATACGCGACTGGAACAGGAAAGGGAGGTAATGACAGTGGCATGTAAAATGCCCTCCGCCACACACTGTTGGGTTGCCTGCGGAGAAAAATGTAGATGTAGATGTAGAATAAGATGTAAAGAACGTGTAGCCAACAATTCAGAAAGAAGACAGAAAACATTAACAATCAGGTCATAGAACCAGTGGATGAGATTTCGTATTTAGGGAAGTTGCGAAAATAAACAAAGCATCATATTTCATTTATGGATATGATGATCAATATATGTACAGGTCATCACTTTGGTGAAATCTGTCCCCCCACCCCCACCCTCCCCCAGCCACTGCCAACCCTCTTATGTTTCTTGATGTACCCATGATATTGCAACTCACAATGACTGCTTTCTGTAGGAAGTATACTGATGAAATGACTGTATTATTATCAGTTATGTGTTTTGTATAATTTCTGTGTCATGTACTGCTTTAGATTGCAATGACAGCAATTAGTATTTAATTTTCCACTGTTAACAGAATGATTTGTTGTGTCTGTGACAGTCATGTTGTAGTAATTTTATTGTTGCTTTTCATAATGGTTTTGTACACCCTAGCTCTGAAGTTACCTTCATGCAATAAAGAGTAGCATATTCAAACGAATAAGAAATTAATAAATTATTTACAATTTCTGACATTTAATTTCAGAGCGAACATACAGGAAAGCTCCTCAAAAGCCTCCATCGACAGTGCAAGTATTTGGTGTGAACCCTACAACTGTCAAGGTACTGTGGTGATATGCTGCCTCATCAGCAGAGGAAGAACCAGTCATTGGTTTTAAGTTATATATTAAAAGATTGTTTGATGTGTAGTTGGTTGTGATGTTAGTGTAACAAATACAGTAGTGTACACAAATTCTTGGAAAATCCACAAATACAGTTATTCTAAGTAGCATTGGCGAGCTCTGTACTAGGTTAAAAAACATAAGTTGTTTTAAAAAGACACATGAAAAGTATAGGTCATTTACTTCTCAGTCTGTCCTTCCATTGTTTTCAAACAAAAGTTAGCTCAGTGCTTACTATCTTTGAACTCAGACTCTGATTCCTTCCCCTTTGTATTTGTCTCCCCTCAGCCTAACAACTGCTGGGTCCATCTCAAACTCAGGTCTGAGTGACTCTCCCCTCCTTCACAACATTCCAAAATCTATCCCATTTTCCTCCCTGGGGAAGGAGCTTGCAGTTCCATAACCTAAGAATAGTTTTTGTTTTTTTTTCTACTTTTAATGTGTGTATTACAAATGTAGAAATTGTCATACAATACTGCCCGATGACATTATGAGGTTAGTAGCATTTAAATCAAAATAAATAAAACTCTAATAGCCAATATTTGTGAGGCACATGTTTGATTATTTTTCATAATAATTAAGGGCCTACCACATTCATGTTGGTGGTGGTGCCTTTTAAGAAACTACTTGATCATCTTTGATGTAATCATAATGGATTTTACCACTATTTATTCATACTGGTTATCAAAGACATGAATTTAATACATGGTACAGTAGAATGTAGTATCCAGAAATCTGAATGAGTGTACAGACAGAAGTTTAACAGACATCATTCTGATTAGAAGAAATTTATGGCCACAGATAGAAACATTTGAGAAACTGGCTTAAAGCTACACAAAGTTGGCCAGTCATCAAGAAAGAATTGGTTACTCTTTAGAATTTGAGAAGTGATGTCATGTGGAAAATAGTAGAGAATTGATTAATGAGCACTTGTCAAGTTGCCCATGAAGTGCTCACTGAAGAACACAATTTGTAGAGCACTGTGAAACAGCAAAAGCAGCATTTGCAAGCAATGAGGCCCTGTGATTTTGAACCTATGGCTCAATTCAGTCAGTGGATATCCAGCTCATTTATGCAGTGCCGAACTTCTTGGTGTTTATACTTTTCATGAATGAGGTCTCTAATAATTGTGATGGTATTTAAGCTGCAACAATAACCATGTTTGAAATAATGAAAATCCATACACCACATTTCTGCCTGATCACTAGCAATGATTCCCACACAGTTTATGGACTGGAAATGTACAAGATGAACTAATTGAACGTCATTATCTGCCACCTTGTTTTAATGGTGCTTGTTACTTGATATTAATATGAAATGTGCTGCCATAGTTTTTGGAGACTGTATCTCTTGTCCATCATAAGATGCAATTTTGTCACAGCAGTCTACCATCCTATTTCAACATTAAGGTTTGTGAATATCTGAGCAACAGATGTCATTGTGAAGTCCTGCCCTGTGGCCAGCGTGATCACTGCTATCTAGATATAGCCTTGATACCGACTTCTCTGAATTGTGTAGGTGGTAGTTGTCCATACATCATGTACTTCTGGCCTCAATCTCAGCTAGCCCCTGTCCAGTATCTATCTCCACACCTATTCCCACATCCCTCACTCCACTCATTTCACACTGCCACCATCCTCTCTAGCTAGATATCTAGATACCTATGGGAATACATGGAAGTCATTGGTGCATGAAATCTCAGTAGAAACTGAGTCTCATTGTACAAATTGCAACAGGCATATTTGAGATAGTGATAATTTTATGCGTCATAGTAATGCACACATCAGTGCTGATGATTATCTCTTTTAACAATTGCTTTGAGCTTAAACTACTGCTATGAGATGAATGTTGTTTTTGTCAATAAAAAAATAAATATTCATTGACAAAGTATTCAGTTTAGATTCCTCTAAAATATATAGCCCAGTTGCTTTGGATACCACATATAGAGCACAGCTACACCAAATCGTAAGCCATCCAATTTATTCTGTATCTCTGTGTTGTTGTGTTATACACCAATGCGGTAAACAGAGAATTAAGACCACCTCATTGGCAAGTTAATAGTCTCAGACACATGCGCCTCCCCCCCCCCCCCCCTCAGACACACACACACACACACACACACACACACACATATATATATATATATACAGAAATGTCTACAATGTAGCAGCACTTGGCATGAGGGGCTGTGGAGAGGAAGAGGCAGCAAACAGATGCAATAGTAATATAGCGCCAGTACACTCACTCTAGCAGCTGAAGCAGGAGGAGATGCTTGTGGCACACAGTGACCTGGAGGAATGGACTGGGAGGGGGAAAATGAACACAGGAAGAGGGAGACTGCAGAGAGGACGGTTGCAGTGTAAAATGAGTGAAAAGAGGGGCATGGGAACAGCGTTGGAGGTGGATATGGCAGAGGGGCTAGCTGAGATTGACACCAGGAGTACATCTACTTCCATATACATATTTAAGAGAAGTTGGTATCAGCACTGTATCTAGATAGCATAGGTTTTGAAGCAGCCAGTGAAGTCGAGCATGCCGTGCACGACCGTGTATTCCACTACTAAGTCGTCAACATGACTCATTGCCACAGTTTGGCAATGCTCATTAATCTGGCTGGACAGTTGGCTGGTGGCCCACGTAAAAGACTGTGCAAAAGTTACAGCACCCTTCCCTCCAAGCCTCCATACCACCCCAATTTCCCCCACCCACTCCCCCAGACAGGACTCATCACTCCAGTTGAGCTGGAACACTGGTACAATGAGTGTTGTAGGTACTTGTAGCTATAAATTGATGTAACTGTAGTTTTTAATTAAAAGTCTAACATAATATGCAAACAATATGTCCCCTGTTGCTGACTGTAATACATTTTAATGCTTGCATTAATAATAATAATAATAATAATAATAATAATAATAATAATAATGGCCCTAATATAGTGCTTTCACACACTCCATAATTAAATTTCTATACACTGAAAATATTCTCTCTTCAAGGCTTACACTGTGGGATTTAACATGACCCCACTAAACATGCTCTGTCTTATATGAGGTTGTCCACATCCGTGAGTACAATTGCATATACATTGCAGTGACATCATATATATGTTTTGCTTAGAGGGGATTGAGCCAGTGGATTGACTGAGGTAGACAGGCTGTGATGGCATGGGCCTCCAAGATTGGACAGTTTATTGCAGAATTTTCTTCCGTACAGGTCCACTGAAACAAATGTTATTATGAAGTATAAATGTTAAATAAGAGCCCCTCATTCCTGCCATAGCCCCAAAGTTGTTTTGTTTTGTGACAGTGTTTGCATTTCTTCATCCCCAATATCATCATCATCATCTTCAATTATCTTCATCATTCTGCTTTACTTCAGCTTTGTAGATTTCTTCAACATCTCAGATGCATGCAGTGATGGCAGCATCATCACAAGCCACAAATTCATCAAAACTGATGGGTAAATTGTTAGATACCTGCACCCAATTGTGCATTCCACTACTGCTTTGTCGCCGTCTTTGTCGTGAGTGCTCATTTCATTAAAGCCAGCCTTATGAAAGCAATTTGACATACTTTCCTTAGTTACCATTTTCCAAGCTCCTGTGAGCATATGTATTGCTTGCAGTATGTTCAATTTAAGCACTTCATTCCTATCAATAAGCAAGTGCTTTCAGGACAAGAGCTTTCCAATACTTGGTTTTCAGGCTATGAATAATCCCTTAGATCCATGGGCTGGAGTCTGCTAGTGCAATTTGCAGGAAATAAATGCACTTTCCCATTCTGCAGAAATCCTAAGTCTGTTGGATGAGCAGGACACTTGTCCATAAAGAGAACAACCTTCCTGTTTTTAGCACCCATTCGTGCATCAAAAGCTTGCAAGAACTTTTTGAGCAAGTCCACAGTCATCCAAGCACTTTTGTTGCTATAATACTTAGATGGCAGCGTAGCACTGTTCTTAAAGCAACGTGGTTTGTGGAACTTTCCAGTTACTGTGGGATCCAGCTTGTCGCTGCCATCTGCATTGTTGCATAAGAGAACAGTAATTCTCTGCTTGCTCATTCTTCCTCCATGGAGTGCTTCTCCTTTAACACTTAAGGTTTTAGAGGGCATGAGTTGATGAAACAGGCCTGTTTCATCCACATTGTACACATCCCGAGATATGAAATCTTCCAAGAGGGGCGGCAGCACCTCTTCTTTCCGGTGTTCAACACTTTCATCACTAACTGCAGTACTCGCTCCACATACTGCCCTGCAAGTTATCCCATAGCGTTTTTTGAACGTATCCAGCCAACCATTCGAAGCTTTGAATTCTGTTAGCCCAAGTTTCCCTGATATTGTACATGCTTTCATTTTTATCAGTGCCCCATCGATTGGTAAATTTTCAGCCTGTGCTCTCTTGAACCACTCCATTAGCTTCGATTCCATTTCTTTGTACATTGACTTTTTAACATTTTTTCCTCTGCTTTGCTTTTAAACTGCACTGTGTTTCTCGATCCAGAATGTTCTCCTTATTCTTCAATATTCCTGAGAATGAAAACTGTGCAAGTCCCAGGCATAGAGCCATTTCACTTACGGGCACATTTGCGTTTCTCTCCACTTCCCGAATCTAGTTCACTGTATCCGTGACAGATAGAGTTTTTCTTTTTGTTGCCATAGTCAATTTCACTACAACAATGAATGTGGGTGAGCAAACTGATATACAGCTGGATTCTCCACGCAGTACACAGTAATACACGAACTGATGAAAACTTGCATAAACTGACGCTATACTGTAATGCTGCTATGAATGTACAGACTCAGACAGAGGTCGGCCATGTGCAAGCATGCAAAGTGGCGCAAGTGTTAGCACACTGTACATAGTTAGTCTTCGGATAAGTTCGAGCTTGCTCGTGCATGTAGCGAGTAACCGATATGGAAGATGATCGACCGTATCCAATATAAATGCTGGAGTTCATAGGTTCTTAAAGCCCATATTACACGATGCTTGCATTTGGAGGCAAAGCCTATGGAAGTTCCGAAAAATCCCACTAGTAGCCACAGCAAGTACTATAGTTACCGTATTTACCCGATTGCAAGTCGACCTCGAATGCAAACTGCACCCCAGAAATGAGACTCAGAGAAGAAAAAATAAATAAAAAATAAAAATTAAATAAATAAAATAAAATAAATTTTACCGTGATTTCAAGCCAGACTTACAAGTGAAAGATATGGCTCATCATATGATGGAAATAGTATCAAGTGGCCCTACCTCTCAGGGATTTGGGACACTTACAATTACAATTACATTGCAAAATACTGACAACAGTGAAAATTCACGATATCTATCAAAATATAGTATTCCTGATCTACACACACATGAGCTGTGAGCATTGATGTCACAGGCATGCTCGCTGCACTGCATACCGGAGCACAGTCATGATTTTTCATGTTTTATTATGAACGCTAGCGATTCCTTGTTGCTACCTTCGTACAAAGCATCATCCTCTCTGCCATCAAGCATGTTAGAAATACAGTATTTTTTAAATGCCAGACGAACAGTTTCACTTGGGAGACATTTCCAAGATTGACTAATGCACACACACACTTGAGACATCTTGCACATTTAACATGTCCTGTAGGTGTTAATTGCCTATTTTCTTTCATTAGGCATCGTGTATACATATTTTTCTGCTTGACCATGAAAAGTTTGTTTAAACATCTAATGGATGCAGAATGGAAGTCATCCATTCTGGAATTACAACCAAGTCCGTTTATCGCCCCCCCTCCCCCCCACAGCTGGTGTACAATGATCTGCATACAAATCTAACACAAGCATAAGTGGCAAACCTAACAAAGTACCAGGACGACATTGCCAGAGGGGTCTGATCCATTCTAAAACCGTGTCCTCCGTGAACCAGTTAATTTCGTTAGCACATACAATAACATCTTTAGGAAACATTTTGGACTTCAGTAAAGTCTTCCATGTGAAATGAATGGTGGTTGTTTATGGCCATCGGCTGTACAAGCTAGCATGTATTTCCAGTGCGCAGTTTGATAATGTAGCACTGAAATGGGACGAGTTTTTTTCCCCATAATTTTCAGGCCCAATTGCAGCTCCCTTTAAAATCCTGGATTTTCTGATATGCTTTTACTTGAATTATTTCTGCTTCCTCACAAAATCGTTCACTACGACTTCCAACTCATTGTGGCAGCCATGTTTTGGTCCAGAAAATTCTGCTCTGTTGCTGGAACAAGCTGAAAGTTATTAGTTTTGCTGTCTCCTTGTCTTACTGAAGTTCAAAAGCAAACTGAAACAAACATTTTTGCGAGCACTGCTCTCATTAGCTGGAGTTGTTGAAATTTAAAGCCACGCTTGTCAAGTTTCTTCAAAACGTCCGTTTTGATGGTATGTATGTAAAGAGATTTTTTTAAATTGCTATGAATGTTTGAAGAATTGCTAAATTCACACATGATAAAAAATACCTTAACATTAATTACTCAAAACTAACACAATGGCTTCTGTGGTGGCTTCTAGTAGCAAAAAGCAGCAATAAAGGCCACAAGCACTTACGGCAGCAACTAGTGGCATTTTTCGGAACCTCTTAGGCTTTACACCCGAATGTAAACTGCAGGTCATTTTTTGGATTCCAAAGACCGGAAAAAAAGCGTGGCTTGCATTCGCGCCGCAAAAGCCACTATTGTATTGTTTTCAATATTTAATATTCCTAACGCTAAATGCGGGTTTTGCTGTAATGCCAATTACATTAAATTGAATATAAAATTGCATTACACATATGAAATAATTTTCTTCCATTAAATGCGGGTCTACGCAAAATCGGGGTTATACTGTAAAGTGTACTTAAGAAACAAATTGTCAGGCAGCCTGGTCAGCTATTGTTTGGGACTTCTGGTATGGCTCCAGTATGGGGCTTGATGACAGAAAAATTCATCTGAAAGTGGTAACTGTGTAGAAGCAACTGATCAAAAGAATATGTGCATAGTGGATCAGTGTCAAAATGAACACACACTTACAAAAGCAGTTCAGCTGATTTATTGTGTACCATATGGTGGTTGAAATTTGGAAAAAGAACCTATTCTGAATCAGGACAACACTCCAATTGTGTGCAAACCAGAGAGAGTGATCTACATCATGTTACTGAGAATATATTGGCACCTTTTGCTGGACAAGTGTGCTCAAAGCATCATCTTGAACCCCTTCGAACATCTTTGAAATGATTTTATTTTATTTAATAAAGTTGGTAATCTTCCTGTCAAGAATGTTTCCAGTTCATTAAAAAAGTTATGTACTGATCACAGCTGTATATAAACTTGCAAATCAGGTACGACATCCTTTTTATGGAATTGTTTTACTTTTTCTAAGTAGTCTTGGTTATTCTTCTCTTTGTGGGACATAACAAATAAGTGTAACAACTACTGTTACTGTATGCATATATTATCTTCACACTAACTGGTAAATTTAAAGCTGACAGTAAAACATAACTGTTGTTCTCTTATTAAATATGATGTTTCTACTCTCATATATTGTTTGTTTGTGGGAAATTATTATACTCAGAATATATTGTTGTAATGAAATCAAAGATACCAATATCTATAAATATACTGGGTGGTTTTAATTAACATTTTAGTTACAAAACAATGTAAAAAAAAAAAAAGAACCACTGGTCAGAATGGCATCACATTTGAACAGAATATTATTAAAGAAAGGGGGGGGGCAGAATATTATGGGGGGAAAATTAAGAAATATTTTCCCAATACATGGCACTCTAAGAATCATAATTTAAATGTGTTTGGCTAGATGAATCACATTACAAATGCTGTGGTGTGAGTTACACATTAAAACAACTGTAGTGTGCAGTATGCAGAACCACACAAATCTGGCATTCAGCAGTTGCAGCACTGTTAGTCAGGTAAGCCCACCCACCACGGCAGTACCACACTGGATGGGAAGAATCTGGCTTTTACTGTCCTGAGGCCAAAAATGATCTACAAAGCAAGAATGGCAACAGTTTTTAATTTCCTTTGGCCAAAAACTATGAAAAAAAACAATAATGACCTCAATTTTTAAGTGTCCTGAGGTAAAAAAAAAAAACAAATAAAAAGCAGCAATGAAATTGGTTTTTAATTGTAGTGAGACTGGCATGAGATGTGTTCAGTATTCTGTCCATCATTTTCTGCAGAAAGTTGAAACTGAGAAAGAGCGTGTTTCGCAACAGAGCAGAGTTTCACAGGGGTCATGTTCAGGATGTGTTGCACAATGCACACCTTCAATTCAGCTATGGTTTTAATTGGAGCTCTGAACACAGCATCTTTCAGATAACTCCACAGCTAGAAGTCACACAGTATCCGGTGATCTAGATGGTCAGGCTTAGGGAAACGATGGCTGATAATTCTGGCATTTCCAAAATGCCTCTGCAGCTACTGGTTCACCGTATGCAATGTGTGGAGGAGCTTCGTCTTTCACAAAAATGATAAATGATTCTATCCATGCATCCATGCTGTCAAAGGCTTAGAATGACATTGGTGCACAAAAGATTCTCATAGTGTTTATTACTGACAGTACAGGTAACAGGACCCATCTATTTAAAAAAAGGTCCTTTGACAAATGATGCCATCAACTCGAACTATGCAGTTACCTTTGCACAATGAAGAAGTGCTAGTTGACGTGTGAGCCAATTTTCTGTTGCCCATAATCTGCATTTCTGCGTATTTTCATGTCCTTGGAGATGGAAATGGGCTTCATCTATACACAGTATGTTTCATGGAAAATCATTGTGCAATTCCATGCAAGCAAGAAATTCTAGATCATGTGTTTGTTTTACTGGAAGGTAAGCAGGAAGCAATCCCTGAAGATGGGTTATTTTGTATGGAAAGCAATGCAGAATCCTTCATAGAATTTTGCGCACCAAGAGTTGTTTTTATGGGGCAGTCACAACTGGACAAGTCCTTTTTGGAAAAATGAAGAAAACCGGAGGACAGTTGCTTAATCCACACACTCTATTGTGTACACAATAGGTTTCAAAACAGTTACAGTTCCATCATCTGGTGTAAAAAAAATAAAATCACATAATCATCTGAGGTCATCCCCACCCTAATGTTGAGACAGAAAATAAAATGGACAAAAATTCCATAACAACGTGAGAGGTATGGCTGTTATGGAATTTTTGTCCATTTTACATTTTTGACACAAAATCTTTGGTTCCATGACAAAATAGGGGTGAGGTTGACCCCACATGATTAAGTGATTTTATTTTTTTTGCCAGATGGTTGGAATTATAACTGGTCCGAAACGGCCATGTACCCAATAAAGATAGTGGATTAAGCAACTGTCCAGTGGTTTTCTTCATTTTTCAAAAAATACTTTTATGGACTCTGCTCACATGCATGTCCAGTGTTCGGACAATTCTGCGTGCACTGAATGTTTACACACGACCATTCGACCCCCTCCTACAGTGATGTGACCACATCATCTACTGCCACAATGCACTTTCAAATAAATCCCCTTTGTGAATATCATAATCATTTTCTCCATGCCATTGGCAGACAATCGGACCAACACCTTTTCTCATACCTTTGAGTATCTGGAATTTCTGCAGAGCTAGTGGCACACAGTTACTGTACTTGTTACTTGTAAAAGAGCTTTACATGCAGTGCAATCATGTATTGAGGCAGTCATGACAAACATCATAGATAGAGACTGAGCAACAGCCGTGAACCCTACATCTTTCATTTTGCATATTCCGCCACTTGCAGCACCATCTACAGTAAAATTTTTGTTAAATTCTTTTGTTTCCACAGCTTTTCCCCCTTCTTTGATAATAATCCAGTCAAATTTGATATCCTTCTGAGTAGTGGTTCTTTTTTAAAGCATTTTGAAACTGGAACTCAAGTACGTCTAGAGAAACCCCTGGCATCACACCTTTGATTTGCTCTAACATAATTGTGTTATGCCTTGTAAAATATCATTGTTTTTTGTTTCTGAAAATCTTTGTTCCTTTCATCTTCTATATATCTAATTTCACTCTCTTTCTCTCCATGTTTAATTTATTTATGTATTTATTTTCCAGGTCCGTATTTGGGAGATTGATCAAGACATGAGCACAGCAAATGACACAATTGTTTATGTCAGTTCCAAGCTAGAAGCATATGTGGATAATTTGTCACCAGGTAAAATCTATTACATGAGGGTCTTGGCATTTTCAAATGGAGGTGATGGTAGAATGTCTTCTCCGGCATTGACTTTTCAGATGGGTAAGTGTTAATTTTTCCTGAAGTTCAGTAAGATATTATTTGGTTACAGCGTATGGTTAGATGATGATTTACCCTGTATTGCATGGGGTTGCCATTTGGCAACAAACCACAAATTTATGTATAATGGTAGGGAAACCATTCATAGATGCATGATATCACCTTCTCGTAACACATACAGTCTGACGGCATCAAGCTAAACTGTGTGTGTTTAGCTTCATTATGTTGGCAGAAATAGTTCAAAATCAATAATCTCTGCTGCAGGTCTAGTGCATGTAAACATACACGAAAGAATCAGAAAGAGAGAATTATTTTGGCCACTAAGACTTTTAAGGTATGTGAAATGATGCTTGATGATAACAAAGATTATGTTTCTATGGCACTGTAACAGTAATTAATCAGTATTTTCAAATTGTTTCCATTTGGCAACAAACCTAAAATATCAATTAAGTCAAAATTTAGAATGAAATTTTCACTCTACAGCAGAGTGTGCATTGATATTAAACTTCCTGGCAGATTAAAACTGTATGCCGGACCGAGACTCGAACTCGGGACCTATGCCTTTCGCGGGCAATAGCTCTACTAACTGGGATACACAAGCATACTCACGCCCCGTCCTCACAGCCTTAGGAGACGAGGTACTGGCAAAAGTAAGGCTGTGAGGACGAATTGTGAGTTGTGCTTGGGTAGCTCAGCTGGTAGAGCACTTGCCCGCGAAAGGCAAAGGTCCCGAGTTCGAGTCTCGGTCCGGCACACAGTTTTAATCTGCCAGGAAGTTTCAAGTCAAAATTTATATGTTCAACATGTTACATAGTATTTTGTGTGTCAGACCCTACCTTAGGGCAATTTTTTCCCCATGTCCTAAAAAACAGCCATGCAATAGAGGGTTAAACAGTTTGCATCTATGAACTCCTATATCTTTAATACTTCTTTTTAAATCACTTCTGAACCAAAGTTCAGAAATAGATTAATATAGGTTCATACATTTGTTTATTATTCCAGGAGGGTTATTGAGTAATTCATTATGGAAATCTCTGTAACTGTTATAAGCCTCCACTGTGTTCTAATTGCTACGATATTACATTAATCAATCATTTTTCTGGACCTTAAAGACCTCAGACAGTGGGACAGTGGCAAGTTCATTGATTCCTGCATAGTTGGAGCATTTGTGAAAACAATCACAGATCTTCCAGCATTCAGTGTCATAACTGTAGGAAACTTTGTCCAATTAAGATAAAAAAAATTTTAAAAAAACTGTTCACTTTTACTGTGACAGGACGACGTGTACCACAGTGCTCAGCTTCATATGTAGTAAAGTGGGAACTAAACTATGTAAAAGAAAACCGTTCATCATCAGTACTGATACTACAAACCAGGAGGAGACACCCAGTGCTCCAGGGATAACAAATCCTGACTAATCGAAACCGCTAATATACTGTATGAAGTGTACTAGAGGAACCGTACAAGCCTGAATGCAGTGATGATGTGTGTTTAAGTGCATGCTATGCTCATACAGAAAGAGGGTACTGTTCATCCAGAAAAGGAAGTTTTGTCCCGACCTCAGGATTACATCTTCCAAGATAGTGGTGATATCTCACACACTTGAAAGTGACATACATTGGCCTGATGAAAACAAGCCTCAACTAACAGGTCTACTCTGGTCTCCACAATTGCCAAATGATGTTAATATTATTGAGCCATTATTGTATTTATTGGAGACAGACTTAGAATGTCTCATTTATTCCCTTACCGAGCAAATGACTAGCACAGTGGACCTGCATTTGGGATGAGTGAGGTTCAAACCCGTATCTGGTTATCCAATGGGTTGTCTGTGATTACCTTGATATGAATGTCAGGCCCTTGCCTTTGAAAAGAAAATGACTGATTTCCTTCCCCATCCTTGTAGTATTTGAACTCTTGGTCCATCTTCAATGACTTTGTCATGGATGTAACATTAAATCCTAATGTTCCTTCCTTGTGTGGTTTATTCATAATTCACCTTTAGCTGTGACTGTGCCTAAAGCAATACAGGGAAGCAACAGCTCAGTGGCTGATTAAATTTTCATTGGTGTCTCAGTACTGATTAGATTCAGTGTGTAAATGGCTAAAGGCCCCTGTAAAGGCTGAAATGTTTTGGTAAAATTGCTATTATCTAGACATGGATTTCCCAAGCAACCCCATACATGTTCAAAGAATGTTTGTCAGTTTAACCTCACTTTGAAGTAGACACTATTCGTGTTCGTGTGTAGTTTGAGCATAGTGAGTACAGCCACAAATGCAAACAAAGAAGTCCTGGCATTGACTTTGGCACTATGTTTAAAGAAGAATAAATTAAGTCCAAAGTTATTAAGACCCTCCTGAAAGAGCAAACTTAGCTATCAAGTTCACTCTTGTCTAGCCATGAATGTGTGAAACAAGCACATACATGAACTAAGAAAGCTGGTCAATTTAACCTTACTTTTGAAGCAGACACTTTTCCTGTACACTGTCTTTTGACACTAGTGGAAATGGCTACAGATGTTGATAGAGCATTTCTAACGTTGCCTCTGCACTGTGTTTTAAGAGGAAGAAAACAAGGTTCTGGTCAAGGGAATGGTTGAAAATGAGAAATATGCAACTGGAAACCTGTTAATGGGAATGTTTCAGATAGAACCTGATGATTAAAAAAACTTCCTGCAGATGGGCAGTGAAACGTTTAATAACTTGTTCATCATTACTTCAACCTCACATTGAAAAAGAAGACACAAAGTATGCAAAAACTTATTCTCTTCTACTTGGTCATTTAATGACAGGTTACCTCAATGTGGGAACATATAGCCCATATTGTCCATGGAAGAACCAGAGAACTTCAATTTCTTTTATTTCATTCCACTCCACTTGTATGTCACTGTATGTGTAAAATATTGATTTTGTTCATAACCTCTTCATGTATAATATACTGCTAGGAAAGATATGGTACCTCTACTATTTTAATAATTGTCTGTGCCATTTTGTTTTTATACTTGATCGTAGTTTTCATAGTAGCAGAAACTCACGATAAAATGAGATAAATCATAATAAATCAATTTTTCACTAAACAAATGTGGTGAAACATCAACACAAACAATGTCTGCCATCTTGTCAAACTTTCTGTCAATCAGAATTTCTTTCAAACACATCAGAAACAATCTATGCTTGACAAAGATGTGAAACTGCATCATACCTGGCCAAATATTTGACAAGCGTAGTTAAGTTTCACAAAATGTTTGATCATTTATGGGGGCCTTAACAGACCTCCAGCACTGACATACGCAATTCGGCAGTAGCTTGTTACAGAAAATGTTGTGAAGCACCAGAGATGTGGTTGAAGAGGCTAGGAGTATGAACTTTGCGAGCAAGATACACAGAAGAGAGTCAAAATCATGTATGGAATATAATGAGGATAGTGTCTGTAGAGCAACATATGTATTCGCTGTATTGAGAGAATAAAAATGTTTGTGTCAGTACTGAATGAATGTAATGAAATGAATAATGATAGCAACTCATTGTATAGTTACAGAGTTTAGTGGCTGACAGGCACAAATGCAAAAACTAAGCTTTTCCTTGATGTCCTTCAGAGCTAACCAGTACAGCACGTGCACGCACGCACACGCATGTGCTTGCTCACACACACACACACACACACACACACACACACACACACACACACACACCTGTACAACTACATTGTCTCAGTCTTCACCACTGTACCGGCACTACATGCAACATTTGTATGGTGT
Organism: Schistocerca gregaria; assembly: GCF_023897955.1. NCBI lineage: Eukaryota > Metazoa > Arthropoda > Insecta > Orthoptera > Acrididae > Schistocerca > Schistocerca gregaria. The sequence goes on from NC_064931.1 coordinate 207,954,818, forward strand.
GGTTTACTGGGACAGTGAAGCCATGGAGTGGTATGTGTGTTTGTATGTATATTTTGTCCTATTTCTCTCTGAAGAAGGACATCGACCTAGTTTTCAGTCTTGCAGTCTCATATTTGTGCCTTCGAATGATGAGCATCTCCACTATATGGTCAGTTATTACCTTCACTCCTTCCATTAATTATTTTCCACCCAGGACTTTCTATTATTACATTTACTGTCATTACTAATACATAAAAAACCTTGGTTATTGTGGTTGAATTGGGAATTAACCTTGTTGCATAATACGAATTAGACTCATGTCCATGAGGTAAAGATCTCCAAGATGAATATGAAACATTGTTGTGCTAACATGGTATTGCAACAAGAAACAAACACAAGTGTAAAAGCATTAAATAATTTACAGACAGTTTCCTAAATAATTCGTTCTCTCTCTCTTGCTTTCTATCTTTCTCTCACTTCAAGATTAAATGTAATTTAAGCAACTATTACACAAAAAATACAAATGCTGTATCAGTTAAAATACCAGCACAGCATCAGTCATGACAGTCAGCTCGTGGCGGTAGTGGTGTGAGAAGCTCGAGATAAGCACAGCAAGAAAGCAGATAGGTTTTTGCCAAAGACTCTCATTATAAAAATTGTGTTCCAGAATTGGTGGGTTATTACCTGTTCCTGCCTCTCTGAAGAAACTGGAACAATTTGTGGATAGAATGTTGTAAAAATCCCATTGACCAAAATTCAACATGGACTGATTTCCAGGAAGATAAAAATTATTTTTGGGTGTCATATGTGGCCTTCCAGAATTTAGACAAACTATGGTATTATTTTAACTTCAGACCAACATATGGCCACAGAAGCACTTCAGATGCATACAATGTACATTAACAGCATCCTCTCACATTACATCATGAAAACAAGCTATATGTTTTTTTACACATGGACTCTAAAGTTCCTCTTACTAGTGCCTTCACAGTGGTACACTAGCGTCTATAGAAGAGTCAGATGCAGTAGTTTCTGTAGAAGAATCACAGTTGATGCATAACTATTTTTATTGATGTTTTTAATACCTAATCCTCATTGAATGCTGTGCAGGTTGTAAACTTCTGAATTCTGATAGCACCTCCACATGATGTTAGATGCAAAACATGGTAGTCAGATTTAAGTATCTGTGCTCCATTTGCTTCTTTGCTTCATGGTATTTTACATTTCCTTCATGCCAGAACCTTTTTGTGCATTATTGACTGACAATTCTGGTATCATTTTAAATTTATGATGCAGAGACAAATCTCTCTGTCTGTCTCTGTGTGTGTGTGTGTGTGTGTGAGAGAGAGAGAGAGAGAGAGAGAGAGAGAGAGAGAGAGAGAGCTAATAATCTCGAGTAATATAGGTTATATACCATCTTTTGTGGCTGTAATAAAAGTATTATTTAGGCTGCACACATTTTGCTTTATTTTAAAGCAGCTTCAGTGGCTTTAAAATAAAGCTAAACACATATATTCTAAGACTTTATTACAGTTCCAAAAGGTTGTATATAACCTATAACTTGTATAAAAGCGGCTGCATAAGAGAGGCCTAAAAACAAAAAATAACTAATATTATGGATTTCTGTTAAGCTTCAGGATAACCTTTCATCAGTTCCTCACAATATTAGCATCTGTAACTATTTTATCCATTATGATATGTTGTGGGGACCACTAATCAATATAGAAATATTACTATTTCTGTGTCAGTCACAAATTTCCTTATCCACTATAGATTTGGTCTGTTACACCACCATGGACAGAAGGAATCTCTTACATAACTATTCTCAGAGGTAAACATTGATGGTCTCTTGTGACCAGTTATGCAGTAATCAGGAGGTTACATTGTGCCTTGTGGGCACAAGAGGTACAGGTTATGTGCTGCATTGTAATGTGAGATGTTGTCTAAGCCTGTCACTGTACATGAATTGATATGATAATAGCTTGTATTTCAGTGGTGTTCAGAAACATAGTGATGAGCTAGGGATAGTACCTCCACTACTGTGTTGCTCACAACACACTGAATGTCACCAAAATCATCCCCTTTCAGGGCACACAGGATGCCTCGTTAAGACAGTTTATACAAGTTATAGGCTGTATACCACCTTTTGCAACTGTAATAAAAGTCTTAGAATATATGTGTTTGGCTTTATTTTAAAGCCACTGAAGGTGCTTTACAATAAAGCAAGTTAAGTAACAGCTCAGAGTGAAAATATTGGTAGCATCAGATATAAATTTTCAGGATAGTGTATTTTTTGTATAAGTAAGAGTTTTTGTTCGTCTTTTTGTTTCTTAATTGTGTTTCGATATTGTGTACTAAATTTTGCATATTGAACGTTTTCTTTAAGATACAATTAATAATTTTGTATGCTACTTCTTTTCTTGGGAAACTTTGTTTCTTAGTGCCTTTGTTACAAGGATTTGTGGAGAAGTCTTGCTTGGAAGTAAGATTAATAATTATAATACAGTGCATGTGTGTGTGAGTGTGTGTGGGTACGCACGTGCACACACGTTTGTGAGTGTGGTGCTTTTCTATCTTTCCAGTGCTGTTGCGCATGCTGTTACAAGACTGAGTTACTATAGAAATGACAAAAATACAGATTCCCTGTAAGCTTTGTTGTCAGAATATCTTTGACTGTTGTAGTGTGGTCTAAAACAGAATGTTACATTGCAAACTCTTTCATGGTCTGTGTTGGCATGTGTTAGGTATACATGATTAAGCATGAATTTTTGAGTACTTAGAAGTTCACATTTGCTGGATGATTAATAGCATGTGTGTAAGATATGTGTTGTTTGGTTTGTCGTGTTTCGTACAGTTGACACGGTGTAGTACGGGCTGTGAGATGTGTGTCCAGTAAGAAAACTGGACACTAATTGGAGTGAGAGCACACAGCTCTGCTACTACTCACCTTAAAAATATTCGACAATTGAATGACACATACCTGTTATCTTCCTTTTCTGTAATTAGAGAATATAACAACTGGATTCCGATTGTGTCAGTGATACTGCTGGCAGGTGACCATGCCATTGCTTTAACTGGCACTTCTAGCACATTTGCTGCCACTGTTACTACTATCACTGCCATTACTTTAATAAGTTGATTGAGATAAGCGTCTGTATTGGTCAACTTCTATACTTTTGTTCATGTGACTCTTGACTTAGAATTTATGGGGTTTGTCCAGAAACGTCAGGACTGTAGGGCGGCAGTGCACCTTTGTCACACCAATGTAGGTCAGGTAGGCAGTGACAACAAAGGCAGTGTAAGCTGGAACATTGTCACGGAGCAGTCTGCACAAAGTAGAGAACTCCTTTCAGATGCAGGCTGCCCTGCAATTCAGTCTCTGAAACACTTATTTGTTAAATTGAGCATTGACAGTGTGACCAGGGGGTGATGTGCACTCTCCCCATGACTTCACATGAGACTTGCTCTTGTGAACTTTCTTTTGGTGCAACGACAACATCATTGCCATTCCATACTCTGCCTCTTTGACTCCAGATTGTAGTGAAAACCCCATTACTCATCCCCAGTGATCATGTTGTCCAGGAAATTAGGGTCATCTTCATAGAATTGCTAGAATGCTTCACACACTTCCACTCATTGTTGCTTTTGCACATTGGTCAAAACTGTGGGCACAAGTTTTGCACATATCTTCTCTATACAATTTCCTGGACAACCATTTTTGGCAAGTTCAATGATGCCAACATCAAGTGGACACTCTTTCAGTGGTCTGAATTCAGTATCATGGTCACACGTTCATGATCCCCCCAGGGGGCTCGCTGCTATACGGCAGGTTTGTGCTTGGCTACCAAGGGGCCCCAGCCTTTGCAGCATCTTTTTCCTTCTGTGCTGCATGTCTATCCTCTTGCTGTTCCTTTTCCTCTCCCTTGGGGAACATGCCTGGCATGTTTTTGGGACTGTGTTCTGCATTTGCAGTAACTCACATCAGAACAGTTTCTCCACAGCTTCTCATTCCTTTTTTTTCTTCATTCACCTTCTCCTACTATTCCTCCACTTCTGCGTTTCAGGTTCCTCTTTTCCTTCTTCCTCCCCTTGCACTCATGAAGGCTGGCCCACGCGTCTGATGTGTAACAGATGACTGGGTAACATGTAGTTCCCAGCCCCGTGTTGACAGGTAGGGTTCGCATGTACCACCTAGTACAGGCCAGGCCCAAGGAGGGGCGCTTGCCTAGCTGCTACCTTCCCAAAGTGCTGATTGGTCCCTCTGTCAGGTATTTGGTAGGTGTGATCTGAGGTATGAACAATGACCTAAGGCAGAAGTACTCCCCTCTGAGGGAGCCCCCAGTTGGAAGGAGCACGCCATGGAGACACTGGCAATCATGGAGGATTTTCTAGCAATGTGGCAGTCATCATCTTCACAGTCAACGTCTGCCAAACGAAAACAGAATGAAGCTCACAATTCAAAGACCCTCCCAGCTGCATGACAGTACATTGTGGTTTCACATACTGAAGATGGTCAGTCCTTTGAAACAGTAAATCCCTTTGTTATTCGGAGAGGTGTTGATGCACTTGCCAGCCCTATGAAATCCTGCTCTCATTTACACACTGGCACTTTGCTTTTGGAGACTACTTCTGATTTTCAAGCACAACAATTGCTTGCCGATTCACTCTTCTATGGCTATCCTGCTGAGTTCTTCCCATGGTGTTATTTACACTAGGTTGCTCGACAGTCTGACCAAGGCAGGAATCCATACGTACCTCTCTGATTAGGGTGTCATTGCAGTCCATTGAGATATGAAAAAGGTAGATGCATCCTTAATGCGCACATGCTCTCCTTTTCTCACTTTCGATATTGTGGTGCTTCCGCCAAAGATCACAGCAGGTTGTGAAGTTATCACAGTCTGACCATACATTCTGAACTCGATGTGCTGCTAGCAGTGTCACCGTTCCAACCACATTTGAATGTCCTGTCGACTCAGGGCCAAATGTGTAACCTATGGTGGGGAAGCTCAGTGTCGATAGTCCGCCTCTTTCTCCCCTCTGTATCAACTGAAATGGCTACCGTGCTGCCTCCTCTCGAGATTGTCCCGTATATCTTGATGAGCGGGCTATCCAGGAGATCGAAGTGAAGGGAAAAGTGCCTTACCTGGTCACTTGCAAGTTGTTGACTAGTTGCAAACACTGCATTTTACTGTTGTTGCTACATCTCGCTCCATGAAGGACAGAGCCACACAAACATACGACCTCTAATTCAGCACAGCAGTTGTAAAATCACCCAGTGTCATGGTAGTGTCCCCCTTTCCTCCTGCAGCTGTGCAACAAGCCACCAAACATTCACCTCATGTGGCCGAGTCACGTGCTACACAACTGGCAGGGCAGAAAGGATAGGAGGAATATTACCATGAAGAGTTCCTACATCGTTCCAGCCAACAAACTTCTGAGGCTTCCTTTGCCAACCGGAAAGGCTCCAAGAAGTCAAACGGTCTTCTTCTTCACCACTTCTGCTTCACCATCTAGGCAGTCTTCTACAATGGTGTCACTATGTGATATCGTCGCCCGGTTGACCTCCATGTCACCGGCGCACACAGCTGACCTCCGTGTCACCGGTGCACGCTGCCGACCTCCGTGTCACCAGTGCACACTGCTGACCTCTGTGTCACTGGTGCACACCACCAATTGTTTTTCTGCCCTGGCCCCACAGGCCGAAAGATAGAGACTGCCAACATCTCTATAGATCTCATGGAGCAAGATCCTCCAGACTTTACGCACAGTAGCAGTGAGTCTTTGAAGGCTGGCACTTCATTTTTTTCCTTCCTCCCCTTTCCTTGTCATGACTCTCCTCCAATGGAATGTTCGTGGCCTTTGATCCAACAAAGAGGACTTAGGGCTGCTCTTAGAATGACAGTGTCTGATTGTTCTCTGCCTCCAGGAAACAAAATTGCATCCTCATGTCTGCTTTGAGCTCTCGAATCTCTTCCCAGTCTTCTTTGACCTTCCCCCCAAGGAGAGCATACCATCTCGTGGGGGAATCATGCTGCTCATCCGGAATGACATTCATCTCCTCACTACCCAGCTTCAAGCTGTTGCAGTCCTCATTTTCCTTCCTCACTTGACCTTTTCCCTTTGTGGTGTTTAATCCCTCCATCAATCAGTGTCATCAGGGCACATTTCCTCCAGCTCATTGGGCATCTCCCTCACCCCTTTCTGCTGCTTGGCTACTTTAATGCGTGGGCTGAGGTGTGCAGTGGCGCAATTCACGTGCGGAGACATCCTCTCTGTGGTGGCAAACTGTTGTCGTTATAAACAGTTGGGTGCACAGTGTCGTCACGTTCTTCAGTATAGCAAGAAGCTAGCTGGATTTCATTTACTGGTTCTTTTAACAGTTCCATTCCATTTTCTGTCATGTGGGCCACTCTCTCATGGCTCTTTGGGACCAAGGTCCATTCCCCAGTTTCTGGCCTGACAGTAGCAGACAATGTCATTATGGACCCTGTTGCTATCTCCCAACACCTTGGGCCACCATTTTGTGGAGATTTTGAGCTCCTCCCACTGTCACCCTGCCTTCCTCCAACAGAAACAAGTGGAGGAGGCTTGGAAGATACCCTTCTCGTCTCACAATAGTGAGTGCCACAATGCCGCCTTTACTATGAAGGAGCTAGATCATGCTTTCCCTTCATCCCAATCCTCCACCCTATGGCCAGATGATGTTCACGTTCAGGTGTTGCAGCACCTTTCTCTTGCGGGCAAACACTTTCTCCTTCATACGTACAGTCGCATCTGGGCAGAGGGCACATTTCCCAGTCACTGGCATGAAGACACTGTCATAGCCATACCTAAGCCTGGTAAAGGAAAACGCCTTCCTTCTAGTTACCACCCCATTTATCTCACCAGCTGTGTTTGCAAGGTTATAGAATGTACGATTCATGCTCCGCTGGTATGGTGGGTCAAGTCTTGCAATTTACTAACCACTGAACAGTGAGGATTTCGAGCACACCATTCTGCGGTTGACCATCTCGTCACTTTTTCCACTCATGTCATGAATGGTTTTCTGCGGATATACCAGACTGTGGCCACGTTTTTCGATTTGGAGAAAGCCTATGACACCTGTTAGAGGATTGGTATCCTCCGTACTCTCTACACGTGAAGCTTCCGGGGCTGCATGCCCTGTTTCCTTCAGGAATTTTTAAAACTGTGTGGGTTCTACCTTGTCGGACACCTTTATCCAGGAAAACGGTGTGCCTCAGGGTTCCGTCCAGAGTGTCATCCATTAACCTTATAATGAATGACCTGTCTCGCACCTGGCGTCTCCAGCTCCCTTTTCGTTGACAATTCTGCAATCCATTGCAGTTCTCCACCGACTTGAGTCCTTAAGCGGCATCTTCACTGATATCTCAGTCGGTGAGTTTCTGGTTTCTTCTAGTGTCTTTACATCTTGGGCCTGTTTTCTTCTGTTCAATTAAACTACGAAATTTCCGGGGCTCGTGCTCAATAGGAAACTTTCTTCATCCTCTCGTGTGTGCTACCTGGCAGCCCTCAGTGCCCTATGTATCCTCAGTGGTACTTCCTGGGGAGCAGACAGAACCACCTTCCTCCATTTATACTGGTCCCTTGTTTGTTCACAACTAGAATATGGGTGTTACACCGTCTCAACACCGTCCACCATCACAGTGGTATCCATTTGGCAAGTGGCGCCTTTTACCCTAGACCAGTAGAGAGTCTGTATGCAGAAGCTGGCAAACTACCGCTGTCATACCGGCGTGTAGTTCTCCTCAGCAGATATGCATGCCATTCATCTGCCATGCCTGGTAACCTATGCCTCCTTCTTTGATGACTCCTTTAATCACCGGTATGGGGCGCATCCCTTTTCTCTGTTACCTCCTGGAGTTCACTTTCGTCTCTTGCTCTGGCAGCTTAACTTCACGCTATGTGCCACGTTTCTAAGGAGTGTAAACCCTTCACCACCTTCGCTTCATGCAGCGGCCCGTGTTCATCTTGGCCTTCATTGGCTTCCTAGGGACACTACTCCAGCCTCGCTCTATTGCCATAAGTTTCACAACATTCGCACGGAAATTCGTGATAGTACCTTTGTGTACACTGATGGCTCTCGAACTGACTGTGGTGTTGGGTGTGCTTTCGTCATTGGCACCAATTATTTTCAGTATCAACTTCTGGAACACTGCTCAGTATTTACAGCAGAGCTTTTCGCCCTGTATTGGGCCACGCAGTGCATCCAGGGACACAGGCTTTTCAATTGCATCATCTGCTCCAACTCTCTGTGCTCTTCAGAGCCTTAGTATTCTGTACACCGTCCATCCCTTAGTGCAATGGGTCCAGGAAAGTGGCCACTTGCTCACTCTTGATGGATCCACTATGATGTGTATGTGGATTCCTGGTCGCTTCGGTCTGTCGGGAGACGAGGCCGTTGACACTGCTAGTTCTTCCATTTCCTCCGATAGTCTCTGTGTTGCCATCTGTCAGCAGATGGTGTCACTTTGGCACCACCACTGGCTCCGGGGAATTAAGCCTCTCCCATCGGCTCGGACAACCTCGTCTTGGCCCTCTTCCTGCGAGAGATCATTTTAGCTGGGCCGCATATTGGGCACTGTCACTTTTAGCCATCGCCATTTGTTAAGTGGTGTTCCCCCACCATTATGTGCTCATTGACCTCGACTTCTGAACGGTTCACTATTTCCTGATGGAATGCCCTTTTTTTAATGACTTATGTTCTCATTTACATTTGCTGCCTGAGTTATTGGCCATTTTAGAAACTGACACGCTCGCTGTCTACTTTGTTTTACTTTTTATCTGTTGTAGCAGTTGGCAAAGGACATTTAATCTTTAGTTCAGGACCTCCGTTTCTCTGTGGCGTATTTTATGGACCTTCCTCCAAGTCCCTGTTTTTAGCTGTCTTTCCTTCCATCGATTGGGCTTAACATGTAGTCGTTTTTTTCTTCTTAATATTCTTTGGTTCTGATATGGGCACATATGACCTTAGTTGTTTTTGCGCCCTAAAACAAAACAAAATAACCCGTTCACGATGTTGACAGGCATTCTGCACGGGCTTCGTCACTGACCTCCTCCTGACCTTTTCTAAGTATCTTGTGCCACCTTTTCGACTGTGATATGGGAAGGCAATCATCCCCAAAGGCTTCCTCAAGCATTGCAAAAGTTTCCAGCAGCCTCTTGTGTAGCTTCACATAAATCTTAAACCGTATAGTGTTGCTCAACATGACCACTACATAGAGGCTTACAGAATAAGCCATCCTAACTCTCCACGAGCACAGAGGTAATTGAAATACCTGCTACTGGAAAGCTAAGGGTCCCTTTCCAATTGGTGCAACTGCTCTGCAACACAGTCGCGTCACAAACGAGAATGTGACGCATTACTTTCTGGACACAGCCTGTACTTACTACATACTTTCTTTGCAACAGAAAAAAAAACATTCACAATTCAGTAAATGTTGTCTTGGGAGAATGAAACAAGCTATGTCAGTGGAGAGACTGCCACTGACTTTCTGATACAGCTCCTTCCCTCACAGTACAAAGTCAGTGTGTAATTGGTGTTGGTACTGACATCATCGCCCGTGCTACATAACCTGAATTACTATTAAGCATTTAACTACTAATAGTTATTAAGATTGTGGAGAATACAACTATTTGCAGCTTGCATGTTTGTAACAGTGTTTATCATAATACTGGAAATTATCCAATTTATCAGCACTTTTCATAAATGAAATTTCATGGAATTTTTTGATAGACACTCACTTCTTGGGCCACATTGATACTTGCTTTGGGTCGCATGAGGGACATGGTTTGGGCATCCATATTCTAAACTAAATCAGTAATACTCACTATTTAGACTTTTTGATTAGAATCTGGTGATTCTTACCATCATTGACAAAGATGTCCAAAATTACATTTTGGCATCTGTTAGCAAGTAACATTGTTAATTATGTGTAATAGATTCCCTTATGGTTTTTGAGACTGACACAGAATAACATAGCCCAATCAAATGAGATGAATGCTTGGGACCACAGTGGCACATTTTTTACCAAAATATTGTCACAAGGCCATTACTCAACATCTCATGTATGCAAAAAAACACAAATGAAAGTTTGCTTGTGTGTGTGTGTGTGTGTGTGTGTGTTGTGCTCGCACGCACACGTTTTATACGTACATGGTCTCGTGACATTCCTACTGAAGCCATGTTGTGTAATCCATGTTTCCTGAGAAAATATTGCCTAGAACATGTGATGTGGCAACATTCAATGTTGAGTATCCACAGGCTTCAAAGATATTATATTGAAAACCTGTTAGTAGCACAACAAAACCCTTTTTGTAAAGAAGTATATCCAGGTTTAACTTCAACAGTGCTGGACGCGAAAAGACTGGTGCGTCAGCTTGTCACAGACCTGCTATGCAATGTTACTTAAAGTACGAGTGGCGAGACTGGTAATCTTGCACAGTGGTTCCATTTGGTTGCAGACATGGCCTCCTTATTTGAATCTCGTGGATTTCTTTCTGGCTGACCATCTGGTGTTGTTTGTGTGTGGCAGCAACCAACAAAACAGGAATTGACAGCACTCCTCTGTGCAGCAATGACTACCAATTGCACTCACACATTGCAGAGTGCTCTCTCTTATATGTTTTTACTTTCAGATGTTAGTATTGTCCCCAGTGATGACAGTCCAGAAGAAGGCTTGTAAATATTTTCAGTGGTTTTCATTGTAGTGTGCTACAATATATCTGTGGTTGTGGTTGTAGCTGCATCAGATTCTGCTTAGCACTATATCTCTGTTTAAACACACCCTAATGGTTAATAAGATGAGTTGAATGCCAAAATGTGTTTGTATGTAGTATTAAGTAAAATTACACTGAAACCAGTAAATTATACTCCTATCGAAACTGGCTGGGTTCAAGCTAAAGATCTTTGGTATGAGGAATGACGACTTTACCACTCAATTATTGAGGACCCAAGAGTTTTGAAATAAGACTCAATCACATTGTCCATATTGCAGTGTTGTCACATCACATACTTTATCTTATTTTGTTGCAAAAGATGGATCCCGCATGGTGAAGAGTTTGTGGTGCCAACTTTCAAACATCCAGGGTGTGTGTTAAAAAAAACTCTATAATATGTTTATATACATTCTCAGTGAAGGACAGACAGACAGGGACACACACTGCAACACAAGAATATTCAGACAATCTCATAAGCAGATATATACTTCATTTAGCTGACTTATTTTTTTTTTATGCTGTCTTGTCTGTGATGATGTACGAACAAACTTTCTAATCTGTTTATGCAGAGTCAGAAGATTGTTACCATTTTGTAGCACTTGTCTCTAAAAGGTGAATGAATGTTATTAATCACACTAAATTATTGTTGTAAGAGTTATTGCATGACATTCACTTTCTGATTATTTCAATTTATAGGACATAAACCTAAATCGAAAATTGAGGTGTACAGAGCCTGTGTTGTTATAGTAAATTATTTGTTTTGTTACCACAGTGTCGAACAGGACTTGTCTTGTTCACTAATATTTGAAAAAATTAAATGGTGCAGTTATTATTTCACAATTTGAGACAATTAGACCATCTTTCTTTGTGTGTGCTTTTTATACTGATCCACTTTTGTTGTATTTAGATGAAGGTACTCTTTGGAAATATATATCAATTATTGAGTAAGCTTGTCCTCTGATATAATTTTTGTTACTTTTAACATACATTAATTAGAGTTTTTTTCCTCTTATAGGTGACAAGTCTCTGCTGAATGGAAGCAATGTAGTTGCTGTCAAGTCATCAGTGCTTGTGATAGTATTTGGTTTCCTTTTGCTTCTGAATCCTTTGGAAATTGTGTAACTAAGTACAAGTTTCTACACCGTAAGTGCCCTTATAGTCATACAAATTGTAGTTCAGATGTGGAATCTCATTAGTGGTTACACTTCCCTTCAAGAACAGTGTTTGAATTGTTAGAAGGTATTCATGCTGATATCAGTTGCTGATTTGGTATATCTGCTGGAATCAGCATAAACAGTTTCACAGAATGCCAGTGCCTGTTTGTTACATCTGGTTATCTATTGCCTTTGTTTGGGTTGTATTTAAATATTGGAAAAGATTAGATCTACTTTACTGATCAATTATATTTGTTACTCTCATGTCGGTATCCTTAGACTGTTTCTGTAATGTATTTAGCTAACAATTGTTAGCCGAAATGTTAGTAATTCTTTATCAATTACTGAATTAAGACTGTAATATATTCAAAATATTTTATGCATTAAGTGAAATATTTTTGCTTAATTTTAAATGAATACCACATTTTATATAAAAAGTCTTTTTCCGCCCACATCTGTGATTATGTTTCCGTAACTAAAGTATTCTCTTTTCTTGAGTTGCAATTTTTGTTATACCAGAAATGGGGTTGCAAAACACGTTTCTAAGCAAGGATTCATTTCTCTGTTTCATCATACGTTGTATGCTCTCGCCCTCTCTGCCAACCCCACAGTCTTAACTTTGGGGAACAGCATATTATTTCTGTGCAGAGAGTCTATTAGACAAGTAGTTGTGCCCAGTTATCTATCTCTAGTATAACAAAAATTATTACTTAAGGCGAGATATTTGTATTTTATTGTACATATCTTGGTTTGTTAAATTTTAAGGGAAGCATTATAAATGTCTGAAAAGGATGTAAAAAGATGTGTGCCTTAGTTAAATTTGTGTGATTGTCTCAAACAGATACTAGGGTTATTTCTCATGTGTCACAAAAGTGTGTGAGAGAACTTCAAAATATTTTCAATCCTCCAGTTGTAGTTAGCTATAAAAATTCCTTAAAATTGTACTCAAGTATGTTAAAGCTAGTGTATCATTTTGGATGGTACCTAACACAAGTGCATCGCATGAAAGTAGGGAGTATTATTGTATCATAAATTATGACAGAATATGTACCACAAATGATGTAAGTAAGTCTGAAATTTCAAGATAATAATTATCTACACATATGATCAAAATAAGTTTGATTGTTAGTACCACAGTATGTATTTTTAATGAATTTGACATCCCCTTGGAATGTACTACCAGCAATAAAAAGTATTGATGACAATTAAAATCTCTCTCTCTCTCTCTCTCTCTCTCTCTCTCTCTCTCTCTCTCTCTCTCTGTGTGTGTGTGTGTGTGTGTCTGTGTGTGTGTGTGTGTGTGTGTGTGTGTGTGTGTGGAGAGGGGGAGCCCCTACATATCTGCTTTTCTTATATTCTCATTAGTGTACATGCTGTCTATCATTTGTTATGCCTAAGAATATGTACATAAAATGAAGGTAATCTGTTAATTCTGTTATCAATTTACTATCAGCACACTTTTCTTTATATCCCCACTGACTTCATGGTTTACTGTCACCAAAGCTCTCATGACTTCATTTACAAGGTTTATAGACGTGCTAGTTGAGCAGTTTTTGCCGTAGCAGAGTAACTATTGCAGCATTAGCAAGTTTAGTTGCTATTTTCCACATCAAGTATATAAATATTTCTTTTATAGCTTCAAAATACTTTTTTCTTTCTGCAGTATATTAATTGACGTCCTGGACAGGTATCGCCTTTTATTTCAAAGGCAACGTCAGAATAAGCTACGAGCTTTGTTGACTTTTATCAGGAACCTCTAAATTCACTTTCTCTTGTCATTAACATATGACAAAGAATGGAGACGCACTTTCTTTATCTGCTATGCCAGTTGGGAAACAGTAAAGAAAAGTATTTTGATAACACAAGTGTCTACTGTAGACAGGAATAAGAACAATGAAATTTTATTTTTCTTCTGCAGAGAGCATTATATGCACCAGTATTGGTCTTATCGGTATCCGTCCAAACCCGTATCAGTTACAGGTAATGGTGATGGTATTTTATAGGATATAGTTAATAGATAATGATGTTTAATTATTGTTTATTTTACTGTGCAATCAGGTGTGTGAAGTGAGGCAGCTCAAACAACTGTCATTTTTAAATTTTTCACGGGAAATTAATGTTTGTGCACAGGACAACAGCTTTAACACTAGACAGTGATGTCATTAACTAACATAAACAACTGTTTTGTTTCTATGACAAAATAGTTTTATGTGAGCTGTAAGTAGAAGTGTTGGAAACGTATTACACAAATGTGTCAGTATTTTATTGGACTGTTCAGTAAATTTTATATTCTAAATCAGTAGAACATACGTTAACTGTCTGTGGTTGGAATTATTTTACTGATATTCCCTAAAATGGGAAGGTTTATTGATGATAAAGTATTTTCATTTGTTAGAGATAACTTACCTCCTTAGATACTCAAATGTTTGCTGCAGTTCTTGTACAGTATTATATGTAATCATTTTAAATTCAATACAACAATTTTGTATACAACCAAGCTTTATTAAACGTATTTTATATAATAATGAAAGATCTGGATATTATTTTGCCATGTATGTTCCATTTTTTGTCAATAAACTCTTTTTATAGTCTCGAATATTTTATTTATCAAGGAACTGCAGAATATTGCAGTTTTGTGCAGCTGAAATATTTAAGTCACACAGAGTACAGTGTAATGTCACATGAGAGTCATCAGTATTTATTTGAAAGAAAAAGACCGTTTGATGATTAGCACCTAATGGCATGTTAACTATTTGTGTGTAATCAACAGACCTATTTTATAAACAGACATCACAAAATTAGAGCTACAGACCTAAATGGAGGTTACCAAGGAATAACACATAACCTAATTTCTACTGTAGCATTCCTTGATCCTTAAGTATCTGATGAAAATAAATTAATAAAATGCAGATTTTCAATTTATTGGTTGTGTGTGCTTCAGGCTGTGAATGAACTGTATTTCCAGCTGTATCGCTAATTATTTGAACAGGTAATCTGCAAGAATTATTGATGTTTCTATATGATTGCTGCAGCATTATTGAGTTCTTGCTATTGGAATATACTGGCATCTAATCTGCATTTCTGTTAAGGTAAGTTTTGAAATGAGAACTCAAATTTAATTTAATGAATAACTTTCCAACTTTATTCTGATCAGCTTCTGAACTACACTTTAACAAAACTTCAACTCAGTTTTGCAACCCAATAAACCACATACTTGCTACCAAAAATTCAGTACAACAGCTACTGTACATAACTAAACTTCTGTTTCTACTGCCATAATACACTTGCCAGTCACATTAATGTGACCACCTGTCAAAAGCCGCAATAACCACCTTTTGCAGCACGGACCACTGCAAGCCATGCAGGAAGTGTGTCGATGAGATTCTGAAAGGTACTGACAGGGATGTGGAGCCATGCCATGGCCAATTGCGCTACGGTTCTCGATAGAGGGTCCATGGTGTGAATAGCATGATTGGAGTAGCACTATAGAGTCTTGATTGGGTATAAATCTGGTTAGTTTGGTGACCAGCGGAATATGGTAAACTCATCCTGGTGCTCTTCAGATCTCTCATGTACACTGTGAGCTATGTGACACATTGTATTGTCCTGCTGGTAGATGCCTTCATGCCGAGGAAAAACAAATTAATCCATTGTGCCTTCCAGAATGACGAGATCACCGAGAGAATGCCACAAAAACAATTTCCCAGACTATAACACTTGCAGGGTGTTTGGTTGCAGGCATTTGATGCCACACATGGTAATGGCCATCTGTCCACTGGGGCATAAAATACAAATCATCTGGAAAGGCCACCTGTCACCACTCAGTGGACATCCAGCTGTGTGCAAATTCCAGCAATTATTGCCAATGAACAACAGTCGGCATGGGTGCATGAACCAGGTGCCTGCTGCGAAGAACCATAAGCAGCAACATTTGCTGAACAGTAGTTGAGGAAACACTGTTGGTTGCCCCTTGGTTCATCTGGGCAGTCAGTTGCCATGATGACATGTGAACAGTTTACAAACTTAGATTTTAGAAATGGTTCCACCATTGGCCCGAAAGCCCATGGTCATGTCCTTTTGGACATTAGATAAAGCACTCTGTTTCTCCATTAAGACAACAACTGCACTGTTTTCCACATCCCCTAACACGCACTGAATGCTCTCCACTGTTAGTGCTGCCACATGCCATCTGTAGATGATTATTACATATTTGACATTGAACATAGGTGTTGGTCACATTACTGTGACTGGATCGTGTACAACTACTACTGCAACTGTCTGTGCATTCGCAGCTGCCATCATGTGTACAGTGTCCCAGTAGGAATGATCAGTACTCACGAAAAATCATTTGAAGCGGAATAAATAAATAAATCACATGGACACATGCCCTATTTCAAATGGTTTCTTAGACAGAACAATTTAATGTACATTATTCAATACATTGTCATGTTTACACATGTACAACAGTTAGTAAACATTACAATATGCGATTTACAAAGTATCAGTTGAAAAGTACATATTTTAACACATTGCAGCTATTGTAGAATTTGCAAAAACTCCCAAATATCCCACCATGAACTTCATTGCATTTTTGCAGTGTTGGAAGAATATGTCGTGTTGCTTGCCTGAGTGGCTCTGCACATTTCCTAATGAGGACAGCAGCATCTATGATGCGAGCAAGCAATTCATCTTGCATATTCACCTTCTGTTTTTACACTTCAGACTTCACCCAGCCCCATAGACGATAATCTAGTACTGTGAGGTCTGGCGATGTTCCTGTCCAGTTAACTGTCCTACCACAACCAATCCAGTGATAGGTTAAGTGCATTTGAGATATTCCCTCACGCATCTAGTATAATGTTGAGGAGCTCAGTCATGCTGGAAGTACATAATAGTCCACATGGCCAAAGCAGCATCCTCGAGGTGTTCAACAAGCAAACTTTCCAAAACTTGCAAGTAATTATTGCCTGTCATTTGCTATTCTAAAATGACTGTGTCTATCAACATGTTAAGTCATGCTGCACCAAACACTGATCAAAAAACAGACTTGGAAATTGGTTCCCACTCTACGATGTGGAGTTTCGTGTGGACTTCAATGTTTATTATTTGTGTTGTTGATTCCATTCCATGTAAATGTGGCTTCATCAGTGGATAGTATTAGTAGAAGCAAATGATGATAGTTACCTAATAAGTGACAAAAATCAAGTCGCGTGAAATTTTCACCAATATTGAAGACTGTGGACATAATGTATGTGAAATGGGTACAAGTTTTCCACATGTAATGTTTTCCTCCAGTCCATACTTTACACCAGCAATTGTTGTTTCAAACATACGACCACAAAGGAAATTAGAACAATCATTATGTTGCTGTCAGAAAGTAAGGAGTCTGGATATGAGAGTATTTTTAATAGAGAATTACAAGTTTGTGCCGACTTGTAGGGCTCTTTCAGTTGTCCTTGTAATCAATGGTTCCTAATATCGTAAGTATGCAATAATTACATCCACTTAGAAAAATTGGCAATAAATGAATAGCCACTAATAATAGACTACTGTCAGAGCAAAAAACTAAATAAGTAAGTTGTCTGTTGGCATCATCTCTGATCCTCCATGCCCTTTGATTGTGTCAACCATCAAATTGAGAATTGAGCAAGGTGGTGCAGGGATTAGACCCCTGGGCTTCCATTTTGGAGGATGGTGCTTCAAATCTCCATCCAGCCATTATGATTTAGTTTTTTTATTATTTTCCTAAACTGCTTAAGGGAACACAGTCGCAAACAGGCTAAAAAAAATAGAATTTCTTTTTGGTCTTAATCTGTGTTCCAATTATTTGGCTACAAAATGCCATTTGTTTCATACAAATCTGATTATTAGATTCATAGTTATTAATTTGTTCATGAAGCATGGTAACTAACGCCACGTCCATTTTTGCTGTGTCTTGTGCAGTAGTCAGCACAGTCATTTGTGTCCCACAGATATAAATGCCCTTTATTTGGGTTGCAAGAGAGAATTGTTATTCAGATGTTTGCCAGCCTGTCTGCATTGTTGACTATCGTTTCTCAGTTTCTTCATCCTAGTTGTTTACGGTTTGGTGATACAAATGTAATGATTTTGTGAAACGTTATAACACAATGGATAGAATAAGGAAGTTTGGATATAAGCCTAAGTTTAGTGGAAATAAATATGTAAAAAAAAAACGCAACACTGCTAGTTTTGAACAGAGGACAGAAAATAATATTGAAAGTGAAGTAAGTGCGAGTGTCAGTGCTTCAGGCAAGAAGCTTCTAGGTGCTGCCGGTTTTCCAAGTGCATCTCAAATGCGTGACAATGCAATATGTGGTGTGAACAGTGTTTCTGTTGCTACTGACACAAACATTCTGATCTCCATGAGGTTATTAAGTGAACTTTTCAAAAAAAACACAAATTGTAAAAACTGGTGAAAACATTACTTTGCACAAAGATGTGGTGAAAACCAAATGAATTGTTTGCATTTTATTTTTGAGATGTTTAGAATGTAGCTGTACTGCCAATACAATGTCATCCCACATAAGAAGAAGCAGATTGTTTGAAAACAATATAAGATTAGTGTATGCACTTAGATCTATTGGAAAAGGGTGAAGTGCAGGTGCTGTTCTTTGTGCAGTGATGAACATTCCTCCACCTCCAAAAAAGTTTTATGTTTACAACAAGACTATTGGTGCAGTTGTAGCTGAGGTAAGTGAATCTACAATGTTGAAAGCAGCCAAAGAAGCGGTTCAGTTGAATGATACGAAATCTGACCCAAGGCAAATGTCTGCTGGTTTTAATGGCAGTTGGCAGATACATGGGCATACATCCCTAAATGGCATTGTGTCAAGACTATTGCTGCAGTTGTAGCTGAGGTAAGTGAATCTACAATGTTGAAAGCAGCCAAAGAAGCAGTTCAGTTGAATGATACAAAATCTGACCCAAGGCAAATGTCTGCTGGTTTTGATGGCAGTTGGCAGATACGTTGGCATACATCCCTAAATGGCATTGTGTCAGCAACTTCTTTTGATACTGGGAAGGTTCTGGATATTGAAATTATTACTAAGTTCTGTGACATCTGTAGGAAAAGTCCCACTATACAACATGTGTGCAAAAAGGACTATGATGGTTCTAGTAGAGGCATGGAAGTGGCTGGTGTTGCTAACATTTTCAAAAGGTCTGTGCAGTCAAAATTAATAAACTGGAATGTATAGGACATGTACAGAAAAGAATGGGATCACGACTTCTAAAGATATGAAAGGAAAAAAAGTTAGGTGGTAAAGGGCGCCTGACAAAGGCTGAAATAGACAGGATCCAGACTTATTATGGTATGGCCATTAGAAGTAACTGCAACAATGTAGAAGCAATGAGGAGGGCCATCTGGGCTATATTCTTTCATAACATTTCAACAGAAGAGGAACCACAACATAACCTTTGCCCACGGGGACCTGACACCTGGTGCAAATTCAACAACCGAGCTACATCTTCCAGCTATAAGCACAAACATTCAATTCCAGAAATAATCCTGCTAGCTGTGAAACCCATTTTCAGAGGGGTTAGCCAACAAAAGCTCTTGAAAAAGTGTCTACATGGAAGAACTCAAAACCCAAATGAAAGTTTGAATTCTGTCATTCGGACAAGGCTACCAAAAACTGTTTTCATTAGAAAACAAACACTAAAATTTGGTGTTCATGATGCGGTGATGTGCTTCAATGCTGGTATGTCAAAGAAGACTGATGTATTAAGACTCTAGGGAACAAAGGATGGTATCAATACTGAAAGGGGACTGAAAAAGATTGACATGGACCATATCCATTATGCTGATATTTCTGCAGGAAATGCTACCATGGAGGGCAGGATAGCCAGAAGATCAAAGAAAAGAAGATAAAGATCAAGAAGTTGAGCCACAGCATAGCCCTGGAATGTTTTAAAAGTGTGTCTGTATGGCATTGTACATTACTTTCTTGCATGTTTTCTCAAAACTACATTTTTTGACCTTCTGGTACACTTTTCTCAAAAACTATGACTGCTACAGACATCAGACTTACAGTATCTCTTGTTAATACAACGATGATTAATTAGATAAAAAAATAGACCAGTAGTGATAAAAAGAACAGATTTACAAGCTGCAAGGTGTTTAGAGCAGTTTTAATTTTTTGTCTTGTCCATTAATGACGAACGTCGCTCTTGATGGTACATGATTGACAATATCAATAGAAACTGATAATGGCACCTTGCTAGTTCATAGCAACTAACGTAGCTGAAGGCTATGCTAACTATCGTCTCGGCAAATGAGAGCATAGAAGTCAGTGAGCCATCGCTAGCAAAGTCAGCTGTACAACTGGGGCGAGTGCTAGGAAGTCTCTCTAGACCTGCCGTGTGGCGGCGCTGGGTCTGCAATCACTGATAGTGGCGACACGCATGTCCGACGTATTCTACCAGACCGCGGCTGATTTAAAGGCTACCACCAGCAAGTGTGGTGTCTGGCTGTGACACCACACAGCTGTACACTGTAAAAGTTTCAGGTCTTTATCTCCATTAGTTACTTCAGAAAGTGTACCTGACGTTTGCTCGTTTTATCAATGATTCCTTATGGGAGTTCCCTTGCGACTTTGTCCCCTTAAGGCAAATGTTGGGATGTTTCCTTTGAAAAATATATGGCCAATATCCTTCCTTCCATCTTCAATGCAAGCTTGCACATCATCTCTGGTGACCTAGTAGCCCACAGGACATTAAACCCATACCTTTCTTACTTTCTGTCCTCTTCTCTTCTGCTTGAAAAACTAAGATTCTGTTGTATTGTTGGTGTTGCCCTTGCATACAGAAAGTTATTCTTTTGTAAGAGAAAAACTGGCTCACATAAGCATGCTTCAGCACACAAGTATAACTAAACACATAAACGTCTGAAATCTGGGCCCTTCTCGCTGTCATCCCACACCTTGCATGTCACAATTAATGCTACCTCCCTCTATAGTCCATATCACCATCCTCCATATACGTGGTCTGTCTGCTGCTGAACATTTCCTCAATCAGTGCCCACCTGATTCAAACCCTACGAAATACTTCCTGCTTGCTTTAATCAACTTTGTACTTACCAACAATTACTTTACCAGTGAGGGACATGGGACCCAGGATGGTTCCTTCCTATGCCAACCGTTTCATGGCTCACTTAGAGGGGACTGTCAGCATCTAGTGTGACTTAAATACATTGATGACAACTTTGTCATATGGACTCAGGGTGAGACTGGTCCATTAAAGTTCTTGGAATCTCTAAATAAATTATCCCAATTAAATTTAACTATTCCAAATCCCATGCCACTTTCCCTAATGTTGACCTCTTCCTCACTGAAGGTCAGCTACACATTTCAATTCACATTAAACATACTAGGAAAATGACATTACTTACATGTTGACAGTTGCCATCCTTTCCATGTCATATGTTACCTCCCATACAGCATTGACAGTCAAGGCAAACATATTTGTTCAGATGCAGACTTTTTACAGCAATACACCATCATTTTCACCTCAGCCTTCACTGGATGTAATTACCACACCAACCTAGTTCAAAAGCAGATTTCCCAGGCCATCATATCCAGTCCTGTTACTTCTGATCCCTCCAAAAATGAAATTAAGAATACATTTCTTATCACATGATATTATCCAGGTCTTGGGTGTATTAATCATCTACTTCAACAAAGCT